>NC_140586.1:991374392-992044105 GCF_964204655.1 Triturus cristatus | reverse complement strand
CCGGTGATATCCAGTGACCCCCGGCTGATGCAGCGACCAGGTGCCTTTCCAGATTTGCAGTATAGTTTAATGTGTGAGCGTCGAGTAGAGCTGGGGAGGCTCCAAGTTATGGCAAGACTGGGACCTTCTCTTCCTCCTCATAGGTGATGTAGATATGATGGACCAGCGGGGTGGCTCCATTCCCATTGATAGGGGGATTGGTCCTATTTCATCCTCGCCTGTCTGGATGATAGCCTTTGGGCGTGCCTCTTTTATGGTTGTGGAGGTTGTTGTGACTATGAAAGGTTCAGAGCCCTTGGGGGCCTCATTGTCCTTATGTATAAGTGTAGAGGTTCAGAACCCTTGGAAATCTTGTCGTCCACGTTTTCGGCGTCCACGTTTGTCCACACTGGGCTGCTCTCTAAAGAAGCAGAATTTTGGACCCTTACCCAACTGCGCATAACGTACGATTTGCTAACATTGGGCTGGTCCTTTAGCTGATCGGATACCTCCCCATAGCAGCCTTGTTTGTAAACATGTCCACAGCTATGGGCTTAGGGTTCTGCTTTGATGTTGGCAATCGGGCACTTTCTTTAGACATTACGGTGCCTGTAGCCGACCTCAGAAAGAGGGAAGGAGGAGGGGTGACAGTGGGCCTGTGAGTTGTGATGTTATGTGGAGGGATGCTCAAGGGGCTTAAAGGGACGGACGGAAGCCGTTAGGCGGGAGGATCGTTAGAACAATTCCAAGATGAGGTCGGCCGGTAGGAGGATAGCAATGTAAGACAGATGTACTGAGCAGCCCCTTCTGACCCCGTGGCACAGCCCTTGCCCTTACCCTTGCCACTCCACACCCTGCCCACTCCACACCTCGGGGTAGGTGCTAACGCTCACTGGCCACCAGTAGGAGGAAGGGTTCCTGGTTCCTGATCAAAGTCCTGGTCAAAGACTAGGGCCCAGGAGCAAGGGGGAACCAGCCTGCAAGTGTTGTGTTAGATTCCAGGGTCAACGGGGGCAACAGGTCGTATGTCCCCCAGTCCATCTCTGTGCCCTTTCTCGTAATTGCCTATTTTACGAGTGGCAGATGATGGTGGAAGGGGCCTGATGAAAGCCTCGTGGAAGGCACAGAAACTAGGAGATGACATTTCTGTGATGGAAAGTTCTGGAATCTGCGTGAAACCACAAAATTCCTCCCACCCCACATTACCCAAAGTCTTCCAAGAAAAATGTTACCTCACTTGTGTGGGTAGGCCTAGTGCCCGCGACAGGAAACAGCCCAAAACGCAACATGGACACACCACATTTTCACAGTGAAAACTGACCCTTTTTTTGCAAAGTGCCTAGCTGTAGATTTTGAACCCTAGCTTTGCCAGCACCTAGGAAAACCTAGCAAACCTATACATATTTGAAAACTAGACAACTAGGGGAATTCAGGATGGCGTGACTTGTCTGGCTCTGACCAGGTTCTGTTACCCAGAATACTTTGCAAACCTCAAAATTTGTCCAAAAAAACAAACACATTTTACTCACATTTCTGTGGTGGAAAGCTCTGGAATCTGCGTGGATCCACAAAATCCACCCACCTCGCATTCCCCAAAGACTTTTGAGAAACATGGTACCTCACTTGTGTGGGTGGGCCTAGTGCCCGCGACAGGAAACGGCGCAAAATGCAATATGGACACACCACATTTTCACAGAGAAAACTGACCCTTTTTTTGCAAAGTGCCTAGCTGTAGATTTTGAACCCTAGCTCTGCCGACACCTAGGGAAACCTAGCAAACCTATATTTTTTTTTTAACTAGACAGGGGAATCCAGGATGGGGTGACTTGTCTGGCTCTCAGCAGGTTTGTTACCCAGAATCCCTTGCAAACCTCAAACTTTGTAAAAAAAAAAAAACATTTTCCTCAAATTTCTGTGGTGGAAAGTTTTGTTATCTATGTAAATCCACAAATTTCCTACCACCCATCGTTTCCCCAGGGCTCCTGATAAAAATGGTACCTCACTCATGCGGGTGCCCCAAGTACCTGTGATGGGCAAGGGCCCAAAACGTATTGAGGAGACATCTAAATGGTCTATTACAAAACAATCTGGTTTTTCAAGGGGAGTCACCTGGGCTTTTGGCCGCAGGTTTGGCGGCCATCTTGGGAAATCTACCAAACCCACACATTTCAGAAAACTAGACACCTGAGGGTGTCCAGCAAGGTATGGTGGCATGTTTGGGTCCCCCAACGTTTTCCTACCCAGAACCCCCTGCAAACCTCAAATGTAGCTGAAAGAATCACTTTTTTCTCAGTTTATTGTGTGGGAAAGTTCTGAAATCTGCATGGATCCACAAATGTCCTACCACCCAGCATTTCCCCAGGTCTCCCAATATAAATGGGACCTCTCTGCCATGGGTGGGTCAGGTACCCGTGACGGGCAAGTGCCAAAAACCTATTGAGGCAACATCAAAATTACCTATCACAAAACAACCTGGTTTTGCAAGGGGGGTCCCATGAGTTTTTGGCCCCTGGTACGGTGGCCATCTAGGGAAACCTACCATACCCACACATTTCGGAAATCTAGACAACCGGAGGAGTCTAGCAAGGTATGACTTGCTTGGGTACCCCAATATTTCCCTACCCAGAATCCCCTGCAAACCTCACATTTTGTTGAAATTTTTTTTCTCACATTTCTGTGTGGGAAAGTTGTCGGATCACAGGGCTGACACAAGTTTCCTACCACCCAGCATTTCGCCAGGTCTCCCGATAAAAATTTGTACCTCACTTGTGTGGGTAGGCATAGTGGTTGCAACAGGAAATGGCCCAAATCGTACTGTGTAGACTTCAAAATTACCTACAACTAAACTACCTGGTTCTGGGGGGGCTCCTGGTTTTTTGGCCCCAGGCTCACCACCATCTGGGGAAAACTACCAAGCCCACACATTTCTGAAAACTAGACACCCTGGGGAGTTGAATGAGGTATGGCTTGCATGGATCCCTCAATGTTTCCCTACCCATATTCCCCTACAAACCTCAAATTTAGCCTAAAAAAATCACATTTTTCACACATTTCTGTGTGGGAAAGTTCTGGAATCTGTGTGGATCCACAAACTTCCTACCACGCAGCGTTCCCCCAGGTCTCCCGATAAAAATGGTACCTCACTCGCGTGGGTGGGTCAAGTACCCATGACAGGCAAGGGCCCATCCTATTGAGGCAGCATCAAAATTACCTATCTCAAAACAACCTGGTTTTGCAATGGGATCCCCTGGGTTTTTGGCCCCGGGCTCGGCCGCCATTTGGGGAAACCTACCAAACTCACACATTTCTGAAAACTAGACACCTGGGGGAGCCCAACAAAGTATGGCTTGCGTGGATCCCTCAAAGTTTCTCCTTCAAGTGCCAGTCCACGCAAACCGCCAGCCAAGGACCAGTCTACGCATACCGCCAGCCAAGCGCCAGTTCATGCACACTGCCAGCCAAGTGCCAGCCTACGCACACCGCCAGCCAAGGGCCAGTCCACGCACACCACCAGCTAAGCACCAGTCCATGCATACTGCCTGCCAAGCGCAAGTCCACACACACCGTATTAAAAAATGTTTAACACTAGGCCTACCCACACAAGTGAGGTACCATTTTTCTCAGAAGACTTAGGGGGATGCGGGGTGGGTGGAATTTTGTGGATTCACGCTGATCTCAGAACTTTCCATCACAGAAATGTGAGGAAAATGTGTTTTTTTTACCTAAGTTTGAGGTTTGGAAAGGATTCTGGGTAACAGAACCTGGTGAGAGACACACAAGTCCCCCCCATCCTGTATTCCCCTTGGAGTCTAATATTCAAAAATAGTTTCCCAATGTGCCGACTGCGCAAGGGCCCAAAATCCACAGATAGGCACATTGCTAAAAACAAGTCTGTGCCGAGTGGGCTTTATGCCGCCCTGGGGGAGAATCGGAGCGGTTTGCCCCGATATGCCCCTAAGGGGGGCAGAAAGACTGTGGCTATTTTTTTAGCGGGTGGGGGCATTGGTATGCACATTCTAGGCAGCCCCAATGCATTAAAAAAGCCAGTGGAATCGCTGGCACCTATTGTGCTTCTGGGGGCGATCCCCAAGCAGGGGTCCAATGGCGAGGGGGGACATTGGAAAGGGGAAATTCTCCCCTTTCCAAAGATACCTCTCCCATCTTTCTACATGCTCAGGGGGCTGAGATAGTCCTCTAAGCACATAGAAAGTGAAACTGACAGGAGCCTAAAGGTGTGCGCGCTGATCGTCATTTCATAGAAAGCAGGGGGGCCTCGGGAGCTGGGGAAGCTCTTCCCCATCTCCCGAGGCTTTGGGGGAGAAAAAGAAATTCCTCTGGTGCCTGCACCAGAGGGATTTCCGGTGCCATGTGCCAGGATGGCCGGAAGTCGTCCTGTGCACACAAGCACAGTGGCGCACGACAGCTCCCGTCCACCGTACACACAGAAAAGGTTAAATCAAGCAATAGCCAAACAATAAATATTTCTTACGTTACGTTGTGCCACAAACTAAGAGCCTCTAGGGCTGGTACCCTGGATAATCTTAACTGGCAAGAGATCAGAACCAGTACTAGTAACTCTTTGCAACTTTGGTTCCTGAACATGTCTTTAGATATATTTACCAGGCAAGGAATCTGTGGGACCAGGAGGTGGCTCAGGTAGTTTTAAAACACTGTTTCCATCAACGCTCACAAGGTTAGCAAACTAGAGGACAAGAGCACGTTAGCCAGTGAAGGCATGCCTGGATGGTGCTAAACAGATACAATGCAAAGGTTCTTCAGGTATTTCTGGGAACAAGTTATTCAGATATGTTAAATTGAAGTTCATGCACCATCAATTTGGGTTTTTTCCAACCTTGGACATTTTTCCCAAGTGGTTCAGTTTGCCCATAGACTCCACCTGCAGGCTCTCCAATACCCGAAAAGAACCCTTATGCGTGTAGATTGTTTTGTGCACAGCACTTTACAGAGAATGCAGAGAGCTCTTGCACAGAACCTTTTATATTGTTAGTGTGCAGACTTGCAGACAGGCCATTCTGGCGACTCTGAATCCCTTCAACATCCACTTGACCATGAGGCTGGTAAAGCTTTTATCCGAGTTCAGTGAAAAGCTAATATATAATGATCAATTGCATTAAATCATTTCAATGGTCAAAATGTATTTATACTTTAATTTGAATAGTATTTATTTATATCGCACTTCATAATATGCACTACACGGCGAAATGCGATCTACCAAACATATTCTTGAAAACTTATCTGGGTTTAACAACATCTGAGTTTATCTTTGGCAATTACGCGCAACCAACATCCAATGCGAGCGCTCTCAATAGATCCATCATACAAGAGGAATAAGACAAGGGTGTCTACTCGAGCCCTGATTTTAACTTTCTCAAAAAAGCTCTAAATAAACAAATATTAAAAACAAGCTCTAAAAGGATTTACTAGTAAAAATAAGTTACTATTTTTTTTGCTATTCATGAACTCTGATTGATTAGGAAGTTTAGGACTGCGGAAAATCTGCAGTCAGGGAGGAGGGGGGACATAAAAGATAGGACAGGCCTATATGCAGAGTTCTCCACCCTGACTGCAGAATCTCCACATTTGTAAACTTACTGTTTAATTGAAGTGTATGAATAGCAAGAAGATGCTAACCTTACACAAAAGTTCACAAAAGTGTAAATGTATCTTTGTGAATCAGGCCCCAGCTACTTCTATTACTAAACTGACCAGAGAAATAGTTTAAGGTGTCTGGGTTCAAAATTAATTATCAAACATCTCACAGCATAGGAAAACCTGACCCTTCTCTTACTACTCACATCCACTTTTAAAGATTAGGTCCCCTATCCAGGGGTCATTATCCCAGAAGAAAGTTGAACGCTTATACAAGAACAATGTTCCCCCTGTAACTGTGCACTCTCTTCAAGGCCCTGGCATCCCCTCCAGCTCTCTGCCTCTTGCATCCAAATTCTTCTACTCCTGCCCCGGATAGTAAGATGCTACACAGCGGCTGTCACCACTGTATACTTACAGTTACGTCAGACTTGTCATAGGAAGTGAGTTTTTTGCTAATAACTTTGATATCACTTTGCAAATATTCATGAAGCTTTCCAAAGATCCCCCTCCCCCCAGCTCCTTCCTCTGAAGGTTTCGGGGTGATCCATCAAGCAGGGACCGAGTTAAAGGGGGTTCCAAAATGCAATATTCCCATGCACTTTCCTTACGAAATGTTATACAGTGCCAAAACCAAAAAGGCTAATCAGAAGTAAACCATAAAGCGTGCTTTTTGTGATTTGGTGTAAATCAGTTTAATAATATTGGAACAATCAAGGTTAAAATTGAATACATTTATTGAAAGCTGGGCTCAAGTAAAAAAAATCAACCCTCTTTATTGACTGAGGGGCTTTTTGGAGTGAACTCTCTGATTGTGCTTTACAAATACATATTATCAAATGTTACATATTAATTCAATGCACCTAGACAACATTCTGGGCACCCTAGAAAATCATGTGCACCATGTGACAGCTGTGTTACCCCCTAAATCAACAGTCTTTATTCTGTAGATTAAAGTGTGATGTTCATGTGATATACCTTGCTTGGTTCCAGTCCAGGGAGGACCTGGCTTGGCAGTTCGGGCTGGACTGTTCCCATTGGGCACAGGGTCAAGACTGATTTGCATATGGCTGGGTTCAAACTGGAATGGCATGGTGAGCATTAAAACGATGGATTCAGGCCCAGATCTCTGTACTGGGGTGAATGTATGACATTGTTCTACATTCTGTCCATCAACTGTTGTTTTTGCGTTCATGTGATATAAAGCAAAATTCCTGTATTTTATAATCACAATAATAATGCCCCCTCTGAAACAAACACAAAGGCCTTTAACAAACAGCATCATTGCTTGTTGGGTTCATGATGCTTGCATGGATCAGGCTTTGCATTGAAGCTTGAATCTTGCCTTGTAAACCTCTGTCTGCAGAGGGCCTTAGAGGAGAGGTGCTCTCAGAAGGTATTAGAGTATTGTTTACACCAACAAGAAGACCTTGGCATAACTTGTGTAACAAAGAGGCAGTGTAGGTGTGTGTGCTGACAGTGGCACACCTCAGACAGTGATGGGCCTGTAAATGGTTCTTGGCTTCTCTGGGACCACACCTCACAGACCCTCCCTCACACCAGCCATCTGGGCTCTCATATGCTTATCTGTGCAGGTCCCATTGAATCTGCCCAGTCTCCTGATCTCTGGGAAACTATAGGCAGCACTGGGCGTCCTCAGCTTTGTGTTCTAGTTTCATAATTCCCACAGCTATGAAGAAAGTGATACTCTGTGCAGAAGTAATCCGTCCTTTAGCAGGAATGCACAAGTTCTATATCTCTTTCTTACTTTATTCCCATAAAATCTATTCCTTTTTCCTACATTCTTCTTCTAACTCTAGAATCTGCTCTCTCTCCCACTCCCACTCTCTCTGTCTCTGTCCCTTTCTTTCTTTCTCTCACTCTGCCCTCTGTCTCTCTCGCTCACTCTGCCCTCCTCTCTCTCTCTCCCCTCTCTCTCCTCCTCTCTCTCACTTTCCCAGAAATGGCTGTTCACAGCAGGGAAAGATCAAATATCATACAGAATAATCTTGAAATACAGAAGTACAAAAGAAACACACTCACCAAGAGCAAAACAGGCACAGAGCACTTGAAGGTGGAACAAGACCTTCAGCAACATTTTCAAGATTCTGAAAATAGGAAAAGACAATTTAACATCAGTGTCACTTAGGTTCAAAGATTTCTTTGACTTACTCAGAGCACTTGAGTATATCTTTACTTGTTACACTAGTGTTTCCCTGGTAGATTCTCTGTGGGTTCATGAAAGACTGTTCTTTATGCTCCTGCTCACCCCCTGGATCTCTTACCTTGTCCTGGATCCCACCCTGTACCTGAATCTCCTCAGTGCAGATTATACAGAGCAGGAGACAATCTAGAACCAGCATGAGGGTGAATGAGGCCCACTAGGGTACCCTGGCCATGTCAGGGCATCTACCTCCTCAATCTAGGAGCAGCATGAGGGTGAATGAGGCCCACTGGGGTACCCTGGCCATGTCAGGGCCTCTACCTCCTCAATCTAGGACCAGCATGAGGGTGAATGAGGCCCACTAGGGTATCCTGGCCATGTCAGGGCCTCTACCTCCTCAATCTGGAACCAGCATGAGGGTGAAAGAGGCCCACTAGGGTACCCTGGCCATGTCAGGGCCTCTACCTCCTCAATCTAGGACCAGCATGAGGGTGACCGAGGCCCACTAGGTTACCCTGGCCATGTCAGGGCCTCTACCTCCTCAATCTAGGACCAGCATGAGGGTGAATGAGGCCCACTGGGGTACCCTGGCCCTGTCGGGGCCGCCTCTACCTCCTCAATCTAGGACCAGCATGAGGGTGAATGAGGCCCACTGGGGTACCCTGGCCATGTCAGGGCCTCTACCTCCTCAATCTAGGACCAGCATGAGGGTGAATGAGGCCCACTAGGGTACCCTGGCCATGTCAGGGCCTCTACCTCCTCAATCTGGAACCAGCATGAGGGTGAAAGAGGCCCATTAGGGTACCCTGGCCATGTCAGGGCCTCTACCTCCTCAATCTGGAACCAGCATGAGGGTGAAAGAGGCCCACTAGGGTACCCTGGCCATGTCAGGGCCTCTACCTCCTCAATCTAGGACCAGCATGAGGGTGAATGAGGCCCACTAGGGTACCCTGGCCATGTCAGGGCCTCTACCTCCTCAATCTAGGACCAGCATGAGGGTGAATGAGGCCCACTGGGGTACCCTGGCCCTGTCGGGGCCGCCTCTACCTCCTCAATCTAGGACCAGCATGAGGGTGAATGAGGCCCACTGGGGTACCCTGGCCATGTCAGGGCCTCTACCTCCTCAATCTAGGACCAGCATGAGGGTGAATGAGGCCCACTAGGGTACCCTGGCCATGTCAGGGCCTCTACCTCCTCAATCTGGAACCAGCATGAGGGTGAAAGAGGCCCATTAGGGTACCCTGGCCATGTCAGGGCCTCTACCTCCTCAATCTAGAACCAGCATGAGGGTGAATGAGGCCCACTAGGGTACCCTGGCCATGTCAGGGCCTCTACCTCCTCAATCTAGGACCAGCATGAGGGTGAATGAGGCCCACTGGGGTACCCTGGCCCTGTCAGGGCCTCTACCTCCTCAATCTAGGACCAGCATGAGGGTGAATGAGGCCCACTAGGGTACCCTGGCCATGTCAGGGACTCTACCTCCTCAATCTAGGACCAGCATGAGGGTGAATGAGGCCCACTGGGGTACCCTGGCCCTGTCAGGGCCTCTGTCTCCTCGAAGTAGGTCTAATCTACAACATGCTTTACATTGAATGAGTGACATTATAGCATTGTCCAGATTGCTAACAAATCAGTATGAACAAATGTGTATTTTGAAACTGGTCAAAACATCTGGAAAGGACAGGTCAGTATTGGGGATGAGAGACAGGTAATTGTGGATAACTAAACAGCTGTGGTTCAGAAACACTTTCTTTTGCAAAGGCATTGTTTTCATTTCCCTCTAACCTTTGCCCCTGTAGAGAGATTTGCACAACATTTTGTAATTTCCTAGCTTAGTCAGATTAAGTCTGGGTTGGATTACATGTGCAGATCCGCGCAGGAGGAAAAAGTTGTAATTTCAGCTCTTGTAAGACATTTTGCTTGTGCCTACAACCTCTGAATAGATTTACACCAAACATGGAATGAAAGTAGAACGTTAATTAAAAAGGTATGATTGTGTTGGTTTGGTGTTAATCAGTTCAGTAAGTATGTTTAATGTATAGTTAATAGAAACCATCCCCAAAAAAGTTCCACAAATGTAATTAAATCATCCCATCATAATTTGCAAACATTCTGATAAAACATCTGGATTAAAAAAATGAGTCTACGGCTGGTGCACCGATGGCAGACAGTGTGCAAATGCAAAGAACGAACAGTCCATATTTGATTAAAGTGCTTTGGACTCAGAAACAATGGTGTTTTTTGCTCATTGTTCTTTTCCAGCGTGCTGTATAAAGTGAATGCGCATTGTGCAAATTTATGTTATCTTTTTTCTTTTATAGAACTTTTAGTCTCTACCTGACCCTTGAGCCGGAGTGATACCCGCTGGAGGCCATCACATCCTCATTACATTTCCAGTAAAGTGAGAGTGTGTTGTGCACTTGAATGATCTCTTCTGTCTTAGAACGCCACACAGAGCCATCTGAATCACAGCTTTTTCCAAGCCGATCATTTTCAAGTCTCAAAGATTTTGTTCCCTGGCAAGCTAGGGGCATTGAGGCTTGCCTGCAGGTGCAAAAAGAAAGTTACACAAAGATTGGTTTGAGTAGCTTTCTTCTTTGTCCCAAGACAGCTTGGCAAGTGCCAAGGATGAGGGTAAAACTGGTGAAAAGTTTGTGTTCAGATATGCTCGGTGATTCAAGCTCTGCTATGTGTTAACAACTGTCCAACCATGTTGTCTTTTTGCAAATGTTTGTTATCCTGTAGGAGACACAAAAACTTTACTGAGCAGTTACTAATTCGAGAGGAAGCTGCTGTGTCTTTGGGACTCCCCCATGCTTCTTTAATCCTGAGGTCTTTAATTTCTGATCCTAAGTATCTCCCCAAGACATTTGAACTTTTCTTGTTATCTGTGCTTCAATTTATGACCAGCACAAGCTGTTCAGGGACCCGCTCGCCGAAGCTCAAAATGTCCAACAAAACTTTCCAAAATCATTTTTCTTTGCATTTCCTGAATATTTAGGCTGAATTTTATCTGAATCTGCACTGGTGAAGATGATTTTGGCAGACAAAAGACAGCCTTGTAGGCATTCATTTGCAGTAAATTCAGGCTTGCCACTTCCTTTCCATGCAGGATGTGCAGACCATTTGCTCCTGTGGGAGCCAGTTGGGCTACCATGATTGTTAACAGGTGATCATGCGAAGGGCAGTGAGTGCGCTTTCGCCCTCAGAGAAGTGTGATGGTGCTTAAAGGTCCTGTCCTGTTCCATGTGTATATACAGCTGCTTATTGAGGATACCACCTCAAATCGATTTCCTCTAATGTGACTCAAACTTGGAGTCTCCAAGGCAGGCTACTTATGCCCGACTCAAACTTATTTCTAGGCCTTTTCTGCTCGATATATCCTGCTGATGGATTGATGGACCTTTGGAGCCCTATAGGTGTTTGACTCAGAATAACCACGTCCTCAGCATATTGCAAGCACACGGCTATCTCTGGTG
Source organism: Triturus cristatus (assembly GCF_964204655.1). NCBI lineage: Eukaryota > Metazoa > Chordata > Amphibia > Caudata > Salamandridae > Triturus > Triturus cristatus. The sequence continues at coordinate 992,032,873 of NC_140586.1, read as the reverse complement.
CCGATTTGTGGTGGAAACCTCTCTGCTTGTGACAGGAAGCGGTTCAAGTTGGCCGGGTATGGCTGAAATAAACATGGGCTTAAAAAACACACCCTTGCTTCAAGACATTGTTTGTTTGGATTTGTGATTGACCCTGCTGCCATTTCCAACTTTGGCCTGTGCCCATGTCTCGCTGACACAGAGGCAGGTTTTAGATTGATAAAACATATGAATAGACATGCTTTTTGCTATATCGCCTTTTCTGCTAAGATGGTAAGTGTGGACAAACGTATAGTGGTCCTCATATCTGACCCGAAGCCTGTTTGTGTTTTGGGTTATAAGATTTTTTTTTTTTTACCCAGGCTTGGAGATCTTGCAAAATCTAGGAAGCGTATAGTTTGGCTTCTATGTCTATTGATGGTATAAGCCTGTTTTTGAGTGGAGATGACTGGCTGCCATTCTTCTAGATGGGGCGACAGGGATACTTTGGCTCTTCGCGCTCATCGGTCGACCAGTTGAAGTAGAGTACACTTAAGAGACGTGGGCTTGATGTGTCCCTTCAGTTGCCTTCAAAAGTGATATTTCTAGCTTTAGGACACTTTGTGTCCTCTCAGTCATTGGTCTACTCGTCAGAGTGCAGTTCATTTCACAGATGTGGCTTCCTGTGTCCCTTCAGTTGCCTTCAAAAGTGATATTTCAAGCTTTAGGACACTTTGTGTCCTCTCAGTCTTCGGTCTACTCGTTAGTGTGGATACATTTCACAGATGTGGCTTCCTGTGTCCCTTCAGTTGCCTTCAAAAGTGATATTTCAAGCTTTAGGACACTTTGTGTCCTCTCAGTCTTCGGTCTACTCGTCAGTGTGGATACATTTCACGGATGTGGGCTTCCTGTGTCCCTTCAGTTGCCTTCAAAAGTGATATTTCTAGATTTAGGACACTTTGTGTCTCCTCAGTCATCGGTCTACTCGTCAGTGTGGATACATTTCACAGATGTGGGCTTCCTGTGTCCCTTCAGTTGCCTTCAATAGTGATATTTCTAGCATTAGGACACTTTGTGTCTTCTCAGTCATCGGTCTACTCGTCAGAGTGCAGTTCATTTCACAGACGTGGGCTTCCTGTGTCCCTTCAGTTGCCTTCAGCTGTTTTTCGGCAGTGATCTTGCCAGGCTTGGGATACTTTGTCTCTTCTCACTCGTTGGTCTGCTAGTTGGTGTGGATACATTTAACAGATGTGGGCTTCCTGTGTCCCTTCAGGTTTCTTCAAAAGTTATATTTCTAGCATTAGGACTCTTTGTGTCTCCTCAGTCATCGGTCTACTCGTCAGTGTGGAGTTCATTTCAAGGATGTGGACATTCCTGTGTCCCTTCAGTTGCCTTCAAAAGTGATATTTCAAGCTTTAGGACACTTTGTGTCTTCTCAGTCATCGTTCTACTCATCAGTGTGGATTCATTTCACAGATGTGGACATTCCTGTGTCCCGTCTGTTGACTTCTACAGGGATGTTGCCAATATTAGGCCACATTGGCTCTTCTCATTGGCTGCATCACTTGTTGGTGTTGGCTCCTGTATCCTGTCATCTGCCTTTGGCTCTGGGACACCCCCGCGCCGCACGCCCACCAGCTGCTGCGTGTGCCTTCCCGCCCTGTGCCTCGCCTGCCCCGTCTCAGCCGCGAGACCACGCCCCCTGCCACCGAGCGGCGTGGTCTGCACTCGATTCCTGCCCTGTGACCCTTTATTTGTTTTTGCCTTGATTTTGGTGTCCCTGTATTTGTTTTGCCTCGTTATCGGTCCGTTTTTATTGTAATTGTATTACTGTTGTTGCACTAATTGTTTTTCTCTCCTCCGTTGTTTCCCTGGTTTGCCCCCCTCGGCCACCCCCGTCTCATCCCTCCCCGCTCCCCGCTCCCCGCTTCCCGCCACCACCGGTAACCCCGCCCCTTTTCTTTCTGTACCCTCCCCGCTCCCGCCTCCCAGCTGCTCCGCCCACCCGCGCACTTGGCCATATATGGCGACCGTGAGACGCAGGTGAGTGTGACCCAGTTCTGGGACACCCCCACGCCACACGGCCACCAGCTGCTGCGTGTGCCTTCCCGCCCTGTGCCTCGCCTGCCCCGTCTCAGCCGCGAGACCACGCCCCCTGCCACCGAGCGGCGTGGTCTGCACTCGATTCCTGCCCTGTGACCCTTTATTTGTTTTTGCCTTGATTTTGGTGTCCCTGTATTTGTTTTGCCTCGTTATCGGTCCGTTTTTATTGTAATTGTATTACTGTTGTTGCACTAATTGTTTTTCTCTCCTCCGTTGTTTCCCTGGTTTGCCCCCCTCGGCCACCCCCGTCTCATCCCTCCCCGCTCCCCGCTTCCCGCCACCACCGGTAACCCCGCCCCTTTTCTTTCTGTACCCTCCCCGCTCCCGCCTCCCAGCTGCTCCGCCCACCCGCGCACTTGGCCATATATGGCGACCGTGCGACGCAGGTGAGTGTGACCCAGTTCTGGGACACCCCCACGCCGCACGGCCACCAGCTGCTGCGTGTGCCTTCCCGCCCTGTGCCTCGCCTGCCCCGTCTCAGCCGCGAGACCACGCCCCCTGCCACCGAGCGGCGTGGTCTGCACTCGATTCCTGCCCTGTGACCCTTTATTTGTTTTTGCCTTGATTTTGGTGTCCCTGTATTTGTTTTGCCTCGTTATCGGTCCGTTTTTATTGTAATTGTATTACTGTTGTTGCACTAATTGTTTTTCTCTCCTCTGTTGTTTCCCTGGTTTGCCCCCCTCGGCCACCCCCGTCTCATCCCTCCCCGCTCCCCGCTTCCCGCCACCACCGGTAACCCCGCCCCTTTTCTTTCTGTACCCTCCCCGCTCCCGCCTCCCAGCTGCTCCGCCCACCCGCGCACTTCGCCATATATGGCGACCGTGCAAACGCGCAGCGGTCACGTGCAGCGGGCGCGCTGATTGTGCGCCGAAGGCGCGCCAAAGGCAAGCCCGTCTACGCCCGTCCGCGCCTGGACCGCGCCCAGTGCCAGGACCCCTGGACCCCACCGACGGAATACGACCCGACAGTCCTATGACGCCACAACACTCATCGCACTCAACACCGGCAGGACCCAGGGATGCTACCGAGCTACTCCGAAGCACACCCACGGACCCTTCAGCTGCCTCGCCTGCCAGTTCACCTGCATCCGGACCTGCCCGGCACCAGCACCTGCCAAGCCGAACACCAGCAGCAACCACCTCAAGTGCATCCTGCTCAACACCCGCTCCGTCCACAGACACGCCATCGAACTCTGGAACCTCCTAGACGCCACAGCCCCTGACGTTGCCTTCATCACGGAGACCTGGATGAACGCCTCCTCAGCGCCCGACATCGCCATCGCCATCCCAGAGGGCTACAAGATCACCCAGAGGGACCGCAACGCCAACCAGGTGGGAGGAGGCATCGCCATCATCCACAGGAACACCATCCGCATCACGACCAGCACCGACAACACCCCACCCTCCGCCGAACACCTGCATTTCCAGATCCACACCGACCCGAAGACCACCCTCAGAGGCACCCTGATCTACCGACCTCCAGGACCACGCACCCAATTCAGCGAGGACATCGCCGACTTCGTCAGCCCGCATGCCCTCCCCTCCGCTGACTACATCCTCCTGGGGGACTTCAACTTCCACCTGGAGAACAATAACGACCGCAACACCACCACCCTGCTCGACAACCTCGCCAACCTTGGACTCAAGCAACTGGTGAGCACCCCCACCCACCTCGCCGGACACACACTCGACGCCATCTTCTCATCCAGCAAAGACGTCGATTTCAGCCACGCCACAGAACTCCACTGGACGGACCACAGATGCATCCACTTCACCTTCAGGAGAACGACGATCCACCACCACCAGCAACAGGTTGCACGAAGAAGCTGGAACAAGATCACAGCCGACCAGCTCGCCGCTTCCCTGAGCCAGCACCCTCCGGCCAGCTCAGCGAACCCCAGCCAGGCCGCCGACAACCTCACAAAGTGGATCAGCAACTGCGCAGACGAACTCGCCCCTCTGAGGACCCCGCCCAGCAGACCCGGCAGTAAGAAATCCCCATGGTTCACCGACGAACTCAAGAGCTCCAAGAAGAACTGCCGAGCCCTCGAGAAAGTCTGGAGAAAGGAACCCACACCGGACAACAGGTCCACCCTCAAGCTCGCCACCCGGAAGCACCACCAACTGATCCGCACCGCCAAGAAAACGGCTTTCAAGAACCGACTGGATAACAACGCACACAACTGCAAGGAACTCTTCAACATCGTGAAAGAGCTCTCCAACCCCAACGCCGGAAACAACGACATCACCCCTTCGCAAGACCTCTGCAACTCCCTCGCCTCCTACTTCCACAACAAGATCGCGAACATACACAACAGCTTCAGCACCCATCCGACCCACGCCACGTCCACAGCAACGCCACCCACCACCACCCTCCAAGCCATGACCCCGATCAGCACCGAAGACACCATCCGCATGATGAACTCCGTCCACTCCGGATCTCCGACCGACCCCTGCCCTCACCACGTCTTCAACAAAGCCGACGCTGTCATCGCACCCCACCTGCGGGACATTATCAACACCTCATTCGACACCGCCACCTTCCCCGAGAGCTGGAAGCACGCCGAACTCAGCGCTCTACTCAAGAAACCTACGGCAGACCCCACTGAACTCAAGAATTACCGCCCCATCTCTCTACTCCCGTTTCCAGCCAAAGTCATCGAGAAGACCGTCAACAAACAGCTGGCCGCCTTCCTCGAGACGAACGGATCCCTCGACCCCTCGCAGTCCGGATTCCGTGCCAACCACAGCACCGAGAGCGCCCTCATCGCCGCCACCGACGACATCCGAGCCCTGATGGACAACGGAGAAACAGCGGCCCTCATCCTCCTAGACCTCTCCGCGGCTTTCGACACGGTCTGCCACCGCACCCTAGTGCAGCGCCTCTGCAGCGTCGGAATCCAGGAGAAGGCACTGGAGTGGATCATCTCCTTCCTCGACGGAAGAACACAGAGAGTCCGCCTACCACCGTACAAGTCAGAGGCCACCGAAGTCATCTGCGGCGTCCCTCAAGGATCCTCGCTGAGCCCTACACTCTTCAACGTCTACATGAGCCCCCTCGCGGCCATCGCACGCCAACACAACCTCAACATAATCTCCTACGCCGACGACTCCCAGCTGATCCTCTCCCTGACCAACGACCCCGCCGCCGCCAGAGCCAACCTGCACGAAGGGATGAAAGAGGTAGCCGAGTGGATGACGACGAGCCGCCTGAAACTGAACTCAGACAAGACGGAGGTCCTCATCCTGGGCTCCTCGCCCTCCGCCTGGGACGACTCCTGGTGGCCCCCCGCCCTGGGCACCGCACCCAAACCGACGAACCACGCACGCAACCTGGGCTTCATCCTGGACTCCTCCCTCTCCATGACCAGGCAAGTCAACGCCGTGTCCTCGTCGTGCTTCAACATCCTGCGCATGCTTCGGAAGATCTTCTGGTGGATCCCCACGGAGATCAGGAAGACCGTCACCCAGGCCCTCGTCACCAGCCGACTGGACTACGGCAACGCCCTCTACGCCGGAACCACCGACAAGCTCCAGAAGAGACTCCAGCGGATCCAGAACGCCTCAGCCAGACTCATCCTCGACATCCCACGGAACAGCCACATCTCCGGACACCTGAGAGACCTGCACTGGCTCCCCGTCAACAAAAGAATCACCTTCCGGCTCCTCACCCACGCACACAAAGCCCTTCACGATCAAGGCCCGAGCTACCTTAACAACCGAATCAACTTCCACGCTCCCAAACGCCACCTCCGATCTGCCAGCCACGCCCTCGCCGCCGTCCCACGCATCCGTAGAGCCACAACAGGAGGAAGGTCCTTCTCCTACCTGGCCGCCAAGACCTGGAACTCCCTCCCGGCCGACCTGTGCCTGACCCAAGACCACCTCTCCTTCAGGAAGAAGCTCAAGACATGGCTGTTCGAGCAGTAACGGCACCCCCCCCCCCCCCCCCCTCTAAGCGCCTTGAGACCCTACGGGTAGGTAGTGCGCTCTATAAAAGTCTTTGATTGATTGATTGATTGATTGATTGATCTTCCTGGCCTTAGGATACTTTGGTTTTTCATCTCATCTGTCTGCTTGTTGATCCGTGCAGTAGCTTTTAAATTATTGGCATTTTAGAAAGTATTCATGTGTGCTGTAAAAAGTTAACAATGTAACTTGTGAGTCATGACTCAAATCGTGTCAATAACATTTTGAATTTTTTGAGATATGCGATTGGCTGCTTAGGAGCATTGAACTTTTTTCTGGCCATCTTGAAACTGCTTGAAATTACTTGAAACACCGACTCATAAAATTGTCTCTGTGGAATAAAAATATTATACAGCCCTGGGTGGCCACTAATATAGGTGACTAATCACAGGGCAGTGCTCAGACTTTCCCAAAGGTGTAAAAACCACAAGGCACCTGGCAGAAAAATAGCAGAAAAATACTGTACGCCTTGGGTGTCAAAACACAGTGTTGTGAAAAATTGTGAGTCAGACTTCTGAGTGTCTAAAAAGTTAAAATAAAAATAAGTCAGACACCACATATGTGCGAGATACAGTGATGTGTGCAGCTGGTGATAGCTACCCCAGTGCGGATCAGAGCCTGGCCATAGTTCAGCCTTACACTTCCCCCGCCTCACTGTGCATAGCCAAAGATAATGCACAGGCCCACCCCATTTAAAATGACCAGTTATGGTGATCAATGTCCACTAAACACCCCATAACATGTGCCAACCAACAAACTCAAGACAGTGTTTTTGTGCGTTCGAGCCTGCTCCCATTTGATGAATCTGCACAAAGCTTTCCCTAAAAACTCCATCCGCCTCAGTTCCTTTTGGATATTTTCTGGCTGATTAGCCAAGTGGGACTAAAAAAAAGGGGGGGTCCCAAAACGTTGATCTCCCGTGGTAATTCCCATGGAGACACATGTTAAAAAAACAGATCATCCCGTCAGCTTCTTCCATTGAAGTATTCGGGGTGATTCATCAAGCAGGGATCTAGTAAAAGGGGGGTCCTAAAACGCTTTTTCCCTGTCACAACTGTAGAAAAAGTGGCTGAACAGATTTACCCCAAATTTGGAAAAAAGTTAAAACTTTGGTTAGATTATATATATAATGTATGTATTCATAGAGGCTTTCAGCCATCTCTGTTCATCCATTGGTCTGTTATTGTGTCATTCATATTCTTCCTCTGCCCACTTCAGCATACAGCATTGGGGAATGGGTCAGCCCACTTCAGCTACTGGCTAACGTCTTTGTGAGTGATTGCATTCTGCCTAATACAAAGCGCTCAGCTTCACACAAAGTGGTTACCTTCAGGTCCAAGGACTTCTATGACAGTGTGTGCTGTATGAAGCCAAAATATAGTGGAGAGCTCCCTCTATGAGCTCCTGAGTTCAGGGATCACCTTTGGGTGTACATCCCTTGAATGCCCATGCCCGCGCCATCCTCCCAAGGTCTGTGCTGGAACTGAACTAAACTAGTCAGAATTGTCCCTCGGGACTGCTTCTTGACTCCTGCTGAGCACTACTGGGACTGTGCTGTCTGGAGTCGGCTGTCCTGATCCTACCCCTGTTGGCGCTGGATCAGTGCTCTAGATTTTGTTGCCTTTGATCTGCCCTTTCATTCACCGGGGGTCTAGCGGCGACTGCGGTTTGACTCCCGCTGGTGAGACGGTGCAGTCCGGAGTCTGCCGGTCTGATCCTAACCCGGATGACAGTGGATTTGAATATTCAATTGTGGGGCCTGGGATCTGCCTGCTGATTCCCCGCTGCCTCGTGGCACGCCCCGGGCTGTGAGCAGCATGCTGACTGTGGTGGCTCAACTCTCTCTGTCTGAGGAGCATGCTGACTGTGGTGGCTCGACTCTCTCTGTCTGAGGAGCATGCTGACTGTGGTGGCTCGACTCTCTCTGTCTGAGGAGCAGGCTGACTGTGGTGGCTCGACTCTCTCTGTCTGAGGAGCATGCTGACTGTGGTGGCTCGACTCTCTCTTTCTGCCGCGGATCCCACCGATGCTGGATTGAGGACTGAATGGCCTGGGAGAGGCTGCTGCTGCCTGCAGAGGTGTGACCTCTCTGATGCGGAGCTGCATCTCCCTCCGCTTCTACTGCGGCTGGTGAGGATAGTTGGAGGGGCCTCGGTGAAGGTGGGGTTGCCCGATTGTTGCTTTTCTGTCAGCCCTACTGATGGCCCCATACAAGACACTCTGGCACTCACCTCACGCTAGCTTCATTTGTTCTTTGTTGATATTTACTGCCAATGCTGCTGTGGCTCCCCCTGCTGTGAGCTTCACGCTTGCGGAAGGCTGGAGCCAGATGTCCCTGCAGGATCCTCAGACTCACATCATTTTCCCCTGAGGTTTTGTAAATGTCCAAATGTCAATGTCCTGTATTTGTAAAGCATGACAAATTTCCCGAGGGTTTCAAGGCACTGGGGGCCGTCGGGAAGATTAAGAAAGCTATTGCCCAGAGTCACATGGTGCTGAGCTGATCTGCTGCCAGCACCGGGGACCGAACCGTGAGCCCCCGGGTTCCAGAGTCATCCACCATGGCCTCTGCACCACACCTCTTACCTGCTTCTGCATGGCTCCATTTTGTTTCTACCAGCGCATGGCCTCCATTTTGTGCTCCTAACTCAGTTAATAGAAATAGATGAGGTGTACTCTCTTCCCTTGATCCTTACACTGTTTGAAATGAAAATGAAAAGAGGACAGGCTCAATCCTCCACATATGGTGGCCATCTTGGACTGGTTAGTTTACCTCAACACTACATTATTGATCACTTAGGTTTCCCTAATGTCTTGTTTGTAATCCCTTTTTTATAATAGGACAATATTCCCTATCGGAAGCACCTAAAGTCTGCTGATGAATGCTAGGCTCGTATCTTAATGGCCCAGGATCGATGGCCTCACATTGGATTAGTCAGCATTATTGAATATGATCACTCTAGGTGGTCAATAGGGACAGTTTGGTCACTCGCCTCGGCTTTCCCTCTTCTGTGTCCCTAGTCACCCCCCACAGCCCACGCGGATCCATTTGCTAGCTGTACTGTTCTCTGTCTGACCTCTAAGATTTATTTGTCTGTGAAGACCTCTTCACCAATCTCTTATGCAGTTGTTCAGCCCCAGGAGATGCCCCAATTTCTTCCCTGCCGCTTGAACCGTTCGAGGCCGTCACATCCAGACTGAAGCCTGTGCCTCGAACCTATACTCGCCACCTTGTCCACACCCTTCAGAGGCGCTCCTCTAGCTGGTATATTGTATTCATAAGACTCTCCTCCTATCACTATCTGGTCCCATTACCCAAGTTATTCACTCTTTCTATGCCACTAGCTGAGTTTAGCTTTGACATGGACACAAAGCCCTCAAGCTCCATCTCTCCTAATCTGGAGCCATCTGGCCAGAATGCTTTCACAATTAAATATCCCCCTAACCTATCAAACAAGCATTTGCAATGCAATCGGTCTCGCCTTTGGGGCCTTACAAGTATTTAGCCATGCAGCATATTGTCTGCAGCTGGGGCCAGTAGCGGTTCCACCGGGAGGTGAACATAAAACACAAAGCTAGCTGCAGTGTGATGGAGTTTTGAGTGAGGGAGGGAGTGCAGAGGTAAGATTCAAGATTGTTTACAGTCAGGCAGAATGTTCGAGGGGAGCAGAGCCTGTGCTCACTGAAGGGGTAGATCTTTGGACTGCAACAGGTCTGATGTTGAGGGGGGGCTGGTCCAAAACCTGGGAGTCTAGATGGAGCAAGTTGCTATTTTCGTTTTCCCTCTTCTTTTTGCACTCCACTCTATGACACCCCCGTTTCTTGTTTGCATTTTCCTGACCACTATACAAAACGGAACAGTACATAATTTCCTGCTCTCTGCTCAAACCCAAGCAGACCTCAAGGTCCCCGAGGTCTCCATCTCGAAAGGGCAGAAGCATCGCGCAGTCCGTGGACCGTGGCTACGTAATACAAGACTCGCTTTTTATGAATTTTCCTTTTTATGCAAAACTCAGAGTCCAAGGCTCCTTGACGTTGTTTATTCAGTTTATCATTCATTTTGAAGTTAACACTTGAGGGTTGTTTCTTAATTTCTGAGGCGGACTTTACACACGGGTGATAGCTCGTTTGCACTACACCTGCTGCCCTTATGACAGTGCAGAAATGCAATCACACTTCTCAAACGATGTCAAAGTGTTGAACACAAATTCAAGGATGCAGATTCCTGAAATGGCATTGAGGATTCTGAGTGCCATGCGTGTGTCTGTCTGTCTGAGGTGTTTATAAGTTGTTCTCTTGCTGTGCCTCAAAAAAATGAACAGGGAAGCAGGGAATTTTCTTGATTGAAGGGACAGGCCAGAGAGCAAACCACTGTTTGCACATATGTCTGAATTATACATTTGTCAGTAAAGTTCAATGGTCGAGTTTTCATCTGACAAATTCAAGCAGGTCAAGCCTACAGAAATGTAACAGATGAAAAATGCCCTATAGATACTTGGACGTAAAGATTTGAGGGCCTTCAAGCACCAAAATCGAAGTGCGCTACTTTCGGATCAGCATTTTTAATTTTCGTATTATATCCCATCCGATACAAAAAGATTCACAGGGTATCGTTATTTATAGAGCCGGTTTAAAAATAAAATGCAATTATATATTCATTAATCGACACAGAATTTTTACTGGGTGCTATTTGATAATATCTGACCCAATCAATGCTTAACATACCAGTAAAATGAGTAAAGATATATCAGTATTTCAGTAAGTAGTTTAAATAAAAATGACATTGTTTGGACGGCTGCAACGTGAACGACCACGTTACAACGAAAACTCTGGACATAATGGTGCAAGGTGTCATCTCTGCGCTCACTTGAGAGGGTAAAACGTAGCAGTTCCCAAATTGCAAGCATGCCCCAACTCATTACTGCACACCGAGATTTGAGGTAGAGCTGTGTGTGCTGGGAGACGGTGAGGGCTGCCCCAATCTAGAAATAGAAAAGACAAAAAAAATGCAAACACTAAAGCGGACACCGCGTCCAGTAAAACAAGCGCGTTCCTCGCGCTAAAAGGAGGCAGCAGAACAATGGGCGAGAGAAGGCGGCGAGTGAAAGCGTTTCACTTGCGAGAGCGAGCAGCACCAGGAGCGATAATTGCTACCATATGGCGCCGCTCGCTCCCGCAAGTGAATCTCCAGACGTGCACGCTTTGCCTTTGAAGGCAATGGATCGCGTGCACATTTTTGACTGAAAAGCCAAAGCGATCGCAAAAGGTCTTTTTGCCTACGTAGCGCATGTGCACTGCGTAGGCGAGACCTAAAAACACTGCAAAAAGCTTTAAACATAGACTACTTAAATCCCACCCTGAAACCCCTATCTCAGATCCCTTCTTCTCCATTAAAAAAGGTGCCATTATAAGTGATCTCATCTTTAATACAAAACGGCATGCTCAATGGATGAGGGCCCTTCTCACACTGCTCCGGATCTCCACTTCCATGAAGACTCCACATGGTCTTAGAGTTACGGTGATTCCCTCTCCTGTGTATAGAGCAGATACCACCATCTCCCTTTACAAAAATGGGACTATCCTTATCCAAGCCTTCGACCACAACCTGGCCATGTTTGACAATATTTTCCTCATCATTAAGAACACGGGGCCAGATGTATGATGCCCAAAATAGCACCTCGCAAATTGCGAGTATTTTGCAACTCGCAATTTGCGAGGCGCTATTTTGGATTTACAACAGTGTGTAACAGACTGTTAGCGATTCCCAATGGGGTCTCAAATTGAGACGCTCATGAATATTAATGAGCCTCTCGCAATTTGCGACCCCATTGGGAATGGCAGGCCCTCCCAGGTATGGTGGCATGCTGGGCTCAGCAGACCACCATGTCTGGGACTGCTTTTAAATAAAGCAGGTTTCCTTACAGAAAAACGGAATGCATTAAAAAAATAAAGTGAAACGTTTTTGTTTCATTTTTTAAGGGCAGGCAGTGCTCCATGGGACCACTGCCTGCCATTAAAAAATATTTTCCCTGCATTTGCAAAGGGGAAGGGGTCCCCTGGCACCCTTCCCTTTTGCAACCTCATTACCACCCTCTTGAAGAGGGTGGTAATTTGCGAGTGTTTTGCTACCTGTAATTGCGGTCGCAAAACATTTGTACATGGGGTTGCGCTCGCTATTAGGAAGGGAACGCCCCTTCCTAATAGTGTCTCGCAATTCCAAAATAGCAAGTCAGAAAATAATTGAGACCCGTTTGCGCATGCAAAAACCGTCGTACATCTGGCCCACAATGTCAAGCATTAAATTCTCCCCCTGCCTAGGAGTCGCTAATTCCTCAGAGATCTCCCAGACTCCTCAAAGTTTACCATCTCTCATCCTTGACACCTCTTGGCTCCCACTTAGGGACCACAATACACAATAGCAATTCTCCTCTCCCAGTTGGGAATGAGCCCCTCCAGTGCATCCACCATTCTAGAATGCATGCACACCACTCCTCTAGAACACCAAGCTCTGACTTGACACGCTCCATAAATCACACCATCTCCCCAGATATTCCCTTGACCTCCTAGCCCAGTACGGTAGACATTTGAGTGAAACCAAGACCCTCCATACAGCTAAATCAGCAACACCTGATCATCTGAACTGGGCAAACAACTGGACAACAACCAATACCTCCTCCCTGCCAAGGGCTACACCTCTCATCCTCCAATTTATTCCACAAACCTACCTTGCTTCCGAAGGTGCCCTTGGGTCAATATCCGCCATACCCCTCTTCCCCTAACTCACCTTCCCATCCTAGCCCCAGTACCAAGACCCTGAATCCCGCCCCACCTTCCAGTCACAGGCTCTTCAAGGGGTTTTGATACCATCTTCCTCTAGTTTTCCCACTTAGCAGGGTCCCCTGCACCAAGCCTTGAAAACCCTCTACCACACCCCATTGGAAGCTAGACTAGATGCCTCCAACATCTTAATGCAGAGGTTCAAAGTCTATTACATGTCACCACAGAGCTGTCCGTTAATCTGAAGCTAAGCGGGTCCACAAACAATCCCCGCCTCAACCTTGTGCCCCCATCTAACTTGGGCACCATGCTTCCTGCTCCCCCCACCAGCTAGGTTGTCATCAAAAATGGCACCCCGCCCCATAGTTGGAAAACCGCTCCCCACCCTAATGACCCCTCGTGGCCCTCTAGATTTAAAGACCCACTGTCTGGCAAAAATATTATTCCCGCCTACTCTCATATGATCCTTCACACTCCGCCACCTCTACTAACTTGCACCAAATAGAGGCAATCCTTTCGGACCCTTTCAGGGTATCTAGGGTAAACACCGGAGCCTTAAATGAGACCAAACTTACGAGGGTCACCTCCACTCTTTCTAGCACCCTGGACACCAATCCAAAACTTAAATGCCTGCTTCTCAACTGCAGATCGGCAGTAAGACACGCTGCTGACATTGCTGACCTCATCCGTGCACATCCATGCACATGACCTTGATATTCTAATGCTGACTGAATCCTGGCTAAACAACTCATCTGCACCCATCCTGGACTGACTAGTTCCTCCTAACTACGATACCATTAGGTTAGATTGATCTAGCAGACATGGTGGCGGCATCGCTTGTACACATCGTAGCAGTCTATCAGTCAAACAATCACAATCGGCTCTCCTGCTGTCTTGTGAATACCTGTGCATTGAGGTGGCTTATAGCAGTAATCATCCATGCAAATTGCACACGTTCTTTCACCCTCCATGAGACAATCTTCCCTTCATAGAACAGGTCATGAATATCATCACATCTAACGCACATCTGCATGGCACTCAGATCTTCTTGGGAGAGTTCAACCTCCACTGGAACAACATGAATGGTGTGGCTGTCAATAGCCTTAAATCCTTCCTGGCAGACCTTAACTTAATCCAAATCTGTGACAGCCCTACTCACATTAAAGGAGCTACCTTAGATCTAGCCATCGGTTAGCTCAACTCCATTCACCTTGAATCTATTATTGAACCGATTGGACTGACCACTACTGCATCACCTTCCTGATCTCAGATTCTGTGAGAGCTAACAGAGTTCTGCCTAAGTACCCCAGACACTGGAAAATATGTCTACGAAACATCAACTTGCATGATCGGACTGCTCTCTGTGATAACACCCTGCCTCCTCCAGTGGATATGTTCGACGTTCATGACCTTACGGACCACTATGACAGTTCCATGACAAGTGTTCTAGACCCGCTGGCGCCTCTGCAGCTAAAAAGACCGTCCTCCAAAGTCTCCAAGCCTTGGCACAACGATAGTCTAAATACTGAAAGACGGAATCTGAGACTAGCGGAAAGACTGTGGAGATCCTCTCCCTTCCTTGAACATCTCAATCAGCTGAGATATGTAAGAAATATCTGTACCAAACGCATCAGATGCTATACAGCCACCTTCTTCAGAAAACAATCAAGCAATCAAACAATCAACCTAACCTTTCCTCACTGTGGCTAGGTCTGCAGTAAAACTGTGAAGAATGTACTTACTTCTTCTCTGATAAGAATACTAAAATTGAAGTTTAACTATGGTCAGCCTTGGAGCACCTTTCGATCGCACCTCCTAACACCCTCCTTCCTACTTGGTCGGATGACATCCTGCCCGGTCGGCTCTGTCCCTCCAAAAAGAATGTTCTTGGAGCATTTTCAAAACTTTGGATGAAAGTACTATACACAAAACTCTAGCTACTCTGAGACCATCTTACCACTTCAACGACCCCTTGCCATCGAACTTCTTCTTTGAGATCAGAGCCTCCTTACAACCACTCTGGACGAAGATTGTCAGTGCTTCATTTCTGCAAGGTGCTATCCCGGACTGCCTAAATCTGGGCAGGTTACCCCTATTCTAAAGAAACCATCCGCAGATCCCTCTGACCCACACAACTTCCGCCCAATTTCTAAAATCCCCACATTGACAAAGCTCCTGGAAAAATGTGTACATGTCCTGCTTTATGACAACATTGATCAATTCCGAACTCCTGGACCAATTTCAATCTGGTTTCCGCCAGGGTCTTAGCACAGGATCAGCTCTCGCTCACATTGTGGATGACAAACTAAGATTGCTAGATCAAAACAAATCTTGCCTACTGATCCTCCTCGATCTCTCATCAGCTTTTGATACTGTTAAACACAACAACCTAATTGACCTCTTGGAACACAAGAGGCTTGTACTAAACTGGTACAGTCTTATATATGCTATCTAACAATTCCGTATTACGGTATCTATCTCAGAGTCACACACAGTTCAAATCATGTACTTTCAAAATTACAAATTAAATACTACACAAATACATTTCATATGCTTTAAAAAGTCCCACTGTCGACGCGTTTCGGTGCATAGGTTACAATAGTAGCACCTTCCTCAGGACGGACGAGAATTTAAAACCAAAGTTTTGTTCTTCTTTCTAAAAAAGAAAAAAGAGAATGCATATAATTAATACCATTTCCCTATGGAGAGTTGATTCTAGTTCTGGGCTATGCTGTTAGTGTCACTTATACATATTGTCTGCCCTTACTTTAAGTGTAGGGGTTGAAGTCCTTCTGTGGGTGTTCAGGACGACTTTATCACCTCTCAACTTTTGTGATTTTAGACCACTTGCATCATAGTCAGTGGAGTCATAGAATTCTACAGCATGGAGTTATTTCACCATACTTTTTGAGCCTATTAGCCTATTTTCATGCTGTTAAGCAAAACACTTACTTTTAAAAAGTCACGTTGACACATGTTCAATGGTGTCTTAAAGCAGGTACGTCTTTCGATATGCACCGCCTGTATTCAATTGTTTAGCTGTGCCTGTAAGGTACATAGATAATGCTATATACTTCAAATAATGATGTCATGGCACTCGTGTTTATTCTCAACAAATACATCCATATACCTACCAATAGGTTTTTCGCCTAATGTTTAAGTTCAGGCTGTCCTTCCCTGCACCTTTTCAAGTGGTGTCCTGATACCTGTACCGGAATAACATGACGTTCAATTTAAGTGTACAGTTATCCATAGATCATGGCTTTAGACATCTACCTATCTCCTACTCCTTCTAAATTAGAAAGGGGTTCAGTACATACCAGTTAGAGCCTGCAATATCTTGTGGCAGCCTGAATCTTGACAACGCTGTCTTCTTTTCTTTTCTTTAAGCGTTGTCAGCCACACTGTAGGTTTTCTTGGGGGTGTTTTTACTTTTACTCCCAACCTGTGTATTAAAAGTCATATTGGAGAAGGTTTTATTTAGATCCTCGCATAGAAGAATCTTCTTATCGCATTCCCCATTCTTAAACTACTGAATAATGAGACACACTATAAATCCAGTAGCGTGAGAGAATGGGACAGTCTTAAGAAAAAAGTTAGAGATGTTGTAACCTTCGCTAAAGAAGACAATATAATATGCGAAGAGGAATATCAATTCCTAATTAATGAGAACCCTAAGGTCCCAGCACTATATGGGCTGCCCAAAGTTCACAAAAACCTGGAAGACCCCCCAATGCGCCCTATAGTGTCAGGAATTGAATCTTTGACTGAGCCTCTCAGCAAATATGTGGACCACTTCATCCAGCCTTTGGTCACACAACTACCCTCATATATAAAAGATACCACCCATATGATTTCTAAAATTGAGGGTTTAGCATTCAATAAAGACTCCCAATGGCTGGTATGTTTAGATATTGAAGCATTATATACCAATATCCCACAAGAGGATACTGTGAGAATGATGGAGGACATTTTGGGAAATGAGGCAGGGGATCTTACTGCACAAAACACCTTCATCATAGAATGCATTGATGTAATTCTAAAAAACAACATCTTCTTATTCAAGCAAGATCACTACTGCCAGATCAAGGGCACCGGTATGGGAGCCACATGTGCTCCCAGCCTGGCATGCCTGCATGTTGGGAGATTTGAGACCCAACATATCTACAACGAGATGTGTCCCTTTTTTGAGAATGTAAAGTGCTGGTCTAGATTCATAGACGACATTTTCTTCATTTGGGACGGTCCAGAAAGGGATTTAGACACCTTCCTTGAATGGATCAATTGCGGGGATTATTCATTCTAATAACTTATAATAATAATAAAAGCAAGCCCACCGCGGCAATGTCTTTCATTCTAATAACTTATAATAATAATAAAAGCCAGCCCACCGCGGCAATGTCATTCATTCTAATAACTTATAATAATAATAAAAGCAAGCCCACCGCGGCAATGTCATTCATTCTAATAACTTATAATAATAATAAAAGCAAGCCCACCGCGGCAATGTCTTTCATTCTAATAACTTATAATAACAATAAAAGCAAGCCCACTGCAGCAATGTCATTCATTCTAATAACTTATAATAATGCTAATAGTCATAGTTTAAACAGAGCTTACCAAAATAATAGCTCTTCTGATAAAGGAACCTGGCCACAGAGTGCATACCTTTCTTTTATGTTGCTTTTGGAATGCCCCCTACACCCTGACAGCACTAGAAGTTTTAAGCAGATATGCAAAAGCCATCTCTGAAGGATTCATTTATGTTACTTAAAAGGCTTTAAGGCGCTATCAGTTAAAGCAAACGGTTTTGTGATGGGGGCTAGCTTACCATACCAAGTACAGTTATTTCTATATTTTAACACTGCCTGTCCTGGAACACACGGGTTAAACTATTTTTTTTTTATTTTCATTTCTTACATTCAGAAATTTGACTATACAGCTGTGCTACACAAACAGTAGCTGGCGAGAGAATTTCATTTGTGAGCTGAAAAAAAAATCTCAGAGTGAATGAGATATTAACAGCACGAGTAAATTGAACCTGTGGCCTAACGGCTGGATCGGTCGACCTCATAGCTGAGGAACCCCCAAAAAACTTGTTTTGTACTTAATGTGGCTCTTTAAAGATAACAACATGGCCATTTTATACTGCCATTTCCCTTCCTCGCATCCTGGTAGAACCAGTACTAGCGCCCAGCTGGAGAGGATATGCTGCCTTGCAAAATACTTATAAGGCCCCAAGGTGAATACCAATTGCATTGCAAATGCTTGTTTATGTTAGCTACTTTTTTAGGTCTCGCCTGGCGAAAGCAGCGAATGCGAGGGCCTTTTGCGATCAATTCAGCCAAAGCTGAATGCACGCGCGTACAGATGGACAAAAATGGCTGCTCTCGCCATTCACCAAGCTAAACATGCACGCGTAGGGACAAAAAAATGCACGTGCATGTGGACAGCCCGACGACATCTTTGCGCGCGCATTTGTTTGTGCCTACGCGTGCATGGCGGTGTGCTTCTGCTTTCCCACGGTGTGAAACCAAGAGGCCTGCGTTCATCAGGAGTCTTCCCGAAAGTAAACTTTCGCAATGAAAGCCTTATCGTCATAAATTATACTAATCAGTTGAGAGCCTCCAAAGATGCGGGTCTGCGGAAAAGATACCGACTCAGAACATTAAAAAAAGCACAAGCAACGCTGTCATTAGCTCATTTGCCTCACTTGGAATAGGAAGGAAATGCTAGCTCTCCAACCCGGGACTGGCAGCCAGTACAGTAAAAGCAGGCAGGATGCATTCTTACTGACCAAACAGCTCCGCTCTCTCTGCTCCCGGACGGTGCTCCCACTCCCCACAGTGCGTGCATGGGTGCCATTGCTGAGCAAGTGAGACAGAGGCTCGGAGCACTCGAACTCCGCCTGACCTCGTTGCCCAATTTGCCCTGCCCTGGCCTGGGAGTGGGAGTCCTCAAGGAGGATGCCGGTGGAAAAAGGAGACCTGGCCAGGAGCAGCAGTAAAACACGGGACGGTAAGTTTTTTTTATTGTACTTAAACCTGTCCCGCTCCCCTCCCCCCGCGGACCTTTTCGACCCCTATCCCCCGGCGAACCCGTGCAACCCCTCCCCTTCCCCCATCATGCCGGCCGTGACTGCTTGTACTGCAGAGCAAGTGTTATGTGGAGGGGCAGACACTGCAATGGTCCACTCCCCCCACCACATTCCTGCACTTAAACAAAATCAAGAGGAAGAGGGCGTAGGGAGAGGATACGTGCAACAGCGTCCTTCATAAGACTGGCATGACCAATATAATAACAAGCATTTGCAATGCACTCTGTCTCGCAATACTAAAAGTTTGAGCTATTGGAGCTGCAAATAATAATGCAACGCCAATAGCTCAAACCTTCAGTAACGCGAGTCCTATTGCATTGTAAATGCTTTTTTTATGTGGTCATTATTCTGACCTCTATTACCTTTACTAAATGTTCGTTTGATGACTCTGGGGTTGTAACATCGGCAATAATTACCTATTGGACTCTCACCCTACCACCTGTAAAAAGGGGACCCTTCGTAATTCAATGTCAAATCTTTGTGATCTCTAGATATTAAAATATTGACTTTCATTAGTTCTATTTTCCGCTTTCTCTATATTTTTATTCTCACACCAGCACGTTTGACGCCCATGACAGAGGCAGACTCTTTCATTGTGGGTGAGAGGAGCGCCTGGGAAAGGGCTCCCGGTTTCACTTGCTGAATGCAACTTTGCTAACGTTTATTTTTTAAATTGAATTGCACTTTGTCTTATGTATTCTACACTGCCGCCGATTATAAACCGCTGATATTTTTTAATTACACTGCCGATTTGCCTACCTGCATGGAGTCCCCGGTCCACCACCGATTTTTCGGATTGTGTGGAGGGACGCTTACGTGCTAGAGGAAGAATTTCCGTTTCCGGCCTTGCGCCAATCAGCTGCTTCCAGCTGATCACGCTCCTCCTTAAATATAGAATGCATCGCGCTACGCGCAGTGGACGTGCGCAGCGGGCGCGCCAAAGGCACGCCAAAGGCAAGCCCGTTTGTGCCCGTCTGTGCCCGTCCGCGCCAGTCAGTCGCAAGACGCCGGATACGCTGCCCGTTTTTCTAAAGCTGGGCTGATCTATACAATCCTGTGAGGCGACTATTGAGGGTCCTTTTTGTTGTTTGAGTTGTGGCTTTAGTGCTACCTCTATGTTGACTCCACGTACACTCATTCCGCAACCCAAGAAGGCTGTTAAGATCTTTAATTTTAATTGTCGATCGTTAGTCAGACACTATGCTGATATCTATGATTTGCTGGAAGTTTCCTCCCCGGATGTGCGCTTACTCACCGAAACGTGGCTTTCGGATGAGACAACTGTGGAACCTGTCATGGCGCTTCCCGAAGGATATAGCATTCTTACTCTTAACAGGATGACCAGAGGTGGGGGCATTGCGGGGATTTTTAAATCAGATTACCCTTGTATATTCACCAGGCACACGATTCCCGGTAGTGAATGTGCTCTTTTTAAGATTACCTTCAGCTCCAACTATACTATGTCAGGGCTCCTGATTACAGGCCCCCTGGTCCAGCCACTGCTTTTAAGATTGCAATGGTAGAGGCGGTGAGTGCGCTTGCAATTAATACTGCCAATTTTACAGTCGCCGGAGATCTGAACATCCACTTAGAGCAATATGATGACCCTGAGGTGGCACATTTTATAGCAGATATGGCAGCCTGCCAATTAATACAACTGGTGTCAGGCCCTACTCACGTAGCTGGCCATTTGCTGGACCCAGTTTTCACTAATATAGCTTCGCTTACAGCCCTTGACCCCAAGCCTATGGAATGGTCTGACCATTATTTGGTAGCTATGTCCCTTCAGGAGATATCTCCTGTATTGAATCTCGACCAGACATCCTCGCTTAAACGCCCTTGGGATAAGCTTAATTGGGATTCTTTCCAGACCCAACTTTATACAACATGTCCTAGCCTTCCCAACGATCCTGATGAGGCATATGGGGCCCTTACAGATTGGATTAGTCGGCCACTAGATGACGTCATTCCAGAGAAATTGTCCCTGAATCGCAAAACGCGATCTAAGCCATGGTATACTAGTGAGCTGGCCGATCTGCATAAAGAACGAAAAAGGCTGGAACGTATCTGGTGAAGGGACTTTAACATCAAGGCGAAAAATAACTATCGCTTGGCAGTCAGAAGCTATCATAAGGCCATTCAACTGACGCGGGCTACGTTCTATGCCGACTTAATTCGCAACAGCGATAACCTGGCAAAGAGCATTTTCACGATACTCTCCAGCTTTAAACCACAGCAAACCAACGCAGGGCAGAAAATACAGTCTAGTGAGCAATGCGAGGACGTTGCCTCCTTTTTTATTAGAAAGATAGATAATATCTATAGGTCCTTTCCTGCCATAGCCATCACTCCTTTAGGGGTAGGGTGTGATCAACCTCCCAATATCTTGGAGTCCCTCGCACCCATTTACACAGACCAATTGCAAATACTCTGTAGGAAAATTAAATCTGGCTCTCCGGCTGATCCCCTCAAACCGGAACAATTCAGAAGGGTGTTGCCTGCGATCCTGCCCTCTTTGAAACAGGTAATCAACATGTCACTTTCCACTGCGATTGTGCAGAAAGAATGGAAACAGGCCAACGTGCTACTTCTACTAAGAAAACCCTGCTCGATCTGGCTAAGCCCGAGAATTATCGCCCCATCTCCACCGTGGATGGCTAAGATTATGGAGGCACATGTTAACTCACTCCTCTCAGACTTCTTGACCGAGAACGACATACTGGACTCCTCCCAGAATGGTTTTTGACCTGGTCACAGCACAGAGTCTGCTCTCTTGGCTGTGACAGAGCATCTTTGGTCTGTGTTAGACGCTGGCCAGACGACGGCACTAATCCTGCTGGATCTCAGCGCCGCATTTGACACGGTGTCTCATGCCATTTTGTTACAATGTTTGGAGGAGGCGGGGATTGTCGGCTCGGCCCTAAAGTGGCTCTCTTTGTTTCTTAGTGAGAGGTCCTTTAGGGTCGCTGTCCCCCCTTTTTCCTCAGGCATCCATTCCATCAAACAAGGTGTCCCACAGGGTTCCTCTTTCAGTCCCCTGTTAATCAATCTTTATGTCCAACCGCTGGCCGCAGAGGTGAGAAACAGAGGACTGACCATGGTCTCCTACGCTGACGACACTCAGCTGGTGGTAGCTCTTTCTAGCGACACCAAACGGGACGCCCTGAAATTTTGAGGATACCTGGCGGTGGTCGCTGAATGGATGACAACTAACTGCCTCTAGCTGAACGCCAGTAAATCTGAGGTGTTGTTGGTAGGAAAGGACCATGGACTTTGGAGTGAGCTTTGGTGGCCAGAAAATGTGGGGAGTGCCCCTCCCCCCCCAAGCAAGCTGTCAAAAATCTAGGGTTCTGGTTAGATTCTTCGCTCAGCTATCAAGTTCAAACGAAAAAGGTAGCAGGAACGTGCTTTAGGCTTTTGCGGGGGCTTTGACCCCTATTGGGGTTTTTTGACCCTCCAACGCGCCAAAATATTATCCAGGCAGCCATAATGTCCAGATTGGATTATGCCTGCTCCCTGTATTTGGGGGCAAATAAGACCGAGATTGCGTGGCTACAACGGGTCCAGAACGCAGCGGCCAGACTGCTGATTGGCTTGCGCAGGTCCTGTCCAGTGTCACCTACAATTCACCGGCTTCATTGGTTGCCGGTGGCCAGGAGAATAGAGTTTAAGGCCCTTTGTATTACTTTTAAGGCCCTGAAGCTCAACACTCCTGGTATTCTGGCTAACCTGGTCACCCCCTATGTTCCCACACAACAGCTTTGGACACTTGGACAGCACTTGGTGAGGGTCCCCAGGTTCCAGAGAGTGCGGGCAGGAGGCCGTTCCTTTCGTAGCAGGGCAGCCTTCCTTTGGAACTCATTGCCCACTCACATTCGAAAATATACTAATTATTTGATGTTTAGGAAGGCCTTAAAACCCCACCTCTTTCCCAGCATGTAGTTTCTGTCTCCTTTTTTTGCGTTAGTTGCCTTGCTGACAGCGCCGGGACGCCCCTTTGCTGGGGCAGCTGTTGCGCTATATAAATGGCAGTAACATAACATAACATAACGTTTGATGCACTTGCCCACTGCACTGCCTTTGTTGTTTTGCAGCACTTGGTTCTATCCTGTTCTTCTTAAACCATGTATGTATAAAAGACACGCTTTCTATGGGTCCTTCTTTGACTTTATTGACTGTTTGCTCTTATGGGCATGTGTTTTTCTCTCTCATTGCGCTCAGGTCTAATTTATTTGCCCTCCATTGTATAAATTCTTTTGTACATGACCCCAAAATATCCCATGTCCTTCTTTTTATGGCATGTCTTTGGATTATCTTATTGCGTGTTTACCTTAATGGTATGACATAAAGAGTGTTGGATTTCTGCCGGTGGTTCCCACTGGTGGGTGCTGGCACTAATGATGGCGCATTGGGACATACCATTCATCTTCATACATGGGCCCATATTAAGCAACAGAAATACAGAAAAGGAGATAGAGAAAGAGAGGAAAATATTAAGTAAGAAAGAAAGCATGTGTAATAAAAGAACCCGCAAGACTGAGATAGAGACAGGAAGAAAGTGGAGCCAAGACGTGGCCGTCTTGGTATTGGCCAACAACAGCACTAGGCAATGCTATTGGCGAGCTCCGAAGAGAGACTTTGGCACCCAGCACATATATTTATTTAGGGTGCCAGGCAAAGACAGCTAAGTGGTTACAAACACGAAACACAAGGATGACCTTGTCTTAAGAAACACACTGAACAGGAAGAAGTACCTTAGCTAATAGTTGTCACATGTAAGCTTTCTGTGGCATGAACGTGATGTTTTGAGATATTTGTTTAAAAAAAAACTCCAATAAATGACTTCGAAACAACGTAAATAATTGACTTAAACCCTCAGTTAATTCATTTGTAAAGTAACTAAGAAAATAATCATTTTTGGTGCAAATCAAATTTCAGAGTTTGAAGGTCAGAAATTATTTGAATTTTTCAAAATCTCTGAACTTTACACCCTGGTTTTTAAAGATTCAGTGTCTGTTCGCAGAGATGGGTGTTCAGAAGCAAGGGAGTGGCCAGAAAGTTAATATGCACTCCACTTTTACCTAAGGTCTGGTGACACCGAATGATGAAACCAAGAAAGTGCAGCATTCCTAGAGCAGTCCCCTTCACACTTTCACCCTCCCTCCCTTCCTTTCATCATTTCACCCATCCATTTCTTTCACCTTTCCATCCATCCTTTCACCCATTAATCCTTTCACCCATTAATCCTTTCACCCATCCATTCTTTCACCTTTCCATCCATCCTTTCATCCATCTATCCTTTCACCCATCCATCCTTTCACCCTTCCATCCTTTCACCCTTCCATCCATCCTTTCTCCATCCATCCATTCACCCATCCATCCTTTCACCAATCCATTTCTTTCACCTTTCCATCTATCCTTTCACCCATTCATCCTTTCACCCATCCATTCTTTCATCCTTCCATCCTTTCACCCTTCCATCCATCCTTTCATCCATCCATCCCTTCACCCATCCATCCTTTCATCCATCCATCCTTTCATCCATCCATCCATCCATCCTTTCACCCATCCATCTTTTCATCCATCCATCCTTTCACCCTTCCATCCATCCTTTCATCCATCCATCCTTTCACCCTTCCATCCTTTCAGCGATCCATCTTTTCCCCTTTCTATCCATCCATCTATTTTCATTTAGTTTGTAAGTCAATCATTCATACTTTCACTGTTCCATCTATTCATACTTTCACCTTTCCATCCAACCAAATGGGCAGGAGCTAAGCTCCAGATATGTGTTTGTGAAAATATTAAATTGGGAAATAAGTCTGTTTTTTTTGGGGGGGGGGGGGGTTGTATAAAAGATCTGCAGGTAATTATACACTATACATATAGTCCAAATTTACTGCAAAATTGTGATGGTGAAAACCTGGCTTTGGAAATTAGACTAATTTATTATTTAAAATGCTGGTGAGGCTCCTAACTGCATTTATTTTAATTTTTTTGTAAATGTTTTATTGAGCAGAAGAGATGGGCATAAAAACATTATACAATAATCAGTGATCAGGGATAGGAAAATTGTAAAATAAAATCCTTAATTAATAACATTTAGCAATTATAATTGATATTAGTTTTGATACAGAGCAGGAAACCAGTAAAAAGTGCTACGTGCAATCGTTTCTACAATCACAGTTACAGTAAAATACTTAAATATGGCATAAATAGACAACCCTACATTATCATTGTTATCATTTCCCTTTGCCCACCCAATAAGATGTACATTTTTTTTTTGCGGATGCTAGTCCTGCACTTCTTGTATAGATAAAGTGTCCTGTGCTAAAGTGCTAGATGACAGTCATTGATTGATCACTATCAAAACATTTCCAGTTTCTGGTAAACTTTTTCATTGCCCCAACTCTTTTGGCCTCGGCCTCTTCAAACTTTTTTGCCCTTTTCAGTTTATTCACCCATTTTAAATAAGATGGAATCTCCTCTGATCTCCAATTTTGAATGATTAAGGAGCGGGCTACTAAAGAGCAGATCGCCGTGTAGGTCTCTTTGGCTTTAGACAAGTCAGTTCTTTTTATTGAAATACCAAATAAAGCGACCTCGGCTTCAGGATCAAGCGTCTTATCAATGGCCTGACTTATTGATGAAAAAATCTTACGCCAAAACATTTCTAGTTTTGGGCATGTAAAAAAAATGTGAAGCCAGTCGCCCCCCTCTCGAAGCTGGCATCGGAATCATTTATTTTCTACTCCCGGGAAGCGTTTATTTAAAGCTTTTGGAGTGAAGTAGGCCAGCCAACAGGATAAAAACGACATCCTTTTAAAATTGGCGGCTCTAAGGTCCTTGCCTCCTAACTGGGCGATCTGCTCTCATTCCTGCCTCGAGAAGGAGCAATTAGTTTCATAAGTTATTTTAGCCAGAATACCTTCAACCAAAGGAGACTCTTCACCCTTACTCAGGAAGGTGTACCAATTTCCTACTCCTTTTAATTTCGCTTTATAAAGGGTATTAGCCAGAGGTGGTGGTGTCCCACATGCCGAAAGACTATATTTATTTATTAGGTTTATAATCTGTAGGTATTCCAAAAACCCCGCTTTTAATTGATTACTAGATCTAACCCGGACCTCTTGCCAGGTGATAAGTTTCCGAGATAAAAAAAAAGAACCCAAATCACCAAAACCAGAATCTCTCCATTTTTTGAGCTTGCTAGAATGGATTTGAAGCCCAAAGATCTTACACTCCTCTAATTTTAAGTAATAAAAACCACCAAACCCTACCTGTTTAAAACAAGACTGTAGTCTATCGGAGAATTCCCGGATGGTTTGTATTTGGTGTTTTTGGGTAATTTAACTGTTTTTAAAAAAATCGGAACTTGGGAACCTGCCTCTTGTATCATTCTGTGATAAAAAAACATATCAAGCAGCCCATTAGGATCCAATAAACGTGCTGAGAGATCCATAATCGCTGCAATATAATAAGAACAAATATTCGGTAATGCTAAACCCCCTTGAGCAGTTCCCAACTGCAATTTAGACAATTTAACCCTGGAAGCTTTCTTATTCCAAACAAAATCCCTGATCATTGACTCAATTTCTCGAAAGAAATTGGAATTGATCTTTAGCGGAACATTTATAAAAAGAAAAACTAATAAGGGGAGTGTTGACATTTTAATTAGTGCTACACGGTCAATAAAAGTTAATGGTAGAAGAGTCCATCTATCAAGCAAATTTTTTATTTTAATGCGCATTGATAAATAATTCAAACTAAATAGTTGATCAAACTGATTGGAGACATAGATACCCAAGTATCTAATCGGTTCTGTTTTTAGGGCTTGGGATTTAAGATTTAAGGGCAAGAAATTGCAATCAACATTCATTACTAAAATCTCAGTTTTGTTTTGATTAATTTTATATCCACCAATCTGTTCAAATTGACTGAATTCATATAGAGCTTGGTCGAGATTTGATTTATCAGGTCGTAGATATAAAATTATGTTGTCAGCGAATAATTTTAATTTCGCCATTCCTTCTATTAGTGGTTTAATTTCAGGATTTTCACGAATTCTTATTGCTAGGGGCTCGATAAAAAAAGTAAACAGAATGGGGGACATCGGACACCCTTGTCTGGTACCTCGATTAATATTGATCTTATATCGTATTAGCATTAACTACCACCCTGGCTTGGGCACCTTGATAAATATTATTCAGCATATTGATTATCTGGGCCAAAAAACCAAATTTTTGCACACCGTGGAATAGTGCATCCCGGTTTACCAGGTCGAATGTCTTTTCGGCATCGACCATTGAAACTAAAGTTGGAATTTTATTGATAGAGACAAAGTCAAGTGCCTGGATTAAAAACTCGGTGTTTGACGACATGGACCTCCCAGACACAAAGCCAGACTGGTCAGGGTGGATTAAAGCCTGGGCAATCAGGGTAAAACGTTGGGCCCATATTTTCATCAGAATCTTGAAATCAGCATTGAGGAGGCTAATCGGCCTATACGAGTTTACATCTTTATGGTCTTTCCCTTTTTTAACAAAACTAACGATGATAGACTCCTTAAAACTCGAAGGAACACTACCTCCCGATCAGACAACATTAAATAATTTCACCAGAAAAGGAGTCAATTCTTTAACAAAGATTTTATAAAATTCAATTGGGAGCCCATCTACTCCACAGGCTTTTGCCCCAGCTATTGATTTCGCTATATCTAAGATTTCTGTGGCCAAAAAATCACTCTCGAGTTGATCAACTAACGGGCCAGGTAAGACAGGGAGATTGACTTTGTCAAAATATTTATGAAGAAGATCTACCCCTACCTTGTATTTTGTGGAATAAAGCTGTGATTAGTGATCCATAAATACTTGAGTTATAACTTCTTGATCTTTAATGACATTTTAGGTCTTGGGGTCAATAATCTCTGTTATTAAGGCTTCTCCTGTTTAGTTTTTGTTTGGCCTGCTAGCATTTTACCCACCATTTGACTCTCCTCGTATACTTTTTGTTGGAAAGTTTTGGAACTATTGATTTCCTCAATTAAGAAAAATTATTTTAAGGCTGCCTTCGCCCTTTCTAGCTGTGAGGCGGCATCTCCCCTCCCCAGAGGTAGAGTATCTCTCAAGTTAGTGGCATGGGTTACCTCCTGTTGGAGTTGGTTGATCTTTTCCCTCCTTTCTCTTGACTGAGCAGCTGAGCGTGCAATCATCTGACCTCTAATGGCTGCCTTAAACCCGCCCCAAACCGAAAACATTTCTGCGGTACCTTCATTTAAATTGAAAAACTCTAATATCCACTCTTTGGTTTGAGCTACCCAGTTGAGATCTTGGAGGAGTAGACGATCCATCTGCCACCTGGATTGAGTCTTAACTCCCCCTTCGATCTAAAACTCTACTGTGATTAAAGAATGTTCTGAAAATGGGTTAGCGCCTATAGTGGTGTCTAGGACCTTAAGGGATCATGATATAAGAAAAAAATTAATCAGAGAGGCCGTGTGAAATTGATTAGAGTAACAGGTAAATTTCGCAAAGGTCAGATTATGTTGGCACCATTGATCCACCAGTAGATGTTCCTGTTTTAGGGCTTCCAAGACTTTCTTTGTTTGGGGTTTCAGTTCTTTTTTCTTTTTATTTGAGGTGTATTTTTTCAGCTCTTGAATAAAATTGAAATCCCCACCCAAAATTACTTTTCCCGGAGCCCTTCTAAGTAGCTCGCTGATATTAAGTAGGGCTTTGGTATCATCTACTACCGGGCCGTAATAGTTTATAAAATGTTAAATCGTCCCATTTAATTTGGCCTCAACCCAGAGCCATCGCCCTAGGGGGTCTATCCAAATTTGACCAAATTCCCAAGGAAGACTATGGCAAAAATACATCGCAACCCCTCTTTTAGCCAGCCCAGCAGAGGCGAAAAACACATGCGAGAAAAACCTGGGAAGATATAATTTAGGAAAATTAGTTTTCAAATGGGTTTCCTGAAAAAATAGTACCTGGGGCGAACAGGAGACTAGCCACCTTATTAGAGCTTCATATTTAGATTTGTTTAATATCCCATTAACATTAATAGAAATAGTGCGACACGTACTACTCATTTTGCCCTAGTTGTTGATGAATGGAAATCAAAAAAAGCAAAATAAGCATACCGAAATTGAAACATTTAAACACTCCCATTTTCTTAAAAGCTTTTACTCCAATGCCCCTGCTTCTGCTCTTTTTACTGCTATTCTCTTTTACCCCCCCACGCCTCCCCTTACCCTCTCAACCCAACCCCCAAAAGAGGTGTCCCAACACGCTAACCACCTCTTACTACCCCTAACTATTTTTGTGGGTGCCATGAATCTGCACCCAGGGTAACACCCCCCCCCCCCCCCCCCCGGCACAAGGATGCTATGAACAACCTGACTGCCAAAAGATTACACAAAAAAAAGCAGAAGGAGAAAGGAAAATACATACAATAGTTCATTTTAAACCCTGGACAGATAATAGCTATCAATAAGAAGAAAAACATTCTTGAGTCAATTTCTTCATTATGAACTAGAAATTTCCTTAAGAAAATCCTGTGCATCTTCTAGGTTAGCAAACATACGGAATTT
Organism: Triturus cristatus; assembly: GCF_964204655.1. Taxonomy (NCBI): domain Eukaryota; kingdom Metazoa; phylum Chordata; class Amphibia; order Caudata; family Salamandridae; genus Triturus; species Triturus cristatus. The sequence goes on along the minus strand of NC_140586.1, from coordinate 992,003,376 downwards.
CCCCTTAACAAGCACACGCAGTTTCGACTGTTAGGCAATTGATGCCTGACCGCCTTGAGCTTTGAACAAAAAAAGCAGCTTAACAAATTCTTTACGTCTCCGAGCAGCAGCGGCAGACATATCGGGAAAAATTCTACAATTGGAGGTTTCGTTGACCGGGAATTGTGTCTGTTGTATGACTTTGGACAGGATCCTCTCCTTTATTCGATAGTCAGCAAAGTTGACTACAATGGTGCGGGGGCCACTTGTGCTTGGCAAGGGATGGAACGGAACTCGGTGATTGAAAGATCCCCGCTAAACTCGGGGAGGACTTTATCCTTAATAAAGTATTCCACCCATGGCGATGTCTGGGCTCCTTCGATTCTCTCGGGAACTCCCACTATACGTAAGTTGGAATGCCGTGAATGATTTTCCAGCTCCTCGAGCTTATTTTCTAGTTTACTCCTGTCCTTTGTAGCTTCTTGAACTTTGCTAAACAATCCGGTCATCTGGTCCTCCAATTGAGAGATCCTGGACTCCGCTTCCTGAATTTTGACTGGAAAACAGGCCACTGCATCTTCTATCTTTCCTAGGCAGAGATGAAGAGAAGCAATTTCATTCTCCTGAGACCTCTTCATGTCTCTTATTTTGTCAAGAATGAGATTAAGCATCGTTTTAATATCGAACTGTCTTGTTGAATCGTCCATCTGAATTTCAACAGGGTCTACAGAGTCTACAGGATCTGAAAATAAGCTGGAAGCAGTGTTTTTTAGAGGTATCTCATATCTTACACACCTTTTGACTATGGGCCAATTGTTGTTGCTGTTCCTGGGACCCTGGGGAGATTACCGGATTGCTATGAAATAAAGACTGGTTCAGGACAGGCTGAGAGAGTGCCTGCTGGGTGGATTTTTCTGCAGGCGCAGGGGCGGAATTCAGGGAATCGACATTCAAATCTTGTGACAAGATGGTTAAGCCAACGGTTTTGAACTTGCGGAGGCACTGAAGAGACGGAGGAGGTAACCGGCGAAAAAGACGAACTGAGATCGAGTGGGAGCTGGCAAGGGCTGGCAAGATCAGTAACCAGCATCTGAGATGAATTAGGCAGGAAAGGGACTGAATGTGTTAGCTTTTTCACAAAGAGGGGAAACTCTTTAAGAATTTTTCCCTCTTCTTTACTACTTTCGATAGTTGCGGCAACTGCGAAATTGTCTGCTTTTGGTTCGTGTATCTCACCGTTTCCTATTGTAGGTGCCGTGGGGGAGATTCTGTCTCCCTGGTTTACTCGGGTATACTCGTCAGTAGGATCATCTTCTGAGCTTTCAAAGCTGCAGCTATGGTCAGGGCGGTTCCCCAAAGGTCCTGCTTTTCCTGCCCCAGAAGACCAGAAGATAGCGCTTTTGCCTGAGCCAGTGCCTGACGCGTCTTTGCCTTTAGGCCAGCTGCTGTATCGACTTTAGAGATAGGATTGTTTTTTCTATTATGTCTCCCCATTGTCAAATCCAGCGGTGCGATGCAAACAATGAATTACCGTGCATTACTTAAGGCAGTGTTCCTCCCCTTTCTAGCGTAGATTATCACCGCTGCTTTTCCCTTATAGTTCAATTTTCACCACTTCTACTCAGCTCCACCACTCCTCACCTTTCCCAACCTCCTCACCTCTCACCTCTGTTTCTTTTCTGGCCGTGGTTTACTTCCTCACGCCGCCTGACAGCTGACACCATAGATTATTCAGCATCGACCTCTGTGCTTGTTAGACGGCGACCTCAGAGGAGCCCGGAAGGGGTCCTGACTACCCTGAGACCCACCCTCGAAGTATCGTAGCCGGGCACTGGCGGGAGACTCCCCAGGGGGAGGAATCTCGTAACTAGGATCGTACTTCTGGCACCACACGACACAGAGTGACCACACCGTGTTCTTAGAAATCAATCTTTATCAATTAGGTTATCACTGCAAATATGTACAAGGAGAGCACGGGGTCAATGAGTCTCGGAAGGGATAGGGGGTAGCGGGACAGTCTCTGACAAAGGTTTCAGGCAAGGGCGTATCCGGCGCACAGCTCACAATCCTCGAGCTGGGGGATACGTTGTTGTAGTCGGGGTCCGGCGGGACCGTGAGAGGCTGTGGGAGCCGCGAGTCACTCAGCGGGCTCAGGTACAAGTTCGGAGGTTTTACGATCTTCAGGGAGCCGCGAGTCACTCAGCGGGCTCAGGTACAAGTTCGGAGGTCTTACGATCTTCAAGGAGCCGCGAGTCACTCAGCAGGCTCAGGTACAAGTTCGGAGGTCTTACGATCTTCAAGGAGCCGCGAGTCACTCAGCAGGCTCAGGTACAAGTTCGGAGGTCTTACGATTTTCAGGGAGCCGCGAGTCACTCAACAGGGCTCAGGAGGGTCCAAGTTCCAGGAGCCGCGACCACGTCGGCAGGCTCTCGTTGTTCCAGCGTCGAATCTGCCGGACAGACCCAGAGCACCCCTTGTTATAGGTCGACCCCTCTTTGATGTCCGGAGTCTGTGCAGGCACTGGTCTTGTCACCTGGGGGTCGCTTGTCGGGTTTCCTGCCAGTGTCTTTTGATCCTTTCAGGGCCGGGTCGGGAGGAGTCCCAGACACCCACCAGGCATGGAGCCAGCCCTCAGGGAGGCCGGAGGGCCGATCGAAACCCATCGTCCCAGGGGAGTTCAGAGGTGCGATAGAAACTGCTCCTCCCTCTCTCATCCCCTGGCGAGTGTGATGTCCTCCAGCCGGAGTGGCGCCTCTAGGCCCGGGTCGCGCTGGGGCCGGGCGGCCATCTTGGTGCATGAAGTGGGCACGCGGGCCCGGGGTGGCCGAAAGGAGAGAGGCCATGGACGGGGATGTTCGGGTCGGGTGCGTGTGTCCTGGTGGGGAGGGTCGGCTGGGCCGTGTGCTTGGGGCTGCAGGTACCAGGTTTGGGTGGTGCGGGGGCACGTAAGGCCATACTACGAGGCCGGGTCCAACAGTGCTGATTCCACTTTTTCTTTCTCAGCGTTTAAAATCGGGAAAAGTCGTCACCGCGTTTTACTCCTGACCGCAGGTTTCCATTATAGCTCAGCTTTCAATGATATTACTCTCACCGGTCCCGCAGTTTGCAAACTTTACCTGGATCGCAGAATCAGTAATCCATCTTCAGGAACTAAAACCTTCTAGCTGCCAGAGCGCAGAAAAAGTTTGGCTGGTCCGCGTTATCCTCAGCTACTGCCGCTGCGAACGCCAGAGCCATTGAGAAGCACCGCCATTTCCGCCCGGGCGTCGTGGTCACCTATCGCTACACGGAGGCGTGTTTCTCCGTTATAGCGTATCGGCGATAGATCCTTGTGAATAGCCCCCTCCCTAAGTGCATTTGTTATTAGATATGACGCACTCTGAACAGAGAACCAGACCCGACGAAATTTCTCCCCTGTTTGTATTTTGAAATTAAAAGAGTGTGTGTGCCCTAGGCACAAGCAGCTCTAATAATGCACCCTATTCCTTAAATAAGGCTTTTTTTTGTTCTGCTAGTAAGCCTTACATCCACTCTCAGAGCACCTCAAACCTAATGTGGCATGTTTGCGGCGTGTTGCTTGTTAAGAAGTCTGTGTTCATTATTGGAGACTGATAGTTTAGAGTGCTTTTGAGTTCCCACTGCTTGTTTTGCGTTCTAGTGATTGATGTGCGTGCCTTGTTCTGTTTTCATTCGTGCTGTTGGCCTGACCTGTGCAGCGCTTCAGCAAGAGATTGTGTTATTTCCATGCTTTGTCCAACATTACCATTCGCACTGATGCAGACGAAACACCAAATGGTTTCAAAATTAGGCAAATGTATATATGAATGTGTAAGGATGGCAGGCCAATGTGGACTCTGCGTGGCTATGGAGCATCTACATAAATACCAAAATATTGCAGTAACTCCCCCTGCTGAAGATCTTTCATGTAAGCTTGCTACTCACTCTCTACTACACACTCTCTACTACTCACTCTCTACTACTCTCTACTACTCACTCTCTACTACTCACACTCTACTACTCTCTCTCTACTACTCTCTAATACTCACTCTCTACTACTCACTCTCTACTACTCACTCTCTACTACTCTCTACTACTCACTCTCTACTACTCACTCTCTACTACTCTCTAATACTCACTCTCTACTAATCTATTACTCACTCTCTACTACTCACTCTCTACTACTCTATTAAACACACTCTACTACTCTCTACTACTCACTCTCTACTACTCCCTACTACTCACTCTCTACTACTCTATTACTCACTCTCTACTACTCACTCTCTACTATTCTATTACTCACTCTCTACTACTCCCTACTACTCACTCTCTACTACTCTATTACTCTCTACTACTCACTCTCTACTACTCTCTACTACTCACTCTCTACTACTCTACTACACACTCTCTACTACTCACTCTCTACTACTCTATTATTCACTCTCTACTACTTTCTACTACTCTACTACTCACTCTCTACTACTCTCTACTACTCTCTACTCTCTACTACTCACTCTCTACTACTCACTCTACTACTCTCTACTACTCACTCTCTACTACTCTCTAATACTCACTCTATACTATTCTATTACTCACTCTCTACTACTCACTCTCTACTACTCACTCTCTACTACTCTCTACTACTCACTCTCTACTACTCTCTACTACTCACTCTCTATTACTCACTCTCTACTACTCTATTACTCACTCTCTACTACTCTTTACTACTCACTCTCTACTACTCACTCTCTACTACTCCCTCTCTACTACTCTATTACTCACTCTCTACTACTCACTCTCTACTACTCTCTACTACTCACTCTCTACTTCTCTTTATTACTCACTCTCTACTACTCTATTAATCACTCACTACTACTCTCTGCTACTCACTCTCTACTATTCACTCTCTACTACTATATTACTCACTCTCTACTACTCACTCTCTACTACTTTACTACTCACTGTCTACTACTCACTGTCTGCTACTCTATTACTCACTCTCTACTACTCTATTACTCACTCTCTACTACTTTATACTACTCTACTACTCACTCTATACTACTCTCTACTACTCTCTGCTCTCTACTACTCACTCTCTACTACTCACTCTACTACTCTCTAGTACTCACTCTCTACTACTCTCTCTACTACTCTCTACTACTCACTCTCTACTACTCTCTACTACTCACTCTCTACTACTCTATTACTCACTCTCTACTACTCACTCTCTACTACTATATTACTCACTCTCTACTACTCTATTACTCACTCTCTACTACTCTCTACTACTCACTCTCTACTAAGCTCTACTACTCACTCTCTATTACTCTAGTACTCACCTCTACTACTCTCTACTACTCTCTACTCTACTACTCACTCTCTACTACTCTCTCTACTACTCTCTATCTACTACCCTCTACTACTCACTCTCTACTACTCTATTACTCACTCTCTACTACTCACTCTCTACTACTCTACTACTCACTCTCTACTACTATATTACTCACTCTCTACTACCCCCTCTCTGCTACTCTACTACTCACTCTCTACTACTCTCTACTACTCACTCTCTACTACTCTCTACTATTCACTCTCTACTACTCTATTACTCACTCTCTACTACTCACTCTCTACTACTCTACTACTCACTCTCTGGTACTCTATTACTCACTCTCTACTTCTCTATTACTCACTCTCACTACTTTATACTACTCTACTACTCACTCTATACTACTCTCTACTCTTGACTACTCACTCTCTGCTACTCTATTACTCACTCTATACTACTCTATTACTCACTCTCTACTACTTTATACTACTCTACTACTCACTATAATACTCTCTACTACTCTCTGCTCTCTACTACTCACTCTCTACTACTCACTCTACTACTCTCTAGTACTCACTCTCTACTACTCTCTCTACTACTCTCTACTACTCACCCTCTACTACTCTCTACTACTCACTCTCTACTACTCTATTACTCACTCTCTACTACTCACTCTCTACTACTCTATTACTCACTCTCTACTTCTCTATACTACTCACTCTCTACTAACCTCTACTACTCACTCTCTATTACTCTAGTACTCACCTCTACTACTCTCTACTACTCTCTACTCTACTACTCACTCTCTACTACTCTCTCTACTACTCTCTACTACTCACTATCTACTACCCTCTACTACTCACTCTCTACTACTCTATTACTCACTCTCTACTACTCACTCTCTACTACTATATTACTCACTCTCTACTACTCACTCTCTGCTACTCTACTACTCACTCTCTAATACTCTCTACTCCTCACTCTCTACTACTCACTCTCTACTACTCTCTACTACTCTATTACTCACTCTCTACTACTCACTCTCTACTACTCTACTACTCACTCTCTGCTACTCTATTACTTACTCTCTACTTCTCTATTAGTCACTCTCACTACTTTATACTACTCTACTACTCACTCTATACTACTCTCTGCTCTCGACTACTCACTCTCTACTACTCACTCTACTACTCTCTACTACTCACTCTCTACTACTCTATTACTCACTCTCTACTACTCACTCTCTACTACTATATTGCTCACTCTCTACTACTCTATTACTCACTCTCTACTACTCACTCTCCACTAACCTCTACTACTCACTCTCTATTACTCTAGTACTCACCTCTACTACTCTCTACTACTCTCTACTCTACTACTCACTCTCTACTACTCTTTCTACTACTCTCTACTACTCACTATCTACTACCCTCTACTACTCACTCTCTACTACTCTATTACTCACTCTCTACTACCCACTCTCTACTACTCTACTACTCACTCTCTACTACTATATTACTCACTCTCTACTACTCTCTGCTACTCTACTACTCACTCTCTACTACTCTCTACTACTCACTCTCTATTACTCACTCTTTACTACTCTCTACTATTTACTCTCTACTACTCTATTACTCACTTTCTACTACTCACTCTCTACTACTCTACTACTCACTCTCTGCTACTCTATTACTCACTCTCTACTTCCCTATTACTCACTCTCACCACTTTATACTACTCTACTACTCACTCTATACTACTCTCTGCTCTCGACTACTCACTCTCTGCTACTCTATTACTCACTCTCTACTACTCTATTACTCACTCTCTACTACTTTATACTACTCTACTACTCACTCTATAATACTCTCTACTACTCTCTACTCTCAACTACTCACTCTCTACTACTCACTCTACTACTCTCTAGTACTCACTCTCTACTACTCTCTCTACTACTCACTCTGTACTACTCTCTACTACTCACTCTCTACTACTCTATTACTCACTCTCTACTACTCACTCTCTACTACTATATTACTCACTCTCTACTACTCTATTACTCACTCTCTACTACTCTCTACTACTCACTCTCTACTAACCTCTACTACTCACTCTCTATTACTCTAGTACTCACCTCTACTACTCTCTACTACTCTCTACTCTACTACTCACTCTCTGCTACTCTCTCTACTACTCTCTACTACTCACTATCTACTACCATCTACTACTCACTCTCTACTACTCTATTACTCACTGTCTACTACTCACTCTCTACTACTCTACTACTCACTCTCTACTACTATATTACTCACTCTCTACTACTCACTCTCTGCTACTCTACTACTCACTCTCTACTACTCTCTACTACTCACTCTCTACTACTCACTCTCTACTACTCTCTACTATTCACTCTCTACTACTCTATTACTCACTCTCTACTACTCACTCTCTACTACTCTACTACTCACTCTCTGCTTCTCTATTACTCACTCTCTACTTCTCTATTACTCACTCTCACTACTTTATACTACTCTACTACTCACTCTATACTACTCTCTGCTCTCGACTACTCACTCTCTGCTACTCTATTACTCACTCTCTACTACTCTATTACTCACTCTCTACTACTTTATACTACTCACTCTATAATACTCTCCACTACTCTCTGCTCTCTACTACTCACTCTCTACTACTCACTCTACTACTCTCTAGAACTCACTCTCTACTACTCTCTCTACTACTCTCTACTACTCACTCTCTACTACTCTCTACTACTCACTCTCTACTACTCTATTACTCACTCTCTACTACTCACTCTCTACTACTCTATTACTCACTCTCTACTACTCTATACTACTCACTCTCTACTAACCTCTACTACTCACTCTCTATTACTCTAGTACTCACCTCTACTACTCTCTACTACTCTCTACTCTACTACTCACTCTCTACTACTCTCTCTACTACTCTCTACTACTCACTATCTACTACCCTCTACTACTCACTCTCTACTACTCTATTACTCACTCTCTACTACTCTACTACTCACTCTCTACTACTATATTACTCACTCTCTACTACTCACTCTCTGCTACTCTACTACTCACTCTCTATTACTCTCTACTCCTCACTCTCTACTACTCACTCTCTACTACTCTCTACTATTCACTCTCTACTACTCTATTACTCACTCTCTACTACTCACTCTCTACTACTCTACTACTCACTCTCTGCTACTCTATTACTCACTCTCTACTTCTCTATTAGTCACTCACTACTTTATACTACTCTACTACTCACTCTATACTACTCTCTGCTCTCGACTTCTCAGTCTCTACCACTCACTCTACTACTCTCTACTACTCACTCTCTACTACTCACTCTCTACTACTCACTCTCTACTACTATATTGCTCACTCTCTACTACTCTATTACTCACTCTCTACTACTCACTCTCTACTACTCTACTACTCACTCTCTGCTACTCTATTACTCACTCTCTACTTCTCTATTACTCACTCTCACTACTGTATACTACTCTACTACTCACTCTATACTACTCTTTGCTCTCGACCACTCACTCTCTGCTACTCTATTACTCACTCTCTACTACTCTATTACTCACTCTCTACTACTTTATACTACTCTACTACTCACTGTATAATACTCTCTACTACTCTCTGCTCTCTACTACTCACTCTCTACTACTCACTCTACTACTCTCTAGTACTCACTCTCTACTACTCTCTCTACTACTCTCTACTACTCACTCTCTACTACTCTCTACTACTCACTCTCTACTACTCTATTACTCACTCTCTACTACTCACTCTCTACTACTATATTACTCACTCTCTACTACTCTATTACTCACTCTCTACTACTCTCTACTACTCACTCTCTACTAACCTCTGCTACTCACTCTCTATTACTCTAGTACTCACCTCTACTACTCTCTACTCTACTCCTCACTCTCTCCTACTCTCTCTACTACTCTCTACTACTCACTATCTACTACCCTCTACTACTCACTCTCTACTACTCTATTACTCACTCTCTACTACTCACTCTCTACTACTCTACTACTCACTCTCTACTACTATATTACTCACTCTCTACTACTCACTCTCTGCTACTCTACTACTCACTCTCTACTACTCTCTACTACTCACTCTCTACTACTCACTCTCTACTACTCTACTATTCACTCTCTACTACTCTATTACTCACTCTCTACTACTCACTCTCTACTACTCTACTACTCACTCTCTGCTACTCTATTACTCACTCTCTACTTCTCTATTACTCACTCTCACTACTTTATACTACTCTATGTTGGAAGGGCGACCCCGGGGAGCCCCCAAGAGCCTCCTTTCCGTAGGGAAGTAGCCGAGCGCCGCTGAGAAGCCTCCCAGGGGAGGTCCTTCTCCTATAATCGTAACAGCCCAGCAACCCCACCACCACACACGACGCGACAAGGGTATCGATTCTCACAAATCTTTATCAGCATTAGCGGCAGGGTTCAGTGGCAATATTTACAGACGGATCGAGGGATCCGACAGAGTCTCAGTGTCTGTTTAGGGATGGGTAGCGGGACAGTCTCAGTACCGGTCTGGACGGGGATCTCGGCGGCCAGTTCGTAATCCTCGAGCTGGGGAGGTCTCGGGAGCCGCGACGAGGTCAGCAGGGCTCTGATGATTAGTTCAGCGAGAGTGGGCCACGACTAGGTCAGCAGGGCTCCGATGGTAAGTTCAGCAAGGTGGGGCCGCAACGACGTCAGCAGGGCTCCGATGTTCCGTGAGGGTCTTCTCCTCAGCAGAGGGGGGAGCCGCAACGTAGTCAGCAGGGCTCGAGTCCCGAGGTCCAGGCAATGAGTCTCTCTCCGTAGGGTCAGCCGCGATCCGATCAGCAGGGCTCTCGACTCCAGGATACAACTACTGTCCTGGTTTCGGGCTGCCCCAGATATAGGTCTGGAGCCCTTTGATGTCCGGACCCTCGCGCCTGGGGGGTCGGAGGGGCCGGGATGAGAAAGTCCAGACACCCAGCGGGAGGGGGCGCCAGCGCCCAGGGAGGCCGGAGGACGATCGAAACCAGGCGTTGGGGGACGGCGGGTGGCCCCATCGAGACTCTCCTCCTCCGGGATCTGTGGAGTGGCCACTCGACCACCCCTGGCGGATCTTGGTGCCTCGATGTCGGGGCTTCGTGGGGACCGCGGCCGGGGGGGATCGCGTCGTATAGGTTGGTGCGGGTAGCAGGGTACAATCCAGGGGGGCCCCAAAGGGTCTGGTAGGGGGGTTCAGGACCATGCCACGAGGCCGGGTCCAACAGGCGTCCCCCCCAGCTGAAGGCAGGGAGAGTCACCCATCTCCTTGGGGGTTCTCCTCGCCGAGGCGGAAGAAGCGGGACAGGCCGTCAGCATTGGCGTAGTCGTTGCTGGGCCGATGGTCTACAGTGAAGTCCATCCCATGCAGGGAGATAGACCATCGCAACAGCTTCGGGTTCTCGCCTCTCATTTGCATTAACCACCGCAAGGGTCGGTGGTCGGTTTGGACCCGAAAGTGGGTGCCGAAGAGGTAGGGCCGGAGCTTCTTGAGGGCCCACACCACGGCGAAGGCTTCTCGTTCAATGGTGCTCCATCTCTGTTCTCGGGGCAGCAGGCGCCGGCTGATGAAGGCCAGCGGTTGGTCGATTCCTTCAGCGTTCACTTGGGACAAGACAGCCCCGACGCCGTACTCCGAGGCATCTGTCTGCACCACGAACTCTTTGCTGTAGTCGGGGGCTTGCAGCACGGGGGCGGTACACATGGCTGTTTTGAGGGTCTCGAAGGCCGCCTGACAGCGGGGCGTCCAGTGCACCTTCTTTGGTTGCTTCTTGGATGTGAGCTCCGTGAGGGGGCCCACAATGCTTCCATAGTTCTGAATGAACCGCCTGTAATAGCCCGTGAGGCCCAGGAAGGCCCTTACAGCGGTTTGGGTGGCTGAGGGCTCCCAGGCCAGGATGGCGTTGACCTTTGGCTGGAGGGGAGCCATCTGGCCGCTCCCCACTTGATGACCCAGATAGGTTATGGTTCCTTGGCCTATCTGGCACTTGCTGGCTTTTACGGTGAGTCCGGCTCTTTGGAGGGCGGTCAGGACCTCCCAGAGGTGCCTCAGGTGCTCGGTCCAGTGGCTGCTGAACACCGCAATAGCGTCCAGGTAGGCGGCGCTGAACGCTTCTAGCGCGGCCAGTACCTTATTCACCAGTCTTTGGAAGGTCACCGGGGCATTCTTCATGCCGAAGGGCATCACTCGGAAGTGGTAGTGGCCATCGGGGGTGGAGAAAGCGGAACGCTCCTGGGTGCCTGGGGTGAGCCCGATCTGCCAGTATCCGGCGGTGAGGTCAAAGGTGCTAAGGTAGCGGGCTGCCCCTAGGCGGTCGATCAGTTCGTCTGCCCGAGGAATGGGATGGGCATCGGTTTTGGTTACGGCATTCAATCCCCGATAGTCCACGCAAAACCGGAGTTCCGGGGTGGCGCCTGGGGTGGCAGCTTTCGGTACCAGGACCACAGGGCTGGCCCATGGACTGTCGGAGGGTTCAATGACCCCCAGGACCAACATCTTAGAGACTTCGGCATGGATGCAGGCCCGCACCCGGTCGGGGACTCGGTAGGCGCGGTGTCGCACGGGGGGCTGTCACCGGTGTCGACGTCGTGGACGCACCATTGGGTGACCCCGGGAGTGAGGGAGAAGAGAGCAGCGAAGTGATGCAGCAGCCGTTGACAATCTTGGCGTTGCTCCGAAGTCAGGGTGGCGGAGAGGATGACTCCCTCTACGGAGCCATCCTTTTCGGAGGTCCTCAGGAGGTCGGGTAGGGGTTCGGAGTCGTCTTCGGCCCCATAGTCTGTAGCCATCAGTAGGCTAAGTTCTGTTCGGGCAAAGTGAGGCTTGAGTCTGTTGGCGTGGAGGACCCGGAGGGGGTTCCTGGGGGACTCCATGTCGACCAGGTAGGTGACGGGGCTCTTCTTCTCTACCACCTTGAAGGGCCCGGCCCATTTGTCCTGGAGAGCACAGGGGTCCACGGGTGACATGACCCAGACCTGCTGGCCTGGCTCGAACTCGATGGAGTTTTGGTCATACCAGCGTCTCATTTCTTCCTGGCTGTCTTCGAGGTTGGCTTCGGCCAGTTCCCGGAATTTCCGAGTTTGATTCCGCAGGGTCAGGAGGTACCGGTAGACGTCGGGAGGGGCACTGTGGATGGTAGTCTCCCAGCCTTCTTTGACCAGGCTGAGGGGGCCTCGGACAGGGTGTCCGTACAAGAGTTTGAAGGGGCTGAACCCCAGAGACTTCTGCGGGACCTCCTGATAAAGTTCGTGCCTCGGTCGCTCACGACCTCCCGGGGAAACCCCACTCTGGAGAATATTCCCATCAAGGCCCGGCCTACTACGGGGGCCGTTATGGTTCGGAGAGGGATGGCCTCCGGGTATCGGGTGGCATGATCGACGAGCACGAGGATGAAGTGATGCCCTTGGGAGGTTCGAGGGTCCAGGGGCCCCACGATGTCGATCCCCACTCGCTCGAACGGGGTGGTCACTACTGGAAAGGGCTGGAGAGGGGCTTTGATCCTTCCCCCAGTCTTCCCGCTGGCTTGGCAGGTCGGGCAGGTTCGGCAATGATTGTCCACGTCCTTCCGCATTCGGGGCCAGTAGAAGTGGGTCACCAGGCGGCTGTAGGTTTTGTCTTGCCCCAGGTGCCCGGCGAGGGGCACATCATGTGCCAGATTGAGGAGAAAGTCTCGGAATCGAAGGGGGACTGAGGTTCCGTAGCGATCCGAACCCGAGTATTCGGTATCATAGTACTGACACGATTTTGGTACCAATGAACCGCAAATGATCCATTATATACATGACAGTATTTTCGCTACGCAACGAGCTTGAATTCACTAAAGAATAGGGCATTCTGTTGTCAAGTCATGGCATCCATTTTAGATACGGCGTCCATTTTGTTTCTTGCCCTCACATAGTCAATGAACGGACGATGACCCCGGCAGGATCACCTTGTTAAGGACACGTAAGCTCGAGCCCCGAAAAAGGCTGACGCTACATGACTAGGCAGAATCAAGCTGCCTCCCTTGCCTGAGGCCAGTCCTGCTATACTGGTTCTCGTGTCCATTGTCCTGACCGAGAGGCCGAAGACGATAGCCATGCCCGTTTATGATCCATAAACACCTCTTATCCTGCTTTTCAATCCTTGCACCTGGCTCTGCTCCTCTCCTTCTGGGCTTTTACAATGGGGAGGTTACGATTTTTATGATGGGGAGGATCGGGCAAAGAATGGAGAACTGACAAGGGGATCTGATCGAATACCGAAAACCTACAACTAATTATTGTTTGATGTATATTTATTGTCTGTTTGGGATACCGGGTTGGGCATGAGAAATATTCGTGTAATGTTGCCTCAAGACATTTTTCATGTATTTAAGGAGCGACCCACTTAATGCAATTTGAACAGTCTCGTAGATTCGACCTCTGTGTGGTTCCTATGATTTCTGTGTCCCTGCAGTAAATAAACCTTGGTCTTTGACGCCGCCATTGAGAAACCCGCGTCTCTGTTTATTTTGTGCACCGAGACAGGAGGAACTCAGGGGTCTTCGGGTGTTGTTTCCCTGACACCTCTGGACTCTTAAAAGTCCAGAACCTCAGGACCACTAGTACTCGGCTGGCCCCGAGTTCTGCGGTCTTCTGCTCGCTATAGAGAAGGTCACTATCCCAGTAGACCCAGTGAGCCCCTGTTTGGTCTCCGGTGGCCTGGGCGGCTGCTTGCTGTCTGACCCCTTCGAGGGAGGGGCAGGTCTTCTGTTCGTTGAGGAATTGTTCCCTTGTGGGGCCACCGTCTTGGCGCCGCTGTGCGAGTTCGGGGAGGTCGCCGAGCGCGGCGACCTCGTCCGGGGTGAGTTCTTGCGGCCCGGAGTCTGCGTCGGCTCCTTCCTCGACGGAGGGAGGGGGTGGTTCGGGCCCCTCCAGCTCCCCAGGGGGAGCAGCTTCTTTTGACCGGGTGGCCTGGGCGGTCATGGACCGGGTGGTTGCGCAGGCCCACTCGGGCAGTCCCAACATTCCCAGATGTTCTCGGCGCTCTACCTAGGCCCAGGGGGAACTTTCCAGGTCGTTCCCAAGGAGGCAGTCTACGGGGGCGTCGTCACGGACGGTCACCTTTAGCATGCCCGACACTCCCCCCCACTCGAAGGGAATCCGGGCCATCTGAGACAGGCTCTCAGTGTTGTCAGCCGACCGGATGGGGCACAGTACATTCGGCAGGATCTGTTCGGGGGTCACCAAGTGGCAGCGGACGGCCGTCACGCTGGTGCCGGTGTCGCGGAGGGCTTCGGCCTGGCGTCCATTAATGGTGACCCACTGTTGGTACTTCTGGGTGTTGCTCAGGATGGGGGCCCGGGGCACCATCTCCCGGCTGCCCAGGCATACCAGCGACATGGCGGCGGGTTCCCACTCGGCGGGCCCGACGCCGTGGTCCTCTTCCTCTTCTCCCCCTTCCCCCAGGGCGGCGGCCGCCAACTGTCGGGGGGGTGGCCCGGTGGTCCTGGCTCGTCGGTTCACGGGGCAGGTCGGGTCGCTGGCATAGTGCCCTGGCTGTTGGCAGTTGTATCAGGTTACCGTTGGTCGAGGTCCTGGTCGGGCTAGGGGGGCCCCTCTTCGGGCGAGGGACGGGGACGTGAGGTTCGGGGCCGGTCCCCGAGGAGGACTCCGGGGCGGCCCTGCCGGAAAGTCTCTGTTCCTGTTCGATCCTCCTCCTCCACTGCGCTGGCGGGGGGGGGCCCGTGTTGTTCTGTTGGTACTCCCCCATCGAGTTCCGAGGGACCCGGGTGTTCACCCATCGATCGGCTTCGGCGGCGAGCTTCCGTGGCTTTGGTCAGCTTACTGTCGAGGAGGTGTTGTCTCAGCTCGATGAAACAGTTGTTGGAGAGGTGTTCCCATACAATGAGGTCGAACAGCTGTCCGTTCGAGATGACTTTGCTGCCCTTGATCCACCCTTCCAGGGCCCTGCTGAAAAAGTCTACGTATTCCACCCAAGTGGTACCGGGGAGCTTCTTGCAGTCCCAGAAGCGCTGGCGGTACATCTCTGCGGTGAGACCATAGCGGGTGAGCAGGACCTCCTTCATATGATTATATGAGGTCATCACCTCGTCCGGGAGCTGCAGCAGGGTGTCCCGGCCTTCGCTGAGGAACCGTCCCCATAGGCTGGCACACCAATCTTTTCGGGGTACCCGATGGGAGGTCATGGCCACCTGTTAGGCCTTGAACCATTGTTGGATGTCGTCGTTCTTGTAGTACTCTTTGACGACATCCTTGGGGATATGTACCTTCGCCTCGGCCGGTGGATGGGTGTCCCTGTTTCAGGGGGTGCCGGTCTCTCCCGTTTTGGACTTAAGTTCCATTTCTTTAAGGCTCCGCTCATGCTCGAGGGTTAGCCTCTTCTCTTCCAGTTCTCTGTGCCGCTTTTTCCCCTCTATTTCCTCTTGTAACCGCAGTTGTTCTAGGGCCAGTTTCTTTTCGGCTAGTAGGAGTTCGCCGTCCAGGCGGAGTCGGGCGAGCTCCAACTCATGGGTCCGGACCCTCTCCCGTTCTCGTATCTCTTCCGGGGAGATGCCGGTCTCCATGCTGGTTCTTCCCCCATTTGCTGGAGTTGCGGTTGGTTGTAGGGGCACGTTTGGTACCGGATTTTCTTTGGTTTGTGGTGAAGCTGCCTCGGACTCCACCCAGGCCTTTAGGGATTTTTGCATGTCTTCTTTTGAGCTTAATCCGGTGGTCGAAATGCCTTTGTCTTTACAAAACTGTTTTAGTTCCTTATGGGTATATTCTTCCAACCGTTCTTGTTGGAACTCCACAGTTGGGTTGGTTTCTTGGTTGCTCATGGTTACTCTGTGTCTGGGTAGGTGGTTGTGAGTTACTCGCTGTACGATTCGTGTCCGGCTCGGATCCCGCCGCTGGCCACCAAATGTTGGAAGGGCGACCCCGGGGAGCCCCCAAGAGCCTCCTTTCCGTAGGGAAGTAGCTGAGCGCCACTGAGAAGCCTCCCAGGGGAGGTCCTTCTCCTATAATCGCAACAGCCCAGCAACCCCACCACCACACAGGACGCGACAAGGGTATCGATTCTCACAAATCTTTATCAGCATTAGCGGCAGGGTTAAGTGGCAATATTTACAGACAGATCGAGGGCTCCGACAGAGTCTCAGTGTCTTTTTAGGGATGGGTAGCGGGACAGTCTCAGTACCGGTCTGGTCCGGGGATCTCGGCGGCCAGTTCATAATCCTCGAGCTGGGGAGGTCTCGGGAGCCGCGACGAGGTAAGCAGGGCTCCGATGATTAGTTCAGCGAGAGTGGGCCGCGACTAGGTCAGCAGGGCTCCGATGGTTAGTTCAGCGAGGTGGGGCCGCGACGACGTCAGCAGGGCTCCGATGTTCCGTGAGGGTCTTCTCCTCAGCAGAGGGGGGAGCCGCGACGTAGTCAGCAGGGCTCGAGTCCCGAGGTCCAGGCAATGAGTCTCTCTCCGTAGGGTCAGCCGCGATCCGATCAGCAGGGCTCTCGACTCCAGGATACAACTACTGTCCTGGTT
This sequence comes from Triturus cristatus, assembly GCF_964204655.1. Taxonomy (NCBI): domain Eukaryota; kingdom Metazoa; phylum Chordata; class Amphibia; order Caudata; family Salamandridae; genus Triturus; species Triturus cristatus. The sequence continues at coordinate 991,986,469 of NC_140586.1, read as the reverse complement.
TTGGGCTGCCCCAGATATAGATCTGGAGCCCTTTGATGTGCGGACCCTCGCGCCTGGGGGGTCGGAGGGGCCGGGATGAGACAGTCCAGACACCCAGCGGGAGGGGGCGCCAGCGCCCAGGGAGGCCGGAGGGCGATCGAAACCAGGCGTTGGGGGACGGCGGGTGGCCCCATCGAGACTCTCCTCCTCCGGGATCTGTGGAGTGGCCACTCAACCACCCCTGGCGGATCTTGGTGCCTCGATGTCGGGGCTTCGCGGGGACCGCGGCCGGGGCGGGTCGCGTCGTGAAGGTTGGTGCGGGTAGCAGGGTACAATCCAGGGGGGCCCCGAAGGGTCTGGTAGGGGGTTCAGGACCATGCCACGAGGCCGGGTCCAACACTCTACTACTCACTCTATACTACTCTCTGCTCTCGACTACTCACTCTCTACTACTCACTCTACTACTCTCTACTACTCACTCTCTACTACTCTATTACTCACTCTCTACTACTCACTCTCTACTACTATATTGCTCACTCTCTACTACTCTATTACTCACTCTCTACTAACCTCTACTACTCACTCTATACTACTCTACTATTCACTCTCTACCACTCTCTACTACTCTCTACTCTACTACTCACTCTCTACTACTCTCTCTACTACTCTCTACTACTCACTCTCTACTACCCTCTACTATTCACTCTCTACTACTCTATTACTCACTCTCTACTACTCTACTACTCACTCTCTACTACTATATTAGTCACTCTCTACTACTCACTCTCTGCTACTCGATTAGTCACTACTACTCTATTACTCACTCTCTACTACTCTCTACTACTCTACTCCTCACTCTCTACTACTCTCTACTACTCCCTACTCTCTACTACTGACTCTCTACTACTCTCTCTACTACTCTCTACTGCTCACTCTCTACTACCCTCTACTACTCTCTCTCTACTACTCTACTACTCACTCTCTACTACTCTCTACTACTCTCTACTCTCTACTACTCACTCTCTACTACTCACTCTACTACTCTCTACTACTCACTCTCTACTACTCTCTAATACTCACTCTATACTACTCTATTACTCACTCTCTACTACTCACTCTCTACTACTCTCTACTACTCACTCTCTACTACTCACTCTCTACTACTCTCTACTACTCACTCTCTACTACTCTCTACTACTCACTCTCTACTACTCACTCTCTACTACTCTATTACTCACTCTCTACTACTCTTTACTACTCACTCTCTACTACTCACTCTCTACTACTCCCTCTCTACTACTCTATTACTCACTCTCTACTGCTCACTCTCTACTACTCTCTACTACTCACTATCTACTTATCTATACTACTCACTCTCTACTACTCTATTAATCACTCTCTACTACTCTCTACTACTCACTCTCTACTACTCTCTACTATTCACTCTCTACTACTCTATTACTCACTCTCTACTACTCACTCTCTAGTACTCTACTACTCACTGTCTACTACTCACTCTCTGCTATTCTATTACTCACTCTCTACTACTCTATTACTCACTTTCTACTACTTTCTACTACTCTACTACTCACTCTATACTACTCTCTACTACTCTCTGCTCTCTACTACTCACTCTCTACTACTCACTCTACTACTCTCTAGTACTCACTCTCTACTACCCTCTACTACTCACTCTCTACTACTCTATTACTCACTCTCTACTACTCACTCTCTACTACTATACTACTCACTCTCTACTACTGTATTACTCACTCTCTACTACTCACTCTCTGCTACTCTACTACTCACTCTCTACTACTCACTCTCTACTACTCACTCTCTACTACTCTCTACTACTCTATTACTCACTCTCTACTACTCACTCTCTACTACTCTACTACTCACTCTCTGCTACTCTATTACTCACTCTCTACTTCTCTATTACTCACTCTCACTACTTTATACTACTCTACTACTCACTCTATACTACTCTCTGCTCTTGACTACTCACTCTCTGCTACTCTATTACTCACTCTCTACTACTCTATTACTCACTCTCTACTGCCTTATACTACTCTACTACTCACTCTATAATACTCTCTACTACTCTCTGCTCTCTACTACTCACTCTCTACTACTCACTCTACTACTCTCTAGTACTCACTCTCTACTCCTCTCTCTACTACTCTCTACTACTCACTCTCTACTACTCTCCACTACTCACTCTCTACTACTCTATTACTCACTCTCTACTACTCACTCTCTACTACTATATTACTCACTCTCTACTACTCTTTACTACTCACTCTCTACTACTCTCTACTACTCACTCTCTACTAACCTCTACTACTCACTCTCTATTACTCTACTACTCACCTCTACTACTCTCTACTACTCTCTACTCTACTACTCACTCTCTACTACTCTCTCTACTACTCTCCACTACTCACTGTCTACTACCCTCTACTACTCACTCTCTACTACTCTATTAATCACTCTCTACTACTCACTCTCTACTACTCTACTACTCACTCTCTACTACTATATTACTCACTCTCTACTACTCACTCTCTGCTACTCTACTACTCACTCTCTACTACTCTCTACTACTCACTCTCTACTACTCTATTACTCACTCTCTACTACTCACTCTCTACTACTCTACTACTCACTCTTTGCTACTCTATTACTCACTCTCTACTTCTCTATTACTCACTCTCACTACTTTATACTACTCTACTACTCACTCTATACTACTCTCTGCTCTCGACTACTCACTCTCTACTACTCACTCTACTACTCTCTACTACTCTATTACTCACTCTCTACTGCTTTATACTACTCTACTACTCACTCTATAATACTCTCTACTACTCTCTGCTCTCTACTACTCACTCTCTACTACTCACTCTACTACTCTCTAGTACTCACTCTCTACTCCTCTCTCTACTACTCTCTACTACTCACTCTCTACTACTCTCTACTACTCACTCTCTACTACTCTATTACTCACTCTCTACTACTCACTCTCTACTACTATATTACTCACTCTCTACTACTCTTTACTACTCACTCTCTACTACTCTCTACTACTCACTCTCTACTAACCTCTACTACTCACTCTCTATTACTCTACTACTCACCTCTACTACTCTCTACTACTCTCTACTCTACTACTCACTCTCTACTACTCTCTCTACTACTCTCCACTACTCACTATCTACTACCCTCTACTACTCACTCTCTACTACTCTATTAATCACTCTCTACTACTCACTCTCTACTACTCTACTACTCACTCTCTACTACTATATTACTCACTCTCTACTACTCACTCTCTGCTACTCTTCTACTCACTCTCTACTACTCTCTACTACTCACTCTCTACTACTCAATCTCTACTACTCTCTACTATTCACTCTCTACTACTCTATTACTCACTCTCTACTACTCACTCTGTACTACTCTACTACTCACTCTCTGCTACTCTATTACTCACTTTCTACTTCTCTATTACTCACTCTCACTACTTTATACTACTCTACTACTCACTCTATACTACTCTCTGCTCTCGACTACTCACTCTCTGCTACTCTATTACTCACTCTCTACTACTCTATTACTCACTCTCTACTACTTTATACTACTCTACTACTCACTCTATATTACTCTCTACTACTCTCTGATCTCTACTACTCACTCTCTACTATTCACTCTACTACTCTCTACTACTCACTCTCTACTACTCTATTACTCACTCTCTACTACTCACTCTCTACTACTATATTGCTCACTCTCTACTACTCTATTACTCACTCTCTACTACTCTCTACTACTCACTCTCTACTACTTTTTCTACTACTCTCTACTACTCACTCTCTACTAACCTCTACTACTCACTCTCTACTACTCTACTACTCACTCTCTACTACTCTCTACTCTACTACTCACTCTCTACTACTCTCTCTACTACTCTCTACTACTCACTCTCTACTACCCTCTACTACTCACTCTCTACTACTCTATTACTCACTCTCTACTACTCACTCTCTACTACTCTACTACTCACTCTCTACTACTATATTACTCACTCTCTACTACTCTCTCTCTGCTACTCTATTAGTCACTCTCTACTACTCTATTACTCACTCTCTACTACTCTCTACTACTCTACTCCTCACTCTCTACTACTCTCTACTACTCCCTACTCTCTACTACTGACTCTCTACTACTCTCTCTACTACTCTCTACTACTCACTCTCTACTACCCTCTACTACTCTCTCTCTACTACTCTACTACTTACTCTCTACTACTCTCTACTACTCTCTACTCTCTACTACTCACTCTCTACTACTCTCTCTACTACTCTCTACTACTCACTATCTACTACCCTCTACTACTCACTCTCTACTACTCTATTACTCACTCTCTACTACTATATTACTCACTCACTACTACTCACTCTCTGCTACTCTATTACTCACTCGCTACTACTCTATTACTCACTCTCGACTCTCTACTACTGACTCTCTACTACTCTCTCTACTACTCTCTACTAGCCACTCTCTACTACTCTCTACTACTCTCTACTCTCTACCCACTCTCTACTACTCTCTACTCTCTACTCACTCTCTACTACTCACTCTCTACGAATCACTCTCTACTACTCTCGCTACTACTCACTCCTACTCTCTACTACTCACGATTGAGTTCTTTAAATATACATAATAATCCACAAGGCATCCCTATCTTCTTCAAGTCCGCCCAAAGTATTTCATGATTCACCTAATCGAAGGGTGCCTAAAAATCTACAGAACAGCAAAAAAGATTTTCTTTCAAATGAACTGCCCTTCTTGCTATGTCAAAAGAGTGAACACATTTAAATACACCTTTGTCTATGGATATCAATCCTTCATCATCAGTAAAGTTTTTTAAAAGTTTTAAGATTAATTTATTTAAGACTTTTTCCCCACATCCTGTTACCTCAGCATCTTATAATGCTTTGAATAAAGGTAGGGACCCATTTTTATGAATGGTTTAGAACAGATATGTAGGATAGAAGGATCTTTCCGGCATTGAGACCCCCATTCTTTCCCTGTTGTCAATGTGCTTTGCCTGTAGTTCACTGGGATCCTGCTAACCAGGACCCCGGGGCATTGCTCTCTCCTCTAAATGACACGGTCAGTGCTTTGTACATCCCACAATTGACATACTCGGGTACCCTTGTAAGTCCCTAGTATATGATACTGAGGTACCCAGGGCATCGGTACTCCAGGGGTCTCCCATGTGTCTGCAGAGCTGCGATCGCAGTCTGTGTGAAATTGCGCTTACACCTTCATTTTTGATATAAGGTTTCCTTTATATGCGGTCACGACCCTTTTAAAATATAAGGAACTAATTTCAAGAAAATGCTTATCATTGTTGCAAGTATCTGATTTTTTGCAATGACTCCCTCATGAGCCTGAAAAGAAGAAGAATATAATCAAAATGTCTAAATTAATTCAACTTTTGTAGTATTTACCGAACACAGGAAGTAGCCTGGGCAGTGTATTGATTAATAGTCACTTCAGCCGAAATGAGTAATATATTCATTTGCAAATACAGAGATCTTTATCAAAACACAAACTCACACGCCCAAAAATATATTTATAATGCTAACACAATAAGTGAGGAATAGAAAAAAAGTGACATTTGTGACCCCAGATTTACCAAGCCACAGGGTTGGCTTCACTCGACTTTTAACTCCTTACCATTATAAAATCCCCCTGCTGCTCACCCCGCCCTCCTCCAAAACCTCAAGTGAATCCCCAGAATCTCATCGTCACCTTTGTACCCAAGTGAACATCCAGCCCCATCTCTCATTGCCTGCAAAAGAACAATCCTGCCTTCAGTACAGGCACCGTTGCTCCATGGTGCAAGCGTGCCTGCGTTGGTGCTGGGCTGCAGATTGTGTGCCAGTGCAGCCTGTAAAACAGGCACCGTTGCTCCATGGTGCAAGCGTGCCTGTGTTGGTGCTAGGCTGCAGATTGTGTGCCAGTGCAGCCTGTAAAACAGGCACCGTTGCTCCATGGTGCAAGCGTGCCTGCGTTGGTGCTGGGCTGAAGATTGTGTGCCAGTGCAGGCACCGTTGCTCCATGGTGCAAGCGTGCCTGCGTTGGTGCTAGGCTTCAGATTGTGTGCCAGTGCAGCCTGTAAAACAGGCACCGTTGCTCCATGGTGCAAGCGTGCCTGCGTTGGTGCTAGGCTTCAGATTGTGTGCCAGTGCAGCCTGTAAAACAGGCACCGTTGCTCCATGGTGCAAGCGTGCCTGCGTTGGTGCTGGGCTTCAGATTGTGTGCCAGTGCAGCCTGTAAAACAGGCACCGTTGCTGCATGGTGCAAGCGTGCCTGCGTTGCTGCTGGGCCGCAGATTGTGTGCCAGTGCAGCCTGTAACACAGGCACCGTTGCTCCATGGTGCAAGCGTGCCTGCGTTGGTGCTGGGCTGCAGATTGTGTGCCAGTGCAGGCACCGTTGCTCCATGGTGCAAGCGTGCCTGTGTTGGTGCTGGGCTGCAGGTTGTGTGCCTGTGCAGCCTGTAAAACAGGCACTGTTGCTCCATGGTGCAAGCGTGCCTGCGTTGGTGCTGGGCTGCAGGTTGTGTGCCAGTGCAGCCTGTAAAACAGGCGCCGTTGCTCCATGGTGCAAGCGTGCCTGCGTTGGTGCTGGGCTGCAGATTGTGTGCCAGTGCAGGCACCGTTGCTTCATGGTGCAAGCGTGCCTGCGTTGGTGCTAGGCTTCGGATTGTGTGCCAGTGCAGGCAGAGAGTGGGAATGCACCCTATCTTGAGAGATATGTCACTTTTCTGCCCTCTCATTTTTAATCAGCGCTGCAACTTGCCTTGCTGCATTGTGTGAACATCTGTCCTTCTGGGTGGAGCTTCAGGTGGACATTTGACCAATACTGCTTTGGGTGTTTGCACGTTCTGTTGGACAATCACCCACATCTGCACTAGCACAGCAACACAACAGCTAACAGCACCTGAAACCAAATTAAAATCCTGAAGAAACCAAACATTTCATTTATGACTTCAGACTGTGACACTCCCTGGTCCTCTCCCAGATTGACTATATTTTTTGTTTTTTTGTTTTCCGGAGTTTTATATAGCTCAAACTTGACCCGAAGGTATCAGAGCGCTTTACGAGAGCACCAGTTGAATTACACAAGGACACATTTATTTTTTTTGTCACCGGGAGTTTAAGTGATTTGCCCAGAATCACAGGATCGTGAGCGTCGTTGCTGCGACCTGAACCTGGTTCCTCAGATTTGAGCTTGACCGCCCTGGCCGTTAGGCCACATCCTCTCCCCAAATCAATGTAGGGAGACTATGGAAACTCACTTCTGGCCATCACCACCAAGGTGACTTTTCTCCAATGAAGCTGCCACTCAATGCCTCAATGAGACTGGCAAATGGAAGGAAAAGGGCTGGGTTCATTAATAAAGCCCCCTGCTGCACAACCCAAGCTTAATGACATTAAAAGGAAACACAGGACTGTCTCTGAGGTGCTGTGGGAAACCAGCTACTGTCTGTGAATCTAAACCCGACCTACAGAGATGAGTGGAGCGCAGAGCACTTGTGAATATGTGAATGTAATATCATGACACAGGCCCTGACTAATGTACACAACTGTATAGTTTCCAGGTCCCAGATTAATGTACATTGATAAGTTGCTAGTCAGCTGGGTTCAAACCTCATTAACACCGTGGGCATAAAATGCACGAGAGATTCAACCCCCTGCTTGGCACAGAATAAACATAGAATTGAGAAATGACCTTTGACCTGTGATATCCAGGCTGCTTACCTCTGGGACAGTCACAGACGCCTTGTGTGGGTGCTGGGTCGGTCGATGCTGCCCTGGGAGAGCTTCTCCTGTGCTCACTGTGCACTTACTTCAGTTTACTGAAGGAGTACGTCATACCTTAAGGAGGGAACACCCCCCCCTACAGCTCTGACGCTTGGAGGGCGGGGCCATCATGGGATAGATCACAGACAGAACAAACACGAGCCTTCCCACGCCTGGTTCTTCCTTTAATATCTTTTCAACGTTTGTGCCACGAGGACGTGGATCGACTCCAGCAGCCTGTATTTACTTTGCGTCATCTCCAGGGCACCCATCCCCGGGGTGAATAACACGTGACAGCCACGCTGAGCACTGTGCGACTTAAAAACAAATCAAACAATGGTGGAAGCAAAAAAGGCCTGAGGGGTGAAATGTTATCTACTCTAGAAACAGCAGCACCTCAGCTGGACTTTCCTCCACCATCAATCCCAGAAAAAGGCCAACACCCAGCCAGTGGGGCCACCTATGACCCTGGCTTCTTTGCAACTCCCATAGGAAAAGGAAAAACACCCAGCCAGTGGGGCCACCTGTGACCCTGGCTTCTTTGCAACTCCCATAGGAAACGGCCAACACCCAGCCAGTGGGGCCACCTGTGACCCTGGCGTCTTTGCAACTCCCATAGGAAAAGGCCAACACCCAGCCAGTGGGGCCACCTGTGACCCTGGCTTCTTTGCAACTCCCATAGGAAAAGGCCAACACCCAGCCAATCCGGCCACCTGTGACCCTGGCTTCTTTGCAACTCCTGCCAGAGCCTCTGTGACCCTTGCCTTAGAGATCACAAAGGCAGCAGCACCAAACAAGCATTTGCAATACAATAGGTCTCGCATGTGCGAGAGTTAGAGCTGTTGACGTTGTAAATGTAAATGTTTTTACTTCTCTGTTTTGGAGTGAAGTAGATGCATGTGGAATGCAGTAGAAAGGCGTGCAGTGGAATTATATGGAAAGCAATTATCCATGCAGCGCCCGAATTGGCCATACAAGAGGAAAAATGGAAAAACTGCAGGCCTACTCACAACTTTACAATGAAAAACTCTTAAAATGTTTAAATTAACCTTTCTTTTTTAACAGCTCGCCAGCAAACCTGAGATTAACAGTATGGAACAAGTTGCCACACAAATAAGGTCTCGAAATTTCAACAACTCGGCTAAAATTGCTTTATCAAAATGTATTTTAAAACATGATCTTATCACATGAGACATTTTGATATATTGTTTTATAGTTGCAATGGTCTTCAATAATCACACAGTAAAGGTTGATTGATTAATTAATTGGATAGTAATTATGTGGTACTTTATTATGTGGAGTGAGATCCTGTGTTATGGAGAGTAAATGGTATAGAATTTTGTGTTGTGGATTGCTATGTAGAGGAGTTAAATTATGTGGTGTGCTATTGAATTTTGTGGTGTGATGTGGAATTATGTGCTGTGGATTGTATATATGTGGTGTGTTATGTTATTGTGTTACTGATTTATAGTGTGTTTAACTTTAAGTTTATTTATTTTGCATAGTTATTGAAAACCATTGCAGTATTTGCTTTGAAAAGATGCAATAAAATTATTGTTATACAATAATAAAACAGAAGCTAACATTATTATACATTATACAAAGTTAGCTCATTTATATGATGTGGTTTCTTGTTGAATTATGTAGTGTGTAATGGAAACATGTTGAGTTGATTTGAGGGCCATGGAATTGTGTAATGTTGAGTGAAAATAAGCTGAGTGGAATTGTGTTGCATGGTATGGAGTATATTTATGTGGATTGTTGCTAAATGTTATATATTGGTTTTATACTGGTTGTATTTATGTGCTAGTGAGAAAATATATGACCTCTCATGCAGTGCTTATGTCAAGCAAAAAGCAGTTCTTTAAAAGTTAGCAACGTAGTGACACTAGTCAATTAGGAATGCTCAAGAGAGTAACAGACACAAATGGAAAAGGCAAGCCATCGATTGAGAGTGATTGTAAACTCAACCAATGGTAAGCAGTGGGTGGGCTGCAAGCCCCTTCACGTGTCGGTAACGCCACAATGAGGCAGCTGTATGAGGATGTATGTTTGACTAAATATATTTACAAGTGCAAACCCATATTTTATTAAATCCGTGAATCTACAATTGTAAAAACATTATGAGAGAGTGGTACACATAGAATAATATTTAAAAAAGTAGCTTTTAATGATATAGAATGCTCTATGGTGAGGTGAAATACATGTGAGAAGGATGGAGATATTAAATTAATTAAAGCAAAAGAATAAGCCGTGTGCATAATACGCCAGGTCTGGTGACTTAGCGGAACAACGTAGCCACTATGAAAATATGTGCCTGGCCTGTCTCAGAGTTTTAAAAACTACAGGGTGGTCACAGCCTGTTATCCTTTGGAGGTCGGTTTAATAAGTACCATTAACTTACGTACGTAAGAAAAAGCACCTGTGATTGTGCTCGAAGACACCTCTAGAACTCAGCATGTGACGTTCAATTACAAGTGTTATTAACAAAAATGTTCTAGCTTATGTATAAATATGAACTGATCTCTATTTAATTTGATTTTAACAGAACAAACGTCAATGGTAATAAGATTTTAAACTTTGTGTGAAAAAAATATTAACAGACCTAGTAGGGTTGCAGCATATTTGATGTTTTTGTAAAAAGCAGCATAAGGACTGGTACAAAGAGGCCCAAATTCAATTGAAAATGCAGGTCTGGTAAGGGGCAGCTCCTGCCAACACCCTAAAAATAAAATATAAAATAATAATAAACTCTTGTTCATTTTCATCTTATTTTTTTCGCGTGGAGCAAGGGCTTGGGGGCGGGGCCCGCGAGACGGCAACTGGAGGGGCAGTGTTGGGCTCTGCTTTTCAGTGCGCATGAAGATCTGTGCGGCCGTCTCACACCCCAACTGCATTGCAAGGCACAGGCCGCCGGTCTCACCGGGAGTGCAATCAAGATTGGCCACTGTGCACTCTGGGACCCTGTGCCCGCAGAGGAGAGGGGCCCCATGCAGCATCCTGGACCCTGTGCCCGCAGAGGAGAGCGGCCCCATGCAGCATCCTGGACCCTGTGCCCGCAGAGGAGAGGGGCCCCATGCAGCATCCTGGACCCTGTGCCCGCAGAGGAGAGGGGCCCCATGCAGCATCCTGGACCCTGTGCCCGCAGAGGAGAGGGGCCCCATGCAGCATCCTGGACCCTGTGCCCGCAGAGGAGAGGGGCCCCATGCAGCATCCTGGACCCTGTGCCCGCAGAGGAGAGGGGCCCCATGCAGCATCCTGGACCCTGTGCCCGCAGAGGAGAGGGGCCCCATGCAGCATCCTGGACCCTGGGCCTGCAGAGGAGAGGGGCCCCATGCAGCATCCTGAACCCTGTGCCTGTAGAGAAGAGGGGCACAACGCAGCATCCTGGACCCTGTGACCGCAGAGGAGAGGGGCCCCATGCAGCATCCTGGACCCTGTGCCTGCAGAGGAGAGGGGCACAACGCAGCATCCTGGACCCTGTGCCCGCAGAGGAGAGGGGCCCCATGCAGCATCCTGGACTCTGTGCCTGCAGAGGAGAGGGGCCCCATGCAGCATCCTGGACCCTGTGCCTGTAGAGGAGAGGGGCACAACGCAGCAACGCGGTGATGTGGCAGGTGCATGTTTTTCTTATTTTATTTTATTTTTGTCTCTTCCGTCCCCCCATCCTCTCTAAACTCCCCCCACCCACCACTCTGTAAACACACCGGCCACACATGGGTCTGGTAATGACAACATGACAAACACAAGGAGATGATGGACGGAGCTCTGAAACTTTTCAGACGCTCACCCACAGTCACAGATTTGGGTTGAATCCCTCATCGTTCTTTAGCTCACTTCGCCACCCAAGTTCAGACCCAGCCATATGCAAGTAACTCTTGACCCTGTGCTTCATGAGAACAGTCCCGCCTGAACTGCCAAACTAAATCTTCCTTGGACCGGAAACAAGCATCCTGGGACCAGGCTTTCTTTAATCCAGTGGCAAAGTGAGCAAGGGACCCACGTCTGGGCTTACGCTGCCAAATTATGGCAAACAAAGCAAACACAAGGAGATCATGGACGGAGCACTAAAACTTTTCAGACACTCACCCCCAGTCACAGATCTGGGTTGAATCCGTCATCATTCATTAGCTCACTTCACCACCTCAGTTCAGACCCAGCCATATGCAAATCAGTCTTGACCCTGTGCCTCATGCCAACAGTCCAGCCCAAACTGACAAACCAGATATTCTTTGGACCGGAAAAAAGCATCCTGGTACGGTTTTGGGGTAACACTCCTCATCAGCCAGGCTAGCTTGAATCCAGTGGCAAAGTGAGCAAGGGACCCACGTCTGGGGATACCCTACCAACTTAGGGCAAACAAAGCAAACACAAGGATATGATAGACGGAGCGCTGAAATAACAACATAACCCAGCAGATCAATAAAATAACAAAGACTAATTGTGTGAAGCTGAACAGACAATGTTTTCAAAAAGGCAAAACATTAGTAAAACACACAAGTGTGAGGTTAAGAAGAAGCATCAAGAAAAGAAGTCAATAGAAGCAATAGAACTCGAGGCTCAGAACTTCGGAGAGGTCTCCGGATACGCATTAAATAAGGGAAAACCCAAATAATTGTGAACTACAAAATTTAACTGGATAGACAATAGAGTCATCACCAAAGCAAGATATCTTGGGGTGAATATCGTGGCCAACACTGATTTGATAGTTGGGGAAAATGTTTTCCCATTAGTTTTAGAGATGAAGACGACATTGCATCGGCGAAATAACTTGCACCTGTCCTTAGTTGGCCGGTGCAACGTTCTCACAATGATTTTTTCCTCTAAAATGTTATCCTTCTTCAGAGCTATACCTCTCGAATTTAATTATTCAATGCTAAAGAAATTTGACATTCTTTTCTCACAGTTTATATGGGCTCATTCGCAGCCAAGAAGGTCCCTCAAGTATCTGTCTCTTCCTCGGGAGAGAGGTGGCTGGGCACTCCCAAATATATTATTGGGCCACCATCATGCAGATATGTCCTGTATTGCTACAAGACCGGCCTCAAGCACAAACTACAGATCTCCCCTCCCCGTTCGAGCTGTTACTGGGCCCAGAAGCTTGGGGATGTTTATGGCGTCAGTCGAATATGGGTGCTATAAGAAAGTAAGGTTCAAGACCCTTGTGGGAGCCGTTAAGACCTTCACCGCAGTCCGTAGACTATTAGGGATTGGGAGAATGAACCGCTATACGCCTATAAGTAGCAAGGAGAATCTGCCATATATGTTCAGGGGCTCTTACTTTTCAACGTGGCTTAACACCGGTATCAACAGAATGGGGGTCCTGTATTCTCCTGAAGGGGTCTTTGCATTTGAAGATCTTAAAACACAATTTGCTCTAAGCCATAAAGAGACTTTTAAATATGTAGCTATAAGGATTTGTTTATCATGGAAGGCAGGCGGGCCCTCGGGGTTTGTTAAATGCAAATTTATAGAAAGACTGACAGATCCAAATACCCCTCGAATCGTGACCATCTATGGCATTCTAATCAGCTTAATGCCGGATGATTTGGCTAGGATCCTCGGGAAATGGCAATTGAAATTAGACATAACTGACAATGTTTTGCAGTCAGCTCTTCGATCTGCTCACAGCGATATACTATCCGCCAACTTGCAAGCCCAGTTCTACAAAATTTGCTTTTTTTCTGTATTATACCCTGAGTAAAATTGGGAAATGGGAACTGGCAGAGGCACTCAATGCCCCCGGTGTTCTAGATGGAGCGCGGACTCTACACATATGTTTGCCATGTGTGAGAAGCTTGCCATCTGTTGGAAGAGATTCAAGGCTTCCTCAATGCATTTCTATCTCGAGATGTTCTGCTAACTCCTACCACCGTTTTATTGGGAGTGCAAGAACCCATAGACAGAAAAAGTGCAGGGGCCCCTCTTTGTATTGCTATGGCAATAGACAGGCTTTGTATCGCTTTGGTTTGGCTGGACCCCAATCCCCCTTCATTTCAGCAGTGGATGGCTCATCTATTTTCAACACACAATCTTGAAAAAGCTATCTACACTAAGAAGGGTTTGGTAATCTGGGAACCATTGTCTAGCTGGCTTTGTCAGATGAATTCACAATACATAAAGGGAGGGGGCAATGCTGTTTATCCTAGAGCTTTGGCTGGCAAACCCTAAAACGAATATTTGGATACTGAGGCTGTGGAGCACAGTGTATAGTTACAACATATAAAGGAAAATCCTTATCCCAACTAGCATGGTTTTGGTATTCGGCAGGAGCTACGGCAAGAGCCCATTCGGACGCATAGGAATGCCTAGTCTCATCAGGGACGTATTGGGAAGAGGAAGGAATTATCACATCCTTCCCACAAGGGCAAGCAAGAGCAAATAGGGGAGTCCAATCGACCTCTGCCAACAACAACTCATAAGAAGACTTCCAGTTGTGTCAAAAAACAGCATTTAAGGTGCATTTAAAGTCACCTTCAATCTGCATGTCAACATGATAAAGTCTATCGGGGGCTACGTGGGTGTCAGTTGCTTTCACCTCCAGAAACTGGCGGAGTGTCTGGCATACTACTGTAACTTTCTGCGCTGTTGAGGAGAGTCACCGCCAAACTCCTGACCAGGAGGAGTGTTCTCACCGTTGGGGGCATTTTCGCTGTCAGAGCGGCAATTCTTTTTTCTGGAACGGGGCTCTATACGGAGGTGGTTCCTCTCTCTTGACTTTCACGTCAAAGGAGCACTGCGGGTCCCGCTTGCTTTGAGTGGATTTGCATTGTCTCTGATCCTGCTGCCCTCCTCTGTCGTAATGTTGATCAGCCGAGTCCTGAAAGGAACGAGGAGAATGAGGATCAGGAACCTGAAACTCCTCAGGAGTTTTAATTTTACAACCATCACGTAAATCATATCTACATTCAGAATTGTCCACCATGAGACCCAGGCTTCTGTTGCTGCTTATTCTTGTCCAATGTCTTTTTAGGAAAGACTGGATGGCCTACCATTTAAGGAGGGAGGTTTCCCTGAGTCTGAGTAGAAAGTCTAACTCCCAAATTATTGCAACCCAAGGATGTATAATCAGCAATAATAATAATCAGCAACTTACGTTCCCAATCAATGTCCTCCACCACCGAAAGGTGTTGATGGACCATCAAAGACACTGTTTCACCTTTAATAAAAGAAAGAATCATTTTGGAGACCACAGGAAAAATATACATTATTTGCATCCCCACATCCAAGGCAGTACCTTCATCCAAGGCAGTAAGTTCATTCTGCACTTGTTTGAGAACGCTCATCGAGAGGGTGCCATAACAGATTATATACACTGAGGCAAACACCGTCCCCCAAGTGTTGCAGTTGGCCAATAGACGTATTAGACCCCTAAGCAAGGACATAGTAAGGATCTTGTGTTTCTCTACAGGATACGTAAGAGGGAAAACAGCATCAAGCTGATTTTCAAAAATGCAATCTCCTCACGATTTTGAGGACATTTGCCCATCACAGAATGAATAATAATGGGGATAGTAACAAGGCCCCCGTGCACAGCCTGCACAGAAGGCTCAGCTCTAGGTGAATGCAAAAGGAACAAATGATGGACGGAATGCTAAACAATGCAAACATTCACCCCCAGTCACAAAGATATGGGTTTAATCCATTGTTCTTTTGCTCACCACACCAACGCAGTTTGGACCCAGCCATATAGAAATGAGTCTTGACCCTGTTCTTCATAGGAACAGTCCAGCTTGAACTGCCAAGCCAGGTCCTCCTTGAACCAGAAGAAAGCATCCTGTGACTGGTTTCGGGGCAACACCCCTTATCAATCAGTCTGGCTTGAATCCAGTGAAGCAGTAGGCATGGGATCCACATCTGTGCATACCCTTCCCACTTAGAGTGACAAAAGCAAAAGGAACACATGCCGGACGGAATGTTAAACAATGCAAACATTGTTCTTTTGCTTACCACGCCACCTCAGTTTGGACCCAGCCATATGCAAATCAGTCTTGACCCTATGAACTGCTGAACCAGGTACTCCTTGGACCAGAAACAAGCATCCCGGGACTGGTTTCGGGGCATCACCCCTCATCAGCAGACTAGCTTGAATCCAGTGGTGCAGTGGGCATGGGACCCATGTCTTTTCATACCCTTCCCACTTAGGGCGACAAATGTAAAAGGAATAAATGATGGATGAAATGCTGACCAATGCAAACATTCACCCAAGTCACAAAGATTTGGGTTTAATCCATCATTCTTTTGCGAACCATGCCACACCAGTTTGGACCCAGCCAAATGCACATCAGTCTTGACTCTGTTCCTCAAATTACCCAAAGCCAAGGAACGTGGAGCATTAAAAAAAGCACTTTCAACAAATTGAATTAGCCGTCTATAAAGGAGAACAACCTGACCATACAACAAACAAACTGCCGTCAAGTTAGCATTAACATAATTAGGATACGGAGTAAAGACGGCCAAAACAGCCCATGTGGCCCCATCAACACTTAAGGGGTCCATTTGAACGAAAGAAGTAAGATTGGGCAGGGTACCATTAAACCAAATCTGCAACATGAACTTTAACAACCACATAATGGCGATAAGCAACAGGAACTGCAGCATCAGTATAGGCATGAATAGAATTATAATTCATATCCACAGAGAGAAACGAAACCAAGGAGTAAAATACTTCAAAACGATAAGCAGGATCCACTTCGACCACTAAAACAACAGGAGACCCCGCATTGGTGACCCCATCCTACAAAAAATGTTGAGTAACCGCTGCCCGGCAATGAGCCAGAATCACAGTCGGTTGAGCCATTAAGCCAAAGAAAGGGATTCAAACTGCAGCACTCAAAACAGGTAAAAAACCTTTTAAAGTTCAAGCTTGAAAAACCTATAGCAATGGGCAATCCCTACAAACTGAGGATGCAGAGCCCTCCCTCTATGAACGTCTCCGGAAACAGATGGGCGGGTATTGTGGACAAGCACAAGACCTATCAGGAGCCCGGTAAATAAATACCAGACCAAACATTGATGGGGCCATATTGCAGGGATTCTGCATTGTTACGGAACTGTGCTTGGGATCACAGAACCTTAGTAGGCAGGGACTAAGTCTTCTTACCACCTGAGTGCCCATGAGCCTGTGACCGACTAGCCACAGTGTCTCACTTGCCCTCCTACTCACTCACAGAGAAACAAGTGATTAGACACCCCAGAAAGCAACCCTCCCAACCCTCTCAGGAATGGCGGTTCCAGGACACACTCTTTCACTCTCACACTCAAACTAGTCCACAATAAACTCTGACAGAGACACAAGGAATGTTTAAAATGTTTATTGTAACTATTGTGCTCTTCTATGCAGTACATGTGCCACAATAAGCAAGAAATTGCCTACACAAAAATATGGTCAGCAGAGCAAGTAGTCCATAAATCATGAATGGAGCTATCATCATATAAGACAGGGTAGCCTAATCCCCCCCCTCCTTCTACAGAAGGAACATGATTATATATCAGAAGATCTCTGGGTGATAGCAGCAGCCCCTGTGCATTAGCATACACAGATCTACATATTAGGTGCTGTCACAATATTTTCCCTAGAAAGGTCCCGCTCCAAGTGTGTGTTTCCTATCTGTGCATATCTATGAGACCAAAGTATGTGTTTCCAAACAGCTGCGACATTTGTGTTATTTTTAGTAGGTGCTAGGGCCTGACCAGAACAGAATAACAAGGGACATTGTTGTTCGAACTTGTCTACTGTCTTAAGACTTAATCCCAGGAAAGAACAGAATGTAAAAACAACAGCTTATCTGTGTGAAAGGACAGTGTGGCACAAAGCAAAATGTGCTAGCAAAGTAACGTGCGCAAAGCAGAGGACAGTCTGCAATGTGCTCATGCTAACAGAGGGAAATGGCAATGGGCCTACACAGGACATATGACAATAGGTCTTCATTTTGTGTTTATTAGATGAATAGGAGATGCAAATCTTATTGGTTTCAATCAATCTGCTAGTGGTCCATTGTTGAAATGTGGTTCCCATGGCCCTCCTAAGCATCCAGGGGCCAGGGCTTTCACCTGTCATGGTATTGGGCGTTGAGCGGTCGTCATGAAGTACAGAAGGTGGAGCTGGTTTGAGCTCAAGCTTTTCCAGTGCAACGTGCTGGACAGCCCCTTTGATGGAGCCCATATAGCGTTCAACAATGCCATTTGCTCACAGCCAAAGAGGTGTGCTTTTCTAATGCTTGACATTTAACTGGGTGAGAAAATCTTTAAATTCTCAGCTGTTGAAGATGAGTCATTGTCCGCCTTCAATATAGAAGGAACACCTCATGTTACAAAAATGCTGTCTAATCTCGCAATGGCTTTGTCATGAGTGGTTGATGAGAGGACTTCCATGAGGGGAAAATGTGAGTACTCATCAATGACTACCATGAGAAGGATGACTCTTATCAAGGGGTCTACAGAAGTTAACGGCAGTACACTCCCACACATGTTTTGGAAGCTCAGACATGTTCACAGGATGCTGGGTTGTTTTGGTAGATAAATAGTTACACAAATTACATGCCTTTAATTCCTTCTCAACTCTTTCATCGAGGCAAGGGAACCACACTCAGGCTCGGAGGGCCCTTTTGGTGGCAGCAATTCTAGGATGTTCCTCGTGCACTCGTTCCATAACTTGTTGTCTTAAACTTTCAGGTATGACAATTCTCAAACCTCTCAAGTCAATGGAATGCCCTCATAGGTAATGGAAATCTCACCCCACATATTTTTTTATTTGGGGTACTCAATGTCATCAGTAGGAGTTTGAATATGTTTCCTCCAGGATTGATGTGCAACGATGCCTTTGAGAGTTAACAAGTTTCTATTTGTGCTCGTAGCAGCAATAATGTGTCCCGCTGGGATCGCAGCAGGTGCACTTGACCTTACGATGAATCAACATAAGCCTCTGCTGCTTTAGGCGTTGTACTGGGACACTGCACCGGCACTCGTGAAAAGTAGTCGGCCGGATGTTGATCTATCCTGCGCTGGTGCATGATAGTGTCATCATACTCCTTCAGTTGCAACCTCCACCTCTCTATGTGAGGGGGATTGTGGCTTTACGAGTGCCAAAAATGGTGCGTAATGCCTGGTGATCAATCACCAGAGTGAAATGCTTTCTGTACAGAAACACATGGAGGTGTTCACAAGCCTACACCACAGTTAAGCTTTCTTTTCCTGGTTGCAAATAGGCTCGTTCAGTAGGTGACATACTCCTGCTGGGATAATCCACAATATTCCTTGGAGGATTTTACAGTCCATTGCGTTGGGCAAGGATTGCGTCCAACTCTACCTGGCTTGCATCAATAACAATGTCTGTGAACAAAAAGCGAAACAGAGACAGACTTGTTGTATAGCACCTCACTTTATTGCTGCAAATAAGTCTTTGAGAGTCATGAACAGCTCATCCAGCACGTGTCACAGAGTACAGATTGTGATTTTTGTTCAACAAAAGGAGGTGCACCGAAAAGTAAATTTAGTCCATAGTGATTTGCTCAAAATAGTTCTTTATTATAAAGTTCATACTTAGGCTTTCCTGTTTTCAGTTTCTATTTTTGGTAAATTCTGGTGGTTTTTTTCAGTGTTTTCAAGTGATTTCAATACCTTAGAAAAACAGTGGTTATCAATGGTTTCACATTTTGGCGCCATTAAAAACAACAGAAACAGTGTTTTTCCGGTGTTTATGGAACGCTTGCTTCCTTTCTGCACCGATAGTGATGGAGCGGGTAGCACAAAATTTTGTATACCCCCTCATTCCTGCATGATTTATATTAATCTGAATAATCTATTAATTGTAATAAAATTAATCTGTTTGAAGTGGTATCTAATCAATATTATTAATAAAGAAATACACGTGGGAATTGCATTTGCATGGCTAAAATAACTTGTAAACTTAGATACGTGCGCATACTGATGCTAAAAAAATAGGATATTGCATGATATATGTTGCTTTTGTGACGTAATTGTAAGTCGTACCAGATGACATCACTGGGTGAATATAAACGCTTTGAATGTTGCTATCATGCTAGATAATTGCATACACATATGGGAATTAATGAGGGTTTAACAATTTATTAACCATTTCCATGTTTTAATTACGATTTATGTTTGTTTCGCTTAAGTTGACCATTTGGGCCTACGTAAAGATGGCCGACTCCTGACCATACGAGAATGGACGCCATTCCACGAGGTTTCGGGTGAAACGCGCATGTGCCGCTGAAAGCAACAATGGCCGCGTCCTGACCCCATGCAAGATGTACCCATCAAGGTCACAATGGGAAAACTGCCAGAACTGTAGACAAAGGACTGTCTTTAAACCGGAACCAGCAAGATTGATGACCTAATCAAATAGACTTTGTGAGAACTTCAGCGTACGACCCCAAATCCACCAATCAGAACTGTCTAAACCTAAATTTTGTTAAATTCTGACATTGATTTTATTATAAAAATGGTAGAATAGTGAGGTTAGCTGCTGCTTCTCTTCTGATGATCAAGCCTTTTCCTGATTCCTGACGTTATGCTGACAGAGAGGACGGTGACACTGCTGGACAGCTGTTTCCTGAACCTCTGACAGACTGAATTGCTGCTTGATTTGATGAATTAAAGACTTTTCAAGACCTGATTGACTGAGAGGACGACTATTAGCCAGATTAGGTAAATATGATGTTCCGTGATTTGATTATAAAATTTTGCATATTAATTAGATAAACGAAAATTATTATTGTAACATACCAATGTGTTGGGTGATTTATTTGAAGAATTTCTGGTTAAGATTAGAAGTAGATTAAAGGATTTAATCACCACTTACCCGTGGACAACTAACTGATCCATCGACATTAAAATGAGAGGAATATCTCGGGGATCAGAGTTTTGTTAAAGATCTTTGATGTTAGACTAAGTCCTATAGGTGAAAAGATATTCCTTTCATATCAGCGTTTGGAAAGCTAATCCCTCCCGTAAGAGCAGATCAAGTTAGATTGTGTGCTGGTGTTATGGGCCCCACCAGTGAATGTATTGAGTAAATGCGCTAGTGTGATGTTTGGTCTGCGAACGAAGAGGAGGATTCGATGTTTTCCACGCTGCAGCCGTTTTTCTGGTAGCAGGGTGATGGTTGTCATTGTCTCGGTTTGGTGATTATTGCTTGTAAATAGCTTATTGATTATTGATTGATATTGGTTTATGTACTAACACTCTATGTTGAGTCGTGTCGGGTTTTATGTTGTTGGCACGGCTTCTGGGATGTAGGAAGTCAGAAGTTTGTAACGGTTCCGTAGTGGAGCAGAGGTAAGCGCTGTTCTCGGGAAAGACGGAATTGTTGTTGCCCTGTAGGTACACGGGGAGATGTGTAACGAGTGAAGTTGCACGAACCATTGTTTGGGTTCGATTCGTTGACATTGCCCTGTGTTACCATTAGAAATATCTCCTGTATGAAAGAAGTTTATGATAGCGAAGGTCACCTGTGAAATTTTGGTCTTAGGTACCAGGGGTCCAGATGGCACTCCGATAATGCTTATCACTGGAAAGGTGATAGGTGCTCCCTAAGCTTGCTTGAAGGATAAAGTAGAGGGAAGTGCTACTTTGTTAACAAGTATCATAATTCTGTAGTAGGACAGACTGTTCGCTGTTCTTGGGAAAGACAGAATTCTGTGTGAATGTGCTACATTTTCCGTGTGAAAGTGCGTGATTGAAAAGGCATTCGGGTCAGTCGTGAAACTCTAGTTTTATTTCTCAGGAGCATTGGGTCTCCAATTAGGTGTCTTAATTCTAGAGAAACGGTTGGCTAATGCTTGGTAGAAGGGTAAGGGAGAGGGATGTGCTACTTTATCAACGGAAGTAACGATTCCGTAGTAAGGCAGTGGTAAGCGCTGCTCTCGGGAAAGACGGAATTCTTGTGAGAAAAGGTCTTTTGCTATTCATTGGTTAGTGAAGCGGACAATGGTGGTGTTTTAGTCTTGTTACTAACAGATTTGTGAAATTGAAACAAAACTTACCGAGTAAAGTTTTGTAAAGGAGGGGTAGACAGGAGAAGGAGCAGCAACAGCGACTGCTGACGTCAGAAAGACCGCGCTGGGATTGGCTAGTAAGTCAGAAACGTAAACGCTCTCGATTTGAGTGTTAGTGTGAGTCGCGCTGAGAGTGGATAATCACAGGGTGACGTAGACGCTTCTGATTGGTGCGTTAGTGTGAGTCGCGCTGGGATTGGAAAATTGCAAAAGGTGACGTAGATGCTCCTGATTGGTACATTAATGTGAATCACTCTGGGATTGGCCAGAACAACGGTACAGTTGTAAGGAGAGACAAGTGATACACGGAAGACAGGAAAGATGTATTACGATCCACCAAAAAAGGAGAAAAAGTCCTGGTTTGGAAAAATTAAGAAGTGGTTTAAAAAGGACAAACCAATAGTGACTAGGGAAGGACAATTACTTCCTCCACCAAAAACTCCCGCATCCTTTATGGTTGCAAAATACGGATAACACACTTGTATTTGGTTAGATAATTGGGTAAATTATAGCAAAAACTATGGAGTCTTGGCTTTCCCAGAACATGGTTAATTTAATCTGGTGGTTCTGAGAAACCTAAGAGAGAAAATTATGAATTTAGAACCAAGACCTAGACCGACACAATTTGAAGCATTGACAGAATGGGAAGAGGAGATGCATGACCGAGAAAGACAAAGGAGTGGCGGAAGGTATAGGTACATGTTTGGTAGGCCATACGGTCATGAGAATCATGATTATCAAGTGAGAAGGTGGCAGAGTGCATGTATGACTGAAGGTCTGTTTCCTGTAAGAACTACAGAAGGAGATGAAGGAAGAAAATGCACAGGAAAACGACATAATATAGAATCAAAACGGTATGGAGTGAATGAATCAGAGGATGATGTTCTGGATGACGTGTTTTACAAAATTCCATCCCCGTATCAACCAGAACCAGAGATGTTAATAGCAAGTGCCCCAATGAAAGAAACTTTGCGAATCATTAAACCAGAACCAGAGTCCTAAGATTTTGAGAAAAATAACTCCATTAGAGAAGTGAACAGGTCAGAAGATAGAATAAATAGTGAAAAATCAACAGACTTAGCAAAGACAACCTTAGAATTAACTGAGAAGATAAGAGAATTGACTAAGAATCTGGAAGCTGTAACAGTTCCAGTGACGATAGGTCCAGTAATGCCCATTTTTGACAAACTAAAGGATAGCGAACACTCTTTAACGGTTCCTTACAAAAGCAATAAACAAGCTGAGCAGCAAAAACTGAGTCAACACAAAATTCCATGGAGGCAGACAATAAGTATGATTGAACCGAAAATTTCAAATAACCCGTTTATAGGTCAAAATTGTGCAGAAAAACATTTAAAGACAGTGGAGTCAATATTAGAAACACAAAAAGATTCAGAACAAGGTAATGTAGAAAAACCAGTAGGACCATCTACAGAAGAATTACGCGAATGGTTGAGAAGTTTGCAGAGAAAAGAAAAAGAATCCCAATCTATAGATGTACCCAAATTACGAATGGTACTGGAAGAACTAATAGTAGGAACTATCCCTACAGAGAAATAAAAAACTTACCAAGATGAGGAATTATTATTTTTATGTAAAAGTGTGACATGGAGAGCGAAAAATCTGCATGAAAGATTAGAAGAAGTAGCAAATGAAATGGGTATAGATATGGAGAAAATAAAAGCTTTGCAAAAACCATATCGAATAGATTTCACTGAAAAAGATATTGAGAACCTGAACACCACAGGACGGATAAGTCAGATTAAGGAAATAATTATCCTGTTGAGAAAATGGGGAGAAGTGGAGAAGCAAATGGTATCGAAAACGAGATGATGCCACAGGGAAGACATTGACAGCATTCCTGGTAAGAGAAAAAGAAAACAGAGTGACAGAATATCCTATGAGAGAAATTCCAGGAGGAGGATATGTGCATGTCCCATGGACAAGACAGGATATATTGTCTTTTACAAATGATTTCCATCGACTACGCGAAAAGCCCGTTGAGTGGTATAGGCAGGTAGACAGATTTGTAAAATTGTCTAAAGTATTATGGATTGACTTGAATAGTCTATTTGACATAATAGTACCAGCAGATTTGTGGTCAGAGTGCAAATTAATGATTAATTGGCCAACTCAAGAATCCCCTAGGGATCCAAAAACAGTAGCTCCAGACCCAGAGGTAAGGAAAAAATATGAACAGGTTATTGTATTTCTGAAAAATAAGGAAACTGATTGGGTGAAAATTGACAGAACTCATCAAGAAAGCAAAGAGTCAGTACATGCATATTATGAAAGGCTGATTTTAGCTTTTAAACAATTCAGTGGAGATGAGAATCTGAGTGAAAAAGATTTAAGTCATTTTTTTTATGGTATACGTCCAGAAATTAGTGAAATGATAAAACAACATACCGTAGATTGGCAAAATAAGAAAATAGATGAAGTATTGAGACATGCCAAATATTTCAGTGACGAGATTGAAGCCAAACAGCGGAAAATTAAAAGAAAAGGCTATGTGGGCACAAGTAAAAGCAGCAGAAAGGCAGGAAGCTCAGTTGGTAGAACAAGCAAATAATAAT
This sequence comes from Triturus cristatus, assembly GCF_964204655.1. Classification (NCBI taxonomy): domain Eukaryota; kingdom Metazoa; phylum Chordata; class Amphibia; order Caudata; family Salamandridae; genus Triturus; species Triturus cristatus. The sequence continues at coordinate 991,962,015 of NC_140586.1, read as the reverse complement.
ACAGAACCAAGAAAAAAAATCAGCCCTGGGAAAGGTAAAGGAAATTTTAATATAGAAGAAGCTGAAAAGAAATTCCCATGTCATAATTGCAGTAGGATAGGGCATTGGAAATCAGAGTGTAATTTTCCACCTTGCATTAACAATGAAAATACTTCATTGAATCCACAGGTGCAGAGTGAGGTGAGTGGTCAACCGCAGCGACAGCAGCAGGTTGTTACACAATAGAATCAGGTGCCAAAACCACCTTTACCACAGAGCAAAAACTCTCAGAAATTTAGTCATGAAACGGGATTCTACAATGAAGATCAGGTAAATAAGCAGCAACGCGCAAGCGCTGTTTCGCAGTATTGGCTGCAACGCGATGAGAGTGACTCAGAAGAGGATTATTGACGGTGCTGAAGGGCGGAGGAAGAGTGCGTACTTGGCGCAACTCTAGAAGTAGACTAGTCAGGACCATTTGTAGATGAGAAGATTAATAATGAAAGTATTACTTTCCTACTTAAAACTGGTGCTACTCGATCAACTGCCAGATCAGCTGATGTTAAGAACCTTCCTCTATCGGATGAAACAATCCAAGTAGTTGGTGTATCCAACAAGCAGATTAAAACTTACCTTACAGAACCAGTGAAAGTTAGCATAGGAACATTTTCTGAAATGCACCACTTTGTGGTGTGCGATACCAGTCCTGTACATTTATTAGGTAGGGATTTGTTGTGTAAAATGAACTGCACTATATTTTGTTCCCCGGATGGGATAGCATTTGAAACTCCAGATGAGGATGTGCTGTATAAAATGACCATGGCAAACAGGGAAGATGAGGTTATTGAAACTTAAGCTGTATTTGGCCTTTGATGAATTACCTAAAGAATTCAAACAATCTGTAAAAGCAGATGTATGGGATTTCTCGGGAGAAGATGTAGGCTTAATGAGAAATGTAGATCCAGTGAAAATAACAGTGAAAGAAGGAGTACATTACCCAAATGTTCCTCAATATAAACTGACACCTGAAATAATTGAAGGAGTAACTCCTGTAATTGAGATAATGAAAAAACAAGGTATTTTGAGAGAAATAATGAGTAGTCCATGTAACTCACCATTAATGGGACTGAAAAAGCCAAATGGGAAGTTCAGGATAGTACAAGATCTGAGAAAGATAAACAAAATTGTTGTATCATGCTGTCCTATTGTACCAAATCCATCTGTAATTTTATATCAGATTCCCCATGATGCAGATTGGTACACAGTGATTGATTTATGCCATGCTTTCTTTTCCATCCCATTGCACAATGACAGCCAGAACATTTTTGCGTTTCGTTTTGGCGAGCGTATTTTGGCGTGGTGCCGAATTCCACAGGGGTATACAGAAAGCCCCTCAATCTTTAATCAGCTTTTGAAGAAGTCTTTGGAAAGCTTAAAAAATGGCTGAAAATTCAGTGTTAGTCCAGTACATCAACGACCTTCTAGTGGCATCGAAAACTCGTGAAGCATGTGAGCTAGACACTATAGCCTTGCTAAATCATTTGGCAGATGGAGGACTTAAAGTGTCACCATCAAAATTACAATTTTGTAAAAAGGAAGTACAATATTTAGAACACAACATTGAAAAAGGACTAAGAAAAATAACAATAGACAGAATCAGGATTATCAAAGGAATGAGAGCACCCATGACACAAAGAGAGGTGAGAATGTTTCTTGGAATGGTTGGATATTGTCGTCAGTGGATTAGCAACTTTTCATTGATTGCAAAGCCATTGGTACGACTAACAAGAAGTGATGTGAAAGATCCCATTGATTTGAACAAGGAAGAATTGGCAGCTTTCAAACGATTGAGAGATGGATTGTGTGATGCGCCTGCATTAGGTATGCCTGATTATGAGAAAGAGTTTAAGTTGTACTGCAGTGAGAGGAATGGATGTGCACTCTCTGTTCTAATACATAAGGATGGAAAACTGAGAAGACCAATTGCATAATTTTCCTCAATGCTAGACCCAGTAGCTGTAGCTTTACCTGGGTGTTTGAAAGCCGTAGCTGCTACATGTCGGAGTTTGGAACAAAGTGAAGGAATTGTGATGGGATGTCCTGTAAAGGTGTTTGTACCTCATGATGTGGCAATCCTTTTAACAAGGAGTCGCACTCAGTATATGACACACAGTCGACTGACTAAATATGAGAAAGTCATACTAGGTGCTACGAATGTGAGCCTTGTGAGATGTTTGAATGTGAATCCTTCAACACTGCTGGCTGATGCTGAAAATGTGGAGGTTAGAGATGAAGCAGATCACGATTGTCTGGATGTGCTTGATTTCTGTACAAAACCACGACCTGACATAAAAGATGTACCCTTACCAGAAAGTGATTTTGTGATGTTTGTGGATGGGTCTTGTCTGAGAACAGATGAAGGAGTGTTAAGTGCAGCATATGCAGTATTGATGAGTACAGGCCCCAGCTAGGCCCGCAGGACACAAGGGTTCGCTCTCCTGTAAAGAAACCTATAAGGAAGTTGGCACGGAAACTGCAAAGTACAAAGACACGGTTTATTAACCCTTAAGGGTGGTCCTACAATCCATACAATACCCTTCAGTATTGCATAGAGTAGCACAAAGAACTTGCATACATGGTCCCCTTTTATACATAACAGAGGGGCTCATAAGTGGGAGGATACGACATGAGACGAAGAACGTTACCTTTTATGGACATTTGCAATACAAGATCGATATGTGGGCGGAGCTGACATACTCCTTAAGCCCGCGAAAACATGGTCAAGCAAGGACTAACTGATAACAGATGTGGTCAAGTCTGGGCATGCGCCAGACGGACAAAGAAACTATTTATAGACTGTTACTAGGCAGATTACAAGAGCAACTAACACAAAGATAAGACTCTTCTCGTGCTGAGCACGTGGAGACATGACAATACAAAATGGAGTCCGGACTTCAGTCAACATAACAAGAGGAACATGTGTAAGGGAGGAGAATTCATGTCTTTAGTAAATGCTTAATCACATCGAAGTTGCAATTTACAACAGTATGTACGGTTGCAGCAGTAATGGAAGCATCCTACTTGAAAGGAGTAAAATCTGCCCAAGTTGCTGAACTTGTCGCTTTGACGAGAGCATGCATAATTGGGAAAAGTGTGAGAGTGACTGTGATAACTGATAGTCAGTATGGCTTCGGAGTTGTACACGACTTCGGTCAGATCTGGCTACAGAGAGGGTTTTTAACGTCAAGTGGAACCCCTATTAAGAATGCTGAAGTGGTTGGAAAGTTGCTTGAGGCGATACAGATGCCTAGGCAATTGGCTATTGTGAAGTGTGCGGCCCATAGTCAAAGTTATGATTATAGCGCCACTGGCAACAGATATGCCAATGACATAGCACAATACTGTGCACGAAATCAGAATTCTATTAATTGGGCTAAGGAAAGAGAAGTGATTTCTTACTCCTAGATGTTTACTAACACTGTGGGAACATGGGAAGAAGTGAGACAATTTCAGGAAGAAGCAGGACAAGAGGAAATAAGACAGTAGGAAAAAGCAGGATGTGCACCCAGAGAAAAGGACCATGTGTGGGTCTATCGAGATGGAAGACCAGTTATGCCTGATAGCATGATGTCTGTCATGGCACGGATGTATCATGGCCAGGGACACATAGGGAGAGATGCTATGATCAGGTTATTTAAGCAAACCTGGTACAATGCAAAATTTAGACTAGTAGCAGAGAGTCTTTGTCAAAGATGCCTAATTTGTCAGCAATACAATCCAGGAAGGAAAACAGTAGTGAGTCTAGGAACAATAGGACGAGAAGTAGGGCCTTTTACCAGAATGCAAGTGGATTTCATTGAGATGCCTCCCTGTAATAGATTGAGGTATGTTTTGGTTATGGTCTGTCTGTTTTCTAGCTGGGTAGAAGCATTCCCAATAAGAAGAAATGACAGAATGACAGTTGCAAAATTACTTTTGAGGGAATTTATCCCTAGATTTGGGTTCCCAGTATCAATTGAATCTGATCGAGGAGGACATTATCATAATGAGATCATAAAATTGATTTGTGAAGCATTGAATGTACAACAAAAGCTACATTGTGCCTACCGACCAGAAGCTTCAGGTGTGGTGGAACAGATGAATGGTACTATCAAAAACAGGATAGGGAAATGTGTTTAGCCACAGGTATGAAATGGCCTGATGTCTTGCCTCTAGTACTCATGACTATTAGATCAATTCCAGACAGAACTACAGGGTTAAGTCCCCATGAAATTGTCATGGGACGAGCCATGAGGCACGTGTTTATACGAGTCAACAGCTAATGACTATAACAGAAGACATGGTGTTGGAATACTGTAAAAGCCTGGCTGATGCAGTCCATTCTGTGTTTCATCAGGTTGGAACGGATGCCACCACCCTTGAGAAGAAGCAAGTCCATGATCTGAGCCCAGGGGACTGGGTAAGGATAAAGGTACACAGAAGTAGAAATTGCTTGGTTCCGAGGTGGGGAAAACCAAGGCAAGTCATCTTGACCACAACAACAGCTGTAAAGTGTGCTGGATTGAAAAACTGGATCCATGCAAGCCATACTTTGAGGATTCCAAATCCAGTGGACAGCACAGGAAAGGAGTATTTTGATGAATCAGAAGCCAGCACTGAGTCGGATGACAAAGAGCTAAAAACAGGAGAAAACCCTGAAAGGGGGGAAACAGAACAAGAACAAAGTCTAACAATTGTTCCCAGAAGTACTTCCTTGAGAAGAAGATTATAGATATCTGATACAAGCTCAGACTCAGAGACTGAACAAAATGAACAAAGTTCTAAGAGAAAAGGAAAGAGCAAAAGAATAGACGATAAAGAAACTATAAAAGAAAGAGAAGTTCCAGACGAAAGATCAAGAGAAATTCCACCTGAAATAACACATCTAGATGAACAGGTGACAGTTACAGAGAGAGAGGGAAAGATTACTGCGGAAGAACCCCGAGAAGGTGTAGGGAATTCTAACATCCAGTTAGGAACAGGGACAAATAGTCAGCGGGAAGATTGCGTGACGGATATTCGAGGAGGGACAGAAGTAGGGCAAACAAAAGAAGTGGTGGAAAAAGAAACTGTTGAAAGTAAAAAGAAAGTTGAAACAGAGTCAGAGGAAAGCGAAGAAGAAGTACCTGAAGGTCGAGTTCTAAGAAAGAAAGCTTGGAGAAATGAAAAGAATAATAAAGGAAATAGATTGAAAAGAACTGTGAAAACGGTTGAGAGTAAGAAGAAAATTGAGAAAAAGTCAGAAGAAAGTGAAGACGAAATACCTGAAGGTAGAGTTCTAATAAAGAGAGTTTTGGAAACTGAAAAGAATGATAAAGGGAATAAATTGAAAAGAGCTGCAAGGGACGACGATTGGCCAAATAAAATAAAGAGATTAAGGTATCGACTGACACGAGTAGACTCACCAAAGGCTGAACAGGTGAATGAAGTGACGAGTCAAGAAAAAACAAAAGACGAAGAAGCTATTGAAAGCAAAAGAACAAGAAAACCTAACCAGAAGCATAAATCACCAGAATGGACGTATGTGGCCTTGCCTGAAGTAAAAGAAGAGGCGGATAGCCAAGGAGATCCAGAGGTGGTTATATCAGAAGTGGTTGAGGAGGACAAAGAATCGGAAATCCTGAGAGTTATCTTGTCCGACATTAGAGAAGAAGCGGATGTTCAGGACATTCTGTATTCAGATCTCAACGGAAAAGTGAAAGATGATTAAATGCCAACCTGAATAAAAATAAGAAAATTACTAATGGTAAAGCAATAAAAAGCAATAAAAATGCAGAAAAAGATAAAAACTGGTAGAACCAAGTAGGTAGATAGAGCCTTGGGCTAGAAAACTAGTTGTGAAGTAGAAGAGGCTAAGCCAAAAAACACTGTACATTTTAGCAAAATGGCAAACATAGAAAGTAGAAAAAGTAGATGTACATTCTTGAAAAGATGGTGTAAAATGTGTTGTTGTTGTACAGGATTACTAATGCTTTTGTGGAATGTACTTGCTCTACTGGTTACTATAGATACAGTAGAAGGACATAGTGAAAATCAAACTAATATAGAAAAGATTCAAAAGGTAGTTCCAACTAGAATAGATGAAAACTATTTGCACAAAGACAGGTCTATAACAGATTTTACTAATAATGTGTTTTCAAAATTACTGTATGAATATGTAAAGACTATGGATGTGAGAGACTGCTATGTCTGTATGCAGTTACCAACTTCTGTATCGGATGGAGTGACTTATCATCACCTTCCGGTAACATATGGAATAACATGTAGTGTATTAGCTAGTTTATTTTATCAAACAGGAAAATTAGAGTATTATTTTTCAGATGTAGATAGCATATTTTCACAAGTACCATCAATTAACAAGCTAAACAAAGTAAAACCTGCTAAGGTATTAGGTGAATTTTTCTTAGCAACTAAATAACTAACATTAGAGTACATATTTAAAAAATAATTTGACTTGCAGTTTAAAGAAAGAAGAAAATACATTTCTAGATATGGTTGAAGAAAGGAGACTAAAAATGCAAAGAAAGACATCGTAAGGGAAAGTGGAGAAGACAGTCTGGGATGTAGAATAGGAAAAGCACTTGAAGGGGGAAATTAGTACAACTGTGGCTTTAGATTGGCCTCAGAAAGGGAAATTGTGCATTAGAAGGAATCAAACTGCATATGATAACTATTTTGTAGGTAATAGTGAGTGCCATGATACATACCGAATCATGGGCGGATGGGGATTTAAAGGAGGAAAACAGTTTTTCCGGGATTATATTTCATTTATGGGAACAAGGCATATTATCGTTTGCCAGACCATTGGTATGGCACATGTTATGTTGGCCTGGTCTTTCCGAAGATTTTCCACATGGACAGAGATGAAAATGGTGTACATAGTCTAGGTAGTTATTTAGCTCATAGAAAGAGAGAATCTTGGTCAGAAATAGTAGGTGACATTTTTATAGCACTGATACCAGCTGTGGGAATATCTCTAAATGCAAACAAAATGAGAAGTCTTTCTACAGTAGTGGATCGCTTGTCAAAAAGCACCGCTGGAGGATTTTTATTGGTAAATACTGAAATGGTTGCCATGCGTGCCATGGTAATGCAAAATTGACTTGCCCTTGATATACTATTGGCAAAAGAGGGTGGAGTCTGTGGAATGTTGAAAGTCCAACATTGTCGTTCTTACATTCCTGATGAAAGAAAGGATTTGAAAGTTTACATTAAAAATATTACAGAATTGCATGACGAAATTGCACCACTGGAGGTTGAAGGTGTTTGGGAAAAGATTGGAAAGAAAATATCAGCTATTAAAGATTTCTTAGGAAACGTAGGTAGTACCTTTTTAGGTAAGATCTTATTTCCATTAACATGTGTGATTTTCATAGTATTAATAATAAGATTAGGATCTATTTGTCATAAAAAGAGTGAAAACCAGAAGAGGTTTAAAAGAGAGAATTTTAGGAGAAAAGATACAAAACAAGAAAGAGAATTTGAAGAGATAGAATTAGAAGAAGTTAAGGAGAGTATGTACAAATCAGCAAAAAGGGAAGAGACAAGAGAAACTGAATTATGAATCAATCAAACAAATCACTTTTGAAGTTCTGTAAATACAACATTTTGATGGTGTGGTGATAAAATCACCAAAGGGGGGATTGATGGAGCGGGTAGCGCAAAATTTTGTATACCCCCTCATTCCTGCATGATTTATATTAATCTGAATAATCTATTAATTGTAATAAAATTAATCTGTGTGAAGTGGTATCTAATCAATATTATTAATAAAGAAATACACGTGGGAATTGCATTTGCATGGCTAAAATAACTTGTAAACTAATATTTGTACGCATACTGATGCTAGAAGAATAGAATATTGCATGATATATGATATATGTGACGTAATTGTAAGTCGCACCAGATGACATCACTGGGTGAATATAAACGCTTTGAATGTTGCTATCATGCTAGATAATTGCATACACATACGGGAATTAGTGAGGGTTTAACAATTTATTAACCATTTAAATTTTTTTATTACGATTTATGTTTGTTTCGCTTAAGTTGACCATTTGGGCCTACGTAAAGATGGCCGACTCCTAACCATAAGAGAATGGACGCCATTCCATGAGGTTTCGCGCATGTGCTGCTGAAAGCAACAATGGCCGCGTCCTGACCCCATGCAAGATGTACCCATCAAGGTCACAATGGGAAAACTGCCAGAACTGTAGACAAAGGACTGTCTTTAAACCGGAACCAGCAAGATTGATGACCTAATCAAATAGACTTTGTGAGAACTTCAGCGTACGACCCAAAATCCACCAATCAGAACTGTCTAAACCTAAATTTTGTTACATTCTGACATTGATTTTATTATAAAAATGGTAGAATAGTGAGGTTAGCTGCTGCTTCTCTTCTGATGATCAAGCCTTTTCCTGATTCCTGACGTTATGCTGACAGAGAGGACGGTGACACTGCTGGACAGCTGTTACCTGAATCTTTGACAGACTAAATTGCTGCTTGATTTGATGAAATAAAGACTTTTCAAGACCTGATTGATTTAGAGGACGACTATTAGCCAGATTAGATAAATATGATGTTCCGTGATTTGATTATTACATTTTGCAAATTAATTAGATAAACTAAAATTATTATTGTAACATACCAATGTGTTGGGTGATTTATTTGAAGAATTTCTGGTTAAGATTAGAAGTAGATTAAAGGATTTAATCACCACTTACCCTTGTACAACTAACTGATCCATCGACATTAAAATGAGAGGAATATCTCGAGGATCAGAGTTTTGTTAAAGATCTTTGATGTTAGACTAAGTCCTTTAGGTGAAAAGATATTCCTTTCATGTCAGCGTTTGGAAAGCTAATCCTTCCCACAAGAGCAGATCAAGTTAGAGTGTGTGTTGGTGTTATGGGCCCCACCAGTGAATGTATTGAGTAAATGCGCTAGTGTGATGTTTGGTCTGCGAACGAAGAGGAGGATTATACTTTTTCCACGCTGCAGCAATAGCGCATGGTATATAGACAGTGTAAGTATAGTGTATATGAGGTCCAAACAGATTTTTGCAAATTAAACTTATTGTAGTACACCATACAATACTTCTGTCTTTGGTCATGTGCGCTCGCTCTTTCCTTCCCATGTAAACGTCTGTGAAATCATACTCGATCACCAAAAAATAGCCAACGCGTTTCGTTCCCAGAATGAAACTGTGGAACTTCATCAGGGATTAGTAAGGTAAAGTTCTAATGGGCCATTAGGATGCATCTCAAACATTTTCACCTTTAGATGGGGGTAGGCTTAACATTTTACAGCTTCACACCATGATAAGTGTGAGGACTCTCCTTCCATGGATCTGTACGATTATGAAAAAATTCAACTTACTAAGCCATGATGAGGTTTGGTAAATCTGGAAATGTGTCAAAAACAATGGAACACCTACGCAATGCCCATGGAATGTCTCCCCTGCAAGGAGTAATGCAGCGCAGCAATTTGTGCTGCATTGCATTACTCCAGATTTTTTAAGCCAATCAAAGCCACAAATTGGGTTTGCATGGGTTGAAAAGTCTGATTAGAGGTTTGTTTCACACATGTAACTCTTGTAAATATGCACCACAACCTTGTGCAGGGTGAACCTCAGTCACTAAAGTAACCTGTGCTTAAGCCTGGGTAGATTGGCACAACAAACAGTCAGGCTTAGCTTAGAGGCAATGTGCACAGTATATATGAGGCACAGAAACAGCCCTGTAGCTCTGAACAGGAGGCCAGCAAACTAGCCTTTGGAGTCACTCTGGCACTCATGGGTTCAGGTGAAGATGTAGGGCTCAACAGCAGGAATGGGATTCGGGGGTTCAAGTCCAGCTCAAAGCAGCAAAGCAGTCCTCCCAGGTACATCAATGCAGTAGATCACAGCAGCATGTAATCTTCCACAGGTCAAGGAGGAAACTAAAGAGTGGATCAGAAAGTCCTATTTTTATAAGTGAACCCGCCAAATGAGCCAGATGGTTCACCCCAGAACTACAGACTCTCAAGTGAAACTGCAAGAAACTAGAAAGATTCTGGTGAGCCAACAAGACTCACACTAACCTCAATACCTACAAAGCTGACCTCAAGAGATATCACCATCGCCGCACAGAGAACAAGAAGCAAGTCCTCAACACCCACATCTAGACAAGTTACAACCGCACCAAGGAAATGTTTAGCATCGGCACAGAATTCTTCTGCCCATGCGCCACTGAGAAAATGATCTGCCCCACCCAAGCTCAATTTGACTCCCTTTCAGGCTACTTCCACCACACGATCTCCAACATCTACTGAAACTTCGACACCCAAACAACGGACCTCAAACTCAAGGTTTGCGAATTGTAAGGCATAGACGCCAACCTCAACTGTAGTCAAGCCAACGACCCCCACCCTCGCCGAATACCAACTGAAAGCAGCTTTCTATAAAAGACAACACCTCCATCAGGAACCCCAATCACTCCAGATCCATATTAGTCCCCTGCCCATACCACATGTACAACTTGGGAGGAGAAGCAGACGCTCACCGGCTCACAGATCTCCTAAACATCTCCATCACACCGCCACCATACCAGATGCCTGGAAACAAGCCAAAGTCAAGCCGTTACTGAAGAAACCCTCAACCATCCCCAATGAATTAAAATAAACTACCCTCAGATCTCACTGCTCTCCTTCCCGGCCAAAGTCCTGGAGAAAGCCATCAACTGCCTACTCATGTATCTCTTTGAATATGACAACCTAATTAACCCAATCCCAATCCGGTTTCCGACCCAACCACAGCACAGAGACCACTCTCATTGCAGCAAAAGACAACATCAGGCACCTCCTCGACCAAGGTAGAACAGCTACCCTCATCCTCCCAGACCAATCAGCTGGCTTCAACACTGTCTCCCATCACACCAGACTCCACCTCATCTGCATTCATTGCAATGCACTGAACTGAATCTCCTCCTTCTCTGCGGTCCACCTCCAACTCTTCTCCAACCCACCCAACAATCCTATGCACCCAAATACTTCACACTTGGTGTCCCCCTGGGCTCCTCCCTCAGCCCTACCCTCTTCAAATCTTACCTGACCCCAATGGAAACATTCCTCTCACCCACAGACTCAACATCGTCTCTTACAACGAAAACACCCAGCTCATCCTATCCGTCTCAGAATATGCCGACACCACAAGAGCCAACTTCCAAATCTCCATGACCAACATCACCTTCTGGATGAGACCAACAGTCTCAAACTCAACTCAGGCAAGATAGAGGTAATCATCTTTGGGAATAGGACCTATCCATGAGATGACACCTGGTGACCCTCTGCACTTGGTCACACACCGACCCTCTCCAACCAGGCACGCAACCTTGGAATCATCCTGGACTCCCAGCTACCTTTGAAGCAACAAATCAACACCATCTCCTCTGCGTGTTTGCACACCCTCTGCATGCTCTGCAAGATATTCCGATGGAGGCCTGTCCCAACCAGGAAGAGAGTCACCCAGGCACTCATTGCCAGCCATCTCAACTAAGGCAACGCACTTTACGCCGGAACCACCAAACAGTTCCTGAACCTCCTCCAGAACCTGCAGAACTCAGTGGCAAAACTCATTCTTGACCTCCCCAGAAGAACCAGCATCACCCCCTTCACTGGCTGCCCGCCCACAAAAGATGTCTCTTCAAACTCCTCACACACACCTAGAGAGCCCTCCACAATTCCAGGCCCTCGTACATCAACGACTGCCTGACATTCCATAAACTACCCATAGAGCTCCGATCCTCCACCCCCCCATTGGACCACGTCTCACGCATCCATTGCAGCTGCTGCAGAGGCAGCACCTTCTCATGTCTCATTGCCAAGTCCTGGAACGACCTCACCCTCCACCTACTCAAGTCCCCATATTCAAAGGACATTAGGAAACAGCTCAAGACCTGGCTCTCCAACTGCCACCACCCTCTGACCGAGGCTTACGAACCCCAGCGCCTTAAGAACCTCCTGTGTGGCAAACTGCTCTCTATGAGACTCTCTGATTGAAGGACTGATTGATAAATAACCTATTATCATTCCTCTGGAAGATTGGGGATGATTTGGAAAGGTTATCTGAAATTATCTGACTTCCCTGCCCTGGCTCTAAGCTGGATGCAGTGACAATGTGCAGGTGATAGGTCCATTGTATAAAGGCAGAGAACACCCTATTCAGTTGCAAGTGGGGCTTTGCTCAGCTCTGCCGCCCCATCCTGCAAGCGGATTCAGGCACACCTGATCCCTCTATTGTGTGACTGACTCGGAGTCAGTCACACTCATCCATCTGATCAAAGCCCGGCTGCTGGCACGAAGGGCTAAGAGCAGTACAATTCTAACATTTTAAATGTGATATTTCAAATTTGTAATTACAAAGCTGACTTTACTATTAAAGAGGACTTTTCATTACAATTTCGTAGATACCAAACATGAACTGGGTAGCACTTGTTGAGTGACCAAACATTACTCTATGGGACAGGTAGGCCTCACAGTCGTGAAAAACCATATTTAGGACTTTTACTCTATCAAGACATACAAAACTTAAAACTTCATGTCAAACCTTTTAATTACACTGCACCTTGCCCTATGGACTACTTATGGCATACCTTAGGGGTGACTTATAATCAACAAAAAAAGGGAAGTGTGAGGTTTGGTAAGGGAGTTATATTGCCAAGTTGAAATGATAGTTTAGAATTTGCTTCAGGGTGCATTGCAGATCTGGGACTTGTTTAAGGTGCTGCTTAAGTGGGTGGTAGTAATAAGTGCTGCAGGCCCACTAGTCACATTTACTTTACTAGACCTAGTTATATGGTATACCACTCCACAAGGGACCTGCTGCTGCTCATATATTAATCATGATTTTTAAAGCTCTTTGTGGGTGTCCCAGTGCCCACCCGAGATACCCACATATTTTATTTTATTAGGAGGACTTGGGGGTCCCAGGGACCAGCAGCTCCCCAGCCAGCAAACTATGTGCTGGCAAAAATCAGCATATCTTTCATTAAGGGGGTGCTCCGGTTCCTACACAGAGCATTGACAACTCTGTTTATTTTGGAGACAAGGGGGTCCAAGAACTCCTGCTGCCCAAGCCACCTCGCTTTGGAGTTGGGCCTGACATGTTTCAATAGGTAGGTACCCAAGTGCCCACTGTGGTATCCACAAGGTAGGGGTTTGTTGGGGGCTGTGGGGCTGAGCACCAAGGAACATGTGGTCCCTTGTCGACTCCCCAACCAGCAACATACTGGATGCTGGTGTTCAGCAACTCCAACCCGGTTTGGGCAACCAAATACAGCTGGGCAGAAGTCTTGAAGGCCAGTAGGGTTACATTTCCAGTCCATTTCCAGACTTTAGGTAATGACTGTCAGAGACAACAATAGAGTGGTCCTGATGCTGGGGATGCAGGAAGAAAAGATCCTCAAAGAAGCTCCAGGTGCTGTGCGGTCGACGCAAGAGAGTTCTGGTTGAGTCCTTAGTCCACAGATTAGGTGGGGAAACTTTAACTATGGAAGTTGGGGTACCATGATGTCCTCTTTGAGATAATAAAAGAGCAGCTACGGATGGACAACTGATCTTGTGACACAGCGGTCATGGTGAATATCGTTTACTGGGTCTAGTGTCCCTCTTAAATGATGAATATGGTCTCTGACTGCACTCCCGGGTCCAGCAGAATTGGGCACGACTTGGATACAACTTTTGGCCATCTTGGTTTGCAAAATATCTGCAGCGGCTTCCAACGTGCCAGTTTGGGCATCTTCGGTTCTTGTGTTAAAGGAGCTGGTTCCATGAGATCAGCAAACTGATCCTTGGAGTCACTGCTTTTATCTGTGAGTTAAAATCTATTTTTCTCTGAGCCAGGAGCCAAAAGGACAGTCCAAACTTCACTAGCCCAAAGTTCAGCAGATGCAATCCTTCCGACAGAGCAGCCTCTCTTTGTGCAGGTACAAGGTCAGCAGGGAAGTGCTTTTTCAGTCATTTCCCCCTCCAAATCTAATGTGTAGTGAGAACCAGAGTGTCAGGAGTGCCCATGTTATCCTGTGAAAGTGTGCAGAAGGCACCACACGGGTTCTAAACAAAGAGCTTGAAGGTCCGCTCCTACTTGGTAACAAAGTGTTGGTGATGTGTAACATCTGGAAATCTTAACTCAATTGTGTGGAGCTTGGTAGCCCAATCCTGAGGTGTGGCTAAATGAGGGCTGCATGCCCACAGGAAACCGGTTTGGGGACAGCTTTTCCCTCTCTATCAGTATCTCCAAATTGTCTACATGAACAAAAGGCAGCATGCTTGAGAGTTTTGTAAAAAATGGCCCTTTCAAAGGTGGTTCCCTTTTGAAGCTTGCCATGTGGGCTAACAACTTTGGTGGTCTTCAAGGGAGAGGAGGTCACACCTCACTCTGCAGCAACTGCCTTTGTTTCTAAACCTGGGAGTCATTCATACATCTCCCTAGGTGGGAAGAAAGCTGTCTGGGTGCCCAGGCCAGTGTGAGGCCACTGTACCAACTGGGGAACAGAGTGGTAACTTTCTAAAACATACTGAACTTTAATAGTGATATTAATTTCAACTTGGGCATTAATTCACATTTAATGCCATGATTCATTTGATACCTTCCAGTACCCAGTAAAGTAGTCTCCGTCAGAAGTTAGCCAGGCAATGGGAACAGTCCAGCCTGAACTGCCGAAACCCCCAAACCGGTCCTAGGATGCTTGTTTCCAGTCCAGGGAGGAATCGGCCTGGCAGTTCGGGCTGGACTGTTCCCATTGGGCACAGGGTCAAGACTGATTTGCATATGGCTGGGTCCAAACTGGAATGGCATGGTGAGCAAAAAACAATGGATTTAGGCCCAGATCTCTGTACTGGGGTGAATGTATGACATTGTTCTGCATTCTGTCCATAAATAGTTATTTTTTCATTTGTCACCCCGAGTGGGACGGGTATGCTCAGACGTGAGTCCCATGCTCTCCATGCCACTGGAATCAAGGTATCCAGGCTGAAGAGGGGTGAAACCCTCAAACCGGTCCTAGGATGCTTGTTTCCAGTCCAGGGAGGACCTGGCCTGGCAGTTCAGGCTGGACTGTACCCATTGGGCACAGGATCAGGACTGATTTGCATATGGTTAGGTCCAAACTGGAATGGCATGGTGAGCAAACAAACGATGGATTTAGGCCCAGTTCTCTCTACTGGGGTAAATGTATGACATTGTTCTGCATTCTGTCCATCAATAGTTATTTTTGCATTTGTCACCCCGAGTGGGACGGGTATGCTCAGACGTGAGTCCCGTGCTCTCCATGCCACTGGAATCAAGCTATCCTTGCTGAAGAGGTGTGAAACCCTGAAACCGGTCCCAGGATGCTTCTTTCCAGTCCAGGGAGAACTTGGCTTGGCAGTTTGGGCTGGACTGTTACCAGTGGGCACATGGTCAAGACTGATTTGCATATGGCTGGGTCCAAACTGGAATTGCATGCTGAGCAAAAAAAAGATGGATTTAGGCCCAGATCTCTGTACTGGGGTGAAAGTATGACATTGTTCTGTATTCTGTCCATCAATAGTTCTTTTTGCATTTGTCACCCCGAATGGGACGGGTATGCTCAGATGTGAGTCCCATGCTCTCCATGCCACTGGAATCAAGGTATCCAGGCTGAAGAGGGGTGAAACCCCGAAACCGGTCCTAGGATGCTAGCATAGTTCGTTTTGCATTTGAAAGAGACATTGATCAGACCCAAAGTCTAGACTGCAACCAGAGTGGAAATGGGAACCCACTGACACACCTCACTCTGAGCTACATGAGCTCCGAAATGTTACAAGAGTGCCTGCCAGGCCATTGGGGTCCCCCTGTTATCTGTAGAAGTGGAGAAAGCACATGGCTGTAATTATAAGCAGATGGGTGATGAACACAGGGGTGACCTGGGGGCTAGACAAGCCATGTGACCATCCACCCAATAGTAATGCATACTCCTAAACCAAAAGGGTATCGCACCTGATATGGAGATGGTCAGGCACTATTTTCAGCTAGTGGGGCACATCGCTCAGATGCAGGGAAGGAAGCAATTCCTTTTTGTTAAATCACACACTCTAGCAGTGTCATGCTTCATCATCGGGTTCACCCTGACTCCTAAAGGTCAGGGGTGTTTGACCATTTTCCAGGAAGCACTTAGGAGAAAAAGGCCAGGGGGTTTAAAGATTTAAAATCCTCCTCCAACCCCAGGTATCCCTTTATTTGTGGAGTCGTAGAGGATATTAAAAATGAAAAAGGGGGAGTCGTAAGGAGGTATTGGTCCTATGACCCTACTGCCAACATGTTTCAGCCCTTTTAATAGGCCCAATAGGGTCGTGGGCTTTTTTCAGGGCAAATGGATTTCCCTCCCTGGTTCTGTGACTAGGTCTTTCCTATATTTCAATATAAAGTGCAGAAAGCTGCACTTATTGGGACTGGTGAGTAGAACACTTATCTCTCATCCGGTAGTGTAGGGTATCCTGTCTGCCTGTAAAAGAAACATTGATTGGTGTTATTACAGGTGTCCAACTCGCCCTGCGCCTATATCATCCAAAAGCTTCATTCAGAATGGGTGCTATAGCGTGCCTTCATCCAACATGCTTTGTGTGGTCGTGAATTCAACTAGCATTGTGGGTATAACGCTGTCCAGGTAGTTACTATTTCTGGGTGGTACCGCCATTTACATCTCACCTCCCATACCGTGCGAAGCAGGTAAGCCTCGATGATGAAGATGATCTATCTCGGCATCGCAGCTCTCCCTCTCACCTTTCTGACACATCCCCTTGACTGCTATATGGATCCTTGATCTCACCTCCCAGACCGTGGAAACAGGTAAGCCTCGATGATGATGATGATCTATCTCGGCATCGCAGCTCTCCCTCTCACCCTTCTGACACATCCCCTTGACTGCTATATGGATCCTTGATCTCACCTCCCAGACCGTGGAAACAGGTAAGCCTCGATGATGATGATGATCTATCTCTGCATCGCAGCTCTCCTTCTCACCTTTCTGACACATCCCCTTGACTGCTATATGGATCCTTGATCTCACCTCCCATACCGTGGGAAACAGGAAAGCCTCGATGATGATGATGATCTATCTCTGCAGCGCAGCTCTCCCTCTCACCTTTATGACACATCCCCTTGACTGCTATATGGATCCTTGATCTCACCTCCCATACCGTGGGAAACAGGTAAGCCTCGATGATGATGATGATCTATCTCGGCATCGCAGCTCTCCCTCTCACCCTTCTAACACATCCCCTTGACTGCTATATGGATCCTTCATCTCACCTCCCATACCGTGGGAAACAGGTAAGCCTCGGTGATGATGATCTATCTCTGCATCGCAGCTCTCCCTCTCACCTTTCTGACACATCCCCTTGACTGCTATATGGATCCTTGATCTCACCTCCCATACCGTGGGAAACAGGTAAGCCTCGATGATGATGATCTATCTCTGCATCGCAGCTCTCCTCTCACCCTTCTGACACATCCCCTTGACTGCTATATGGATCCTTGATCTCACCTCCCATACCGTGGGAAACAGGTAAGCCTCGGTGATGATGATGATCTATCTCGGCATCGCAGCTCTCCCTCCCACCTTTATGACACATCCCCTTGACTGCTGTATGGATCCTTGATCTCACCTCCCATACCGTGGGAAACAGGTAAGCCTCGGTGATGATGATGATCTATCTCTGCATCGCAGCTCTCCCTCTCACCTTTCTGACACATCCCCTTGACTGCTATATGGATCCTTCATCTCACCTCCCATACCGTGGGAAACAGGTAAGCCTCGATGATGATGATCTATCTCGGCATCGCAGCTCTCCCTCTCACCTTTCTGACACATCCCCTTGACTGCTACATGGATCCTGACACTGGTCTCCAAATTGCAAGCCCGGCCAACAGGATCCTCGAATCTACGCAATGCTCCGTTGAGTCGGCCAGAACTTTTGACTTTGTCCTGGTCCAGCGTGTCCAGATATCCCATTTTATCTCTTTACTCTTCTTAGCACTATTTGTATCTAAAACATCCAAATGTCAATATCTCAAGTTCTACTTATTGGATTTTCGTCATGTTGGTCTTGTTTTATTTATTAAAGTCTGAATTATTTTCTAACTTGCTCTGGTGTCTGGATTATGTGTAGTGTTTTCCACTGGTTTACTGTTTTAAGTGTTGCACAAATACTTTACCCTCTGTCCTAAAATAAAGCTCTGTGCCAATCTCCCAGAGAATGACCAAAGTTAATTTAGGGTTTCCTTGATACTGTCCTGTCTAGGATTGTGGCTGCTGTTTGACTAAGGTTCCTACCACAGTCAACCAGCAGCCCAATTTAATGTAATTTTGTGGTAATTACATCTAATTAAGCTAGAGACAATTACACAATTAACACCCACCCCTACTGTTGACCCCGTTAATGCAAATATTGTACATCATAGTGTTTTTGATATTTTTGCATATATTTGTCTGCCTGTCCAATATGTAAAGTGTAGTCTTGCTTGTTTGCTTGTTTATTATAACTGTTAATAAATAATGTTGCAAAAAGAGGCTATGTTTTTTTTAAAATTTAGTATCTTATTTAAAAGATTTGTGTTATGAAGAAAGTGCAATGAATGATTGTTTATGAGTTTTCTAAACAAAATAAATACCTTTTTAGTGATGTATTTGATAGAACTCAGATGTAGACTCTTAATTAATGTATCCTTCAGAGACCAAGCTTTTATTGGTCCATTCAACAGGCCTCTTAAAGCAGAAGCGAGGGATGGTCATCATCTAGAACATGGACCATGCCATGTCCAGAGAGATATGTTTACACTGAGGTAGATACCACAAAGAATTGCTTGAGTGGGGAGGAAGGTTCTGGATGCTACAAAATTCCTACCCAATCTCTTGGTCAATGGGTGAAGCTAGAAGAGGGGGAGCCCCTTCTAAAGGACAGCTCTTGACCTTCTCCTGAGTATCTTTGCCTCCCTCTGACTCACTTTGCTTCCATTTGCCTCCCGTATGCCTGCCTTCTGACTCTCTTTGACTGCTTCTGGCTTTACTTGACTCTCTTTTCCTCCCTTTGTCTCTCATTGCCTCCCTTTGACTCTCTTTGGGGTATATTATCAAGGACGGCGTTAAAATTATCACCGCTTTAGCGACAGGAAACTGCAGCTAAAGCGGCAATAATGGGCTTGATAATATGCCGCAGAGAATTCCCATAGAAGCCCAGGATCTGGTGTGAACCTGGGCTTCTATTGGAATTCTGTGCGGCATATCATCAAGCCATTATTATAATGTAACGCCTTCCTTGATAATATGCCCCCTAGTTGGTTGTAACAGATTGAAAACAGCTGGACCAAAAGCAATGAGGCAAAATATTTCTGGATGTAGCAAGTTATTATGTTGTGCTTAAGGTTTGTGGTATTTTGGGGTGGTCTGTAGTGGAGACATAGACTGCGGAGCGTTCTACACAGAACACTCAACGCATCAGGAGGTGGGCTAGCTTTGAGAATAGGTATAGGTTAAAGCATACATATAATTATGTGTGTTTACGTGTTTATGTTTGGGGACGTCACAAGAAAATAAGTACAATACAGATGATAATTAACCCCTGCTGTATGTAAGGAGAACCTTGTAATTCTGTATGAATTTCTGTGACAAATTAGTGGAACAAGGTCAAAGGCCGACTTCCTTTATCATGTTGGGACCTCTGAGGAAACTCCTTCTTCCTTATGTGTGACTATGGACATATTGCGATCCTTCTGTTTCTTCTTCGCAACCACATGTTACATCCACAGTCTGCATCCTTCTCATAAAAGAGATCTGAATGCAGAAAGGAAGGTGGAATGTTTATTATTAAAATAGTCGCAATTAATTATCACTTCATTATAAACAACTAATGAATGTGGATTTTGGAAACATCAAGTTAATAAAAACGGGTCTTCAATTTAGTATGCGCTCCATCTATGCGCTCACTGACCTGCGTTTCTGTGTCTTTTAGTCCTAACAGAAGGTGTTGTGATGTGTTACTATAGATTGTCTACGCCATCTTCCTATTACAGGTGCCTGGTGATGTCAGGCATACAGTGTAATGCCAATATTACAGAGCAGACATTCATTGGGCAGTAAAAGCTACCAGAACCTACAGACAGATAACAAGTTGAGGGTTAGATGTGTGGTTGAATAGAACAATGGTAGGATTATTTCAGAGCTGGGACCTTAGGAGGAGATGGCCGCCCTACTTGCTGCAGAGATCCATATTCATGAGAAGGCTTGACCGGAAAGAAATGATTTTTCAGCAAATTAAGGTAATTAGTGGTGTGGAGGGCCTTGCAGAGAGTAACCTGAAGCTGATCCCTGCTGTCAGGGGGAGCCAGTGATTCTCCTGCCAGGTGAGGGTGATTTGCCGGAGCTGCTGGCAGGATGGTTTCCGAGCAGAGGGGATGTTCGGTTCTCCCCATAGACTGACTGAACGCCTGCAATGGAATGGTCAGTGGAATGAATGCTTTTATTAGGAGAATGGATTATAAATGGTACATGTTTTATGAATCCTCATAGATGGCAACAGTTTTAGTCACCTCTGGGGTACCGATGGTCTACATAGGCGGCGCCGGGATGTCTCAATCTTAGTTTACCACCTGTTGGGTCCAAAAGCTGCAATATCCAGGAGCAATACTGGATACCCAATCTGCAAACTTGTATTCTCCAGAGGAGAAATTATCAATCAGTCTGAAGTGTCTGAATCTCCTTCATGTTCATGTTCTCCATCCATCAGGCTCAATGGCTTCAGGTCACCTGCTTGGTCAACGCCTTCACTCGCTTCACTCCCAGACGGTCTACCACAGAGTGAACGAGAGTGTGGCCTCGGACGATACCACTATCCATCAGAACAAACATTGGGGCTTGGTCAACGCCTTCACTCGCTTCACTCCCAGACGGTCTACCACAGAGTGAACGACAGCGTGGCCTCGGACGGTACCACTATCCATCAGAACAAACATTGGGGCTTGGTCAACGCCTTCACTCGCTTCACTCCCAGACGGTCTACCACAGAGTGAACGACAGTGTGGCATCGGACGGTACCACTATCCATCAGAACAAACATTGGGGCTTGGTCAACGCCTTCACTCGCTTCACTCCCAGACTGTCTACCACAGAGTGAACGAGAGTGTGGCCTCGGACGGTACCACTATCCATCAGAACAAACATTGGGGCTTGGTCAACGCCTTCACTCGCTTCACTCCCAGACGGTCTACCACAGAGTGAACGACAGTGTGGCCTCGGACGGTACCACTATCCATCAGAACAAACACTGGGGCTTATCATCAACGAGGCGATAAAAATGATGTCCTGCACATCTAACCTGGGCTTCTATTGGAATTCTATAACGCATATTAGCAAGCCCATTATCGCTAAAACTGCGATAATTTTAACGAGGTTCTTGCTAATATTCCCCCCTGTGTACTACTTCTCCTACCATCCTATATCTTCTCGGGGATCTTAGCACAGTGTCTTGCTCCTTACGTGCAAGTTTGAGTGGATCCCGATCAGAATGGCTTCATTCCCTAGAGAGGGTGTAGTGACAACACAAAGTGTATTTGTCGTTTGCTGGACCAGACGCAACGCTTTCTCATCCAGGCCCTCCTCCTCTATGTACGCAGAGAAGTACTTCTATTGGGTGCACTGGCTATATTTTTGCTCTTTGCTGACTCGAATTGGCCTTGGCTCACAGTTCCATCAATGGATCCAATGTAGCTATGCTTCACCCAAGGCAACTGTGAGTGTTAATGGGCAGAGAGCTCAGCCTTTCAATGTTTCTATGGGGAGCCGCCAGGGCTGCCCTCTCCCTTCTATTGATTTCTCTTTATATGGACCCCTTTCTGCAAAGGACACCTAATAACTAGGACATGATGGGCGCAGATATCAGAGGCAGGGATCACAAATCAGACATATACCCTGATGATGTTTTACTGGTGGTGCCTCTCTGCCTGCTTGGATGGGAGAGCTGGGAGCTTTTGGGCTAGCCTCTGGATTTAAAACAAACTTACAGAAATCCTACATGCTAAATCTGACTTTCCCAAAGAGTGAGCAAGCCTAACTTGAGTGTTGCTTCCCATGTGGCTGGTCTCCTCACAGGTGGTGGGATACCTGTACTTAAGACTGTGCTATGCCTGGGCACATTGTTCATTACAACTACTTCATTATTTCAGCAAGCTCACTCACTGATCTATCTAAATGAAAGAGCTATGGTCACTCCTGGCTGGGGCACTTAGACACCAACAAGATTTTGCTTCTGCTAAAACTCCTATCCATCATGCAAACCCTCCCCCGCTGGTACTTCAGAAGTCACAGCGACTTATTGAGGACTTCATATGGGACGGGAAGAAGGCCCGGCGGCAGATGTACTTGTCACAGCTGGAGAGCGGGCTGGGTATTCCCAATTTATTATGCTACTTCCAAGCAGCACAACTGTGCTATTTGGTAGAAGGGGCCCGGACTAGCACTGAAAAACATTAGTGCTTTATAGATCCAGCAGTGGTGGGAATTCATATTTGCAAGGTCCCATACCTACCCAAAAAATACTGGGCAGCAGGGAATTAGGTCTCTATGGTACTCTGTGCTATGATGGGAGTGAGGGATTAGATTTAGGTCTCCCGGAAACTGTCCACTCAAATTTTAACTAAAACGCCAATTCTAGGGAACCCTGGCTTCCCCTGTATTCCATGGCTCAGCTTTCCTCCAGTGGCAGGATGCTAACTACAAGTGGGTGGGTGATCCGGATGGAGTAATTTTTCTGGTGACTATGGACATTGAAAGCCTATACACCTGTATTCCCCAGGATGACACCATCAATGTAATCAGAAGTACCCTTGATTCCAGCACGTGGAATCATACAACTCCGCGCGATTTTGTGATCGCATGTGCCACACTTGCATTAAAAAGAAATTTCTTCGAATACAAGGGCAATCTGTTTTTACAATCATCCGGCACATCGATGGGCAGTACCTTTGCGCCTTCGGTAGCAGGACTGTATGTATTTGATTTTGAGAGCAAATTCATCCTAACGCCACAAAACCCTTTTTCGTCCAATATTTTCTTTTGGAAAAGATATATTGATGACGTCTTGATCATCTGGCAGGGATCTGAGGATTCCCTCCTTGATTTCTACAACTGGGTGAACGAATGCGATCCTCACCTAAATTTCACACATTCTCACAATAAAGAGGAAATGATCTTCTTGGATGTGGTAATTAACAGGGTGGGCGATATTCTTCAAACTAAAACCCACCACAAACCAACTGCAAAAAACAACTTACTGCATTTTACCAGCTACCACCCTCGTCCATTGAGGGAAAACCTGCCGTTTGGACAATACCTACGGCTCCGTCGTAACTGCAGCGAGGTCTCAATGTACAAAAAGCAAGCCAATGATCTCACTGCCAAATTGAAAGATCGTGGATACCCTACCAAAATACTGGCAAAAAGTAACAAACGAGCTCGCAACCAGAACAGAGAAGCTCTACTGGAAGTTTACGAGAAAGGTGATCAGGACACTACACCTCTCACCTGCGTCACAACTTACAACGCAGCTTCCAACGCAGTGAGCAAATCCATAAAGAAAAATTGGCATATACTGACAAGTAACAAACATGACTGGGAGAAGCCATTATTCTCTTATAAGAGAGCAAGAAGTATTAAGGACTCCCTTGTACATACCCGTCCGAAAGTTCAAGAAAGAAACCAAGATCAGTCCATTACCAGTACATGGGGCCTTTCGCCCATTGTGGGCCACTACCCCTGTGGGTCATGCAGTGTTTGCCATTTGACTTCCCCATCTAAATACCTACTACTGGAACAAGGCAAACAATGGATACAGAGAATGCACACCAATTGCAACTCCACCGATGTGGTCTACATGATCACTTGCCCTTGTGGACTGAGGTACGTCGGAATGACGAGCAGAAAGATAAAACAGCGAATTTGCGAACATCGCAGCACCATCCGATGTCGCAAACTGAGCACTAAATTGGCTGAACATTACCTACAGTTGAACCATACCACAAATGACATGAGATGGACGATCATCGAGAAACTCAAGCCTGGAGCAAACAACCAACAACTGCTATTTGAAAAAGAACAACGCTGGGTTTACCGTTTATCTACTCATCTCCAAGGACTGAATGATAATATTCCATGGGGTTCCATATTGAAAAACTGATTCCATCATACATGACATCAACTCCTTAGTAGCCTCCGTGTAGTTCTTTTATGCACACACTGCATTCTGTGTGTTGTGACAGCATAGATGACCAACTCCTCCGGCTATGCTGCCCACAGTTTGTACGCACGATGCGATACATACCAACTCGGGTATACTAACATCTAGAAAAGAGTGTTTATCTGCATTACACATATATGCACATAACAATTCACAAACCGGGGTTCAGACATCGATATTATATGCTTCCAATGGTAGCTTATGACAGATCAAACGCACCTACCCAACAGAACCTCCTTCTCTTGGCGAGAGCCAATAAGATTCCAACACTCACACTCGTCATTACCCGCCCCTCCTTCTACACTAATCACGAGGACTCAACCAATGGGAGGGCATTTTCCGCATTCGGATTCACCCGCCCCATTGGACCACACGTACTTAGAAACCATCACGTGATTAGAACCAGGAAGTATTTACTTCCGTGTTCTCCGCACCATTACCAAGATCCGGGCCGAGGAGGACAGATCGAGGTTGATCGCGGGAGTGTGCGAGCACGGAAGTAAGTTGACGAATCGCTAAGACACCGCAGTAGGTTCCCTCCTAATCCCTTTCCAAAAGCAGATGATAACAGCTACGATCTGCTTTTTTTATCTCGCCAGATACTATAGCTCACTACCCCCCTCCCGGACCCATGATGTTAGTAACAACAACAGCATAAGTAAGAGGGCTATTTGGTTTTTTCATGCAGCTATTTTTAATGTGAGACATGCTTTGGAGCAACGGCGCCTGGCAAACACCACAGACGCTTGTTTTTAGCATGCCTGCCACTTCACGAGTTCGCTATATGTTTGACATACACTCCGGCCAACTAGCCACTACGATTGCACCTTGTCAATAGTGCAGACATCACTAAGTAATCGTAATTAGACACAAATAGTGCGATTTAGTCTTATGAATACCAGTCCACACTTTCACAAGTTAAAGATACAACGAATAATCACTCGTACTGCGGTCTTGCTAGCTAATATTGCTACCAAGAGACCCACTCTCGTTGTACAGCACGGCTCCATAAAATGTTTGTTCACTCAAGCACGGTAGTAACTGCAATCAAACAATGTTTTGTCTTTGTATGTTTCTTTATATGTGGTTCGTCTGTCCCATTTCTTTTTCAGACATTCTGAGCCCCGGACAATAGGAGGCTCCTGGGTAAAACCGTGAGTTTTACCTTTTGATCTCCACAGGTCAGGGTGCGCCTTAGAGTGTGCATACCGCCGTGGAGACTACCTTGGTCCTGATGAAAGCTTAGCCGATTAGGCACCGTAAGCAGAAACATGTCGACCTAAAAATTGGTCAAGCCCTGGTCAACATCACTGGCCAGAACTTGCCCAATTCACGTTTTTATTGGTTTTTGATTTGCCAAGAATAAACTTGTCATTGGTTAAAATCATTCACCTTTTAATCTCACTTCCCTTCACAACCAGAAACCCGCTCCGCTGTAACACAGGCGTCGCAGCACACCAGAGAGGCATTCGGCCTCTCTGGTGGGAACCCGATGATGAAGCATGTCACCAACTAGGTTGGTGAGTGAGGGTTCTTTTAACAAATATTTTTGGTTTTTGCCCGTGCCTCTCTTTTTTGCTCCCTATCCCTTTGTCACTCTTTTGTTGTTTAATTGATTTAATCTGGGGGAACAAGAGTGATAGTCCCTCACCCTCTCTTTGTTTTTGAGATATTTTGCAGCGCACAGCTGCGAGGGTTAACTCCCTTTCCACTTGCCTTACTTTAGCGACTCTACTTATAGCAGCATGGATAACCTTGGCCTCTCTTACTCGAATGAAGAGGTGGATGCCCTTTTGGCAGACCCCTCACTTTTTTCTGACCCCTCGATCGCCCAAACAATCTCACAAACCACAGAATGGGATAAATTGAGCGAACAAAAAAGAGGGCGAATACGTACCATTCTCCATGGCACAATTCTCACTGAGTACTTAAGAAACAACATAGCACCCAAAGGTCTGTTAGTTACAAACGCCCCTCGCATTTTTCTGGATGATGCACAATTCAGAAAAGAATGGGCACAGATCGCCTGGCACTGTACCAGGGATTGGTTAGTGCTTATAATAAAAACAGCACTAAGGCTCTCGGAGGCTATTATGGTAGAGATCCAACTTACGGAAACCCACTTCAGAACTACTTTAACTGGCTACAAAAAACGATTGGACGAATTGAACAAAGAGATTAATGAATACAAGGACTCTCTCACGCAGTCTAAAGCACAAAAATTCCAGAAGGATTTAACAAGATGGTCCTATACTAAGGCTTATCCATACACTAGCCCAGACTACACCCCACCTTCAAGAAATGACTACAATACGGACAGTTCCTTTGATGGTTCGACAGCTAGTGATTCCAGTGGTGATAGCTATAAAGCACGCCAACGGGGAAGAGGAAGGAATAGGCGACAATATAACAACCAGACCTGGCATCCCTTCCAGCAATCATCTTTCCAACCCCCACCATTTCACCCTATGATGGGTTGGAACCCTGGCTTCCTACCACATCCCCAATACCAACAGAATCAGTACCGCCCCCCTTTTTTAGAGAGGGGCAGAAGAGGCCGCGGACGGAGAAGAGGACAAACCCAAGTCCAATGGCAACAGGACGAAACAGTGGGGGACAACACGCGGAGCAAGGCTCCACGAGCAGGCCCCAGCAACCAAAGAGTTTGATCACGAATCTCTCCTCAGTGGTACTGACACCAGATGAGACATCAGTCTTGGAAAAGGGACTAGGTTTTGTACCTACAGCCCGCTTCGATAAATTCAAACTGAAATGTGAACTCTCGAGTTTTTTCAGGAAACTGAAACTGAAGAGTTTCTTTGAAAAACAGCCTCTGGATAACACCCAGCCGCTACAAAGTGAAACAGGGTTGAAGGTAAAATCCACCTTCACCCCGCCTCCTTATGCTATTCCACCGGAGATTACAGCTTTTGAACAGGCGGTATCCAACGACATTGATGCCTTTGTAGAACCGAATCGCTTTAAGAACATGAAAACTGGCGAATTCCAAGCTTTACATTCTTTACAAACCAACCCAAACATCGTGATAAAATCGGCTGATAAAGGAGGCGGAGTAGTAATACAAGACACTACTGCCTATGACTCGGAGTGCAGACGCCTCCTTAATGACCCTATCAGCTATACTCCTCTTGCTACTGATCCAACCGATGAACTCCGCAGTACAATTCACCAACTGGTAGAAAATGCGGAAACCCAGGGTTTTATCACCAAACAAGAAGCAACTTACCTCACTACCAGTGAGGGAATCATCCCTTACTTTTACACTCTCCCTAAAACCCACAAGAACAGGATACCTCCTCCCGGACGTCCCATAGTATCTGGGATTGGCTCCCTTTTGGAACCTTTGTCACGTTATTGCGACTTCTTCCTGAAACCATTGATACAGGCTACTAGCACCTACCTGAAAGACACGAAAAGTCTACTGGCTCTCCTCCAAGAAATCACTCTTCCGGATGGAGTAATTTTTCTGGTGACTATGGACATTGAAAGCCTATACACCTGTATTCCCCAGGATGACACCATCAATGTAATCAGAAGTACCCTTGATTCCAGCACGTGGAATCATACAACTCCGCGCGATTTTGTGATCGCATGTGCCACACTTGCATTAAAAAGAAATTTCTTCGAATACAAGGGCAATCTGTTTTTACAATCATCCGGCACATCGATGGGCAGTACCTTTGCGCCTTCGGTAGCAGGACTGTATGTATTTGATTTTGAGAGCAAATTCATCCTAACGCCACAAAACCCTTTTTCGTCCAATATTTTCTTTTGGAAAAGATATATTGATGACGTCTTGATCATCTGGCAGGGATCTGAGGATTCCCTCCTTGATTTCTACAACTGGGTGAACGAATGCGATCCTCACCTAAATTTCACACATTCTCACAATAAAGAGGAAATGATCTTCTTGGATGTGGTAATTAACAGGGTGGGCGATATTCTTCAAACTAAAACCCACCACAAACCAACTGCAAAAAACAACTTACTGCATTTTACCAGCTACCACCCTCGTCCATTGAGGGAAAACCTGCCGTTTGGACAATACCTACGGCTCCGTCGTAACTGCAGCGAGGTCTCAATGTACAAAAAGCAAGCCAATGATCTCACTGCCAAATTGAAAGATCGTGGATACCCTACCAAAATACTGGCAAAAAGTAACAAACGAGCTCGCAACCAGAACAGAGAAGCTCTACTGGAAGTTTACGAGAAAGGTGATCAGGACACTACACCTCTCACCTGCGTCACAACTTACAACGCAGCTTCCAACGCAGTGAGCAAATCCATAAAGAAAAATTGGCATATACTGACAAGTAACAAACATGACTGGGAGAAGCCATTATTCTCTTATAAGAGAGCAAGAAGTATTAAGGACTCCCTTGTACATACCCGTCCGAAAGTTCAAGAAAGAAACCAAGATCAGTCCATTACCAGTACATGGGGCCTTTCGCCCATTGTGGGCCACTACCCCTGTGGGTCATGCAGTGTTTGCCATTTGACTTCCCCATCTAAATACCTACTACTGGAACAAGGCAAACAATGGATACAGAGAATGCACACCAATTGCAACTCCACCGATGTGGTCTACATGATCACTTGCCCTTGTGGACTGAGGTACGTCGGAATGACGAGCAGAAAGATAAAACAGCGAATTTGCGAACATCGCAGCACCATCCGATGTCGCAAACTGAGCACTAAATTGGCTGAACATTACCTACAGTTGAACCATACCACAAATGACATGAGATGGACGATCATCGAGAAACTCAAGCCTGGAGCAAACAACCAACAACTGCTATTTGAAAAAGAACAACGCTGGGTTTACCGTTTATCTACTCATCTCCAAGGACTGAATGATAATATTCCATGGGGTTCCATATTGAAAAACTGATTCCATCATACATGACATCAACTCCTTAGTAGCCTCCGTGTAGTTCTTTTATGCACACACTGCATTCTGTGTGTTGTGACAGCATAGATGACCAACTCCTCCGGCTATGCTGCCCACAGTTTGTACGCACGATGCGATACATACCAACTCGGGTATACTAACATCTAGAAAAGAGTGTTTATCTGCATTACACATATATGCACATAACAATTCACAAACCGGGGTTCAGACATCGATATTATATGCTTCCAATGGTAGCTTATGACAGATCAAACGCACCTACCCAACAGAACCTCCTTCTCTTGGCGAGAGCCAATAAGATTCCAACACTCACACTCGTCATTACCCGCCCCTCCTTCTACACTAATCACGAGGACTCAACCAATGGGAGGGCATTTTCCGCATTCGGATTCACCCGCCCCATTGGACCACACGTACTTAGAAACCATCACGTGATTAGAACCAGGAAGTATTTACTTCCGTGTTCTCCGCACCATTACCAAGATCCGGGCCGAGGAGGACAGATCGAGGTTGATCGCGGGAGTGTGCGAGCACGGAAGTAAGTTGACGAATCGCTAAGACACCGCAGTAGGTTCCCTCCTAATCCCTTTCCAAAAGCAGATGATAACAGCTACGATCTGCTTTTTTTATCTCGCCAGATACTATAGCTCACTACCCCCCTCCCGGACCCATGATGTTAGTAACAACAACAGCATAAGTAAGAGGGCTATTTGGTTTTTTCATGCAGCTATTTTTAATGTGAGACATGCTTTGGAGCAACGGCGCCTGGCAAACACCACAGACGCTTGTTTTTAGCATGCCTGCCACTTCACGAGTTCGCTATATGTTTGACATACACTCCGGCCAACTAGCCACTACGATTGCACCTTGTCAATAGTGCAGACATCACTAAGTAATCGTAATTAGACACAAATAGTGCGATTTAGTCTTATGAATACCAGTCCACACTTTCACAAGTTAAAGATACAACGAATAATCACTCGTACTGCGGTCTTGCTAGCTAATATTGCTACCAAGAGACCCACTCTCGTTGTACAGCACGGCTCCATAATATGTTTGTTCACTCAAGCACGGTAGTAACTGCAATCAAACAATGTTTTGTCTTTGTATGTTTCTTTATATGTGGTTCGTCTGTCCCATTTCTTTTTCAGACATTCTGAGCCCCGGACAATAGGAGGCTCCTGGGTAAAACCGTGAGTTTTACCTTTTGATCTCCACAGGTCAGGGTGCGCCTTAGAGTGTGCATACCGCCGTGGAGACTACCTTGGTCCTGATGAAAGCTTAGCCGATTAGGCACCGTAAGCAGAAACATGTCGACCTAAAAATTGGTCAAGCCCTGGTCAACATCACTGGCCAGAACTTGCCCAATTCACGTTTTTATTGGTTTTTGATTTGCCAAGAATAAACTTGTCATTGGTTAAAATCATTCACCTTTTAATCTCACTTCCCTTCACAACCAGAAACCCGCTCCGCTGTAACACAGGCGTCGCAGCACACCAGAGAGGCATTCGGCCTCTCTGGTGGGAACCCGATGATGAAGCATGTCACCAACTAGGTTGGTGAGTGAGGGTTCTTTTAACAAATATTTTTGGTTTTTGCCCGTGCCTCTCTTTTTTGCTCCCTATCCCTTTGTCACTCTTTTGTTGTTTAATTGATCTCTTTGATATACATCAGCTTATGGATTTTACCCAGATTCAGTCTGCCTAGTGTCTCCCAACCACCTCTCGCTGGCAGTATACAGCCATCCACCACTGAGTCTCGCAACCTGTGATGTGTCCCCACTCTGGTAGGCCCCTCACACCCATGGAAAAATCTCACGCTAAATACAGAGAGGAAGATTTACAATAACTGGCGCATCCCTGCATATCAACAGGGATGCGCCAGTTATTGTGTGTCACGGCTCCGCCACCATGGATGCGCCGCATTTACAATGCGGCGCACCATGGGGCAAAAATGGACAGATGCGTGACTCATCTGCTGCTGTAAAGGCGGCACATTGCTGGAGTTGCATCGCAAGAGCGACGCAGCTCCAGCAAGACTCGGAGGTGCCCTATCTTTAAAATGCTGCGTCAATCCTTACGCCTGCTTCAAGCAGGCGCAGGGTTTTGACGCAGCATGGCCTTAAAAGTGGCTGAGTGAAATCTTGTAGATTTCACTCAGCCACTTTTAGGAGGCGTTCCTGTGCCGGAACGACTATATATGGCGCAGGGCTTTACAACGTGACGCATCTCCCAGATGCGTCACATTGTAAGTACCCTGCACCATGGTGCTGGCTTTGCGCCACCTCTGCGTCACAAAATTGATGCAACGGCGGCGTAAAAGAGGCGCAAGGGGCTTGTAAATCTGTCCCAGACTTCTCTCCGATAGCTGTACATTTCCCAATACCCCGCAAACACCCTCGAAATCACTGACTTTACGTAGATGAGAAGGATAATGTGAATGCATGTTCGCCTCTAATGGATGGTGTGACATATTACACAGAGCCTGGGCTTCTGCACATAGTACCTCTGGCAAGGAAATGTTTGTCATAATAGCACACTACCGGTACTGCAGCCGGGGTTGCCCAATGGAAAGTGGGAAGATATGGCTATTCTTGGCAATGTTATGCAAAAACAACAATTGATGGACAGAATGCAGAACAATGTCATACATTCACCCCAGTACAGAGATCTGGGCCTAAATACATTGTTTTTTTGCTCACCATGCGGTTCCAGTTTGAACTCAGCCATATGCAAATCAGTCTTGACCCTGTGCCTCATGGGTACAGTCCAGCCCAAACTGCCAAGCCAGGTCCTAATATATTCTTGGCAATTTTATAGTTATCTCAAGTAACAGTAACTCATGACCTAAGGGGAGAGGGAGAAGATGTGGCCTAACAGCTTGATTGGTTGACCTAGAAGCTGAGGAACCAGGTTTGAGTCTTGGCAGGGACTCTCAACATCCTGTGATTCTGGGCAAATAACTTAACCAAAAGTGAAAGTGTCCTTCTGTAATGCAACTAGTGGTCATGTAAAGCGCTCTAATACCTTCGGGTCAAGTTTGCGCTATATAAAACTCCCCAAAAAAGGTAACTATCACTTACCTTCCACCATATAAGGTTTTCTCATCAATAATTTCACTGCAACGTTTGCAATGATATTATCAATGATGTGATAGAAGATCTCATGAGTGATGAATATGTGAGGTAATTGCATGTCGATGGCACAAGTTATATTTACCTTAGGGCATAAGTTATAGTTAGTTGAGTTAACCTTTTTTCAGTAAATTTCTTCGGTTTCTTTTTAACAACAAGTAATATGTAATTACAATATATAAATCCAACTCCCCCCCAGCTAGTCGCTGTGGCCAACCCCTCCACATGCAGCCAACCACACATGGCAAACAGCCTTTGGCTGTGTACTGAGGGAGGTTGGTTAGAGGGCCTGGATCTGGGGACCCCAACCTTCAGGGCCCAGAGTGATGTTAATTTGGAGCGGGCATAGGGCTACCCTCTCTGAGCCAATATCATCCTTGGGTAACCCCGTCCTCCAGGGCCTTGTGACATTTTCAGGTGGAGTGAGGCACATTGTATACCTCTCAGGGCTGATTGTGACCCTGGGAACTCCATCCCCGTTGCCCTGCATTATTGTCAGGGATGGGGACACGCAAACCCCCTCCCCAGGCCATTATTGGCCCAGGATACCCCTTCCCCCTTGGCCCAGAGTTAATATTAGGGGGAGGGGGCACTTCCCCAGGTCAATTATGGCCCCAGAGAGCCCAAACTCCAGTGCCCTGGGATAATATTTAAAGGAAGGGGCATCTGGCCCACCTACTCATGCTGATTTTAGGCCAGAGGACCCCATTCTATTGGGCCCTGCAGAATAACTGTTGGGTGGCCTGGTGTCCACCCAGGACACCCACCATATCCTTGTTTGGGGGCTGCGGGGAAACCTAAAAGACCCCATGGCACCAGCCAGCTACCCGCACCCAGCAGGAGCTGGCTTTGTTCCTTCCTACACGGAGCAGCTAATAATGCAGCTCCCTGTGGGTGGGAGCAATATTTAGATATGTTTCCTTCCCTGCATCACTGATGGGCAGGGAAACAGATCTAAAGCCCACTCCATGGAGGTTTGAATGTGATCCTGCCAAGTAAGAGCAAACACAGGTTTCCTTGCCCATGCCACTGTGGGCTGGGAATCACTATGTCCTGGAACCTAGTATGAGAGCCAACCCCGAGGGAGGGGGTCCCCATTGCTATTATTGACTCAGCCAGGGGGCCCTCTCAATTTTCTTATATTTTCAGCCCAGGAGGATGGCATCGTCAGACCCTTAATAGGTTTGGGAAGCGAGCCATGTGGCTACTCTCACCTTTAAACATGTGTTGAGCCCTGGGCCAAAATCTGCCTGGGATTGGGGCCATAACCCCTCCCCTTAGGATATGCAGGGGCAATCTCGCCCTAGGGATGAGAGTCCCAGGGCCAAAATTGGCCTGGGGAGGGGGCTGTGTGCTACCCACCCTCTTTAGCAATGCAGCTGGACACTATGGGATGGGGTCCATGGGGCTGGGATCAGTTTGTGGAGGAGGGCTGAGTTCCCCATTCCCTTGTAGACATGCAGCAGTACCCTCTCATTTATTGTGACATGTTCTTCCTGTTTAAAAATAATAAGCAAAAAGACCATTTATGCTAAAAAATAACCATACAGTCCGTTTGTGAAAAATATCACTTTGAAAAAGCATTTTGAGTTGTTGTGCCAGCCACTTGAGTTAAAAATTTACCAAAAAAGCTCTCCTGTGACCGCCGGTGTTAAAGAATGACCGCTGAAAGCTCTGATTTTGTTTGACAAAAATGAGGAATGCAAGAGTTGACACCACAGCATTGTTTCAGTGATTCTTGCAATACGATTTTCCCTGAATGGGAAAATCAGTTACCTGATATGGCATTATGATGGTAAAATGGATAATTACGTGTCTCAAGAGTAACGTGAAATTACCGAATTACTCCAATTATGCAGGCGTAATTAAAATTACGCTTAGGCCTAGCAGCCATAATACTTCAGCAGACTATAGGATCCAGAAATCACACAGGACACCAGCTAAAGAAAGGCAGAGGGTGGAGCAACCACATACCTATTAAGATATTTGGGCATATTTATGAAAAAGTCATTCTGAGCTGCTCTGTGCAACAGGGAAATGGCAGGAATGAACAGTATGTAACAGAATATGGTGCATGCCTGCCTTTTCTCCTGTGCTGGTGCCTAGCGCCAACGCAGCACCCTTGCACCTTGGTGTTGCATTCAGGATTGTTTTGTGCAGCTTCCTATACTGAGGGGCATATTCCTCTGTGTGTGATGCAGATTGAGAAAGCGCTGTTCACGTTAAGAAAGCTGACATTCGAGTAGGATATCTACTCAAGCTGCAGAAAGCAGCAGCGCCCTCTGCCATTCACGCTGATTTTACAGCACGGTACAAACTCCCAGCACCAAAAATCAGTGGGAGCAGCACGACTTAACAGACTTCGCCACTGGCAGAATACCGTGGAACGTGGCAAAGGATTTCTAGCACTCCACAAACTCTGCCCATGCTTAATGAAAAGCAGGTGGTTCCGTATCATATGAGGTTCAGCAATAGTTTGTGCAGGTGGAGGATGGCATGTGATTAGAGGGAGTGTGAGAACAATGGAGGGGTTAACCCAGGTGCCATTCAAGCAGAAGGGCTTTGAGAATTTTATTTGAAGGTGGCATGACATATGACCAGGTGTAAGCTCAGCAGGAGGGAGTGTGAGAGTATTGTGATGCTTCTGAAGAAGGATGGGTTCATGTACCGCTCCTGAAGGTGGGGGGGGGGGGTTCTGGAGAAGCCATAGAGCATTCTTTTAATCTGGGTAGGTGCCTGATAGTTTCTTGGGAGAGGCAGAAAGGTTAAGAGCAGTGAAGAACTAGTGGTGCAAGCAGCTTTAAGCTGAGCTCTAAACTCTATGGTAAGCCACTTAAGGGAGCGTAGGATGGGGCTGCTGTCATTCATTTTCATATGTCCTGTCATCAAGCTGGCTGACGCATGTAGGTCTGCCCTGAGTGGTCACGGAGTACCTGAAAGGAGTGCAATTCTATAATTGGGGTAACCCTGGTTGCAGGTTGACTGGATCTGAGAAGGCATCTCCAATTTTAAACCATTCAATAGCCATTCGTTGTTTCGGGGTGTCTAACAATGCCTGGTGGTTGATTGTGTAAAATGAAGCAGAGAGACTGAGGAGCACAAGAAGAGAGGAATTACCAGCCTTGGGGTGGGGCAGAGCATCATCCACAATCTGCAGAATTGCAGTCTCAGTGGCCCTGGTAGAATCCAGATTTAAGGGAGCCAAAAAGGTTGTTGGTCTGGATGTGGGATGAGATTAGAGAAGCTAAACAATTTTCAGTGAATATGCCTAGTGGACACACGGGAATACTGAGGTTATTAAAGTCATAAGGATCCAATGATTGTTTTTTCAGGCGCGGAGAATTTTGACCCAATGGAATGAGTCCTGATCCAGGGATGAGTTAATCAGGGGTGTCCAATAGGGAGAAGCAGGTTGGCTAGGGATTTGCCGATAGAACCCAGATTGGCGTCACAGCAATGGTTAGCAGGTTTCACCTTGAGATCTACCTCTGAGATTGTGGAGAAAGAGCACCATGACTGCAGTGCCTTGCAAGGTATTTCCTCCTCTACTATGTTGTTGAGTTTGACCAGAAGGGAGATATTAATGTATTTTGCATGGGATCTCAGATGCCTTGAATGGGGGCATTGGAGGAAGGGTTATTGGCTTGAACAATAATGCTGAATTCTTGTTTTGGTTTGTTCTTGAATGAAATCCAAGAAGGATCTGACATGTGATGCCATCCCTTTAAGGATGTGGCCTTTGTAGTAGTGTCTTGCATCACAAAGCTTTGTTAGACCTAATGGTGAGGGTGCTTGTCTCCAGTCTTTCCACAACTTACTGACACTTTTCTTTTTTTATAGAGGCGTAAAAGGGCGTAATAATGATTTGGGTCATCTACATTTGCTTTTGATGAGTGCAAATTCCCCAATCAAGGTGCCCATGCAGAAGTTGAAATTGTCCGATGCCTCATTGATGTTGAGGTGAAGAGCTATCGAGGAGATGTTTAATAGGCTAGGAATGCCTTGGCTTCAGTATTGATATTGCTGAAGTCTCGACACTAGAATTGTCTTTCTTCTGTTGTCCAGGGGTTTTCCTGTTTGAGAAAGACACTGTGAAGGGAATCTCTAGGTAATCAGGCCAATCATTTAGAATAGAGTCACGAGTTATAGGTGTGGTGTTCTGGAGATGAAAAGGTAGAGAGTGTTTCCTGTGCAGTATGTGGGTTTCTGGCACTGTTGTTGTTTTCTAGAAAATCAAAAAAGTAGCTCGTGTTTTATTTCCTTCTGATCCCCAGTGGAGGTTGAATTCATGGAGAAAGATATCATCAACAGAGCTGAATAATTGTTCTGTGAGGAATATAATATACGCTTTGATAAAAGTGTTAGTTTGACTGTTGGCGTTGGTAAATCACGTTCAACCTGAGGTTAGGACCCAGATGTCACTACTGTGATTGATGATTGGGCCTCAAGGCAGTATTTTACTGCAGAGTGGAAGTTGTGCAGCATGCATGCACACGAGGAACTGGAGAGTTTGTGCTCAGTTTCACCAAGAAGGTGGTAATATTGATTAGGTTAGAGGATAAGCTGCAATTTTGGGTGGGCATGAGAAATAGATCTTAAGTACAGTTCGAGACAATGATGGGGATAAGAAGGCACTTTGGGTGGGGATATGGGTGTCAGTGGCACTGGTGTTTTCACAGCTTTTTACAAGGTTGTGTTCATCGTTTTCTGTGAGTGAAGGATTATCTCTAGAGATAATGTTTGGAAAGGAAGTCGGGCTCTTAAACTGCAACAGATGTGATAGGTAGTATTTGTAAGAGTCAAGCTAGTTACTTAAGTGAGGGAAGGCCTTGGTAAAGATGTCTATTATGTTAATAAGATAAGATATTATATGGAGGTCAGGAGTTCAGTAGGAAAGTGTATGTGGTGTATGGGGTAGCTGAGACTTTTGTTGTTCTTTATGGAAGGCTTTGCGATGGGCTCATTGTTCAGTGAAGTCAGATGCAGATGGGTAGAGTGGGCAGAATTGGAGAGCAAAAAGAGAGAAGGTTTAGGAAGGTGATAGCTCCTATTGGATGACATTGTAGAGAGGACAGGTTAATGGGCTGGATAGTTGTCAATGATCAAATTTTGGGGGTTGTGGAGAGAAAGTCGAAGGGAGGAGGTTATTTTTGCATGATGCGGCAGACACTTTACTGCCAATGATAATCCTGAGGTACTTGGCATGGGTAGTGGAGATCGGTGTTGGGCATAACTCTTTTGGCTACCAGGTGGAGTGCTGTACCATACTATCACTTTTGATCTTGTCAGCGCTCATCTTCCTACAGTGGTCTTCAATCATCAATCAAGGGATTGTAAAGCACGGCTACTCACCCATGGGGTCTCACCGCGCAGGGGACTGCTGGTTGGACTGGGTGGAGGATCATTCGAAGAGCCAAGTCTTGAGGTCCTTCCTGAAGTGGGTCAGCCATTCTGATTGCCTGAGTGAAGGGTCAGGGTGTTCCAGGTCTTGGTGGTGAGGTAGGAGAACAACCTTCCTCCACTTCTGGTCTTGTGGATCTTGGGAATGGATCCAAGGGCACATTGGAAGGATCGGAGTTGTCTGGTGGGTACATGGAATGTGAGGCAAGTGACTCTCTTATTGACTGGGATCCAGTGGAGTTGTCGGAGATATTGCGTGATGTGGCAGTAGCAGGGGATGTCAAGGACCAGTCTGGCGGTGGCATTTTGGACATTCTGTAGTTTGTTGTGCTGTTTCTGTGTGACGCTGGCATAGAGTGCCTAGCCGTGGTCTAGTCTGCGGGTGACAAGTGAGTGAATGACCGTCCTTCTGAATTCTGTGGGTTACATCTGAAAGTCTTTCAGAGCAGGTGGAGTGTGCGGAAGCAGACTGAGGAAACTGCGTTGATTTGGCAGTTCATTGTGAGTGAGGAGGCCAATATGATGCCAAGGTTGTGTTCGTGGTCTGTTGGGGTTAGGGGAGTTTCCAGAGTGGCTGGCAACCATGAGTCTTCCCAGGCTAAAGGGGTGGGTCCCAGGATGAGTACTTTGGTCTTGTCCAAGTTGAGCTCGAGGCAGCTGTCTTTCATTCATGTAGCGATGGCCTCCATTCCACGGTGGAAGTTGGTTCTGGCGGTTGTGTGTTCATTGGTGAGGGACAGGATATGCTGGTGTCATCAGATAATGTTGAGTCTGTGGCTTCTGACGATGACCGCGAGGGGAGTCATATAAATGTTGAAGATGTTGCAGAGGGTGGGGCTCAGGGAGGACTTAATCTAGTGGGCAATTTCCGTCATGCAAGCTCTGAACTTGATCCGAGTAGTGGGCATTATAGAAAAAGATCTTTTTCATTAACAATGAAAAATTATTCCAGGTCTCAAATGTCCCCTCCCAGGCATTCCTTTTCATCAAAAAGGGTCATGGGCCCATCTCATAGAAGAAAGGAGAAGGAGCTTCGAAAATCACCTGAAGCCCTATCCAGGTACAGCAGAAGGCTTGGGTATAAATCAATTAAGACCTTTCTCAACATCTCTAATGCCCAGTGCTGTGCTGTGACATACTACGGGGCTGGGGTTTGGAGTTTCTGTAACTTATCAACGCTATAACTATTGGAAATATCATTTTCAGAATATCAATGTCTGCCCCCTCCAGCCTGCCCTGCATTATTTCTTATAAGGAACTGGGGCAAATGCCTCTGGCAGATCGAATACAAATTGCCTCAATCATGTTATGGTGCTCACTGTGGGCAAATGAAGAACCAGCCCTTAATCGAGCAATAATTAAGGGCTGCTTAAAGTGTGACCATGTACATAAAATACTGTGGCTTGGTTATGTCAAAGATCCAGTTGGCACTCGTAGCGAGGCAGGACTGTTTTACTAACCCTCATTTTATTTAGGCCTGGGCCAAAATTCCGTTCCGTTCGCGGAAATTGCTATAATTTGGCATTTTCGCGTTCCGCGGAAAGCGCGAAAATGTCAAAATTTCCACAATCCGCAGCTTAGCGATAATTTGTTTCTTGCTTGCGCTGTAAAAAAACTACATTCTCACGTGCGAGCGATCACCTTACCTGAATCCCCGCGTTCGCTGACAAGTTTTCCCGACCCGGTCGCGTTCTCCACGAGATATTGGATTGTTGGTAGCCATTTCGCGCTATCTTGCAACAGTTCGCGCTCGCATTATTGTCACTTGTCACACGATCACGTCATTTTTCGCGCGATCGCGTCATTCTTCTCTCGATCATGCACCGCGCGAGTATGAGAAGATTGAGATCTCGAACACGTCATTCTCTACCGCGAGCGAGAGAGTGAGGACGCGGACACGTCTAATCGAACGCGAAAAGGAGAAAGAGACCCCGAACACGTCATATCTAATGCGACAGAGAGCGAGAGAACGCGATCAAGTCATTTTCGACAAGCCATCGATATCCGGCGGAAGTAATGTGAAGCTCGAGAACTCGAACATGTAACATTTTCAATTTGGAGAAGAATATCAGTTCTAGCAGCATGAAACCTTCTGCAAATGATGATTTTGGATGAAAACAACTCTTCAGATTGACATTTGGCTGTCCTTTTTTGTGCAAGGAGTCATTTTTAAAAAGGTGGGGAGAGGGAGCAAGTGACACAGAATCTCCAACTTCCTGTTCCTGTCCAGCAGGCTCCTCCCAGTGCTTTGTCCATCTCCTGCTCATTCTGCCTTTGGATTTTGAGCTGGAAAGATCACTCTTTTTGTCTGCTGCATCATTGCAATTGGATTTGAGGATTTTTTTATTTGGACATTTTACAAGTAAGTGGTTGTTGTGTCTGTTTATTGTGGGCATTGCAGTTGTTGTAACTACAATTTATTTTTGGTAAATATCATCATTCCTTTTTTTTAAATGTTGTGGGTAGTAGTAGTCAGTAGTAGGCCTGAGCTAGTCATGGCCTCATGGGTGTGTGCATGATGAAGCAACTGTTCCTTTGGTGTTTTTTGAATGTATTTCATTTTCAAGCATCATTTAAGAGCATGGATGGCATTGGATTGAGTTGGGGAAGTGTTTTTTTT
Organism: Triturus cristatus; assembly: GCF_964204655.1. Classification (NCBI taxonomy): domain Eukaryota; kingdom Metazoa; phylum Chordata; class Amphibia; order Caudata; family Salamandridae; genus Triturus; species Triturus cristatus. Next base: position 991,921,626 of record NC_140586.1, on the reverse strand, counting down.
TGGGGTGGGCTTTCTGATGTTGTTGGGCCTGGCCATGTGGCTGGTGGCCATTTTGAATCCTAGGCCTGCAAGCTTGCCTGGCCTTGTCTGCCAACAGCCCTGCTTTCATCCACTAGGATCAGAGCAGGTAGCCACAGCTTTATTAATGAAGTGTTTTCTGTATGGTCTGTTGAATTTTTAGACATCATTTAGGGCATGGATGGCATTAGATTGAGTTAGGGAAGTGTGTTTTTTTGGGGTGGGTTTTCTGATGTTGTTGGGCCTGGCCATGTGGCTGGTGGCCATTTTGAAGCCTAGGCCTGCAAGCTTGCCTGGCCTTGTCTGCCAACAGGCCTGCTTTCATCCACTAGGATCAGAGCAGGTAGCCACAGCTTTATCAATAAAGTGTTTTCTGTGTGGTCTGTTGAATTTAGACATCATTTATGGCATGGGTGGCATTAGATTGAGTTGGGGAAGTGTGTGTTTTTTTGGGGTGGCCTTTCTGATGATGTTGGGCCTGGCCATGTGGCTGGTGGAAATTTTGAAGCCTAGGCCTGCAAGCTTGCCTGGCCTTGTCTGCCAACAGGCCTGCTTTTTCATCCACTAGGATCGGAGCAGGTAGCCACAGCTTTAATTATCAAGTGTTTTCTGTGTGGTCTGTTGAATTTAGACATCATTTAGGACATGGATGGCATTGGATTGAGTTGGGGAAGTGTGTTTTTTTGGGGTGGGCTTTCTGATGTTGTTGGGCCTGGCCATGTGGCTGGTGGCCATTTTGAAGCCTAGGCCTGCAAGCTTGCCTGACCTTGTCTGCCAACAGGCCTGCTTCATCCACTAGGATCAGAACAGGTAGCCACAGCTTTATTAATAAAGTGTTTTCTGTGTGGTCTATTGAATTGAGACATCATTTTAGCATGGATGGCATTAGATTGAGTTGGGGAAGTGTGTGTTTTTTTGGGGTGGTCTTTCTGATGTTGTTGGGCCTGGCCATGTGGCTGGTGGCCATTTTGAAGCCTAGGCCTGCAAGCTTGCCTGGCCTTGTCTGCCAACAGGCCTGCTTTTTCATCCACTAGGATCAGAGCAGGTAGCCACAGCTTTATTTATCAAGTGTTTTCTGTGTGGTCTGTTGAATTTAGACATCATTTAAGGCATGGATGGCATTGGATTGAGTTGGGGAAGTGTGTTTTTTCGGGGTGGCCTTTCTGATGTTGTTGGGCCTGGCCATGTGGCTGGTGGCCATTTTGAAGCCTAGGCCTGCAAGCTTGCCTGGCCTTGTCTGCCAACAGGCCTGCTTTTTCATCCACTAGGATCAGAGCAGGTAGCCACAGCTTTATTAATCAAGTATTTTCTGTGTGGTCTGTTGAATTTTTAGACATCATTTAGGGCATGGATGGCATTGGAATGAGTTGGGGAAGTGTGTTTTTTTGGGGTGGCCTTTATGATATTTTTGGGCCTGGCCATGTGGCTGGTGGCCATTTTGAAGCCTAGGCCTGCAAGCTTGCCTGGCCTTGTCTGCCAACAGGCCTGCTTTTTCATCCACTAGGATCAGAGCAGGTAGCCACAGCTGTAATAATCAAATGTTTTCTGTGTGGTCTGTTGAATTTTTAGACATCATTTAGGGCATGGATGGCATTGGATTGAGTTGGGGAAGTGTGTTTTTTTGGTGTGGCCTTTTTGATGTTGTTGGGCCTGGCCATGTGGCTGGTGGCCATTTTGAAGCCTAGGCCTGCAAGCTTGCCTGGCCTTGTCTGCCAACAGGCCTGCTTTCATCCACTAGGATCAGAGCAGGTAGCCACAGCTTTATTAATCAAGTGTTTTCTGTGTGGTGTGTTGAATTTAGACATCATTTAGGGCATGGATGGCATTGGATTGAGTTGGGGAAGTGTGTTTTTTTGGGGTGACCTTTCTGATGTTGGTTGTCTTAAAGACATGCTTTTGTTGTATGTGTCTGGTGTGTTGGTGTGCAATGCATGCACCCTGCAGACCTTTTTGGGGCCTGTGAATGTTCGTACTTCCATTTTGTTGCATTAAAAAGGCAGAGCAGTGTGCTTTAGCATGCATCCTTTACCTGTCATTTCTAGGCCTTTTGTCAGCTCCTGGTGTTTCCCAGGCCCCCAGCTTGTTTGTGATTTGTGAGTGTCCATGTGGCTGGTGGCCTTTTTTTGTGTTTGGACTGGGAGTTATTAGTGTCCTGCTTTTGCCATAGGCCTGCATGGTTTTCCTATTGGCTATTCGGCTTACTGCTTCCATCCATCCACCCCCTTTGCCAGCAGCAGCTCCATGGATGCTGAGATGCTCAAATAATTTAATGGCAGCTAGGGTCCACCCCACTTCCATTAGATTTCTATTTTGGTGGTTATTATTAACTTTCCTATCCTTCCTGAGAGTGTAGTGTGTGACTGTACACAGTAGTATAACATAGCCCTATTTAAAAAAAAGCCATAAATGGCTAGACTATATCTTTTGTTTGCACTAGTACAGTACTAGGTAACCGAAACACAACAACAAATGCAACATTTCACTGATGTTCTTCTCCTGCCTTATTTGCTTTTAGGTGCACAAAAGACAGAGGAGGAGGTGTCATCAGCATCACCCGGCTACCCATTGTACTACCAGCCAGACAGAAGTCCTGCTGCGCATCACCTCCACGTGTGACCAGAACTTGTTGTGTATCTGCATCCTGCCTGACATCTGAAGAAGATGGCCCCAAAGAAAGGTACCTGGTCCAGTACCAAGAAAGTTGCCGGTGAGAAGACGGAACAGAAAAAGGAAGTGCCATTAACCACGACTGGTGGTGTGCCGGCCAATGTTTTTTTTGGCACCAAAAAAGTTACACCTGCAGCAGCGTTGTCCGGGAACCAAGCTGGGAGCAGCACAGCGGTCCAACCCCACCAACCTAGGCCCAAGGGCTTTAGTGTCGCAGAGGTAGCCAGTCTACTAACAAGCAGCGATGTTGAAGAAATGTCATTACCGCAAAGTAGTACACAATCAAGTTCAACGCAGGCGCAAACTCAGCAGATAAGTGTGCAGCCACAACAAGAACAGCAGCAGCCGCAACAAGAACAGCAGCAGCCGCAACAAGAACAGCAGCGGCCGCAACAAGAACAGCAGCCACTGCAACAGGAACAGCAGCGGCCGCAACAAGAACAGCAGCAGCCGCAACCGCCCACCATAGTAGTTGTTGCTTCTGACGTAGGGGCATTTCAGGAAATCGAGCTTCCTGCAGACAAAGTGGAGCAAAGTCAAACCACTGTTTCAGAAGATCTATTGTCTTCCAGCCCACCAGCAAGGAAAAGGAGGCTTAGTCCATCATCTTCTTCTACAAGCCCCGCTTCTGATGTTTGTGATGCCACTTGGCTCCCACCAGCTCAGTCTGAGAGTGATATACGCCACAAGACAATGCTTCTGAAAAGGAAGGTCCCAGAAAAACTTAGAGTTTTGGCGGTAGATGTAGAAGAGGGGGGTGATGATGTTGATGAAGACGAGCCAGTCATCACGCACATTACTCCCGCCCCAAAGGGATTGGAGACCAACATTCTCACCCTATCCAGAAAGGCTGCTACTGAGCGGGATGAAGCACGGATATCACCAACACAGGTTACACCACCACTACCTCCAGCTGCCATATTTTCCAAGGCCCGGCGGGGACCTACATCCAGCTCAACCATCTCAGTAGGTAGTGGTAGTAAAAGTCACAGTCTAGGTGCACAGAGTCACATTTCAAGCACACAAGTTCATCTGGTATTGAAAGTGGCACATCCAGCAGTGCCAGAAAGTTCTCCTCCCCAGTTTGGAACTTTTTTTTTGTTAGCGCCAAGGAGGAGAACGTTGCTATATGCTCAATTTGTCGGCAAGGTGTTCGGCGTGGTAAGCTTGGTACAAACTATGGTACCGGAGGACAAGCTAGTCATCTCAGAATACACCACACTATTGTGTGGGAGGATCACCTACTTAAGTTAAAAGAAAGTAGACAAACTCAACCCATTGAAGTTGGTCAGGATGAATCAGGGAGTGATATTATTGCGGTGGAAGGTGCAGAAGAGGGAGGCATTTCTAGCCCTGTCCCCAGTAGTGCAGTGGTAACGCCCACATCCTCCTCAGTAACATCAGAGTGGCACCGCAGTAAGAGCCATACTCTGAGTCAGGTTGAGAGTGAGACACCAAGGCGACCGAGTACCGCAATGAGACAATCTGTGTCGTTGAGCCTTAGTGGGTTAATGAAAACAGCACCACAAAGGAAAGTAATCCAGCCTACCATTGAGAGCATGTTTAGGTTGGAGGGGCAGTTCCAACGCAACCACCCAACGGCACGATTGTAAAATGCGAAGTTGGCTAAAATGTTAGCGCTGGACCTTCTTCCTTTTTCATTTGTGGAAGGGGTGGGTTTCCTTGAATTTGTTTCTGCCATCTGCCCTAAATGGAAGGTTCCCAGCCGGTCCTATTTCGCAAGAATTGCTGTTCTGGCACTACATCATGATGTGCTGGAATTGGTTGGACAAGCTGTGCAGCAGAGTGCTGCTCACAATATCCACCTGACAACAGACATGTGGACCAGTTGCCAAGCCACAGATTACATGTGCATCACTGCACACTGGGTCTCTTTTTTGGGGGTTAGAGATAAGCTATCTGCACGAGGTGCTGTCGACACAGCTGCGATTTTTGAAGGTACTCGGAAACATGCAACTGTAGCCATGTTCGCCATGGAGAAATCTCATACAGCTGAAAACATTTTACACGAGTTTCGCAGCAAGGTTTTGGAATGGCTGCGGCCAAGAGGGCTTGGTATTGGTTTTGTTGCCACAGACAATGGCAGTAATGTACTTAAGGCCATGGAACTTGGTTCCTATTTCAGGGTTCCATGTTTGGCGCACTGCATAAACATTATAGTTCAAGACTTTCTGAAAAAAGAACCCATAGTCAGCAATTTACTGGCCATCTGCCGAAGAATATGCACTCATTTCAGCCATACTTTTAAAGCTCGGAAGCAGCTGAGGATCATCCAATGTGAACATAGGATGCCAGTCAAGGCACTTCTCCAGGAGGTGGAAACACGTTGGAACTCAACGTATTACATGCTTGATCGTCTGTATGAGCAGTACAGATCACTCCATAAATATGTCTGGAAAAGAAGAGGGGATGCTACTGTTAAAGGCATGAACCTTGAGATGGAGCCTAATTAAATGCCTGACTGAGATGCTTTGTCCTTTTGAGGTCTTCACACGTGAAGTCAGCAAGGAGGACTGTACAATGGGCCAAGCTATCCCATTATTGCAAATGCTAGAGCATCAGCTGAATAATGTGTCTGAATCATACAAAGATGTAGAGGACAAAAGGCAAGCCCATGGCTCGATGGAGAGCTTATCCCGGCGCTTAGCTGAAAATGTAAGGATACAAAATAAAATGTTGTCATAAGAACATTACATTTGTGCCACAATTCTGGATCCACGTGCAAAATTTGGACTGAAGACATTCTTTGCTTTTTTCAAGATTGATGTTGCCCGCTACAAAACTTGTATAGCTGAAACAGCCAGTAAGTTGCAAAACGAACGGCTGCTAATTAAAAGCCCGCAAGATCAAACCACAAGAAGTACTGCAGCAGGCCATGCAGGATCAAGTGCAACTTCGTTGGCTGAGGGCCGTGCGTTTGGATCACAACACTCACCATCACTATCGACCACAGAAACAATAACTGGATCATTAGGCCGAGTACAATCATTACACAATTGGTATGTAAAGTTAGGCATTAATAAGCACAGTGCTGATGCACAGAGAAAAGAGCACAAAAGCTTACCAGCAGCAACCCTGAACATTGAGCGGATGGTCCAGGCCTATCTGGACGACCCAACAGAGGTGTACATTGATCAAAACCCATTGCAGTATTGGTATAGGGAAAGGTCTGAATGGCCACAGCTCAGTAGGCTGGCGATAAGCTATCTAGCTTGCCCTGTCGCAAGTGTCTCTTCCGAACGTGTTTTCAGTGCTGCTGGTTCCATTGTAACATTGAGAAGGACCAGTCTCTCGCCCAAAAACGTGGAGAGGTTAACAATGATCAAAATGAATCAGCACTTCATACCACTGAATTACACAATACATGAAGCAATGGAGGAAGATGAAGACAGCGTCTCAGGTGACGGAAGTAGTGTGTCACATGATGAATACCTACTACTGGCTGACCCCCCAGAGTTTGAGGACGAGCTATACTTCCCTGACAATTAGGCTTGCACTTACTGTCTTCCTCCCTTTTTTCCCACTGTTATTTGTGTGTCTGTCGTTCTGGTTACAAACTTGTGAATCACAACAAATCCATTACCATTGTCTTCTACTCTTCTTATTTAATATACAATTTTCAGGTGTCTGCAATTTGACAGTACAGTCCTCCGCTCCATCATACTGAATCTCCCGCCCAAATCCATTGCCCTCATGAATGATGATTGGATGATGGTAAAATACTACAAGACAAAATTCAAACTTTCCTAGTCCTGCCATAAGAAGTAGAGCATGAATCAGATGACTACTATAGCTATCCTCCTTTCAGAGCAGAGAGAGACTGGCCATTAACTGAAAATAAGATGGAACAGGTAATGATTGATGCCATGCAGTGGACGCAGAGTCGCAGACTGAATGATTTTGTTGTGTTTGTCTGAGCGATTGGTCTTTGTGTTTTCGTTGTTTGGTTGTTGTGCACAAAGTGAAGTCAAAGTGTACTAGTAATCTATCTTTCTGTACACACTAAAAACTGACTCAAGTCAATAATATTTCTACTCTTGTTGTGTAATAACAATTTTACTTCTACTGCAGGCTGATCTTCACAGTCAGTCAGTAAAAGTATCGGAGATGATGATGAAGTCAGGAGGACGTTTCATGAGTGGCATAAACTTAAAAGCCTAAAGGTAAACACGTCAACAACAACCACAGCAGACCCAAATGTCTGTAGAAGTGGAATAGAGTGTAGCGGTGGGATGATTTACTAACTTAAACTGTAAAATGTTATGTTTGGAATGGATAATGTGCTTTGCCTTTGTCCAACTCTCTTTTAAAAAAAAAGTACTCTAAAGTCTTAACGTAGGATGTGCTACTGCTAAGCACTGTGGGCCTGCTCTCTCCTGTTATTGTTGAAGGTCAATGCTGACAACAGACTAGAGTAGAGATGATGCATACATGCCACCTCGGAAAGTGTTCTTGTTGCACTACACCATAACTTGTGCATTTGTTTCAACTTTGTTTCTCAATAGCCCCTTTGGATTTCCATCTACAATGACAGGCCGGGCCTTGCCCTATACTTTGGAAAGCACACTTACCTTACCAATAAATTGACATTTTGTTTCCAGCCGGGCAGTGTCGAGTGGCGAGGCGACACACGCAAGATTGATGGACGAGAGGAGGACCAAGAAGAATGCCGAAATGCAAATCCAGTCCACATGTTTTACCAGGATAACACAGTAACAGTATCCACTTTTATCTTCTTTTAAATAATTTGATTAATATTCTGTATACAATCTTTACGACAGTGTGTTCTTGGAGTTGTTATTTCATCATTAGGTTTGCTCTCTGTTTACGATTCTTCCCTACCAATATTTAAAATTTCTATTTGCTATCTGTAAAAGTATTAAGGCCGGAACAACAGAACAAGAACTAGAAGTGTATGTAATCCGGGTCTCTCATCATCATGCATGCATTTCCTTTTTCTCCCTTATATATGGATATGGTAGTCTTCAATGATTGTCGTTTGTTTGTCCATGCATACTGTTTTTCTATGTCAAACCTTTCCCAAAGACCCCCTTCCCATCCATTCAACAAACCCTAACCCTCTTCCCCCGGGCTGTGTGACTTATTGTCGAGGTGTGACTAAATTAAATGTACACCAATACTTAATCACACACTTGCTGGGGCGGATGTGGCAAAAGCAACAGTACTTCAATTTCAAGGCAGAGCGATGATCTTCTTCTGCTTGCCCACCCATGAGTAGGATATTTTAGAGGTTATTGTATTTAACAAAGGAACATCTACCTCAGCATTAATTGCCGGCATGGATTGGATTTGTTTGTTGTCATTCCTCATATACAGCACTAACTGTTAGGCTGTAGGCCTAGTCAAGTGACTCGACACAACTGTAGTTTGTAACTCTGTCTAGTAGGCTATCCCAACCACCATTATGTTTTGTTGTAAAATATTTTAGCATATTATTGTTGCTCGGTAAGTTCTGTACTGTACTTCATTCTACTACTCCTCTAACAGTCTCTCAAAGGCGATTGACTGTCTCCTTTTCTTTTTTTGCAAATGCTGCTGCCCTGCCAGTGTCTACTACTACTACTATACTACCACCACCACCACCCCAATCATGGCATGTTAGAAAAAGGAAACCATCTTCACCATGCAGCCATTGCTGTGCCAAAGTTAAACATAAACATCAAGCACAGGTAAGAGAGAGGTTTGGAGGAGGCAGAATTATTAATGGACATGTTGTCAATGATTTCAATTTCACACACCAGTCCAGATAAAGAATGCATAGACTGGAGGACAGATTGAAAGTACTAGTAGGACAAGTCAATCAGTGAGGTGTGTCGCATCTATCTATTTGTGTCTTACACAGTCAGCCAATTATTTAAATCAAACACAGGCTATGGGCGGCCCTGCACCAGCAAGGAAACAGTGTGATGTAAAACAGTTACCCCACCTACAAAACATTAACAACATTGCATGTAACATAGAAAAATATATTTAATTTACCCTAACAAAAATAAACTAAACCCACAAAAGCTGACCCACCCCCCTCCCTAACCCCAACCAATGTCCATAGGAAAGTCCAGGAGAAAAAGCCCGTAAAGCAAAAACCCAATCCTAACGCCCATACCAGTTCCCACCCACCCAAACAAGAATTAAAAAAGGGGCAGAACTTGATGACAGGGACTAAGGTGTGGGGCGGGACTCAAGGAGGACACGCATCTGCTCCTCTAAACGGGCGACGCGGCATATGAGGGCGTGTCAGTTGCAGCCACAGTGGGTGGGGCACGAGAGATGGCACTACCGTGGCGGCGGGCAGCCGCCAGACAGTGGCGCCGTACCGCTGGAGAGCGGTGGCTGGGGCCCGGGGCACTGGAGGAGGCTTCAATTGCTGCCGCAGTCTCCTCCTCTGCTAAGACCACCAGCCGCCGGTATTCCTGCTGGATTGCCTCCAGCTTCCGGCGCCGTGCCTTGGCGGCCAACTCCTTCTGGTTGAGTTTGGGAGTAGCTGTGTATCAAAAAGAAAAAAACAAGACAATTGTAAAATATACTCTTAGAAAAACAGTAACACAAGTTAATTATTTACACACATAGTGGCATGGTAGAGTAGCACTATAAAGCACAGTAGTACATAACATTTTAAATCTCGCCCGTCCTTCTTCCTTCCACCCGTCTTTCCCTTTTTAGTTGAACAGTGCACCAGGTGCTCTTCTCCATAAACATTTCAAAGCAGAGTTGAAATCAGATAGATGAGGCCATTGGTTACTCAATACTCCCGCTCCTATGCCAATTAAAGGGATTCTAGTCTTCTAGTTCACTCTTGAAACGTTCCCAACAACTCATACTTACTTATGACTTCGGATGCCGGGCGGACTTTGTCGGCCCGCCATCCTCACGCTAAAAAGGGTAGGGGTCCCTTGGGGACAATTAATTAGGATGATGTGCCCGGCACAGTGGCAGGCGCATCCTGTTTTTTTTACATTCTGGTTGGCGGTGCCGAAAGCAATGCTAAAAATACATGTTGCGCTGCTTTTCCAAGCACAACATGACGAGCCCCGCACAGAGCCTGTCACGTTTTGCTTTGAAATGCAGGGGGGTCCTATTGCATAGGTAGGTAGTACCCTCCATGGGGGACCCCAAGCATACTCTGCAATGTCTGCATGCCGTTCCGTGGTGGACGGCAATGCCGCCACGCAAAGGCTTTCCAAAATGCAGATTATATGGCTGGCGGTGTGTTCAGAGAGACACCACCGCCATATTGAACCCTTTTCCGCCTGGTCGACATGTGGGGGTCTGACTCTTTTCTACAGGGATGACGGGAGGTTTGCCCCTGCGGTGTCGGCGGGGCCCTAAGTCTCAACAGTACAGTATACACATACATACAGTACACCCTTGCAGTGAGTGTACTGTCAAGTTCAACAATAGTTAAGGATTATGAATCTAACTTACCATCGCCCGCCACTGGTGCTGCCAGTTGAAAACCTATCTCTTTCCAAAGTAATGTTGTGTATTAGATCTGATGACTTACTCAAGGTCAAGCGCCAGGGTACCCTTGGGGTGGCAGTAGCGCTTAATAAGAACTTAATACATACATACATACATACATACACCTTTGAGCCCACATGACCTGCCTCACATTGCTACTGTCTAGTCTACGAGCTGCGTACAAGCAGTCAACAAAAACATTAACAAGCCACTTTTTTAGGAAGTACTGGTGTACTGTTAGTACATATTGCTTATCAATAAATGCTACACTTTTTAGCACAGCTGAGAAATGCTTGCAAGTTGCAATATACTAACGCGCACCATTTCATTTTTCGCATTACAGACGGAAGATTCCCTTCTACGAACCAGAGCTTTGCAGAGCTTCTGAATGATGCAACAAGTACCAGTACTAGGTTCTTCTAAGGTGAGGGGTCCCTTCACTCACATCTTCATTTATGAATTTATATGAACTAAATTCCTAGGGGATGGTGATGCTGTCTTCCACCACTGTTCAGTTATCATGATTTAATTCCCAACTGTAAGTAAGTGTAACAATGTTTATTGTTTTAATGTTATTGATTTTCCAGTTGGTGCTGCATTTTATAATAGAACAATGTACAGAGCTTCTCAATTCAAAATGAACATTTTGAACGTACATAGACTTGGTGGTATTTGATGTGGACTAACTTACACGAGTGAGCAAATTAAAGTAAGGGTGTGCATGTGCATTGCTTCCACGACTGAGAGGTTGGGTGTGTTATGTTCTGGGTTGTGTACTTGTTGGGTATCTTGGGGGGAGGGTTCGGAGACCTAATAGTTATGACAAGACAGTACTATAGTCGAGCAGGGGATTGTGATGGGTTCTGAATTTCTGATTGAGGTGTGTGAGGAAGGTCCAACCTACCATCACCAACATCCTATTTTCTTGTGCAAAGGTCTGTGTATGTGCAAGATCCCTACAACAGTAGTCGTATGTCCTTTAGGCTATCCTATCAAAATAGTAATAAATCTGGTTGGGCTTTTGTTGCTGTGAATTTTCAAAGCCTCAAGATTAACAAAGACTCAAGATCAATAAGACTAGAAGTAGTACAAGACGACGACCCAAAGGATTGGACTCAGTGGCTAGAGCTACTGGTGAATATGAGTTTTATATTACAACCTTTCACATAAAGAGTGGCACTGGCCAACTGGGCAAGACTAGCTACTGCAGTACAGACAGACTGATAGTAGTAGTAGTACTGAGAGTCATCATAGCAGAGGCAGGGATAAGATATTTGAAACCGTACAGATCAAAGGATAATTGTTGGTAAAAAAAATAGCATTTGGAAACAAACAATAGTTCGTGAAAAATATGGTGCAGTAAAATTTATGGAATAAGAAATATTATTAAAAACAAGAAGACTTACTGGTGCCAGCAGAGGAGCCCTCATTGGTGTCCTCCTGGTGGTGCTGTTCGGACTGTTGTCCCGCCGACTACCCACTCCCTGTCTGTCTGCCCCTGGGTGCTGATGAACAGGAAAGATATAAGAAAGAGACAGACATTGATGGATGGTGTCAAACAAATATAATATTTTTTCAACAACGGTCAAAAAACACTTATGTAAACAACAATTGCAATAACTAATTTGACCGATCTCATCTGGTCAACAAGTAGTATCGGGGGATTCGCGGATCGACTACTTAAGTTACTATTTATCAACAGTAATCCAGTCTTCCATTCTGATTCCAGAATACTAAGTTACAAGCCACTAAGCCTAAGTACGAAGTACCACCCAACCTAGCCCACCTATTCCAGGCATGCCAATTGTACATTAAGTATGCATTTCCACTTCTTTTATTCCTCAACAATGCATATGGTCAAATGGAGGACACATGACTACATTTTTTGTATACACCAAATTTTGGGTTGATTGATTGATGCTGATGTTCTGCTAGTGCTAAGCCAATTACCACCACTCATTGAACAAACTAGAAAAGGTTCTAATAAAGACTGCCGTACTAGCAGCACGTCACGTAACTCAGGGGGCATCACGCATACCACTAACAAATTAGAAACTCATACAAAGTACCTAAACCTAAGTATCAATCCGCCCCTATCTATTAGTGACAGGACAAAGTAAGGAGTGGACTAGAGTCACTGTAGCATTACGTAACTTAATTTCTCTAAAATAAACTCGTACAGAATGAATCACGCTAAGCGAGCGCAAACGCAAAGTTGCAAACAAGTAAGATAAGTAGTAGCGCTGAAGAGCACCTGTGTCATAATCACAGAAAACTTTCTGGAATGTAAGCAGCAACATTCTAGCTGGTTGATGGAAAAAAAAGATATTCGCAATATATAGCGCAGAGCAGAAGAACAGACACAAAGTAGTAATAATTAAATAGTTACTCACCAAGCCCCGGGACCTCCACTCCTAGAAGGTCCAGCAGGTCCTGCTCACGGTCCAGGATGTCGGACCACCAGTGCGTCAGCTGCGCCTGGGTGCACCGGACCCCAGAGAAGCGCGACACTGCCCGGCGCACCTTCCCCCGCCACTGCCGATGCTCCCAGAGGTTGTACATGGACCCAGGCCTCCACCTGCTGCCAGGGTTGAGGCGAGGTGGCGCTGCACGAAGAAAATCAGTGCAGCCAACTCCACCTCCCCAAATAAGGCCAGTGCCTGCACCCCTTGTGGGCGCTGCCTTCCGCAAGGAAGGCGGTCGCGGCTCTGGCTGCGACGGTGACCAGCCCTCGAAGGTCCAAGGGCATGGAGTCATCATAAATCCATTAGACGGGAGTTTGGCCATTACAGGATTATGGTCTGAGATAATCCTAGGGGATATATTAATGCCCATTTCCTTTGCTCTCTGACAAGAAACAAAAAAATAATCCAAACGGACCAACTTATTATGGGGGCAGAAGAGAAAGTATATCCCATACCCGTTTGTTTATGTCTGTACCATAAATCGACTAACCCATGCTCTCTCACCAGCCCCCGTAAGGCCTCAAAGGTCTGAATTTTGCACCCATGGTATGGAGAATTACTCGTCAAATCAAAATTGCTCTCCAAATGAATATTAAAATCCCTGCAGAGAATTAATGGGTGTGGCCACAATGCGAGTTCCAAACTCAAAAAGTTTAAGATGTCAGGGTCATCCATATTAGATCCGTAAATAGAACATATTGTAAAAGGGACACTGTTGATTATGAATTCGACAATCACCCAACGGCCAAATTGGTCCTCCTTGACTCTCCGACAAGTTCCCACTCCACGTCGTACAAGTACAGCCACACCCCTTATAGTAGTGCTTTGACGTGTATATGCCACAAGATCTAAGCCGAATTCCTTCAGCCAACCACTTTTACTACATGGGATATGAGTTTCTTGAAGACAGAGAATATCTATCTGCATAAGCTGAACACATTTAGCTAAAATCCCCTTTTTCTGCTGTCATTTAATCCAAAAATATTCCATGAGCATAGTGATACTCCTCCCCTTCTACCTGTCATTTAGTAGGAAATCAGATTCTTCATCAGGCCTAGGCATTAGAAGCAGGATACAATTCCAAATTGTGACAATAGCTATCAGTTTCATTAAACAAATATGCTCATGAGAAAATATGGACAAAAATGAGAACAACAACGTTACACCACCCCCCACCCCACCCCCCAAACCTACCCCCACCGCCCTCTTCCCCCTCCCCCCGCCACCCACCACATAGGGCATAGGGACTAAAGTCTCAGCTGATGCTGAGCTGAACCGCCACCCCCCCAGCTAAACTATCCCCCTCCCACTACTAGGCTATCAGACGTATTATCTACTCTTCAATTGATTCCCTAGTATTGCTAATAGCCAATTAGACCCAGACGACACCCTAATGAAAGACAGACTTAAAAAGTGTATAGGTTCTCCCAGCATTATAATGAAAGCGAGAATTCCTTGGCTTGGATCTCAGACAAAAAGTAATGGGTCTTCCGCTGATGAACCACCTTTAATTTGGCAGGATTAAGAAAGGTCTGTGCCCCTATAGCCTGAAAGACTGGCATTAGTTGATGCAAAAACCACCTCCTTTCCACAGCGGCCTGACAAAAGTCAGGCCTTACAAATTAATCACAGCCTTTCGCAACTCGTTTCCGGTCCGGCCTCGCTAGATTGTACAGAGCCTTCCTAGCCAGGAAATTATTCAGGGAAATAAGTATGGCACGCGGCCTGTCATCTACCTGACCAGTTCTTTTGCGATGCTTAAAAGGGCATCGATGAGCCCTCTGAATTTGCACTTTCCAATCCCATTGTTGTAACTCGGGGAATGCCTCTTCAAAAAGTTCAGTCGCAAACTGCCGGGGATCTTCTGCCTCTTTGCTTTCGGGAATACCTAGGACTCGTAAATTGTTCCTTCTTGTTCTATTTTCCAAGTCGGTTAGTTTCCAGACTGTATCATCCTTCACCGCTTAGATATATTTTTGTCAGGTCTTTCTATACAGCAAGCTCGTCCTCTAATTGCGAGATCCATGTCTCAGCCTCACTGATTCTTATCGTAAAATCAGAGCATGTCTTCGCCTTCCGGCGCATCAGATTCTGTAGTTTGTGACACGCTCCTTGTGTCCGAGAGCTCTCTGCTCTGGTTTCCGCACGATGAGCCATGATGCTCTGGTATATTGTTGACAGCGTGATTTTTCAGAACCATTAAGATTATTGTCCTTTATAGTCGTCCGCGGCTCGGCTGAGACTACTTCATTTCCATTATCATTGAACTGAGTTGAAAAAGAATAATCCCAAGTGAATGACCCGGCTGCGCCTTGCTCTGGAAAGGCCCCTGCCTCTTTTATTTTACGAACTGTATTTATCTGAGCCGTATCGCTGCATTCCTCCTTCTGCCTTGCCCCCCCTCCTTTGTTTCCTTTTCATCAATGTTTTTCTCTCCCTCTAACTGATCTGTAATCTGTTCTTCAGTCCTGCTGTAAAAAACATAATTCATCTGTAGCTGTGAAGCATGTTGTTGTCCCGCTTCCTCCTCCAGTTCTATTTCAGGTCCGGTGTCAGAGCTTCATTTGCTGCCTGTGTATTCTTGTTGAGGCTTGTTGTATCCTGAATTTGTTGTATTGGTATATTCTCAAATTGTTTTGCAAACGTCTGATAGTCCAACAATCTTGCAGAAATTTTCTAGCTTTTCTCTTCATCATCATATTTAACTTTATTTGGTTGTTACAACCATCAACGTGCAAGTGCATACATTACAGAGTGCATTTGTACCAATAAAACTACTGTACATTAAAAACCAGAATGAGAATTTAGTTTCAAAACCAACAGCATGTATATAGTTGTAAAAACAATAATAAAAGAGATAAAACAAGGATAAACCTAATACTGTGCAAAAAGCTTACAACAAATTTTGTGAAAAGAGAGAGAAGAACATTACTAGAGCGAAGCGATACAAAGATACAGTACAATCAGAGTAAGAGCAATTCATTCATAAAACTTTATTTAGGTAATTTCAAGGTTAACTAAAAAACTACCCGAGAGAAAGTTGGATGGGGCTACAGATAAAAAAGTATAGGATATTTTAAAAGAGGTCAAGGTAGTATGCTTTATATATTATCTAGTGCATAGCAACCAATGATCCACGTTTACCCTATAATGTTGCCACTGCACAGACTATCAGTGGCCTACGATCAGTTTTTAAGATTCAGAATACTTCTTGGTGGGACTGAGTTCCCATCGGTCTACATACAGGTGCCAGCCATTTAAATCTTGGTGTGGTGTATAGCGAACACACAAAGAGGATGTGTTGAACAGTTTCAGATGTCCTGGGGCAGCCAGGGCAGTGCGGTACAGCCCTGCAAAATTGTTGCCATGCAGCTGTAAAAGAATTTAAAGGGAGGCAACCAAATCTTAACTGTATAGAGAGCTTTCTATCTGGAGGGGTAGAGATTACTTCCATACACTGTTCATACACACCTATCCACTTAAATTCCATAAATTCTGATGTCAAATGACCCGGGGCAGGCTGGGAAACAGTTAGGTCGACCGCCCAGTTCCAATAGTGGGATTTTACAACATCTGTACGGGTAGAAGGCTAGAATCAGTAACATCCCACAAGTTACCCAGCCCTTTGGCAGAGAGCAAAGCTTTAACTTTGGTAAACCAGCCTATTTTTTTCAATCGATCTAGTTTACAAAGGTCTTCGAAGGCTGTAGTGTAATGACTAAGCTCAGGTGTTTGTTTTAGTCGCAGCCAAAATAGGAGGGGACGAAGCCTGGCATTATCCACAATAGTGGTCCTACCCTTATCCAGTCTCAGGGGGCCAAGCGCGGTACTCTGGGGAAGAGAGCAAAAGGATCTTAAAAACGTGTTTTCAGTCTGTAGAAGGCCCTCGATATTGTTGAAGCTTCAGATTTCGGCCCCATACAGAGCAGATGTTACTACCCTCTGATCATAAATCCGCAATGGCGCTGCTATTTGAATGGATTGGGAGGTCCTTTTAATATTGTGGTACTTCCACTCCAGTTTCTCTAAAAGTGTCACCCCCAGGAAATCAAAAGTAGACAATTTCTCCAGGGGAATCCCTCCCAGAATCAGTTTACCTTTGAATGATTTATGAGGGATCATTGTCAGGAGCTTGGTTGTTGCGGTATTAACCTCCAGTCCTCTCTAATTGCAAAAGGCCATAAAGCGGTTTAGGAGAAGTTGAAGGCCACTAGGGGTCTTGGAGACTACTAATGTGTCATCCGCAAATAGTAAACTTGAGACTTTTCCACCCCCAAGTGTATGTGTGTCAGGTGGAACTTCCTCCAGGTACTTCACCACCCCGTTTATAAAGAGTAAAAACAGGGTGGGAGCCAGGACACACCCTTGCCGGACCCCCCTGACAACCTTACTTCTATCCTTTATTCTTTGCTCATATTTGGTCAGGCAGCATTAGAGATCATTCACAAATCTGTCTCCTTATCAAGAATAACACTGATTTCCTTGATTTTCCAAATTACTTCTTCCCTTTCAATTTGAGCATATTTAATGTAAATACAAATCATTCCCATAAAACCCTGGACATTATGTTCTGCCCACTCCTTCAGCAATTCCGGGTGATGATTTTCATATGTCGGGGTTATCTTTACTCTTAGTTCTCTTGGGACCCTTCCTCTTGGATACGCTCCTGCTCTCATGTGCTTGTCACTTACCCATATTGAGACATGTTCATCCACCAAGGGTCCTCCAACTCCTGACTCACGTCTTTCCCTCTACGTTTTTCAGGCAGTTTCAATCGAGGCCGCGGGGGCATGCCTGCCTCATAGCCATTTCCAGTCAACAATTTGTTTGTTGGCGTGCTTCCAGAGCATTGGAGGTGCCCTGCATATGAAGGGCCCGCCTTGCCTCAAAATGATCACTTAACTTGTTCTTGACAATACAGAACAACACAGGCACTCGAATTCTTCGTCGGAAGAATATTTTATTGCACCATAAAATAAAACCGTCCACGCATTCCGGCTGCTACACACAGCCGTATTCACGACCACGAGCACCATTTTACAATAACATTTTATACTTGTTTACAAGGTAGACCTGGAAAAAAGAAACCTGAAGTGCTATCATGGGAGTTTCATCTTTCAACATGTCAGTTTTTAAGTCTATCAATCCATGCTTATAATTCACTATGTCTATTATTTTTTTAGTACACAATAAAGGGCATACTGCAAAAATAAAATCGCATAATTGAACTTCCATGTTCTATGCATGGATATTTTAAATACTTTTGGTTTTCTTACATCAAATGCCCTTAGAAATCTAATAGTCACACAGTGCTTCCTGTAGGGTCAGTCTTGACCCTGGTCCAATTGGAAGAGTCCAGTCCAAACTGCGAAGCCAGCTCCTCCCTGAACTGGAACTTGAGCAACCTGGGACCAGTTTCAGGGGAGTTAACTGTCAGACAGAGGCTAGTTCATGTTTATTTCCAAATGCTTTACAGGCATAGATGAGGGAGATATGAGACAACTCATAGAAAATGTGTCTTCAGTTTAGATTTTCACAGCACTGATTATAGTTTCTTGAAAAAAGAAGCCTTTCATTTTTTCCGTTCATGCAATCTTCTCTGTAGGGTAATATGATATCTAGCAAATGCGAGTGTGTTGGCAGATATGTTATGTGTTCAGCATGTGGGCAAAATCTTTTTCCATTAGCTCTTGATTACGGCTAAAGCACACAAGACGTTTGCATGGATGAGGGCGGCGAGGACGAGGATAAGAGAGAGACCACGGGAGGGAAGAGGCAGCGTGGAGATGCCACGGCAGGTATGTGCCTTTTTTCATTATAAATAAATTATCCCGGCTAACTCTGCTCTGCTACAGAGTCAGAGCTTTGCCTGTTCTCCATGTTCTCAACGGAGCGCGGAGAAGACAAAACTCCATAAACACCACTGGTGGAGCAAAGTTCTCAGCCCGAGGTTAATTTTGAAGGAACGTGTGAAGGGAATCAAAAGACGGACGTAGCTGAGTAAGTCAATTGGTGGAATGAGAGGTATCTAAAATGGTGGAGAAGATGCTGTTTTAGATAAAGCAGATATCTGATTGGGTATACAGAAACATTGTGTACTCAAAAAATAGGATGCATGCTACTTTCCTGAACAAAGCAAACACAAGGAGATGATGGACCGAGCACTGAAACTTTTCAGACACTCACCCCCAGTCACAGATCTGGGTTTAATCCATCATCGTTCTTTAGGTCACTTCGCCACCCCAGTTGAGACAAAGCTATATGCAAATCAGTCTTGACCCTGTGCCTCATGGGAACAGGCCAGCCCGAACTGCCAAGCCAGGTCCTCCCTGGAATGGAAACAAGCATCCTGGGACCAGTTTCAGGCAAACAGCCCTCATCAGCCAGGCTAGCTTGAATCCAGTGGAAAAGTGAGCAAGGAACCCACGTCTGGGCATACCCTGCCAACTTACTGGGAACAAAGCAAACACAAGGTGATGATGGAGGGAGCACTTTTCGCCCTAAGTGGAACAGGTATGCCCAGACATTGGTCCCTTGCTCACTGTGCCACTGGATTCAAGCTAGCCTGGCTGATGAGGGTGACATACCCTGAAACCGGTCCCAGGATGCCTGTCTCCAGTTCAGCGTGGACCTGGCTTGGCAGTTCAGTCTGGACTGTTCCCATGAGGCACAGGGTTAAGACTGATTTGCATATGGCTGGGTTCAAACTGGAATGGCAAGGTGAGCAAAAAAACGATGGATTTAGGCCCAGATCTCTGTACTGGGGTGAATGCATGACATTGTTTTGCATTCTGTCTATCAACTGTTATTTTTGCATTTGTCACCCCGAGTGGGACGGGTATGCCTAGACGTGGGTCCTGTGCTCTCAATGCCACTGGAATCAAGCTATCCTGGCTGAAGAGGGGTGAAACCCCAAAACCAATCCTAGGATGCTTGTTTCCAGTCCAGGAAGGATCTGGCTTGGTAGTTCGGGCTGGACTATTCCCATGAGGCACAGGGTCAAGACTGATTTGCATATGGCTGGGTTCAAACTGGAACGGCATGTTGAGCAAAAAAACGATGGATTTAGGCCCAGATCTCAGTACTGGGGTGAATTTATGACATTGTTCTGCATTCTGTCCATCAATTGTTGTTTTTGCATTCTCCCAGATATAGCAGTTAGCGATAGGATAAGCTAATATTTTGCAAGAGTCAACCATACCTGCTATTTGCATTTGTAAGCTAGTGTGCTGAATTTGAAAATATGGTGAACTTGTGACCTGCTGGTACAGTTGAATGTTGCAGAAAGTGTTACTATGGAACATAGGGTTAAACAGACTGGGAGAAGGGTTGTGAATTAACAGGGGTTTTAAAAGATGAAATGCTAAGTTATATATAAGTGATATGCTACTAAAATAAGGTTTCCCTAATCTGTACTGTATCTTGAACTGGTGTTTTCTTAAAAAATAACACTAGGATTATTGGAAATACGTTTTTGAACTCTCGGGAGGGTTTAAAGCTCTATCGCGATGCTGAACTGCGGCCTCGCGGTGGAGTCGCGACTCCAATAAATTACCGATGCATATTGGATACTTTTGAAAGAGAGTAACAAAGGTTTAATATGTGTTACTAATAGAAATCGGTTTTAAAATATGAAAAACTGAAGCGAGCATTTCAATTTGTTACTTACATTAATTTGTGTGTAAAAAGAGAGGGAAAGTTTGCCATTACCGGTTTTACATTGTTGAGAGTAGTGCACCACATTTATTGTGTTGGAAAGAAAATATTTAAGGAGTTTCTGACATTTTCATATCTGCAATAGTATATCAGAGGTGAGTTACAACCGTGTAATGTGGCTGTGGCCACTTAAATAGACTAATCAATACCCACGCGCCCTGGTTTATGAGCAGAAAGGAATACATACACTTTCTTTTTTATTTTTTGATCCTTGTTAGAAATGGGGGTCTCTGGTTGGCAGTGGATGGCCACTGTCCAAGCAGGGACCCTTCTTTCTGAGTCAGAGTAAAGGGCTGCACCCCCTGGACAACCCTTGCTCCACCCTGTGGTAACGTAGCACGAGCAGTTAGGCTAATCTCAGAGGCAGTGTGTAAAGCGTTGATGATCATACACAGCAAATACAGTGAGGAACACTACAAAGGGACACAACACAGGTAGTTATCAAAAAATAGTTATCTTTATATAGAGGCTTATCACAAGACCAAATAATGAGGAAACCACAATACTGTACAAAAAAAATAGTTCTCTCTGGATGCTGCAAAAATAGTTCCAATGGGGAAGGTAAAGCTCAGTTCAGGGCAATGGTCTCTGCGACCCTTTTTACTCACAGTTCTGAGATGTTGTCAAATAATCCACAAGATATGTTGCTCCGGCGGGTTAGAGATGTTTTTCCTCACGCTTTGGTCACGGCCGCTCGCCAACGGGGGTTAGCGACCGGACGCTCAGCCACTGTAGCGATGATTTTCGGGCCGCAAACATGAGGGGCGGCGATCAGGCCAGCGGGCCTTCAGTGGCAGCGATGCGACAATTTTCCGGAAGCTCCGCAGCTGTAGCGATGATTTTCTTTACGCTCTGTAGGTGTAGCGATGATTTTTAGGATTTAGCGATAATTTTGAGGCTTTAGCGACGAAATGAAGTCTACTGGTCCTGAGACTTCAGTCAGGGGTCTAGCTCTCTCTCTAGCCCTTGGGTGATTGCAGGTTCAAGATTAAAAAGTTCTCTAACAGCTCCTTTTCCCTCCTTTTTCCAGTCCAATGAAAACTACTGCAGGCCAATCCAGGAAACAGCACACAACATCAGGACAGTCCTCTCCTGCAGCTTCCTTCAGTTCCACGGACAGAGGTTGGTCTTGAGATCCAGGGGCAATACAAATTGAAGGGGTTTCAGCACAGATATTTATACCCCCAAAGTCTTTGTTCCAAAGAGTCACAAGTCACTGAACCCAGCCAGAACCAGTTCTGCTCAGTCCTGGAACACTTTGTTTACCAGGCTGCTTCTTTCCTTTCAGGGTGCAGGGCAGAGACATCAGACGCACCACAGGAGGTGGAGCCAGCATTGTGAAGGGAAGGCACAGCCCTATTCAGGTCCCAGGTGCAACTCCTCCCACCCATCTAGATGTAGATCTCTCCATTCAGCACTGGGACACCTCACTCTGTCTCCCGGAATTCTCCAGCCCTGTCACTCCAAATCCATACAGCTGATTATTCTGAGCTCAGGCATACTAAATTCGTTTTTCTACCATGTTCCTGGGGTCAGTTAGGACGATAGAGTGTAATAGTCAAACTGCCCATTCTGGCCTATGGAGAACAGGTAGCCTTACAGTAGTGAAAAATGAAATTAGGTGTAATTCACTACCAGGATATGCTACACACATCAGAGCATGTCCTACATTACACATGCAATGCACCCTACCATAGGGGTGGCTTACATGATGCCATGGGAAGGTTCAGAGGCTGGGAAGTGGATGCACTTCACAGCCAAGATGGCAGTTCTAGACTGCACACAGACACTGCAGTGGCAGGTCTGAGATACACTTTACAAGCTGCTTCTGTGGGTGGCGCAAACCAGCGCTGCAGGCCCACCAGCAGCATTTAGTTCACCAGCCCTGTGCACACACAGGCCACATTACTAGGGACTAACAGGTAAACCAAATAAGCCAATCATGGATATACCAATTCACATGTCATATTTACAAAGGGCGAGCATATGCACTTTAGAACTGATCAGCAGTGGTAAAGTGCCCAGAGTCATAAAATCAACACAAACAGGTCAGAAAAAATACAGGCGGAAGGCAAAAAGATTAGGGATGACCCTGCAAAAAGGGCCATTTCCAACACAACCACCTTCTAGCCAAAACGCAGGGGAGACGAATCACTACCTTGATGGGCTTCCCTGCTTTGGGCGATAGAACATGGATCTGGCCCGCGACTGCAGGGGCATACTCCAGTTCTACGCCACTCCGAACCCTGTGGGATCCCCTGGTCCACACTCTCAGGGCCCACTACGACAACCGATAGGGAACTCTTCCCCTCACCTGTGGACACCACCTGTGCAGCACCTAACCCAAGCTTTCTCACAGGGGTGTCCCAACAGAGAGACAGCAAGCAACAGTTGCCAGTGACAGTAGTCAGCGGTGAGACCCAGGCCCTATACCTCTCAGGGCTCCCAAATCTCGGCGGCATCAGAAAGCGGGGACGCAGTAGCCCTAGGTGACTGGCACCTTTTGTTCACTCTCCCTCTCATCAGGTCAGGCACACCGTGACACTGACCCACCAGCCCTGGGCCTGTACCCAGCGGCAGGGCCGGAGACTGGGCAGAAGTCAGGGGTAAGGCTGCCCTCTCCCGGCCCCCTTCACTGGGGCCCTGCACCCTCCCACCTAGAGAGGTGCACCCATAACACAAACCGGTAGGGGCACTGTTAGCAGTTGCCCCTTCCTCCAGGTCAGGGGCGACACCCTGGACCTGGTCCTCCAACCCAGGGTCTGTACCCTTAGGCTGGACCTGTGCCTGGCAACCCAGGACTTCTGGTGGAGTACACCCATTCCCCCCATGGACAACACACTCCTCTGGAGTTGGGCAATAGACTGCCTGGCACACCAGGACTTCCTGGGGAGCACACAGGCCCCCCTTGAGGGAAACATACCCTTCCACCAGTTCATGGCCTTGACCCTGCAAACGATCTACCAACCTGGAAAACCCCTCAGGTGGCACCGGGGTCAGAGGCTAGGACTCCCTCCCTCTGCACCCCCTTCCAGCATACTGCACCCTCCCACCTGGGGTGGTGCTCTTAGAAAAAAAAATGGTCGGCACACTGCTTACAGTTTTCTCTCCCTCCAGGTCAGACAACACCTGGACCTGACTTTCCAACTCAGGGACCCACTCCCACAGTTGAACAACTGCCTGGCAAACCAGGACTTCCTGGGGAGTACAAACACCCTTCCCGAGGGTAACACAGAACTCCTGTGTTGCGTGACAGTCTGCCTGGTGCAGATCTCCTGGTCCCTGTCCACCTGACAGGGCGCGAAGATCTCCCAGGACAGAAGTGGTGTCACCATGGTCATTCCTCTGGAGCTCAGCTCTCCTGACTGGCCCCTGACCCACTGGTTCTCCCACTGGGGGCTCCTTCCCCCTCTCACCCCTCAAACTGGACTTCTGCACCCTCGTCCTAGGAGTGGCACGGCCAGACACAAGAACTGATGGAGGCCTGACTACGGGCACTCCCAGCTCACCTAACACAGGGAGACTCCCCACAACTTACGGTCCGCACGGACAGACTATATTCTCTACCTGGTGTTCCCTCCTGGAACCATCCAGTACTTAAGACTGAGGTGGGGGTCACTTCAGGACCTATCCCAGTCTCACTCCTGCTCCCTCGAGACAGGATGTGAGGCCCTACAACCTCCTCACAACAAGGGGACCTAGCTGCATCACTCCGGACCTCTCCCATTCCTCTGGGTGGGAAGACCTTTGAACCACTCCTATTAGGGTCATTCTCTAATGCCTCTACAGAGCCTCTGGTACTCACCCAGAGGTCTGCCTCCTGTGCCATCTCTCTAGGATCAGGGAACTCGCACTCTAACCGGTGTTGGTTTAGCTCTGGAAAACAGGAACTCACAATAGGGTCTCCCACAATTGGATTACACAGTTCCACGCAGGTGCTAACCTTCACCTCACAATCCAGTGCCTCACATACGTACCCCACACCATTCTCCGGAAATGGGCGAGACATTACATGACTGTCTCTATCACTCAACCCACACTCTTCTGGGTGATTCTCACACTCATACACCAGGACTTCAATCACGGGGGGACCCCTCTCCCTGCACCTCGCATCTAGAGTCGGTAGAGTGTCCTTCCCCTCACTAGGACTATGGGCTCCTGCGCTGGTTCCCCAATCCACCTCAGGGACACTGCACACTAATGGACATACCTCATATCCTTGAATCCCCTGGTGTAGATCAACCCCCTTCTTCGAGTCAGGTGCCACATCTCTGGGTGGCCGTACTACACTGTCATCATTACTTAACTCAATTTTGCTGCCACCACTGGACCTCACCCTCACTGGTGAGTCCAGACAATTAAAACTGCGCTCGGGGAACAATCTACACTCCCAAGCTAACTTCTCCTCTACTGCTATCTGCGCTCTCTTGTGGAAATCCCTAACAACCTCTTTAGGAATGTATACTCTGCTCTCTGTCTGTACTACTGGTATGCTGCCACCAGAGGGACTGGAGGTCTCTCCATTCTTTGCCTTAATCTCCAGCTCCCTCAATGCTCTTTCATGCTCAAGCTTCATTTTCATCATTTCAAGCTCTATCTTCCTGATCTCATGGTCTCTCTCCTTCTGACCTTCTATTTGCATCTTAGCCATCTCCCTATTATGGCGTCTCTCTCTTTCCCTGTCCTCCATCTCCTCTGGGGGCAGACCCTATGCCGACACACTTGTGCCCGGGCTGGAAAGCGCTTTACTACCTACTGCATCAATCACTTAATTCACATTTTCTCCCTCCACCACCGGTTCTCCCACATTCCTAGGGGCATCCCTGGCTGCTAGCCAGGGCTTCAGTGCCTTGCAGAATTCTTCTTTCCTGGTGAACCCTGTGGTAGGGACTGTACATTTCTCACAATTGTTTTTTAGCTCCTTGGACGTGTAGGTATCTATCTTCTCCTCTTCCCAGGAAAACTCTTCTGGGTCAACAACTCTGGGCTTGGCCATTGTGACAACAACTGGCACGCTTAATCAAAAAAATTTTTTAACAAAAAAATAAATAAAAAATCCTCAAATACGTATGTGGTACGTTATGGTCTTCACTCACTAGTAGTGTACACTATGGGGCAGATTTATGTTTGCTGGTGCATCCCTGCAAATCAGCAGGGATGCGCCAGGAAAGATGCATCACGCAAGTTTACCCTTGCGCCACCACAGATGCGCCGCATTTACAATGCAGCGCATCATGGCGCAAGGATAAACAGATGCGTGACGCATCTGATGGCATAAGGGCGGCGCATTGCTGGAGTCGTGTCGCAAGCACGACGCAACTCCAGCAATGCTCAGGGGCTGCCCATACCGAATATGCTGTGTCATGCCTTACGTCATGCCTTACGCCTGCATCAAGCAGGCGCAGGGTTTTGACGCAGCAGCGTCGGAAAAGTGACTCCAGTGACTGCAGTGGCAGGTCTGAGATACACTTTACAAGCTGCTTCTGTGGGTGGCGCAAACCAGCGCTGCAGGCCCACCAGCAGCATTTGGATTACCAGCCCTGGGCACACACAGGCCACGCTACTAGGGACTAACAGGTAAACCAAATAAGCCAATCATGGATACACCAATTCACATGTCATATTTACAAAGGGGGAGCATATGCACTTTAGCACTGATCAGCAGTGGTAAAGTGCCGAGAGTCATAAAATCAACACAAACAGGTCAGAAAAAATACAGGCTGAAGGCAAAAAGTTTGGGGATGACCCTGCAAAAAGGGCCATTTCCAACAGTCCTCATATGCGGCAATCTAAAGGTGTTTGTTACAGTGTATTTTTGGTTTAGAGAACATAGTATACACACGAATCCTTCTGGGTGTTCTCTTGCCTTAATACACCAACTGTAAACCTTCCTTTATGAGATAATAGGGGAACCCCCTCATATCTCCCGTTGGATTTAAATGTCTTAATTCTTGGACTGATTTAATCCTCTAATTAATTATGTAAGTTAAACCATAGCTGGCAAGTGGTTCCCAAGTGCTGACCCTCTTTGCAGAGGCATTTATGCAGTCTAGTCCGCCATATCGTCTAATAGTGTTTAACCAAGCTGCACAAGACGGTGGATTACTGGAAACCAAATTACCACAAATTTCCGTACGAGCATTAACAATCATGATTAATAACAACTGTTCAAGCGCTGTCTTATTTTCCCCATTAAAGATATGTTTATCTGAAATCCCAAAAATAATCAAAGGTAAGCTTACCTCTATGTTCATTTTCATAATTTCTGTCAAAATCTTACCCACTTCTAGCCAAAAGGCATTCACGCTAGGGCATAGCCAGAACATGTGCACATCGTCTGCCTTTGACAGCCCACATTTCGGGCAGCATTTTATTTCTCCTCCTTGTCTGGATAACTTCTTTGGAGACCAGTAAACCCTGTGCATAGTGAATAAGTGTTTTTTCCTTAAAGGTGCGTATTTAACAAACAAACAAAGTGTATTCATAGATACTTGCCACAGGTTTGTTAGATCGACGTCTGGAAAGACCTCTTTCCATTTTTCCTCCAGTGGGATCATATCGGAATCTTCTTCTTGGACTAGCATCCAGTACCATTTAGCAGTTTCCTTTTTTAGTGCAGGATTATCGTGTAGAGCAATTTCCCACTCATTAGGAGCTCCTACTGATGGTTGATTTTGGGCCCAGCTAGTTAATTGCAAGTATTTAAATTTTGACAATGAGTTATTCGTCTTCTGTGATAGCTAGTCCCACAAAATATGTCTCTGTTCGTCGATTAATTGGCCTCATTTTTCAATTTCAACATTCATTAGTGGGATAGATAGGGAGTCCTGTAAACATAGGGGAGTCCCAGGGGATTTCCAAATTGGAGCAATTTGGCTATAATAGGGTAATTTCGAGATTCTCCTAACCTGAATCCAAAGCCTGCATGCCACATTTAGTACCTTCAGCTGAATTTAAGAAAAAAATTAGTGTGCCCATATTTAAACAAGAAGTGGTTGCCTTGTTCTGCTAGATCTGCAGTTAATGCTCCTAGACAAGTTCGTGATAGCTGAAAGTGTTTAGTTAAGAGTGATCTAATGTTTTTAGCTGGAAAGCCCAGCAGTATAGCAGGAAGTCAGGTAGAGCAAGCCCCCCATCTATCTTTTTTTTGCAAAGTTTTTTCCAAGCAATTCTTGGATTTTTAGTAGCCCATATGAAGCTTGTCAAATCACCTTGTAATGTCTTAAACCATTTTAGGTAAAAATATAATGGCAGAGCGTTGAACAGGAACGTAAACTTTGGTAAGATCATCATTTTTATCAAATTCACCCTGCCAATAATCAATAATGGCAGGGCAGACCAGGTTTGCAACAACTTTTTAGTTTCTTTCATCAGTCCAAAAAAATTATCTGTGCCATTTCTTCCAGGGATTTGACTACCTGGACTTCTAAATATCTTATTTCAGTTTTCACCTTTTCCCTCAAAGTAGAGGCGAGATGGGTATTGCAGGTCATGATCTCTGTTTTCCCTTCGTTTACCTGATATTTGGCTATTGTGCCGAAATCTTTTACCAGACTCATTATAATTGGAAAAGATTCTGTGGGATTTTGTGTGTATATTATTAAGTCGTCAGCGTAGAGAGCCTCTTTTTTAACCCAGCCTTGATATTGAAATGGCAGAATTATCGGTTCCTTCCTTATCCTCCTTGCTAAAGGCTCTATATATAGATAAACAACATAGGGGAAAGAGGACAACCCTGCAGTGTGCCTCTGCCTATTTTCAGCTGTTGAATAAGGGCGCCATTAATTAAAATTCTTGCAAAAGGGCATGTATAGATGTTTTTTATAGCATTGATGAAGTTGCTCCCCAACCCATTGTGTAATAAGACAGCATGAAGAAAGGGCCAACTGACCCTGTCAAATGCCTTAGCAGCATCGACAGTCAAAATGGCTAAAGCAAGGTTTTTATCTATGGCCAGATCTATGGCACATAGTCTACACAAAACCTAATTCTCTCTTGCAATCTGCGGTGTGAGGTTTAGGTAACAGGACCACTGGACTAGCCCAAGGACTAACTGAGGATTCAATCACTCCCAAATCCACTATATTTTGGACTTCTGTCCTTATACACCATCTACTGATCCATCACCAGGGTTCTGTGAGAGCAGGTCAGGTAGTGGGTCACTCTCTTCCTCCGGTCCCTCATCAGTAGCCATGAGCAAGCCCATGTCTGCCCTGTCAACATATGGTTTTAGTTTGTTGCCATGGTGTACCCTATGGGGACTCCTGGGGGTTCTAAGATATACCAAGTAGGTATCCTCCCCTTTCTGCTCAACAATTATATGGGGGCCACTCCATTTGTCTTGGAGGGCAGCTGGGGCCACAGGCTCGAACACCCACACTTTCTGCCCTGGCTGGTAAACAGTCAGCACATCCTTTTGGTCATTCCAGGCCTTTTGTAATTCCTGGCTAGCCTCAAGGTTTTTATTTGCCTTTTTCATGTACTCTGCCATCCTGGAGCGGAGTCCAAGTACATAGTCCACTATGTCCTGTTTAGGGGGTTTGAGAAGTAACTCCCATCCCTCCTTCACCAGACACAAAGGACCCCTAACAGGATGGCCAAACAAAAGTTCAAAAGGGCTATAACCAACCCCCTTTTGAGGCACCTCCCTGTAGGCAAATAAAAGGTAGGGCAAAAGGATGTCCCATCTGCGCCTAAGCTTTTCTGGGAGACCTTTGACCATGCCCTTTAAGGTTTTGTTGAACCTTTCAACTAAACCATTGCATTGTGGGTGATAGGGTGTAGTGAATTTATAACTCACTCCACACTCCTTCCTCATTGCAGTCAAGTAACTGGACATGAAGTTTGCCCCCTGTCAGACACTACCTCCTTAGGAAAACCCATGTAGCGATTGTGCTTTCCCTATTTAATAGCTGGATGCATATCTGGCGGACCTTGTCCATGCATAGGTCCAATATCCGCAGTAACTTCTTGCCCTTCACCAGTCCGGTTGTCATCTTGTTCCCCTTGGTGCTTCCTGTCCCGGTTTAGGCGCCATCATGTTTCAGTGTCAGATCTTGAGTTGCGATCTCCTCAGGAACAGATGACTAGTCCTCAAATCCCTCCTGCCAAACCCAGTGACAAGAGATTAACTATTGCCTCTGCATTCAGCCAAGGGGGAAAGGGGAAGTGGATGACAAAACAAGAGAGACTGCCTCTGGATACGGTTCTTCACTGAGCTTCCTATGAAGATACCTGAAATGACAAACACACTTGTTTAATATCTTCCCTACCTACTCTACTCTAGGTTATTGATCTATTGACTTTTACAATTACCTTTTAATACCAGGGAACTAGCCACTCTCTATCTAATTTGTTTTGTCTATTGTTTAATTGATCAGTCTTCAGAAATTCTGTATTGCTGTTCTTGACAAAGGAGATACTTCTCCAATCAAAGGTATAGATTGTACAGTCTTGAGCGACAGTTCTGTCTTTTATCTTTCCAAGAAAAAATAAATTGTAGTTGAAAACACTTGCTGCTTGAATTTTAGTTGCTTGCGTTTATATGAAAGTTCAGCTCATACATTTGTCAGAGGTTCCTCCAATGCTTTTTCTTTTCAGCCTTCACTTGACAGTTACAAAGTATTAAATACTCTTACTTCAGAGGAGAGAAGGTTTCTCTTGACTGAAACGCTTCTCCAGGATTCAAAAACTTCACAGCTCACACCGCCTTCTAACTCTGAAACAGCTCTTGCTGAGAAAACTCTGTGAATTTCAAAAAGGGGAACGTAAGAACACTCAAAAACCCATTTGAAATGCGTACTGAATAACTTCCCTGAACATTGGAAGTCGAGCGCTGAATAATTTCAACGTGTGTTTTTCTCCTCAGGAAACACGGACACACAGGAGCACAAACACGACCGTTGCTGGGATTCTTTCAGTTGAAGTGCGCCGCGCGAATATCGCGCAGGCGCGTTGAAAACAAAGAAGTGTCTCGCGATCAGAACAACTAGACCGCAGACCTTCTTAAAAAGTGAAAGCTCATTACAAACCGCGGAAAACAGATTCTCTCAGACCATTGAGAATGGACTTGAGAGACGTTCTCCAGGTCGGAGCCAATCTTAACCAACGGGGATATTTGGTCAAGCACAGTCTATCTGAGAGGGAGACAGCTCTTTTGGAATATAAGTTAAAACAACACAATGGGGTCTTGACAGTACTCCCCACCAAAAGACGTCCCTTCCTTCTTGGCTTAGAAGGATTTTGTTTATGAAAGTCTCGAATAAGCCTTGGTGCATGAACATTGGTATATGGTTCCCAAGATCTTTCTTCTGGACCAAAATTCTTCCAACTGATCAAGTAATACAATTGACCTTTCCTAAAGGTGGAATCAAGAATCTCATGCACCTCAAACTCCTCCCCAGATTCTACTACAATAGGTTTAGGAAGTGAATGGGCTCTCAAATTTGGTGGGCTCTTTTTCAGCAAGGAAACATGAAATACCGGATGTATTTTGAGATAAGAAGGCAAGTGAAGTTTTACAGATACAGGGTTTATCATTCTGTTTACCTTGAATGGGCCTATGAATCTTGGTTGAAACTTACGATTCTCCTTTAGTCTAAGATGTTTAGTGGATAGCCAAACCTTCTCTCCTGATTTAAAAACTGGACACTCACGTCTCTTCTTATCTGCCTGAGACTTATAAGAGCTTTTAGACTTTTGTAAATTCTCACCAGCAAGCATTAAAGACTTTTGAACTCTATTTACCAATTCTTCTGCCACTGGTACGGAACCTTCTTCCTTCTCTAAAACTATACTTGGGTGTCGACCATAGTTTAAGAAAAAGGGGGAATAACCTGTAGAGGAGTGCTTAGCATTGTTATAAGCAAATTCAGCGGACCAAACTAAATCTGCCCACCCAGCTTTCTGATCCATCAAATAAAGTCTGAGGTATTGCTCAAGGTCTTGATTGACTCTCTCGGTCTGACCATCAGTTTCTGGATGGAAACTGGTGGAATAGCGAGCGTCAATTCCTAACCTTCTGGTAAAAGCCTTCCAAAAATGGGAAACAAATTGGGAGCCCCGGTCAGAAACTAAAACCTTTGGGATTCCATGCAGTCTTACAATGTGCTGAGAAAATAATTGTGCCAGTTCTGGAGCTCGAGGTATATTTTTCAGAGGGACAAAATGAGCCATTTTAGAAAACATATCCACCATCACCAAAATTGTGTTAAACCCATGACAAGGAGGGAGGTCAACTATCAGATCCATCGAGACCGTATGCCAAGGATGAGGTGGAGTGGGCATTGGCATCAAGAGCCCTTGCGGTGCTCTCCGATCCGATTTTCCTTGCAAGCATCTCTCGCAGGTGGTAACATACTGCCGTATTTGAGCTCTCATGTTGGGCCACCAAAAATTCCTTTCCACCAGTTCTGAAGTCTTTTGTATTCCTTTATGACCAGCCATTAAATCATCATGACACATCTTCAAAGCTTTCTCTTGAAGCCCCTTAGTAGGAAGATACAAGCAATTTCTGAGGTATGGAAGACCATTCCGGATCTCTCTCTCCAACTCCTCATCTGCCCAGCAATTCATCTCTTCTTGGGACATTGCCTCCCGAATTTCTTTTGAAAAATCTGTATTGAGGGTGGCCACAATGATCTTTTCCTCTGGAATAATAGTCTGATTCTTTTGGTCAACTTCAGAGTAATCAGAATTTATTCTTGAAAGAGCATCTGCTTTTGCATTACTTGTACCTGGTCTGAAAGTTATTACAAAATTGAAATCTGCAAAAAATAGAGACCAACGTAATTGTCTGGCCGTTAATGTTCTAGCTGACTTGAGAAATTGGAGGTTGCGATGATCCGTATACACAGTGACCTTATGCACTGCGCCAAGCAAGTAATGCCTCCATTCTAAAAAGGCACCTTTTACGGCCAACAATTCTTTGTCAGCGATTGAATAATTGCATTCAGGAGGGGTTAACTTTCTGGAATAATAGGCCACAGGATGAAGTTGACCTGTATCTCGATGTCGTTGAGAGAGAATTCCTCCAATGGCAACGTCAGAGGCATCTGCTTCTACGTAAAAGGGCTCATCTGCCCTTGGATGCAACAGAATTGGCGCTTGCGTAAAGGATCTCTTCAAATAACGAAAGGCTTCTTCTGCTTCATTACTCCAGACAAACTTCACCCCTTTCTTCAACAATCTTGTGATTGGACTGACTTTATGAGAGAAATTTGGAATGAATCTCCTGTAGAAATTAGAGAACCCAATAAAACTTTGGATCTCTTTCACAGATGAAGGAGAAGGCCAATCTTGCACTACTCTCACTTTTGCATTATCCATACTTACTCCTTCAGGAGATAAAACAAATCCAAGAAATTCTACCTTTTCCACATGAAAGGCACATTTCTCCAATTTCACAAAAAGATGATTCTCAAGAAGTCTGGTTAAAATCGCTCTAACATGGGTTACATGCTCTTCCAGACTATCTGAAAAGATCAGAATATCGTCGATATAAACGACAGCTATCCGATCCAAAAATTCTCTGAGAACGTCGTTTACAAAATGTTGAAATGCAGCTGGAGCATTGCACAACCCATAGGGCATTACTAGATATTCAAATAACCCATAACGGGTTCGAAATGCTGTTTTCCACTCGTCACCTGAAGCGATGCGGATCAAATGATAAGCCCCTCGCAAATCCAACTTGGTGTAGATTTTTGCATTCTTGACCTGATCCAACAAGACTGAAATTAGTGGGAGCGGGTATCGATTCTTGATTGTGACTTGATTTAAGGCTCTAAAGTCTATACAAGTACGAAGATCCCCGTCTTTCTTCGGAATGAAAAATAAAGGAGACGAGACTGGAGACTTAGAAGGTCGTATAAACCCATTAGCCAAGTATTTTTCCAAGTAACTCTTGAGATATTGATTTTCCGTTGCTGTCAAGGCGTAAATTCTACTGCAAGGCAGAATCGCCCCAGGTTCAATATCTATCTTACAGTCGTAAGGACGATGAGGGGGAAGTTTTTCGGCCTCTTTTTCATCAAAAACTGAAGCTAAATCCTCATACTCTCTGGGAATTTCTTTAGTTTCTAAAGAGCAAATTGACGCGGAATGACAAGCCAGTCCTTTGGCTGGTGATTCTTCCAATAACTGGACTTGCTCACAAAAACAATTTTCCTTGCAATAAGTAGAATTCATAGAAATAGTTCTCTTTTCCCAATCAATGTATGGGTTGTGTTCTGTTAACCATGGTAGACCTAGAATGAGCTGAAACTGAGGAGCATCAATCAGATTGAACGTTATTATTTCAGAATGTTCATTGAACCCAGTTAATTGGATAGATTCAGTTTCATGAGTAATGAGCCCAGAGGACAAATTTGTTCCATCCACAGCTCTGACCACTTCCACGACCTGCTTCTCAACAAATTTTAATCCAATTCTTCGAGCATATTTGATGTCACAAAAATTCCCCGTTGCCCCAGAGTCGATCATCACAGAAACTCCGTTCACTTCTTGATCACGGAACCTAGCAGTTACAGATACTACCAGATGGGGTGCAGAAGATTGTAAAGTGTTCACAACTTGCTGATAAAATGGAGCTGTCTTTAAATTCGCTTCACCCTGTGCAACTCCCTTTACAGGTGAAGCCGATCTTTTACCTGCTGAGAAACCTTTGGTTTTTTAGGACAATCCTTTACAAAATGACCAGAGAGACCACAGTACAGACACAGATGCCCAGATCTTCGTCTTTCCTTTTCTTCCTTGGATAGAGGACCTCTTATTGATCCTATCTGCATGGGTTCATCTACAGAAGAACTTTCAGAGGTCTTATTTCCTCCAGACTTCATTCGATCAAAACGAGGTGGGAGCGGACGGAAGTCTCTTCTCTTTTCACTTCGTCTCTCACTCAAACGATGGTCGATCTGAAGCACCAAATCAATTAATTCAGAGATTTCTGTGGGTCGTCTAGGAATCTGTGCCAAAGCGTCCTTTAGTTCATCTTTTAAACCTCTATAAAAGATTGCTGCTCTCTTGGCTTCTGGCCAACTTGATTCCACAATCAACTTATTAAATTGGGCTAGATAGGCCACCAAATCCCGATTGCCCTGCTTGAGCTCCAAAAGTTCATTGTCTGTGGCTTGTGAGGCTGCACGTCGATTAAATATTCGTAAAAATTCTTCCTTAAAGTCATTATAATTGTACAATTTAGGATCATTCTGCGTGACCAATGACATAGACCAGGCTGCTGCATCACCATTCAAATACGACAGTATGAAAGCCACCTTTGATTGATCCTCTGCAAAAATGACTGGCCGACACAAAAAATGCAAAGTGCATTGTGTCAAAAATATTTGCGTCTTTAGAGGGTCCCCACCAAATCTCTCAGGAGGCGCCAAGGGAATAATAGGTGAGACAGCATGTATAACCTGAGTGGAAATATCTGAAGGGGATAAATTACTGGATAGACTCGGTGAACCTTTATATCCAGAACCAGAAGCCACAAACTCTTCCAATCTTTGCTTGGTCTGAATAGTTTCCTGACTCGATCTCCTAACTTCTTCCCTTAAGGATTTATTCTCCTCTAAGGCACAATCTAGTTGTTTCTGCATTCCTTCTAAAATGGAACTTAGGGCCTTCAAATCTACCCCGTCTGCCATTCTGTTCAGGAGGAGATCTATAAACCTCAAAAGAGGTTTTTTAGGGCACTTCAATCTGTCAGATCTTGAGTTGCGATCTCCTCAGGAACAGATGACTAGTCCTCAAATCCCTCCTGCCAAACCCAGTGACAAGAGATTAACTATTGCCTCTGCATTCAGCCAAGGGGGAAAGGGGAAGTGGATGACAAAACAAGAGAGACTGCCTCTGGATACGGTTCTTCACTGAGCTTCCTATGAAGATACCTGAAATGACAAACACACTTGTTTAATATCTTCCCTACCTACTCTACTCTAGGTTATTGATCTATTGACTTTTACAATTACCTTTTAATACCAGGGAACTAGCCACTCTCTATCTAATTTGTTTTGTCTATTGTTTAATTGATCAGTCTTCAGAAATTCTGTATTGCTGTTCTTGACAAAGGAGATACTTCTCCAATCAAAGGTATAGATTGTACAGTCTTGAGCGACAGTTCTGTCTTTTATCTTTCCAAGAAAAAATAAATTGTAGTTGAAAACACTTGCTGCTTGAATTTTAGTTGCTTGCGTTTATATGAAAGTTCAGCTCATACATTTGTCAGAGGTTCCTCCAATGCTTTTTCTTTTCAGCCTTCACTTGACAGTTACAAAGTATTAAATACTCTTACTTCAGAGGAGAGAAGGTTTCTCTTGACTGAAACGCTTCTCCAGGATTCAAAAACTTCACAGCTCACACCGCCTTCTAACTCTGAAACAGCTCTTGCTGAGAAAACTCTGTGAATTTCAAAAAGGGGAACGTAAGAACACTCAAAAACCCATTTGAAATGCGTACTGAATAACTTCCCTGAACATTGGAAGTCGAGCGCTGAATAATTTCAACGTGTGTTTTTCTCCTCAGGAAACACGGACACACAGGAGCACAAACACGACCGTTGCTGGGATTCTTTCAGTTGAAGTGCGCCGCGCGAATATCGCGCAGGCGCGTTGAAAACAAAGAAGTGTCTCGCGATCAGAACAACTAGACCGCAGACCTTCTTAAAAAGTGAAAGCTCATTACAAACCGCGGAAAACAGATTCTCTCAGACCATTGAGAATGGACTTGAGAGACGTTCTCCAGGTCGGAGCCAATCTTAACCAACGGGGATATTTGGTCAAGCACAGTCTATCTGAGAGGGAGACAGCTCTTTTGGAATATAAGTTAAAACAACACAATGGGGTCTTGACATTCAGCTACTCTTTCTCTTTCAAGTCAGTCCCACACTTTTTCTGGCAAGGAGAAATACCAGGATTTGCTTGCCTCCGTAACTCTAAGTTTAGCTGGGAACAACATCTTGTATTTGAGGTTCTCTTCTCTTAGTGTTCTCTTGACCTCGTCAAAGGTCTTTTGTTGCCGCTGCACCAGCACGGTAAAGTGAAGGAAGAACCTTATAATTGCATTCCTGTGAAGCAAATCACCCCTGATCCGGGCACCCAGTAAGATGGTGTCACGATTACAATAGTGGAATATCCGGGCTATTGAACGCTGGGCTGTTTCAGGTGTCCTTGGTGCAGTCGCTCTTGGGTTATCCCGAGTCTTCTATCTGGTCCCCGTTTAATCCTAGTCATTTCCTGGCGTAACTAGCTTCCTGGAAGTCATATCCTCTCCTCACTGGCCTTTCAGGAGTTACCTTGGTTCCGCTCGGGCCTATTACTTCAGCCACTCCTTGTGATTGTACCACCCCAAGTGTCCCAAGCATTCAGCTGTTCCCGATCCTCTGCTGCCCTCACTCAGTCTCTTTAGGCATGTCCCCTTCTCTTTTCTGTTTTCAACCAACGTATCGCCCTTCTAGCCTTATTTTGGCCAAGGCCTTGAGTTTCTGAACTCGATGTCTGGGGCTCAGGCTCTATCTTGTCTATTTTCTAGGCTGTTTTCCTTTCTCAAACTTTTGGGGGTATAGGCTTTCATCTTGATTTCTTTCTTGTTGCTTTCTGTTTGTCCCCCCTTCTCTGCTTCCCTGTGGTTCCCCCAGCCAATTTCTTCCATTCTTTGTCAACCGCACCCAACTTACCATCCACGTTCGTCTGCGGCGTGCATGCCTCGGTGGGCACGTTGAGGATTGGAGCAGAGCCTCCTGCTTTGTTCCGAGGTATGATGCCTTGCGACATTCAAAAGGGAGTACCACAGTCTTCCAGCAGCTTCGAGCTATGCCACCGGAGCGATGAATGAAAGGAATTTCATTAATACTTTGAGTAGGAGAAAGCAACAAGTCAAATCAAATATTATGTGTAAAAAACTCTTTGCAGTCTGAGTAGAGCAGGGGCCAGTTCTTCTGGCCTTTAGTAAATAGTGTCGGGTCTGTGATTATGACGGAGGTGGTTTGTTGTGATAATAGGGTCTGTCTAGGAATATGAGTTGGTGTGTCTGCTCGAAGTGTGTGCATGTCATGAAGGGTGAGTGGGTGTGTGGATGAGGATGTTTTGCTTTGTTGTAGTGGATGTATGTATGTTGGTGTGTAATTCTATTTTTTTCGGTGAAGCCTGGGAGAGCATGTGCTAGCGCATACTCTTTTGATGCAGCGCGGAATGCAAAATCCCTCCCTTCGTCAAAGATCATAGATCACACGAACACATTCATTCACTACATGCGCTGGTGGGGCCCATAACACCAACATTCATTCTCTATTGATCTGTTTTCCAAGGAGGTGACTTTTTCGCTGTAATGAAAGGAAGTACCCGCTTGTCCCCAATGAGCAATAGATCTACCTACCCTTCTTTACTCATTAAGGCCTACACTCTACCTGTTAGTACTCCTCCCATGGATTGGCCATGGATCTGCTAGCTGCTGGGTTGATTAATTACTAGTCCTCCATTAACTTTGCATCAATAATAAACTCATAATAAATGACCGAACACAGTTCTATTAAATCATTAATATTTTATCTAAATAATTCAAGAAAAATCATTAATCAAAGAAACAACAGACCATCATATTTACCTATTCTGTCTACAAGTCGTCTTCTAAGTCAAATCAGTTGCTTTGTCATTAGGCCTGGGCGGTAAATTCCGTTCCGCTCGCGGAATTTGCGTAATTTCGCGTTCCGCGGAGAACACGAAATTGCTCAGAAGTCATCTTTCCGCGATTTCGCGAAATTTTTGCTTGTTCGCGTTCTCAAAATGCGTGTTCGCGAGATATTTCTCCCCGAGCACGCAAACAGCAATTGTGAACAGGAAAAAAGCATCGCGAACAAGCAATTCCGCATGTTCGCGGAATTTCTGCGTGTTCGCGGAGTTTTTTTACCGTTTCGCGGAGATTTGCGTAACGCAATTACGCAAATTCCACCCACCCCTATTTGTCATTCAAAATTATTAGTTTGCCAAAGAGAAATAAGGAAACAGCTGTCCTGCAGTGTCACCGTCCTCTCCGTCAGCATAACGTCAGGAAAAATGAAATGGACATACAACCTCTCTATTCTAGGCTTTTTTATAGTAAAATTACATTCCAAAAGTATCAGAAATTCTTTTTGAATATCACTGATTGGTCTGTTAAGTCTTATTCACAGGGTTCTCATACGCCTAATGTTTCTTTAGATGTAGTTCATAATTTTTCCGGTTTCTGTGTAACTTCTTCATTGTTCCTTTAGGAAGCTGGACCTCTGCCCGGGATGGCCTTGATGGGTACATTCTGGCCTGGGTCACGAATAGGCCACTGCTGCAGATGCTTGCGCAGGCACACTTTGCACAGAGTCTCGTAACGTGTTGTCAGGTCTTGGATTAGTTAGGCAGCCATCTTTTAGAAGGCCCAAATGAACAACTTAAGCAAAAGAAACACAAAACATAATTAATACATGAAAATGACTAATGAAATGTTATCCCCTTGCTAATACCCATATGTGTGTGTATTTATCTAGCAGAAAGCAACACTTAATGCGGGTTATACTCACATTTAGAAAGCACAAATCACAAATACGTCACTCAAAGCAACATATATCATGCATTATTCTAAATGTCTATCATTAATATGCGTACACCATTTAGTTTACGTATTATTAGGCCATGCAAATGCAATTCCCACGTGTAATTCATATATTAGTAAAGTTGGTTAACGTATTTCACATCACTGCAATCCATTAGTACGATCATAATTAGTTAATTAGTCTGTTTAGTATAAAACATGCAAAATGGAGTGGGTATACATATTTCTTTAATTTACCCTGCTCCAGCAATCCCCCCTTTGGTGATTTTATCACCACATCAACACCTAAATTTTATCTTCTTTTGGGGAAGATTGAAATGCGTTCTTGCTCTTTTTCATAGTTCAGTTTCATCTTCTTTTTTAACGGTTTTATACATACTTTCTTTCCACTCTTCTAAATTTATCTCCTCTAAATCTCTTTCTGAATCCTTTTCTTTTCTTTTTGATTTTTCTCTTTTTATTTTATTCTTTTTCTTATTTCTACAACACATGCATCCTAATTTTAGAAGTAATAAGATGAAAATCACACATGTTAATGGAAATAATATTCTACCTATAAAAGTACTACCTATCTTTGTTACAAAATTTTTAATAGCAGCTATTTTCTTACCCATTCTTTCCCAAGCACTTTCAACCTCCAGTGGTACAATTTCGTCATGCAATTCTGTAATATTTTTAATGTAAATTTTGAAATCTTTGCTTTCATCAGGTATGTAAGTGCAACAATCTTGTACTTTCAACATTCCACAGACTCTACCCTCTTTTGCCAATAATATATCAAGGGCAAGTCGATTTTACATTACCATAACACACATGGCAATCATTTCAGTATTTACCAAATAGAATCCTCCAGCGGTGCTTGTTGACAAGCGATCCACTACTGTTGATAATTTTCTAATATTGTGTGCATTCAGAGATATTCCCACTGCTGGGATCAATGCTCCAAAGATATCACCTACAATTTCTGTCCAGGATTCTCTTCTATTACGTACTAAATGACTACCTAAACTATGTACACCATCTTCTCCTCTATCCATGTGAAAGATTTTTGGAAATACCAGGCCTACGTAACATGTGCCATACCAATGGTCTGGCAAACGATAATATGCCCTGTTCCCACAGATGAAATACAATCCAGGAAAGACTGGATCTCATCTGCCTTTAAATCCCCATCCACCCATGATTCGGTATGTATCATGGCACTCACTATTACCTACAAAATAATTATCATATGCAGTTTGATTCCTTCTAATGCACAACTTCCCTTTCTGAGGCAAATCTAAAGCTATAGTTGGACTAGCTTCTACTTTCAAATGTCTTTCCATTTCTATATCCCAGACTGTTTTCTCCCCTTTCCCTTCTGAAGGTTTTCTGTGCATTTTCTGTCTCCTTTCTTCAACCATATTTAAGAATGTCTTTTCCTCTTTCTTCAAACTACAAGTCAAATTGTTTCTAAAAATATATTCTAATGTTAGTTCCTTAGTCTCTAAGAAGAATTTACCTAATACCTTAGCAGGCTTAACCTTGTTTAGTTTGTTATTAGCAGGTACTTGCGCAAAAATGTTATCTACATCTGAAAAATAATACTCTAATTTCCCTATTTCATAAAACAAACTAGCTAATACACTACATGTTATTCAATATGTTGCTGGAAGGTGATGATAAGTCACTCCCTCTGACACAAATGCAGGTAACTGCATACATACGTAGAAATCCCTTACGTGCATGGTTTTTACATATTCATTCAATAACTTTGAAAAAACATTATTAGAAAAAGCATTAATAGACCTATCCTTATGTAAATAATTATTATCTATTCTAGTCGGTACTACCTTTGGAATCTTCCCTATGTTAGTAATGTTCTCAGTGTGTCCTTCTAGTGTATCTATAATAACCTTAAAAGAAATAAGTAAAGCTAGTATACTCCATAAAAGCATTATTAATCCTGTACAGCAACAACACATTTTACACCATCTTTTCATGAATGTACATCTACTTATACTACTATCTATGTTAGCCATCTTTGTTAAATTGGACTGTGTCTTTTGACTTAGCCTCTTTACTTCACAACTAGTTTTCTAACCTTAGGCTCTAAGCCCCTATTAGGTTCTACCAGTATCTATTTTCTTTGCTTAATTTATTGTTTTCCACATCAACAGCTTGTTGTTCTCATTCAGTTTGGCAATTCATCATCCTTTGCCTCTTTTTCGTAATCTGGATACAGAATTTCCTGAACTTCCGTTTCTTCTTCTCCAATGTCGGATAAGATAACTCTCAGGATTTCTGCTGCTTCTTCTTCTTCAACCACTTTCAGTACAGTCTCCGCTGGATTTCCTTGACTATCTGCCTCTTGTTTTTCTTCAGGCAATGCCACGTACGTCCATTCCGGTGACTTATACTTCTGGTTTGCTTCCTTGATCTTTTACTTTCTTTGTCTTCAGTTGTCTCTTCTCCTTTCGATTTTTCTTGGCTTGTCACTTCATTCACCTGTTCTGCTCTCGGTGAATTTACTCGTGTCAGCCGATATCTCAATCTCTTTACTTTATTTGGCCATGTATCATTTTTGGCAACCTTTTTCAGTTTACTTCCTTTATTATTCTTTTCTTCTCTCCAAGCTCTCTTTCTCAGAACTCGGCCTTCAGGTATTTCATTTTCACTCTCTTCAGATTCTGTCACAACTTGCTTTTTCTTTTCAACAACCTTTTTTTCCACCACTTGGTTTGTTTTCCCTTCGTCTGTCCCTCCTCGGATCTCCGACACGCAATCTTCCTGATGACTACTTGTCCCTTCACCTAACTGGTTGTTGCAGTTCCCTACACCTCCTCGGGGGTCTTCCACAGAAATCTGTCCCTCTCTCTCTGTACCTGTCCCTTGTTCACTCAGATTGATATTTTCAGGTGGAATTTCTCTCAGGTTTTCATCCTTTTCTTGAATTTCTTTCACTGCCTCTTCATTATCTTTTCCTTTTTCCTTTTTGTGTCCTTTTCTAGGATCTCGTGTTCTCTGCTCACTTTCAGAATCTGAACTGGTGTCAGAAATCTGCAACCTTCTTCTCAGAGAGATACTTCTGGGAACTAAATCTTGATTTGATTCTGTTTCCCCCCTTTCAGAGTTTTCTTGTGTTTTTGGCTCTTCGTTTTCTGATTCAGTACTTGACTCTGATTCGTCATATTATTCTTTTTCCTTTCTGTCAACTGGATTTGGTATCCTCAAAGTATGACTAGCATGGATCCAATTTTTCAATCCAGCACACTTCACAGCTGTTGTCGTGATTAGAATGACTTGTCTTGGTTTTCCCCACCTTGGAACCAAACAGTTTCTTCTTCTGTGGACTTTTATCCTTACCCAGTCTCCTGGGCTCAGATCATGGGCTGGCTTCCTTTCAAGAGTGGTGGCATCCGCTCCAACCTGATGAACCACAGAATGAACTGCGTCAGCCAGGCCTTTACAGTATTCCA
This sequence comes from Triturus cristatus, assembly GCF_964204655.1. Taxonomy (NCBI): domain Eukaryota; kingdom Metazoa; phylum Chordata; class Amphibia; order Caudata; family Salamandridae; genus Triturus; species Triturus cristatus. The sequence goes on along the minus strand of NC_140586.1, from coordinate 991,879,223 downwards.
ACACCATGTCATCAGTTATAGTCATCAGCTTGTTGACTGGAATGAACACATGTCTCATAGCACGTCCCATAATTATTTCATGATGACTTAACCCTGAACTTCTGTCTGGTGTCGCTCTGATTGTCATAAGTACTAGAGGCAAGACATCAGGCCATTTCATACCTGTGGCTAAACACATCTTTCCAATTCTATTTTTGATTGTACCATTCATTTGTTCAACCACACCAGAGGGCTCTGGTCGATAGGCACAATGTAGTTTTTGTTGTACATTCAATGCTTCACTAATCAATTTGATGATCTCATTATGAAAGTGTCCTCCTCTGTCTGATTCAAGAGTTACTGGGGACCCGAACCTGGGGATGAACTCTTTCAAAAGTAATTTTGCCACAGTCATTCCATCATTTCGTCTTGCTGGAAATGCTTCCACCCACCTAGAAAATAGGCAGACGATGACCAAAACATATCTCAATCTGTTACAAGGAGGCATTTCAATGAAATCCACCTGCATTCTAGTGAAAGGCCCTCCTTCTCGACCTATGGTTCCTAGACTCACCACTGTCTTCATGCCAGGATTGTATTGCTGACATATTAAGCATCTCTGACATGGACTTTCTGCTACAAGTCTGAATTCTGGATTGTACCAAGTCTGCTTAAAGGACCTGATCATAGCATCTCTCCCTATGTGTCCCTGGCCATGATACATCCGTGCCATTGTAGACATCATGCTATCAGGCATAACTGGTCTTCCATCTCGATAGACCCATACATGGTCCTTCTCTCTGGGTGCACATCCTGCTTTTACCCACTGTTTCACTTCCTCATCTCCTGATTCATCCTGCAATTGTCTCACTTCCTCCCAAGTTCCCACAACGTTAGTGAACATTATGGAGCAAGAAACCATTTCCTTTTCCTTTGCCCGATTAATTCAATATTGCCTCCGTGCAAAATACTGTGCCATGTCATTTGCATATCTATTACCAGTAGTGATGTAATCACTACCTTGACTATGAGCAGCACATTTTACCACAGCCAATTGTTTAGGCAGCTGTATCGCCTCAAGCAACTTCCCAACCACTTCAGCATTCTTAATTGGGGTTCCACTAGAGGTCAAGAAACCTCTTTGTAGCCAAAGTTGGCCAAAATCATGGACAACCCCGAAGCCATACTGACTGTCAGTAATCACTGTCACTCTTACATTTTTCCCAATTTTGCATGCTCTTGTTAAAGCAATAAGTTCAGCTACTTGGGCTGATCTTACTCCTTGCAAACAGGACACTTCCATAACTGCTGCAACTGTGCATACTGCATATGCTGCACTCAGTATTCCTTCATCCGTTCTCAGACATGATCCATCAACAAATAACACAAAATCACTTTCTGGCAAAGGTAGGTCTTTTATGTCGGGTTGTGTTTTCGTGCAATACTCAAGCACATCCAAACAGTCATGATCTGCTTCATCTCTCACTTCCACATTCTCAGCATCTGGTAACAGTGTTGCTGGATTCACATTCACACATCTCACAAGGCTCACATTTGTTGCACCTAATATGACTTTCTCATACTTAGTCAGCCGACTATGCATCATGTACTGAGTACGACTCCTTGTTAAAAGGATCGCCACATCATGAGGTACATACACTTTCAATGGGTATCCCATCACAATTCCCTCACTCTGCTCCAAACTTCGACATGTGGCAGCTACTGCTTTCAGACACCCAGGTAAAGCTGCAGCCACTGGATCAAGCATTGATGAAAGATATGCAATTGGTTTTCTCAATCTTCCATGTTTCTGTATTAACACAGAAAGTGCACATACATTTCTCTCACTGCAATACAACTCAAATTCTTGCTCATAATCAGGCATACCCAATGCTGGTGCTTCACACAGGCCATCTTTCAAATGCTTGAATGCTGCCAAATCTTCTTTGTTTAATTCAAGAAGATCTTTTACATCACTTCTGGTCAGACGCACCAATGGTCTTGCAATCAGGGAAAAGTTACTGATCCACTGACGGCAATAACCTACCATTCCCAGAAAGATTCTCACCTCTCTTTGAGTCATGGGAGCGTCCATCCCTTTTATAATTCTTAATCTGTCTATTGTTATTTTCCTCAGTCCTCTCTCAATTTTATGTCCCAAATACTGTACTTCCTTCTTACAGTACTGCAATTTTGTTGGCGACACTTTCAATCCTCCATCTGCCAAATGATTCAGTAGTGCTATAGTGTCTACCTCACAAGCTTCACGTGTTTTCGACACCACCAATAGGTCATCGATATACTGTACTAGTACTGAGCTTTCAGGCATTTGCAGACTTTCCAGTGATTTCTTCAACAATTGATTAAATATTGAGGGGCTATCTGTATACCCCTGTGGGATTCGGCACCATGCCAAAATCCGCTCTCCAAACCGAAATGCAAATATTTGCTGACTGTCATGATGTAACAGGATTGAAAAGAAAGCATGGCATAGATCAGTTACCGTATACCATTCTGCATCATGGGGAATTTGATACAGGATCACTGATGGATTTGGCACAATGGGACAGCATGACACAACAATCTTGTTTACCTTTCTCAAATCCTGTACTATTCTGAATTTCCCATTAGGCTTTTTCAGCCCCATTATTGGTGAGTTACATGGACTACTCATTATTTCTCTCAATATTCCTTGCTTAATAATTTTCTCAATTATTGGAGTTACTCCTTCAATTATTTCAGGTGTCAATCTATATTGAGGGACATTTGGATAGATTACTCCTTCTTTCACTGTTATCTTTACTGGATCTACATTTCTCATTAGACCTACATCTCTCCAGTAAAATCCCACACTTCTGCTTTCACAGACTGCTTCAATTCTTTAGGTAGTTCATCAGGATTGAATACTGCAAGGTTTCAGTAACCTCATTTTCTCTGTTAGCTATGGTCATTTTATACAATACATCTTCATCTGGTGTTTCAAAAGCTATTCCATCTGGTGTACAGAATATAGTGCAATTCATCTTGCACAACAGGTCCCTACCTAGCAAGTTTACTGGACTAGTGTCACACACTACAAAGCGGTGCATCTCTGAAAATTTCCCTATGCTAACTTTTACTGGTTCCGTAAGGTATGTTTTTATCTGTCTGTTGGATTCACCAACTACTTGGATCGTTTCATCCGAGAGAGGAAGATTCTTAACATCAGCTGATCTAACAGTTGATCGACTAGCGCCAGTGTCCACTAAGAAAGTAATGTTTTCATCATTTACTTTTCCATCTACAAATGGTTCTGGCTGGTCTACTTCTAGAGTTCCGCCAAGTACGCACTCCTCTTCCTCCCTTCGGCACCGTCAATAGCCTTCTTCTGATTCACTTTCATCGCGTTGCAGCCAATACTGCGAAACAGCGCGAGCGCATGATAGCTTATTTACCTGTTCTTCATTGTAGAATCCCGATTCATTACTATACTTCTGAGTATTTCTGCTCTGCGGGAAAGGTGGTTTTGGCACCTGATTCTGTCAGGTAACCACCTGCTGCGGTTGCTGCAGTTGACCACTCACCTCATTCTGCACCTGTGGATTCAATGACGGATTTTCATTATTAGTACTCGGAGGGAATTTACACTCGGATTTCCAATGCCCTAACCTATTGCAATTATGGCATGGAAACTTCTTTTTAGCTTCTTCTATATTACCTTTCCCTTTTCCTGGGCCAAATCTCGGTTTAGTTCCTGGGTTGCTTGCCTGTTCAACCAACTGAGCTTCCTGCCTTTCAGCCACCTTCACCTGTGCCCACATTGCCTTTTCTTTTAATTTTCGCTGTTTGGCCTCTATTTCGTCACTGAAATATTTAGCATGTCTTAAAACCTCATCTATTTTCTTGTTTTGCTAATCTACTGTGTGCTGTTTTATCATGTCACCAATGTCTGGTCATAAACCATATACAAATCTATATACAAAATGACTCAAATCCTTGTCACTCAGGTTTTCATCTCCACTAAACTGCTTAAAAGCTAGAATTAATCTCTCATAATAAGCATGTACTGACTCTTTAGCATCTTGGTGTGTTCGATCAATCTTTACCCAATCTGTCTCTTTAGGGGGTACTTTGTTTTTCAAAAATACCATAACCTGTTCATATTTCCTCATTACTTCAGGGTCTGGTGCTCCTGTTTTGAGTTCTCTAGGGTATTCTTTTGTCGGCCAGTCGATCATAAGTTTGCACTCTGACCATAAATCTGCTGGTACTATTATGTCAAACAGGCTATTCAAATCAATCCATAGAACTTTAGACAATTTTACAAATCTGTCTACCTGCCTATACCACTCAACAGGCTTTTCTCGCAGTCGGGGAAAATCATTTGTGAAAGACAAAATGTCCTGTCTTGTCCACGGAACATGTACATATCCTCCTCCTGGAATTTCTCTCATAGGGTATTCTTTCACTACCTTCTCTTTTTCTCTAGACTATTATGTCCTTAATCTGTCGAGACTATTATGTCCTTAATCTGTCCTATCCGTCCTGTGGTATTTAAATTCTCAACGTCTTTCTCAGTGAAATCAATTTTATAAGGTTTTTGCAAAGTCTTTACCTTTTCAATCTCAATTCCCATTTCACTTGCAATTTCTCCTAGTCTTTCCTGCAGATTTTTCGCTCTCCATGTCACACTTTTGCACAAGAACAATAACTCTTCATCCTGATATGTCTTTAATTTTTCAGTAGGGATCGTTCCTACTATCAATTCCTCTTATACCATTTGTAATTTGGCCACATCTATTGACTGGGATTCTTGGTCTTTTTCTGTAACCCTCTTAGCCATTCACTTAATTCTTCCACAGAAGGATTTACTGGGTTCTCTATACTGCTCTGCTCTGAAATTCTCTGTGGTTCCAACACGTTTTCTACTGTCATTCTACTCTTTTCAGCATAGTTCTGATTTATAAATGGATTATTTGAAACACACGGTTCAAACAGATTCATTGTCGGTCCCCATGGATTTTCATTTTGACTTCTTTCTGAACCTTCAATCAAATTTTGGTTCTGGTAAGGTACCGTCAAACAATGTTCGCTATCCTTCTGCTTCTCAAATAAGGGCATTACTGGACCCATGGTCACAGGAACTGTTACAGCTTCTAGATTTTTAGTCAATTCCCTTATTTTCTCCGTTAATTCTAGAGTAGTCTTAGGCAATTCTGCTGAATTTTCATTATTTGCTCTATTTTCTGTCTGATTTTCTATTTCTTTCGGGGAGTTACTTTTCCCTAATTCTGGTGACATGGTTCCAGTCTTAATAGTTCTTAATGTCTCTCTCATTGGGGCATTTGGTGTCAACATTTCTGGTTCTGGTCGGTACAGTGGTGGATTCTTATAGAACACATCATCAAGCACATCATCATCTGATTCATTTGCTCCGTAATCTCTTGATTCCACCTTATTCTTTTTCTCCACACACTTTCTTCATTCTCTCCTACTGCTCTCACAGGAAACATTCCCTCAGTCATACTTGCATTCCGCCATCTTTTCATTCGGTCATCATGTGTTTCATGTCCATATGTTCTTCCGAACTAAAATCTATATCCCCTGCCACTCCTTTGTCTTTCTCGTTCATGCATTTCGTCTTCCCACTCTGTCAATGCCTCAAATTGTGTCGGTCTAGGTCTCGGATCTAGGTACATCATTCTCTCTCGTAGATTTCTTAAAACCGCCAAATTAAAGGAACCATGTTCTGGAAATGCCAGGACTCCATCGTCCTTGGTATATTTTACCCAATTATCTAACTAAATACAGGTATGAAACCCATATTTCGCAATCATTAAAGATGCGGGGGTTTTCGGTGGAGGAAGTAACTGTCCTTCCCTAGTTTTAACCTGTTTATCCTTTCCACTTCTTAATTTTTCCAAACCAGCTCTTTTTCTCCTTTTCTGATGGCTGGTAATACATTTTTCTTGTTTTCCGTGTACCGCTAGTCTCTCCTATAACTGTACCGCTATTCTATCCAATCGCAGCGCGACTTACACTAACGCACCAATCCGGAGCGTCTACGTCACTGTCACAGTTGTTCTCAAATCCCAGCGTGACTCACACTAACGCACCAATCCGGAGAGTTTACGTCACCCTGTATTTCCTCCAATCCTAGCGCGGCGCACACTAACGCACCAATCCGGAGCGTTTTACTGTTCTGACCGACTGTCCAATCCCAGCGCGGTAGTTCTGACGTCAGCAGCCGCTGCGGCAGCTCCTGCTCCTGTTCTACCCCTCCTTTACAAATCCTCTCGGTAAACTTTGTCTCAATTTCTACACTTCAGTTAGTAAAAACATGAGAACATCTCCATTGTCCGCTTCGCTAACCAAAGAACAGCAATAGACCTTTCCCACGAGAACTCCGTCTGTTCCGAGAGCAGCGCTTACCTCTGCCCTACTACGGGTTTATTACATTCGTTGATAAAGTAGCACATCCCTTCTAACAAGCATTAGCTAATTGTTTCTCTAGTATTTAAGACACATAGTTGGAGACCCAATGCTCCTGAGAAATAAACCCAGAGTTTTGCAATTTACCCGAATGCCTTTTCATTCACGCATGTTCATACAGAAAAATGTAGTACATTTACACAGAATCATGTCTTTCCCGAGAACAGCGAACAGTCTGTCCCACTACAGAATTATAACATACGTTAACAAAGCAGCGCTTCCCTCTACTTTGTTCTTCTAGAAAGCTCAGAGAGTACCTATTACCTTTCCAGTGATAAGCGTTATCGTAATGCCAGTTGGATCCCTGGTACCTATAACCAGAATTTCACAGATAACCTTCGCTTTCATGCACACTTCTCTCATACAGAAAATGTCTCTAATGGCAACACACGACGATGTCACCGAATCGAACCCAGACAATGCGACGTGCAACTTCAATTGCTACACGTTTTCCCCTGTGTACCTACAGGATAACAACAATTTCGTCTTTCCCGAGAACAGCGCTTACCTCTGCTCTACTACAGAACTGTTACAAACTTCAGACTTCCTACATCCCAGAAGGCGTGCAAACAACATATAACTTGATGCGACTCAACATAGAATGTTAGTACATAAATCAATATCAATCAATAATCAATAAGCTATTTACAAGCAATAAACCCCAAGACAGTAGCAAACCATACCTCTGCTACCAAGAAAAACTGATGCAGCGTGGAATGCAAAATCCCTCTCTTCGTCAAAGATCATAGATCACACGAACACATTCATTCACTACATGCGCTGGTGGGGCCCATAACACCAACATTCATTCTCTATTGATCTGTTTTCCAAGGAGGTGATTTTTTCCGGTCGATGTTGTGGTAAATAAAATATCACGCTGTCATAATTTTTCAGATATCAATAAGATCATGCATAAAGCAAGAGGCTGAGTCTGTGGTATCAGATTCATAAAGGGCTTTATTCCAATAACTCGAGTCAAAGGGAGAATATCTCCATCACCAAAAAGGATCTGGACGGGGCTGAAAAGTATTCTCAATATTCTCAAAACATTATTCACAGAGTACAGTATATATACATTTCTCAATTGTACGTAAGCAAGAGAGCAAGAGAGAATGAGATAAGAGCATGTGGGCGTGTAAGTAGGCGTGAAGGTGGGCGTCCATGTGGGCGTCCACTTGATGATAATGGGTAAATTGTCATGTGTGGGTGGATACCTGGAGATGATTTCGCAATGTCAGCAGAAATACTTGGCAGAGATGCGCGCGCAGCAGCATGACGTGTGATTGACGCGCAACTAGAGGGTGAAGGGGACTTGACATTTAGCTCTACATGTGGAGACAAAAAGTCTGGGGTTATGTCAACCTAATCCCAAATCATATCTAATATCCTATGTTTAAAGAACTATGTTATCCACAAGGGAAGGGCTCTCGGACAGAATCTATTCTATACTGACTGAGTGCGTGTACAAGCGTCTAAGTGTCTATATGAGATGCAAGGGGCAGAAACTTTCCATGGTAACAGGGCTATGAATTACTTGCATGAAGACAGAGAAGCCGGGCCTTTTGCTTGGTAACTGGAAGAATGTTTACTTAAACTACTAGGCAGGAATGCATCGGCTGAGGGGGAAGCAGATAATTCGAAGGTGAAATACAGTTCTTGGCAGAGAATAGGCTGATGTCAGGCTTCGTGAGCCGCGCAGAGAATGAGACAAAGTTCATGGTCACAGATGCAGGCTCAGACTGGAGCTTTCAGAGGCAGAAGGCAAGAGGAGTTTCGATGGCAGAATCAGGGCCTACTTGCCTGGACTGTAAAAATGGCATAAGTGAACCATATAAAGCCGGTGGCCTTTCATATTTAGGAATGGAATATCCGGCCTGTTCATGGCGGATCTGACAGAGGACATGTTGACGGTGGACGCACATGTATTTGCGTCTTCATAACTGGAACTGGAGGGAACATACATGTACTTGTGACATGCACATAGAACCGTTGGGGTCCAAGATAGGGGACATAACTGACCAGGAAAATCCACATTTCCACATTCCCTCCTTGTCCCCTACTTGCCCTTCAAGAGATATCAATCTTCATCAATTCATTGATCTGTTCATATAGCATCATTTGTTCTTCTTTCTTCTTCCGTGATCTTGAATGAAATCTTGGTGGTGGAATACACGATGTGGCACACAGACCACAGATCGCTGGTCCACATTGTAGACATAGACAGCAACTGAATAGTATGAGAAGGCCAATACCTAGGAAGGATAGGACCCTCCATCCAAAGGTAGATAATACACTCCAAAACCAACCGGACCAAGTCCAGGTGCCTGGATTCTGGTGTATCTGGCTTACAATCTTATGAAGGCGAGTTATGGCTTTATATACAGATGGCGAATTTTCTGGTATGAAAAATGCAATAGCTTGATCCGATGACCCTACAAGCTCCGCCCCTATCGGCCAGGATAACGTCAAGGACAAGACTATTTTGAAGCACAACAATCCGCATAGCAGACTGCTCTTCTGTTAAATTGCCTAAGGCGGAAATAGTTTCGTTCACTACTGCTTCAAGGGTTCTGGTTAATCTACGTATCAGCTTACTATTGGTAACTGTACCTATATAGGGAAAGAAACCTTTATTGAAATCTGTGTATTTTTCCCATGCTGTTTCAGTGTAATCGACAATTGGGAGATCTCTCTGCTGTCTATTGTGTACTAAATGAGTATTTCTATGAGAATCAGGAGGAGCTAGGAAAACAGGTGGTAGGAGGAATGCTATGTAACAGGTACCATCCCAATCTAGAGGTAAGCGTATATATGCGGTCTGGCCACATATAAAGTAGGAATGACGAGAAGCTCTAAATGTAGACTTGCCTTGATCACTGAATTTTATTACAGTGGTGCATTTACTATGGCCCATGTGTATGGAGCCATTCTTTCTTATACATAATTCCTCTTTTACTGGGAATACGGACATGGCGGGCAAGATTGGTGTAGCTTCAGATTCAACGTTCAGGATCATGAGGTTAAGTGTAAAATTACCTAATCCATATACTTCATTTCTTAGATCAGTTCCTGTTCTTTTGGGAAGTCCCTCCTTGTTAGGGTAGCAGACTTTAAGCAAAACTAAGTTCAGGTTTCCCCATACCCAGTTGTCTTGATAAACTGCGGAATTCGAATCTAGGGAATTAATCAAACTAAACCATGCTCCACAGGAGCCATTGTGTGTGAACGGATAGAGAATAAAGGGGCAAAACTCCCTTATAGTTCTGATAGGGGGGGAGTCGGCCACAGACCCAGCAGTCTGTAGCATTGCTAGTCTGATGTGAATGGTGCAGCATCTGAATAAAGGTATTGTTGCGTAAGGCAAGTCGATATGATAGCTCATAGGATGGCAGATCACTAAATGTGTGCTTTATGGTGTGCTTTATGGTATCATTAGTGGAGGAGTATAAGAGTGAGGCAATAGGAGGAAAAATAGCATGTAGTATTAAGCTGATACATATTATCGTGATGCTCTTAAGATATTGAAAAATTACAGTCACTATACATCTATTTGCTTCTTATCTAGCTCTCTTATTTTTGCTTTGTTATTGTCCAAGATCTTATGCGAGCCAGAATACATGTTCAACCGCTTCACCACCTAGTGGACTTAATTGATCAAACGGGTTCTGACTTTTTGAATCAAGGTTTAGCTTTGTGGAAACTTCTGGGCATTCTCCTCTAGAAAATGTTGTTCAAAATCCAAAATCATAGTTCAAAGTTTTTTTTTTTTTTTTTCTTTGTAAAAGAGTGGTGAAGGTGCAATCATCCTTTCCGCCTTTTGACTTTAACGGCCGTCCCCGTGGTCCAGAGCACTGACTTTGGCGCCTTCCATCCAGGAGCGATGGAGTATTCTTTGACCTGGGTGTTGTCAGGGAAGGCGGCAGCAACCTGCGAACAACAAGAGAGTAGTGCAGACATCAAGGAAGCCAGGTAATCTGTCAGCATGTTACTGTCAACATAAGTAATCTTTTAGGCATTGTAGTGCCCACATATTTTGGTGGTCTACCAAAGACCACTTCATAGGGAGATAAGCCTGTTCTAGAATGAGCTACCATTCGCATGTAAAAGAGGGCAACCGGCAGGGCTACCATCCAGTCTATACCTTTGTCTGCGCAAAATTTTAATGTCTGATTATGTCTTTCTACAAGGCCTGCTGCTTCAGGATGTCGCACACAATGGAATTTCCAGGTATACCCTAACAGAAGGGACACCTGCTTCATTAGTACCAGGACATATTTGTAACCTCTACATCTGTTTATTTGGATATAATCCATTTGGAGCACTTCAAAAGGGTGGTCAGGTGGATGGAATCCACCTTGTTCCATCGGAATGCCTTTACCTGGATTGAATTGGCAACAGATCATACATGTTCTGACCTTTTGTTTCGCTGCTGCACGCAGGTGCTTGTTGAACCATATATTCTGTAAGCTATCTATCATTGCTTTCTCTCCTAAGTGTGCAGGACTATGTGCGGTATTTATAATCACTTGTACCATGGTATCAGGAAGAAACCATGTGGATTTGCCCTTTGTCATCCAACCTTGATCAGTCAGTACCCCTCCTTGTTCCGATCATTTCTTTAATTCGTTTACAGTAGCATGTGTCTGAATGTCTTGTACATCCCTGGAAGGATCCCTAACTGTCATGGCTTTGGACACTTATTGAACCTGTAACTTTGTTATGTCTAGTGGGGTCTGAGCTGTCTGTTTAGCAGTTCGGTCTGCCAGATCATTGCCTTGGGAAATGGTATCTGTGGCTCTAGTATGTGCTTTACATTTTAGGATAGCTATGGCTGTTGGTAAATGTATTGCTTCCAGTAGGGCTTGAATAAGGGGGCCATGCTGTATCTTGGCCCCATGAGAGGTCAAGAAACCTCTTTCTCGCCAGAAAATCGGTATAAATGTTTACTCTTAGGTGCTTAGCTCTTATGCACGCTTGTGTCAGGGCGATGAGCTCTGCTGCTTGTGCTGACAATATGTCTATTCTTTTAGTCTCTATTATTACAGTATCAGCAGTCACTGCATATGCTGCCACTAATTCTCCCGCCCCTGTCCTCATGCATGAGCCGTCAACATATAGTGTTAGGTCGGGGTCTGGGAGTGCAACATCTGTCAAGTCTTGTCTTGGTTTAGTCACGGTATGTATTACTTCAACATAGTCATGTGGTGAAACGCTTTCTGTACTGGAGGGCAAAAGGGTAGCAGGATTCAGTATGTTGCATCGTCTGATCTCTATGTGTGGTTGAAATAACGTTGGCTCATAATCCGTCAGTCTAGCTACAGTCAGGTGTTGTGTTTGTGTCCGGTTCAAGAGAACCTCTACTGCGTGTGGTACTTGTACTGTCAGAGGGTGGCCCAGCACTATCGAGTCACTTTGTCTTATGGCTAAGGCCGTTGCTGCAACTGATTTTTGGCACGCAGGCACAGCCTGTGCTACTGGGTCTAATGTACTAGAAAAATAAGCACAGGGCTCGTGTTTTCCTGCATGATCTTGTGTTAGGACAGATAGTGCTGTTCCATCCCGCTCTGTCACAAAAAGCATAAACGATTTGTTGTAATCAGGGTTTGCTAAAACTGGTGCTTGACATAAAGCTCTCTTTAATTCTTCAAATGCCACAGTGTGTTCTTGAGGACTTTAGTCTTTTTGTGTCTTGGGCTGTGAAAAACCAGAAATCAATTGAATACGTTCCGGTGCCCACAACTAATTCCCCTGAAAGATCACAATAAAACATGAGAAAAAGGGGAAAGCACCATACCTATTTCCTCGACTTAATTTCTAAGGGGGCTAATTTCTAAGGGGCTTAATTTCTTAAGGGGCTAGCGGGAAGCGAACCTCCTCAGGGGCCAGCAGAAAGCCAATATTCTCCTCATTCCCCCCCTTTTTGACAGGAGGAAATCTGAAACAGATTTCACTGCTGTCAAACACTATCAAACCCTGTGTCTTGTCAACACTATTAATCCCTGTGTGTAGCTACTGGGCGTAAGCAAAATTATAGGAGATACACAGCGTATGTGAAACGGCGAGAAATCCTTCAAATTAATGTACAAACCTCATTGTGTTAGCTCATAAGCTGGCCAAATGACATCTCATATGCAAATGTCCCTATTACATGAACCTACACCAACCCGAAGTCAATATTAATGCTAGTAGGCCCTAATAGGAATGCTAAATTACCTAAATATTCGGAAAACCAAGTTTAAGAACAGTTGTTAAAGTTGATAATAAATAATTCATCTGCTAAAAAAAAAAATCAGTAATTCTGCAATAATTTCCACCTATACAATAAACAGCCTAATTTAAAAACAAGTCAACTTTTGGGGCCACCACTCACAAGAATGAGCTTACTAAAGCAAACTTTAAAAAGGAAATCCTGTCAGATATTTTCTCATTACCCTAAATACCGAGCCTTATTTGTCACTCTGTGGTGGCAGTCCTTATTTAAAACAGGCCTTCAAGAGTTAAGATGCAAGTGCACAGATCATAATTGTTCCTTAATGTCCAATCTGGAAACATATGACCGAGGCTGCCTGTCTATAAGAGAAAGGCAGTTATGTGAAAAATATTTTAGTCTTGCATAGCCTTTTTCTTTTGTTTCATTTCATTTCCAACACCAATTAGACATACACTGATAACGTGTTGTCTGCTATTTTGACAGCATGATAATGGTAATATCATGTCTGTGAAATTTAGTAATTGTGCCAAGCCATTAGTATACCGGGCACAGAAAGCATAGATAATTACACTAACATATATAAATGAGCAGCGATGCGCAATTACAGTACCTACAGCTCAGATGCGAACATTCTGGCCTGCTTAATTTGTCAGGCTTATAATCAATAACTTATTTACCTGCCCTATACAACCCCATCTGGCAGTGGGTCATCCCAATGATGACCGCGTCAAGTCTGACACACAGGATTAGCAACAATAATCAAAAAATGACGAACACACGAACCTGTCTCTTTTTTTTTTTTTTTTTTTATAAAAATGAGCTATGCATCTTTGTACACAATGTACCCTCATGTCCTAGTCGAAGATGCATCCCACATCTTTCCTCACAGACCCGTAACCACTGGATCATTTATCCAATGCAACTGGTGGCAGCTTGTGGCCACAATTCAAAAATGTCTGAATTTGAAAATCGTTTTTATATAGGCACATAGCCCTTAAAATTCCAAGCAAGAGCAACATTTTACTTTCTGACCAGAAGCAATATAACAATTGCTAAAAAATAAAACAAATCTTCTCCATAGACATTTCCTCGGGGCACTTGTTTTGCACAGAATAGAACAAGGGAATCTTTCTCGACTTACATTTCTCAGCTGCCCTGTCTTATCAGAGAAGTTAAAAATAGCCCCTCAGCGCGGCCTGAGCCTGGGCTGCCAGCCATCTTTTGTTTGTTTTTCCTACTCCTGGCCCCAAGGCTCTCCAGCTGCAGGCATTACACAGATGCGATGTCAGAGAAGCCTTCTAAGCAGTGCCCTGTTCTGCTCCTCTCATCGGCCCCCACCTACACTGGCTACAAGGTCAGAATCTGTCTCCGATTTCTGTATCACATTCTGCTCTACACGGCCCCCACCTTCTCCTCACTCTGAAGCTGTCAAAGACAAAAAGACTACTCAATTCCATAAAAACTGCAATAATTCGCTCAATTGAAAAATTATTTTTACATACAATTTGCACTCAGGGGGTCATAATCTTACCGACTTGACCCAGCACATTGGCTCACTGGACCATCAAGAACACAAACCTGTATTCATGAAAAATTTGCAAATTCGAAATACCCACAATTCTTTTTCCAAGCTAAACTTGTCACTAATTATTTTTCGTTAACACTTTGTACATTAGGGGTGTCATCAAATCACAGGAGTTGCTCCTTCTCTAGCTGCACCCCTCTCAATTTCCTATTGACAATGTAGTCAAATGTTGGACCATGTAAACACCAGCTATGCGCTGTTCATTTGGTGGGGGGCTCAAGAACCTTTGGGCTACTATGTAATTAATATATGTATTATAACTGGTCTTTTTACTGGGGCCACTCTTGCTGGGTCCTCTGAAAGGACGGGATAAATACCAGCAACGTCAGTATTTCTTTTTCTGTCAGCCTGCGCTCATTTTACCAGCTCAAATTCCTCCTGTAACATCTCATCCTTGGCTTTTCCAGACACCAGTCCACTTCTCTCTGCTTCGTGAAACACTTACTCTGTCCTTCTATGTCACTCCTTGCGCCAAAAACTCAATGGCATCCTTCCAAGCTGGTCTACATTTTCTCTTTCATAAGAGTGTTTCGTTGTCCGTCTACTTGTTCTGCTTTTACTCAGATACCTTCCTCAACTAACACGTTTTCTCGGGCTTTGTCTGAATCCTCCCTACTTTTCTCTTCTTTTCTGAGCGCTTACTCTGTGCGTCTATGCTATTCTTTACGCCATAATTCAACAGCGTCTTTCTGTGACTGTCTAGCTTTCCTCTTCCACAACTCTTCTTCGACTTTCATGATACATTCGGCATCCCAGGTCCCAGCTACGGGCCATCTCTGACTTTCTGGTAACTCTTTGGTGTAGTCCACCCATAGATCAAGGAATAATATGGCGTCTAAGCCATGCTTGTGATACATAAAGTGCCCTGGAGTGTCCCTAGGAGGAATAGGAACTGCTTCTTCAAGCACCCCTTTTCTAGTAGTAATCTGTCTTAACTTCGAAAAGAGCGGCATATTGACAACTGATCTGATACTTACTCTTGAACTCACTTAATACGAAAAAAACACAATAATGAACAGTGAACAATGAACAATCATTCATACCACAATATTTGAACACTTTAAACATTAAACATTAAACATTTTAACAACGACCGACAATGATGACAGTCTGCCTAACTAATCACCACGCTGAATTCTTGACAATAACTGAATACTTCGGAATACTTGATATACTGCTAAACAGTACATATACACTGCTAAACAGTGCAGACCGGATTTGTGTACCCAAATCCGTCTTGACCGGCACAACCTATGTGCGCGTCAACACGCCTCCCCGGCGATGGTACTCACCGGGTAGCTCCTTGAAACGGAAGGCCTCGGAGAATGGACTGGACTCGACTACTGCGGACATCGGACCCTCTGGACATCGGGACTTCGAAAACCTGGTTGGCCTCTGTATACCTCGGACACAGCTCTCTCGCAGGTGGGCTCTGGGTAGACAATCTGCGTTCCTCACCGCCTCGTATGGATGCCTGGTCGCAGTCTGTCCCCTTCATTGGCCTGAGGGAGTTGGCGGGAAAACCCGCGACGTGCACGCTTGAAGTCCATCACGGCCATGGAAGGGGGCAAAACTGGACCTTCATCTCCGGCGTGTGGGGAAAGAGATTAAACTGTTCGGGCGCCATTCTGTGGTAAATAAAATATCACGCTGTCATAATTTTTCAGATATCAATAAGATCATGCATAAAGCAAGAGGCTGAGTCTGTGGTATCAGATTCATAAAGGGCTTTATTCCAATAACTCGAGTCAAAGGGAGAATATCTCCATCACCAAAAAGGATCTGGACGGGGCTGAAAAGTATTCTCAATATTCTCAAAACATTATTCACAGAGTACAGTATATATACATTTCTCAATTGTACGTAAGCAAGAGAGCAAGAGAGAATGAGATAAGAGCATGTGGGCGTGTAAGTAGGCGTGAAGGTGGGCGTCCATGTGGGCGTCCACTTGATGATAATGGGTAAATTGTCATGTGTGGGTGGATACCTGGAGATGATTTCGCAATGTCAGCAGAAATACTTGGCAGAGATGCGCGCGCAGCAGCATGACGTGTGATTGACGCGCAACTAGAGGGTGAAGGGGACTTGACATTTAGCTCTACATGTGGAGACAAAAAGTCTGGGGTTATGTCAACCTAATCCCAAATCATATCTAATATCCTATGTTTAAAGAACTATGTTATCCACAAGGGAAGGGCTCTCGGACAGAATCTATTCTATACTGACTGAGTGCGTGTACAAGCGTCTAAGTGTCTATATGAGATGCAAGGGGCAGAAACTTTCCATGGTAACAGGGCTATGAATTACTTGCATGAAGACAGAGAAGCCGGGCCTTTTGCTTGGTAACTGGAAGAATGTTTACTTAAACTACTAGGCAGGAATGCATCGGCTGAGGGGGAAGCAGATAATTCGAAGGTGAAATACAGTTCTTGGCAGAGAATAGGCTGATGTCAGGCTTCGTGAGCCGCGCAGAGAATGAGACAAAGTTCATGGTCACAGATGCAGGCTCAGACTGGAGCTTTCAGAGGCAGAAGGCAAGAGGAGTTTCGATGGCAGAATCAGGGCCTACTTGCCTGGACTGTAAAAATGGCATAAGTGAACCATATAAAGCCGGTGGCCTTTCATATTTAGGAATGGAATATCCGGCCTGTTCATGGCGGATCTGACAGAGGACATGTTGACGGTGGACGCACATGTATTTGCGTCTTCATAACTGGAACTGGAGGGAACATACATGTACTTGTGACATGCACATAGAACCGTTGGGGTCCAAGATAGGGGACATAACTGACCAGGAAAATCCACATTTCCACAATGTAATGAAAGGAAGTACCCGCTTGTCCCCAATGAGCAATAGATCTACCTACCCTTCTTTACTCATTAAGGCCTACACTCTACCTGTTAGTACTCCTCCCATGGATTGGCCATGGATCTGCTAGCTGCTGGGTTGATTAATTACTAATCCTCCATTAACTTTGCATCAATAATAAACTCATAATAAACGACCCAACACAGTTCTATTAAATCATTAATATTTTATCTAAATAATTCAAGAAAAATCATTAATCAAAGAAACAACAGACCATCATATTTACCTATTCTGTCTAAAAGTCGTCTTCTAAGTCAAATCAGTTGCTTTGTCATTCAAAATCTCTTAGTTTGCCAAAGAGAAATAAGGAAACAGTTGTCCTGCAGTGTCACCGTCCTCTCCGTCAGCATAACGTCAGGAAAAATGGAAATGGACATAAAACCTCTCTATTCTAGGCTTTTTTATAGTAAAATTACATTCCAAAAGTATCAGAAATTCTTTTTGAATATCACTGATTGGTCCGTTAAGTCTTATTCACAGGGTTCTCATACGCCTAATGTTTCTTTAGATGTAGTTCATAATTTTTCCGGTTTCTGTGTAACTTCTTCATTGTTCCTTTAGGAAGCTGGACCTCTGCCCGGGATGGCCTTGATGGGTACATTCTGGCTTGAGTCACGAATAGGCCACCGCTGCAGATGCTTGCGCAGGCGCACTTTGCACAGAGTCTCGTAACGTGTTGTCAGGTCTTGGATTAGTTAGGCAGCCATATTTTAGAAGGCCCAAATGAACATATTAAGCAAAAGAAAGACAAAACATAATTAATACATGAAAATGACTAATGAAATGTTATCCCCTTGCTAATACCCATATGTGTGTGTATTTATCTAGCAGAAAGCAACACTTAATGCGGGTTATACTCACATTTAGAAAGCACAAATCACAAATACGTCACTCAAAGCAACATATATCATGCATTATTCTAAATGTCTATTATTAATATGCGTACACCATTTAGTTTACGTATTAATTAGGCCATGCAAATGCAATTCCCACGTGTAATTCATATATTAGTAAAGTTGGTTAATGTATTTCACATCACTGCAATCCATTAGTACGATCATAATTAGTTAATTAGTCTGTTTAGTATAAAATATGCAAAATGGAGTGGGTATACAAATTTATTTAATTAACCCTGCTCCAGCACTTTCACTTGTCAGACTCTTGTATGCAATAATGGGCTTGGAAACCACCCACACCTTACCATTTATTTGCATCAGTGTCTCTCTTCTTTGCTGTCTTTTCATTGGAAAGCACTTGCCATGCATCACTTCCTTTGCTTCGTGTGGAGCACAGACCAAGAACACATTAATTTTCTTTGACTACTCCCCCTCCACTGATCATCTGCTGCTTGCCCTGGAAGCCAGGTACTATTTCTGAGCTTTGACGTGGTTAACACTGGCTGCGTAAATTTCTATTTTTCACCTAATTTAACTTATACCGAACACCCCCTGTTTCTTCTCCCCTCCCTCCTGTCACTGTTTTTGCTAACATCTTCCACCTGCTGGGTCTATTGTTTTTTTCATTTAACTTATCCCCATCCCCTTTCTAATTCTATTCATCCTGTCCCTTGTACTTCATCCCCTCAAGCCACCTTCCGGCTCTCCAAAGTCAATCTAAAAAGCACTATGAAGCGGCCGGCATAGGCACTTTGATTTGAGTTTGAGATTTGTATAGCGCATGGCTGACCTGGGGCTTCCCCGTGCTAATGATGAGTGCTCTGGTAAGAACGGAGCCCATTAATGGTTTAGGGGAAACAGCCAGTTTTTTCCTGAAAGCCAGTTCTTTTGGCAACGCTCTTAGGTCCTGAGGGAGCTCGTTCCACAGTTCGGGAATCAAGTGTGCAAAGCATCTTCCTCCCCATCTTGATCTTGATAGTGTGGATGAGGTGTCGATGGGAGGACCTAAGTAGTCTGGTGGGGGCATGAGCAGATATCAAATTTCGGAGTTTTTCCGGGCCTTTGTCATTTACTGCCCTGTGAGCAACACATAGAGATTTGAACTTTGCTCTCGCTACAGTTGGCGCCAATGGAGCTGTTTAAGGTGTTCTTTTACCAATACGTGGCTAGGGAGTTTGAGCAGGAGCCTTACCGCCATGTTCTCCACAGTCTGAAGTCTCTTTACCACATACTTTGGAGAGCCTAGGTAAAGAGAATTACCATAGTGCAGGTGTGAGACTATAAGGAACTGCAGGACGGTTTTCCATAGCTGCTCTGGGATGAGCTCCAGTATCTTGCTGAGCATTCTTAAGAGCCCGGAGCAGATACCAGACAGTTTGTTTGCCTGTTGATTCATTGCAAGGGAGCTATCCAATCAGATACCTACCTTTTTTTAACAAGTTTAGGAACAGGTGGGTTTCCCATGCAGGATGGCCAATTATTCAGTGGCCTAGGTATGGCTATGTTACCTAATATCATTAGTTCTGTCTTCTCTCTGTTTAATTTTAGGCAACAGTTCGCCATCCAATGAGACAATTTGTTTAGGCAGGGAACCAGTTGTTGGTTTCCATGGTTGGGGCCATTTGACAAACAACTGGGTGTCGTCAGCATACGAGCCACCCGAGATGCCAAACTCCTCCATGATAGAGGCAAGCTGTCTTGAGGAAATATTAAATAATGTGGGCTGAGCGAAGAGCCCTGTGGCACTCCGTATTTAATTGGCAGATGGTCCGAAAAACATTACTTTCCATCACTTGGAAGGACCGATCTTCCAGAAAAGAAATAATTAATCTGTCTATTAGTATGGCGTGGTTGACGGTATCAAGCGCCACGCTTAGATCGAGCAGAATAATGGTGGCAGACCCTCCATTACTAGTAGAGCTTTAAGTTCCTCGGTAACTGCCAGGAGAGCTGCTTCAGTGCTGTGTAGGGCCCAGAAGCCCATCATATATCTCCCAGCATTAATGCATGCTCCACAGGGCATTATCATTGAGATATTTTCCCATTCTCCATCCTGGTGCACGTCACCTCGAACTCAAAGTGAATAATTAGATGCCATCTGGACCTTTCATTAATGCAGTAAGTGTTACACTCGTGTGTCCCAACCTTCTGTATCTCAACAATGTATAGATTATTGATTGACAGGTGTCGATGTATACATAATAGAACCAAGGGATAAACAGTACCTTCATGCAGGTTTCATTTTGTGGGACATTACTTTGACATATCCTTTGATCACCTGAGGAGGCTGCTTGCATCACACCAGCAGACAGACGTGGCGCCAACTTCCTCCCTCCAGACGAGGCCCGCAGCTGTCTCTACAGAGCCTTCAGTTGATATTTACTTTGAACAGCTTCAGCACACACGGCCCTTTCCTGGCAATGACTGAGGCATCACGTTCCAGTTTACAGTATGTGGCATTTCCACAGCATCTTAGAAGCTCTTGGGCTGTGCTTGCCTCAGAGTGACATGGAGCTTGCCAGCTGCCATTTTGTAGAAACAAAGACAGAACGAACAACACATGTAAATGTCATTGGTCATGGAGCTTGTTCGCCTTTTAGCGAAGTAGATACGTTACGATAATATTCTGAGCAAGAGCTTTATTCCATCAACAGCAGACACAGCTCAGCCACAGCATTCTTGCTTATTCTCCCACCGGCTGCCCACTAACTCTCGAAATGCCACCAGTTACTAACGTACCCTTGGAGCATCTCTGGATGGATCATCAGGCCAGTGATATTCCAAGAGCAAGACACACACATCTCCCTCAATGGAAAGTAAAGATCCACTCCACACAACATTGTACAAAACTGAGCAAGAAAAATAAAAGTCAAAACAAGGAAACAAAAGCATAACAGGGGAAAAATGAAAATGACAAATAAACAAGTAAGTCCTTTAAAACTCACTCTATATACAACGAAAAGGTAAACAGAAAAATGCTTTCAAACTCATACTACACCTCTGTAAATACAAGTTTGCAATAAATACAGCTCTGGTTTAACATTGTAATGAATACATCTCTGTTTTACTCTCTCTACTGACTATTGCCAAAGTCATAATCCATCAAGTAGGAGGGTGTTTTCCTCAAAGGGAAACTGCAATGGTTCTCTTCAGCGCCATCATTGTCTTCATCACCAGATACGTTTACATTGTCACTATTCTTCCCTCTTCCATCACACCTTGCCAACCTCCACACACCATCACACAATACAACCGTATTTGAATTCACGCAGACAATGCGTTTCGGATTCCAATATTGTGATTTCCCCTTGGGTGCCCACCATGGTCAATATATAAACACATAGGGCCCGATTCACAATGGCAATCTGATACAAAAGTCTAACTTTACGACGTTTGGTGTTCACAGAGGTCACTTACGAGTCGTATCTTTACGTACGCAGTCAGGCCAGAATTTCCAGCTCAAGCAAAACTCTCTGGCTCGATCCATACTCCCCTGCTCAGGCTGTACTCCCAGGCTTGTGCTGGAATCTCCAGCTTGGGCCGGAAGAAGTGTAATCACAAAAAGGAATATTAAGAATGTGAGATGATGGTAGACGAGGTCATGACAGTCCGGGCAGGGAAAAGAGTGTGGCCAGACTCTACATCACATCCCAAAAACGTTTGCTCCTTTGAATCATGGTACTTGGCGTCCACAATTTGTGCTCCCCTCAGTGTTGATTGTACTGTTACACCAAAGTTTGGTGTAACACTACAGCCAACACTGTGTGTGGTATAACACTGCAGATTTTCATGACCACTTCTACCTTTTTTCTCAAGTTCCTAATGTTCCTTTTTTTTTAAATTACATTCTGGCCCATTGATTACACCCCATCCGGCCTGACTGCGGACGTAAAGATATGACTCATAAATGACCTCTGTGAATACCAGAAGTTATAAAATTAGGTTTTTGTCTCAGATAGTTTTTATGAATCGGGCGCATAATCGTCCACAAGTAAATTTGGTTCACTTACATTGTGTTTGACGTAAAAGAGCTGCTTGTATGTATTATTATTATTTGAGGATTTATAAAGTGCAACAGCTACTGAAAGAGTGTTCCGGCACTAACAGTAAAATCCATCTGAACAAATGAAATAACAAAAAAAACAACTAAAAGGCTGACCCAAACAGCAACGTCTTGAAATGTTACTTGAAGAACAATATGTTCCCAGTGGCAATGAGTTGTACTGGAAGACCATTCCAATCCTTGGCAGCAAAATAAAAATACGAGCTACTACCCCATGTTTTCCTTTTAAATCAAGAGATGACCACCAGCAAGCAATTGGAGCAATTAAGTGACCTAACCAGTGGATACAGAATAAATCTGTTGGATAGGTAAGGAGGGCCTTTGTGATAAAAAGCTCTATGAGTTAGAACTAGACATATGAACCTGACACTTTCTTTAACAGGCAGAGAGTGCAGGTGTTTTAGAGCTGGCAGGATGTGAGCTCTCCAGGGGAGAAGCAGCAAGATTGAGCGGCAGCATTCTGCACTTGTTGTAGTCTCCTCAGGAGGTAGGCACGCAGCCCCCAATAGAGTGAGTTGGCCTAGTGGAACCTAGAGGTGATCCAAGCCTGGATCACTGTTTTTTGCTGTGGGTGGAGAAGAAGACGCAGAATGTTTTCTAACATTTTTATCAGGCAACTGAGGAGCAAAAGATGCGGTGTTAACAAAATTCACCCCCAGATTATTTGCTACAATGACTTGGAGGATAGAATGGGAATATCCTGGTGCCAAGGGCCATAGTCCCAGATGGGGAGGGAGACCCAAAGAACAATATTTATGTCTTGCTGATGTTACAGTGGAGGCTGCTGTCATGCATCTATTTGAATACGGCAGTCATACATGCCTTAAAATTACTCAGAGCATTGGACTAAAGTGAGGAGAAGTTGTGTATCATCAGCGTGGAAAACAATGTGTACGCCAAACATTTCTAGAAGAGTCACTAAGTAGGGTCATATACTCATTGATTAGTGTGGGGCTCATTGCAGACCCCTGGGAACTCCAGAGCCTAATGACTTGAGTTCTGAGGTGAAACAGCTTGAGATATCTCTGTAAAGAAGGAATGCAGGCCCTCCAAGGCTGGACCACCAGTGCCTATTGTACCAAGATGCTGCAAGCGAGTGAAATGCAAGACCGTATCAAAAGCTGTGGATAGATCTGAAAGAACCAGTGGAACCTGCTTCCCTGATCCACCACTAGCCTGATTGTGTCTGCCACCTCCAACAACGTGCTCTTGGTGATGAAGCCCAGATGGAAGCCCAGCTGAGAAGGATGGTGTAGCATATTCTGCTCTAAAAAGGCAGAGCGATGTCTGTTGATAAGCTTCTCTTATATCTTGGCGAAGGGACGAAGCAGAGAGATAGGGCGATAGTTGGCAAGAATGAATTTGTTGGCCAGTGGTTTCTTTAGAAGTGGAATCAGCTTAGATTGTTTCCAACCACTAGGCACTGTGGCTAGTTGAGTCAACTGATTTAGAAGCAGATTAAGGAGTGTATTTTTTTTGTTGTAAATCTTTTTATTGATGACAGGTTTACACATTTTAATCACTATACAAACATTAATGTTCAGGGGTACAGTCTTATCGCTACGGTGTAATACAAGCCCCAAATCATTCACACTCTTTGTCAATTCCATGTTTGGCCTATTTCATCGTGAGTTACCCTGGGTCCATCTCCAGCTGCATCTGCAGGGCTCACAGATTCCTCCTCTATAACCATTCCATTTCTCCTAAATCTGTAACCCCTTCTTAGGGCATCCTCTGGATTCATATAGTGTCATTTCTGTCCCCATGCACCAGTCCATATCACTCTGATTTAGGAGTGGATTGAAGCAGCACAGTTGGAAACTAAGATATGAAGGAACAAGGGTTATCGTGTGACACAGATTTGCAAGATCTTAAGACATGGGCAGAGTCCTATAGCGAGATGGGAGAACATTCCTACAATCATTGGCCATCGATTGGCAATAAAACATCTTGCAGAGCTGAGAAGCTGTCAATACTCATTGGAACATTATTCATATGGAAGAGGGGGTCCATAATGGTTTTAATGTTGATATAAAAGAAAATTCAAGTTTAGTGCAGAGTTTGAGAGAAGGTGTTAAGTGCTGAAGCAGGGCATCGGGATTGGTACATTTCTTTACAATTTTAAAAGACCTCACAAATATTGTTATTTGATGAGTCTATCTTTGCTCCAAGTCTCTCCACCACAACAGAATTTACCACCATCATCCGCTCCTCACCCTTCACCCAGGCTTGATTGGATTTGGACCCAGCGAGCCATCTTCTCGGGCATTGGAAAGATGAAATCTTGGTTGGTGGGGGATTGTGAATATGATGGCGGTGTGTTAATATTGCCAATACGAAGAACAATATATTAAAGTGTAAAAATGAAATTGCATTTTATTAACAAATTTACCCGTTGTAAACCCCACCTCAATATTGACTTTAAAATACATATTCAGGCTCTTAGACGTAGTCCTGAGGTCACTGATTGATAGGTCACAGGTGGGATGGCACGTAGCTGGCAGTCAAATACATGAACATGAAATCCCGTATCAATCCCACAGATAGGTGCAGTGACACCTCAATGATCCAGAGAGATTGTTCCTAATAAATAACACATGACCGGAGAGGTACACGTGCTTCTAAAACCTCATAAAGTCAGATGTCACATAAGTTGGGAACATACAGCCAATCTGGACACAGCACAAGCAGTGATCACATGCTCCACATGCAGGACATCTGGGCATGATTCCCACTGACCACTTTGTGTCCAAGCAAGGTCGAGGCCCACCTGGAGTCTCCATCGAACACTTAATATATACACTCCAAAGGAAGCGACTTACATTCCTTACCATACAAGGATCGCCAGAACTGTTTATGGCATAAAATGGACTGTATATAAGCGCATCTCAGATCAATTGTAAGATGAGACAGTCCTCAGACCCTATGCCTGTTATTGTTCTTCCAGCCACAATGTTTAATTAAACAAACTGTTCCTGATTGCCAAACACCACTTGTGTCTTGTTTTTTCAAGGTATTTCATGTTCAAGCTACAGAAGGTATGTGGAGATAATGGAGTCTGTCTAGGAATATGATTATGTGTGTCTAGGGCTAAAAGGACTTGATCCCCCCCCCCGTCGTGCTCTAGAAGCCGGCGTCCGGAGAAGAGACTTCATTTTCTTATGGTTTAAATTGGTTTTATTATCACAACTTCAGTACAGAATGCAATGCACATCTTTAGTGTCAGAGGGAACCTCTGCAAGCGTCAGTACAAGCGTGACTTATATTTTGTAAAGATGAAAAGAGAAAGAACAACAATAACCCCCCCAAAAACCTCCCTCCCACCTCCCCTGTACCAATAGCTATGCAACGATCAATTTCTAGGGTTATGAGTGTAGGTCATTCATTGGGTGCCCTCTTTTCATCTTGGGCTGAGTCTGTGAGTCTTACTAGTCATAAGTAGCGGGGGCATGTCAACTCTTGAAATTCCTGAGAAGAGCTCAGAAGGGTCGCCATATGGTTCTAAATGTGTCATCCTGGGCTCTGAGCATAAGGGTTAAGCTTCTCCATTCCCAGAATGCCTCACAGATGATGCAGCCAACCCAGGTGTGTCGGTGTGGTAGCCGACCCCCAGAGCAACAGGATGGTCTGATGGTGGCTCCCAGCAACATATCTATTTCATGTCCCCTGCGGGATGTGAGGGGGTAGGTTAGTAGGTCAGGGAGGCCCAGCAATATGTACGAAGGAAATTTAGGGAGCTGAGTTAAGAGGTGGGTGTCTATGTCATCAAGGCCCGAGTCCCACAGCGAGGTTATCTTTGGACAGTCCCAGAGTAGATAGATAGTTGCATTCAATCAATGATGATCATTCACATTAAAAACAGCTCACATCATACATTAGGACATTAGAATAAAAACAGTAATATTTCCATCATAAAAGGCTTCATGATTCTGAACATCATTAAAACGTTATATAGAAAGTGTGTATCTGGCTAAAACGTAATTGAAACCTCATAAAACAATTTAAAATGGTCATTTAGAGACCTCCAAAGATCCATCAAGTCAGTTCAGGTACATCTTTATGTACAATGTTCCCCAGGTTTAAGCGATGGACCGTTCCTCTCTGCATTATGCATACACATGGCCAAATAGATAACTCACGACTTAGACATGAGCCACCAAGCATTCAGCAAGTATCTAGGTAATGTAAACCCAAGCCCCCTTGTTGTGTCCGATCTAAACTCACGTAGTGCATGTACAGATCGCGTAAGTGACAGCAAACTACAAGCAGGGATGATCCACCTTTTTCTAATATGGACATAGTGAGGACAAATGAACGTAACATGTTCAATGGTTTCAGGGCTCGATCCGCACACAGGGCACAGTGGGGTTACATTAGCATTCGCCCAGCGACTTGTCATAGCATTCAGGGGAAGAGCCCCAGTCCTGAATTGTATATAAGTGCTTGTGCCTGAGGAGGTTCAACTCTGTCCATGGAGTTATCAAACTGAAAACAATTGTTTAAAATTAAGAATCTATTAGTTGAAGTGCCTGGCGCCGTGACATTAGTACATATAGACTCAATATAGACCCAATATCTACATTTTAGGAATTCACAGGGTTTGAGGCAACTAAGACTGCACCTATCTGAGTCTTGTGAACGTGTAAGTCAAGTAGTGGAGCACAGGACTGGAGGTTCAATACCCCTAAACCACCCTCGGTTAAGATACCCTTCAACAATAAATTCATCAATTTTGACTAGCGAGACTTCGAGACCATTTCCTTCCCATCACTTCATATTTTGAAATGGACAATGGGACAGCACCAATTGTAATGTGATGCTCAGGATATATAGACTGTATGATGCACCGACATTTCCATGAGTACTTCCTTCACTTGACAAATTGGCTCTAGGGAACACCAAACATTAAGAGGTTAAAATTATACCCTCTAAAAGAATCAAATAACTTTCAAAGCATGTAGTCAATACAGGAGAATATCATTGAATGCCCTGAAGAAGTCCAAGAGGACAACATGTGTTGGCTACGTTTTTAATCAAATTGTGATGAAGAAGAGTCAAGAATAAAGGTTCATAATACAGACATGCTGGATTGGTGTTGAATCCATATAGTTTAAATTGTGTTTTGCTGAATTCAACCACTCATATATCCAATAGTGATTCTGGTTACAATGATGGGTGCTGGACCAAATTGATGAATTTATAGTCCCAATATCTTATTTTGAGCGGGGGAAGCATTTTTTGAGTCATGGACTTTGGGTCGTCCCACAGAGTCCCTAACCCCAGTTTGAATAGCCAGTGCCTGACCTTTCTACACCAACCCAGTCACTGACCCGTCTCTCAAGGGTTAACAGTTCTTCCACTGCAACCTTAACCGGGATCTGGGTACTGCTCGTCCAAATTCTCACCCAAAACATGAACTCCTTTAAGGCCGCAGAATGATGGACCAAATGCCAGGATCAAGGTGTACCGCCAATAATGGGATGTTAGTTGGTAAGTTTAGAATTGATCTTAAAAATGAGTTTTCCACAACCTGTACTTGATTTAGTTTTTCCAGTCCCCATAATTCCACACCATAGAGGGCGTGCCCAACCCTCTGGCCCGATGTATTTCTACTGCAGGGGGAATTGGGGGGAAAGCTGATAGGCGTTAGCGTCTCTCAGTTCAGTTCAGTAAATCTTTATTTCGATAATTAAAAATCATCATAAAAATACATTTGATAAAAAATTCATATAATTTACATTTCTGAACTCCATTAGAATAAAAAGCAACACCAAACCAGACTGATACAATTCGTACAAAGGGGTAAAATATTATATACATCATTGCTTAATCTCTTGTGTTCCTTAACCTTACTGCTACTTTTAAAAAGCTTATCACTGAACATAAAGTGCGCATATCATTTGCTCTTTGAAGAAACAGTAATGCAGATTTGGCATGGCGAAATTTTCCCTCTCTTAAAATATCAACCAAGAACGTGTGCCGAGGAATACGATAAAAAGGACACAATAATACAAAATGAAGGGTGTCCTGCGGAGACATATTGTCGCAGCCGCAGGCCCCCTTCTGCTCAATAGTTACAGTAAAACCAGATGGATAAGATAAAATATTGGGTAACATATTGAGCCTAAAACGACACATTAAAAACCTGTCCTGTTGATTGTACATCAGAAATAAATATGGTTCCATCCCTTCCCCATTCTTGAGCAAACAATGAGCCGCTACTGAGCGCTTTAATAATGCGGGCGCTGCTCTGTCAGTTTCCAGTTTTTCCAACAAAAGTTTTTTAATTTGTGTTTCCGGGTCATAGACATTGTACACGGATTGCTAAAGAGAGTATGCTGGTCTATAGACTCTAGTGTTGTTTTGACATATTTCAGCCAGGGGATTTGCATCCCCTTATCCCTTTGCAAACAATCTGTGACAATTTCCCTACACAGTTCCGCCTCAGGGTTAGGCCAAATTCTGAGCCATAACTGGCCTGATCTTCACCTGGTCTGTAATGTATGGAATCCCAAGTTCTGAATGTGCAATTTCCGCGGGTGTAGACTGTGGGATCTTTAGGATTCTACGGAGAAATATATCTTACTCTTGCTGTACGTGTTTAGCATCCCTAAAGCCCCACACCTCAGCTCCATACAATGCCTTTGCGGTGCTTATTGAGCTATATAGGCTCATTTCTTGTTCAGGGGACCAACGTCCCAACCTGCGAGCAAAATTTAATATTGCACCATTTGAGGAGACCAGTTTAGTACAACGTTCCTCCATCAATGAGTTAAACTGGATCTTGCCATCAAATAAAAGGCCTAAATAGGGAAAAGTACTAACAATGACCATCTTGTGGGTCCCTATTCTAAATACACATTTGTTAATGGGCCTTTTGCCTGCTATCATCGCAAATGATTTGCTCAAGTTCACTGACAGATCTAAATTGTCCATGAACTTTACAAATCCATCGATGAGCGATTGTAGACTTCGTGGGGTTCGTGCGAGCAGGACCGCGTCGTCCACGTACAACAGTACTGGAATTTGACGCTTCCCTACTTTGGGACAATCTACAGACTGGGCAATAAGGCTTGTCTCAAGATCATTGATATACAATGAGAACAGAAAGGGAGCGAGAATACACCCTTGCCTTACTCCGCTAGTGCACGGAAATGGGTCAGTTCGCCCCCCCTCCGCACTAAAGCGGACCCTGGCAGTGGTATTCCAATGCAACTCTCTCAGAATATTTATGAGGCCCGGGTCTATTCCCAAATTGTTCATCATTGTCCCCAGTTTGTTCCTGTTTACGTTATCAAAGGCCGCAGCCAGATCCATAAATCCCATATAGATGGAGCCGCTGCTAGCTTTGGTGTATTTAGCAGCCAATAAATATAGATTTAAACATTGATAGCTGGTCGATTTTCCCGCTCTAAACCCATACTGTGTATCGGCTATTGTAGAATGCTCCTCTGTCCAAGTCATAAGACGGTTTATAACCACCCCTCCAAGTATTTTGGCTGAGACATCAATCTGCGATATCGGTCTGTAGCATTGGGGGTTGTCCCTATTCCCTTTTTTGAAGATAGGGACGATTAGTGCAGTAGACCAACATCGGGGGAGTCCTGATTTAATTGCCGCATTTAACACCCTCGTCAAAATTGGCGCTCACAGGTCGATATTACTTCGGTATAGATCTGGGGGTGTACCGTCGGGCCCTGGAGCTTTATTCGGTGTCAACCCTTGGATTGTCTTAATGACCTCAGTTAGTATGAGATCTGTTTCCAGACTCCGTGCCCCATCCCAGCCTCCTTCTTGTTTTGTGTCTTTAGAGTGGTTATAAAGACCCTCAAAATGAGTCACCCATTGTTGGGGGAGGATATTTGTACTAAGTACCGGGGCGCTACTATCCTGGAAACAGGGCCTATTAATAATCCTCCAGAATTCTGTGAAGTCCCTATTTTCTCCTGCCTGTCTTAAATCAGCCCAGACTTCTGCTTGTAGGGTAGCCTTTCTGTCTTTTATCTTATTTTCTGTAAATTTGTCTACACTTGGCCACTTCAGCTTTATCCCTAGGGTTAGCTTTAAGGCTTGATTTTAGGTTTCTTAATGCACGAGAACAATTAGTATCAAACCATCTTGGCTGTGTGTATATCTTTCTAGGAACTTTTACTTCTAGTAGTTTATCAGCCAATGTTGTCAATTCCTCGAAAGACACAACTAGATCGACTCCCTCTATCCTAGGGTCTAGGCAGTCTTCAACATACTTTTTGCCTTTTACAAGCAGTGTTGTATAGAATTCCTGGGGGTTAATTTTTGTCCACCTTAGGCGCCTTCCCCAGTCTGTCGGCCTTAGGCTAATGTCCAATTGTTTATTTATTTCCAGGTGACCGTTATAAAGTAATTCTAAAACCAAAGGATTGTGGTCACTAAAAGTACTCCATTTAGTACTGACCTCTATAATCCGATGTTTTGCAAAGGGGGATATCAACATAAAATCTATAATAGTGGAGCATCCTCTGCCTTTGAAAGTTGGCACCAAGGTGCCCTCTGGGCCCGGAACAATTAAATCAATAGTATGTGCTAGCGTATGTGTGCCCATTAATTTAGTTAATATTGACCCCTCGGTACTATGCTCAAAATGTGGCCCCTTCATGACCGGGCAAGCAGCCCAGTCTGCGGTTGCCGGTAGCAGGTTTGGACAGAGGTGGCAGTTTAGATCCCCCATTATTAACACAATTGGTTCACCCCCCTTCCTTTGATCAGCTTCTTGGGTAAGTCTATCATCTAATTCCTGCAGGACAGCATTCCTACCATTTGAGGAACCTGAGTTATAAATGTTAAATAACTGCACCCTCAACCCTTGCCCTTGAAATGTTGCTGCTTGAAGGGTATGTGATGTCCAGGGTGGTAAAGTCCAACTTCCCTTAAGATTAATGTCCACATACAATGCTAGCCCTCCCCGCGCCCTTCCTACACTACTCTCTTGGGCTGGGACAAAGAAACACTTATAGCCCTCAAAATGAAAAAGGTCGGGCTTAACCGCCCAGGTCTCCTGTAAAGCTAATATGTGAAAACCCCGTAGCTGGTTTCTCCAATCTATATTATCAAACTTTCCTGCTAGGCCTGCTATATTCCAGGAAATTATGTTGATCCTTCCCCCTTCCACCCTCATAGCATTTAAACCCTGGGTGTTTAGTCTGACTGCATCCCTCCTTACTGGGGTAAGCTCCTGTTTCTCCCGGTCCTGATTTAGCGGGGTTACTGCCAACCCCTTCAGCTGGTAACTTCCTCGGAATACTAGTTCACTAATGTCAGTGAGCATCCTTCTTCCTGTCCCCTCCAGGTGTGTCTCTCGTTGGGGTAGTCAATCATTCTCAGTAAAGGGACTGTAGGGGACTAAATCTATTTGTCCACTGTGGACCACCCAGATTTAATATTGGCGGGGCGCTGAATTCATATTTGCTTGCCCGAAACCCATCCGATCCTCTATCTCTTCTTACCTGTGGGTGATTTAAGGGATAAGTAAGACAGTTTCTGGGATAGAAGTACCCTAGTGGCATAGATCGTATAGTACTGGTCGCATTCCTGTTATGGTTGCCCAGTATATTATCCACTAGGTTCGGATTCCTAAAGTTTGCAATAATGCAGTCCCCTTCAATATCTTTCCTTCTACTGCCAATCCAAGTTACTCTCCTGACAAATAGGATTTCTCCCAGTTCCTGCCCTTGCAATGGCCTATGTGTGTTCAACCAGTTAATGATCTTGTTTTTAAGTTCCATGTAAGACTCCTTCTGACCCATCCTTAGTTCGGGTACCCCGGCAAAGACAACAACATAGGGACTCGCTTCGGGAGGTAAATTTACCCATGGAGGGAGGGAGTGGGTTCTATCCCTACACTCCCGACCTCCATGGGAATTGTCTTTCTGGCTATAAGTAGTAAAGTTCCCTGTCTGAGCCTGGGTTAAATTGGGCTGCAACTGGGGTCTATGGGTGTCATAGTTTCCACCTTTTGGAATACTTCTTTCCTCAAATTGGGCTAGGGCTTTGGGTAATACATGGACTTGTGCAATAGTGCATTGCTCATTGCTTACACAATTAGTATTAGGTGGTATTTGTCATATTACGGGGGTCAATGCTGGTGTGGTATTTCCCGTGAGGTTGGAATTTGTGGTCTCCTTCATCTTAGCCAGCTTTTGCAGATCATTGGCAATTTTATCTAGCTTGCTAACTACTGATTTTATTTGGGTAGCAATGAAAGCCTCAAGATGTTTTTGGAGGCCGGCAATTACAGGGTTCAACCACTCCGGAGGAATTAAGGGACATGGAGTTTCTGTTTCCACGATCTCATCATCTATTGTTTGTATCTTACCTCCCCCACGAGTTGGTTTCAGTTTTCTGGTATATATATTCTTGGTGCCCCGTCTTTTAATTCTATTTCTGTTTCTGGGTGTTCTATTTTCAGCCCTATCGGGGAATAGCCCAGTGACTGTTACCGATTGGCCACAAGGGACAGCTTCAAGTGACACGTCAGAACTACCATTGTGTGAGGTTTCACAAGGGTTTAAGTCAATGGTTTGTATAGGTATCTGAGGCAAATTTGTGGGGGTCATTGTTAAGCGTTTCTGCGTGCGCTTAATCTCCCCATTAACAGCCCCAATAACCTTCCTCAGCATTAAATCTATTGCAGTTGGTGGCGCTGTGTGTCCTAGCGGGGTGTTAGGGTCAAGGCCCATTTTAGTGGGAATAAGTGGTGTACATGGTTTCCCCTTAGTGGAGCATGTCCTAGGTTTGGTAGCCATGATACTGTAGTCTGCACTATTCCCTGCCTCCCAGGTAACTCACAGCGAGATTATTGGGTAGTGCTAGACAACCCTACTTTTATTAGCAATTCAATTTTAATGCACTTTAAATCCCTAATATGAGGAGTCCATAGTCCATTGTACTCACATATTATGCAATGACCACAGACCTGGCCTGTACAGATATGGCTTGATGATAAAAGCACAATTTTGCTGCAGTGTCTGGGTCAAAAACCAAGGGTGGAGACCCAGCCCAGCCTCCTCTGGCGTGTCAAGTGCAGCTTCTCACAGCGGCTCCGTCGAAGATTCAGGAAGGAAATGACTCCAGGCACAGGCAGATGGAGCAGCGACAGTGTTGCAGCTGGCTAAGACGACCTACGCACTCCAGCAGGATGCCACAATCCGCCAGGCACCACAACCAGCCGGCAAGACACACTGCGCCGTGAGGCACCAGGAGCGTTGCAGCTGGCGAAGATGACCTTCTCACTCCAACAGTACCCCAACAGTACCGCTGGGCAGGGACAGCACTCTCAAAGGCTCTCAAAAGGCTGTAGTGTGAGAGTGCTCCTTTGTGCCTGGGATGACCATGCCAGGTTGCCAGTAAGTCTAACTCCGAAATTATTAAAAACCTACACTTGATCTAAGTAGTTTGGGCCCAGCATCAGCTTCCCGTTGAAAGATTAATGAGGATTAAAAGCCATGAACTTTGATTTAAAACAATTAATTTCAAGGCCCCGATCCTCACATGCTGAAAGCCCATTGGGGTTTTTGAAATAAACAGCGTGTCATTCGCAAATAAGAGAGTGGTTATGAGTTTGCCGGCTAGTTTAGGGGATCACCTCCACAGCCATGTGATTTGTTGATAAGCCCATTCATATATAGGGTAAAAAGGGTTGGGGGCAAAACACACCCCTGTCGCACCCCTTTTGAGACAATTATAGTATTGGTTGGTGCAGTTGGACCAGAAGTTAAAGCAGGCCACCAGGCAGCCCAGGATCCCTAAGAGCAGCCCATGACTTGGAACGAATAATAGAGTCGAATGCTGATCTAAGATCAACAAACACAACGGAGAGGTGTCCCTTCTTGATCATAACTTCCTTCCAAATAAGCATAAGGAAGCAGAACACCTGATCCAGACTGCTTGTAGAAGCCCTAAAGCACGCCTGCAGATGAAAGAGTATACCGTTTTTCTCTATCCAACAATGAAGATGTGTCAGAATCCTTTTACTAAAAACTTTCTGTGTAACATCTATAAGGCTAATAGGCCTATAGTTTGAGGGATCCCCTGGGTCCCCTTTCTTAAATATGGGGATTATTTCTGCATCCTTCCAGGTCTCAGGGATGTCCCCGCCCCGTGTTATGATATTGAAGACTAAGTGGAGTAACAGGCCCCATATATTTGTCTCGGAGTGATATAAATCTCCTGGTATTGTAACGAGCCACAGTGCTTTCCCAGACTGGAGTGTGCTAATTACAGCCACATTTTCATCTAGGGTGAAACTGGCTATGTCCCCTACTACTGGCTCTTAGGTTCAATTCCTCCCAACCAGTGCATTCTCAGACTCACGCTCCCAGTCATCTTCAGAATATAACTTCTGAAAGTGATCTTCCCAGACATGGGGCTGTATGTAAAAGTTCTCTTCTTTAACCAAGAAAGTAAATGCCACCTTAACCCAGCGACATTCCACAAGATAATTTTAACTTTTTTGTTCATCATTTACAGTTCCCTGAAATGAGTATCCTGCTGTTTGGTTATGTGTACCTAAGGTTTGGTCAGGCACAAGTTGGGCATGCGGGGAGACTGAGCTTTGGGTCTTATTTTCTATCGTAGTGTTTTTATACATGGTGTCCACCCAAGGTAGACCAATTAAGTCTATGACAGGAATTACCACAGATTCAGCATTTACCCGGCTTAAGTCATTCTGGATTAGGTAGCTCAGTAAGTGCTTGATATCTATTGCTTTGCTATGTAGGCATTGGATATGGTTGGTGCACTTGAGAACTTAAGGTGGCTATAAAAAAAGCCCCTGATCAGATACCACCCGAGTGGTCTTTTTGTATAGATTTGCGTAGGGGGCCAATCCATCCAACTCTTCTGACAAACGAAACGTCATGATAACTGGAATTCGTGAAATCAGAGTTGCGAGATAGCCAATGGTACACTTTATTTTTCAGTTGGCTTGTGGTTTCTTTATTGTTATCCGCGAGCTTAGGGACATTTGTTAGAATTGCCACATAAGGGCAACACTCAAGTGGAAGATCCACATTCACCTGATTAGGGTAGTCAAGTGTGTCAGTGGCTAATGTGTTCAACTGTCCATGGTTTGATTTATCATTTGCACTCTGGGGGGGGCATCCACCCTAGCCCTTGATCTACTGATGGTGCACGCACCTACTGCTGGTTGACAGTCTTGCTGCAAATCTCTGTCTTCAGCCAGACACTTCCCAGGTCTATGACCCTTTTTTAAGTGGCGTTTTCTAGTGTGGGCCATATAGGTGTGGAACGGCCTAACAGAGAGAGCTGGTAGTGCCGCCATTGCTCCAGCTCAGTTCATACTTGCTTCGACAGCATTCAATAGTTGAGAGCATTTGTGCACTCCAGAGTCAGACATAGCTGAAACTCCAAATATGGAATGGACTCAGCCGCCCAGCCAATTGTCTAGGATTGTTCAAAAATCTCAACAGTAGCAGAAGGCACTGAGATGTTGAGGTCCTCGGACTTATGAATGTTCATGCGGAAGCCGGACATTCCCCCAAATTCCTCCATCACTTTTAGGAAGTGTGGTAGGCTCTCATGAGGGTCGTCTAACTTGTTCATTATGTCATCTGCGTACAGGCTGATTTGGTGTTCCTCCCCACCAAGAAAAATTCCCTTGATCCCTGGATGATCTCTCACTCGCTGCACAAAGGTTTCGATGTATAGAGCTTAGAGGCACGGTGAGAGGGGGTAGCCCTTCCGGGTACACTGATGATTGGGAAACTATGTCCGTGCCGTGGCTACTGGGGACCTATGTCCACTCAGGACCCAGGATCGAAACCTTTCCCCTAACAAGAAGTGCGCCAATGTCGCTGTCAATTTGATACCTGTCTAACATTCACATTTGAACAAAAAACAAAGACAAAGTATTTGGAAGGGATGAGACTTCCAGCTTGGTCCTCGCCACTTCTTGAGCAAGACAAAGAGTGGAGTCCATGTTAGCCATTGGTGTCCATGAGGGGTCGCTTCCCCTTCTCGGCCACGGATGGCGTCTGTCTTGTACCCATGATTAAAATGTAACCTCAGTCTCTCAGTCTGTGTTTCCTTGGGTCAGGTCTCCAGCTACGCTCTCCAATACTGCCTTTCTGTCTTGGGCCATGATGGCTGAGTCTGTCTCTGTGAGGCCTCTGCCCTGAGATCTCATTTTCCATTGGGATTGCCGACTGGGCCCGGTTCCCGATCTCGCCTTGTTCCCAGGAGACCCCTCTGGTGGTCCAATCTGAGGAAGGTCACATGCTGCTTTGATGGAGCATAGTTGGTGGGATTTCCTCTTCCCAGTTAAAGATCAGAAGGAAATGGTGACCCCATGAATATGAGGTATTGTGTTCTCAGAGGTAGGCAGTCAGTGGGCTAAATTCCCTCCGCTTCTGCAGTGTGATCGCTGAGAGGTCCTGGAAGAGTTGAAGTGGATGGCCACGAAAGTGTACCGTGTTGGTACCTCTGGCCTTACAAGGAATGCGCTCCTTCAGAGGGAAGCTATGAACATACGCCATAAAGTCTAGGGGGTTAGGTGCGCTGCATTTGGTGGGGGTTACCCGATGAACTCTGTCTAATCTAATGTCGAAGGCATGTGTATCCCCCAAGATCTGTGCAAAGAGCTCCGCAACGTATTCCTCCACATTCCCTGCCTCTGCAGCTGTTGGGGCATTCCTATTTCTGATATTGGTCCACCTTGATCCGTTTTCGAGATCCTCCACATGGGGATGAAAGTCTATCTGTTGATTCATGAGGCAAATTAGTTCCTAGAGCTGCTCAATTTCTTCATCCCTAGTGATCTCATGGTCTTCTAGGGCATCCACCCTGTCCCCTAAGTCCGAGATTTCTTTCCGTATCCCCTGCAGCTCTTGTGCCAGTTCTCTCTTGATCAACTTTAAGTCCTCCCTCAGAGAAAAGAACAAGGTCTCCATGTGTCCTGGTGACCGGAGTATCTCCCCTTTCTTCATCTCCCTGGGGCCGAGGGCCAGTGGAGAAGCCAGGGTGGTCCACCGAGGGGGAGCAGGTTGTTTGGCAAGCATATCCTTCAGTAAGTGATCTTTCTTAGCGGGGGCACTGCCATATCCGCTCCTGTAGATGCGGGACTGCAGTTGCAGCAACACTGCCATGTTTGGATGTGCCCTGCTGCTTGCTCCTCAGTGTTCAACAGTGTGGAAGTCCAGTGGGGTAAGTCCCAATCCCAGTGAGTCAACGGGTGAGTCTGTTTAGGCAGACCCAGGTGCAGCAGGCCCTCTGGTCATGGCTATACTTGTGGATATCCCTTCAATTAATCCTAATGGAGGGGAAACATTCTGCCCTCTTTGCTACATGCTGCGGTGGTTATGCCTTGGCTGTGTACTTGCACCCACCAGCCTGACCCCACAGCTGTTCAGCGTGCACCACTCAACAAATACTGGCACACATGGGGTAGTTCATGTAGGCCCCAGTGGTTCCCCTCTGAGTGCCAGTTCTTTCCGAAGTGGTGTGGGCCCCAACAGACTATGGGCGAGAACACCCCTGGCAACTTTCATCCTCTTCAAGCTCTTCTGTGGCTGTGGCTCGCACCTTGCTCTCCGGGTGAGTACCTCCCTGCGTGCACATCTGTGGGGTGTTGAATGCCAAGTTCGGTCCATGATGCCATGTGGGGCACTCCCTTTGCCTGCTACACTCCTTGGGCCTTTCTCTCATCAGGGGGAGCAGCCCTCACACTCTCTTCTGCCTGGATTCACAACCCTTTGGCTTGGTGAACACCACCTTCATGGCCTGTTCTTAAGTCCTGAGTGCTTTCAGGTGGGACCTCAGGCTTCAGCGCCCCACGACACCATCTGTGAGTGTGTCTGTAAGGGCCTTTCCGCTGCATAGCCCTGCACATCAATTACGCTTGCCACTGCGCCCTCTCTCTCCTTCTACATAAAGGCGCCTGGTAGGGCTGCCCGCTCTCAGTGCCCCTCTGTCATCTGATGGGGCTGGGGGTGCTTATGCCCCCACCGACTGCCCATCTTAGAATTGGGCACTATCCTCACCTGCCACCCAATGGCACCAAGGTCGCTTGCCTCCTTCGGTCTCAGGGTTTGATTGTTCACGGCGAGCACCGCGCTCCATGGTTGTCTTCACAGACTGGGTGCCTCCGCAAGGTCCTAGAGCTCCTTAGGGCTTTGGAACTTCAAATGCCCCCTTTGGGAGGCTGGGGTGCAAAGGATTCACTGAGCTTTTGCCAGGGCTAGAGCGGAGGGACTGTAGTGTGCATCTGCTCACTCCCCCATCTTGGCCATACCCCAAACCCACTTCATTTTTTTAAAGAACAATGCGAGGACCCGCAAGTGTATGTGTGTGTGGGAGGGCTGAGTTAGGCACATACACAGCCTGCTTATACCTGTATAAGGGTTCACTCATGCTGCAATACCATGTGAAGTCTGCTGGGCTAGGACAGCTGACTCGAGCAGGCTCTAGAGCTCTTGGACAACCAAAAGGGCATGACTGCAACACCAGTTGATCATCAGGCAACAAAACTGGCCCCTTTCTGTTATAGCATCCTGCGAATGCTCCACAAAGTTCTTCTGCTCCTCCCCTTCTCAGTAAGGATACTCATGGTCCAGGCATTAATCCTCTCTCGCCTCGACTATGGAAATGCTTTCTATCTAGGAGCTCCAGGGGCGACCGCAAACAATCTGCAAGTCGTTCAGAACTGTGCTGCACGTATGCTTTTTAAGATCCCCAACAACCTCTCTGCAAAACCTGCCTTGAAAACCTTGCACTGGCTCCAGATTGCGGGTAGGATAACATTGAAGTGCCTATGTATTGCTCATAAATCCTTCTGGAAAAAAGGCCACCCCATCCTCCAATCCATCATCTCCCCTTACCGCCTAAACATATGCCTCCACTCATCCGGTCTCTATCTAGCCTTGGGTCCCAAAAGCAAAAGAATGAGAAGTGGTGGCCCGTCTTTCTACTACACTTCTGCTAAGCTTTGAAACACTCTTCCCCTCCATTTACGTTCAGAAGCCAACGTCATTCCCTCCTGTAAACGTTTGAAAACTTGGTTTTCCCAAAACCCCACCTACTATGCTGCTGTGACCTGCCTTGCCCTGTCTTTCTGCTAGTGCTGGGACGCCTTTGGGTAGCCATATGCTCTACAAATACTTCTAACAATAACAGTGTTCTGTCACCAGAATTGATCTGCACCTAGCCATGTGCCCACAAGAACTGATAGTGAGGAGCAGTGGAGCAGGCCTTGCGGTGGAGCTGGAGCTATTTCCCAACCACCCCCCAAAGTGGACCCAAAGGTTAATGGCCAAAGAAAACACACACACAAATGCAAGTCTCATGTAGGACAGGGGCAGCATCACACTGTGTGAAAAGCCACCGCAAACTGCTCACCTGAAAATTTCTTATGAGATGCTGCCCTACCATAAAACAACAAAGGGGTGGCCCAATGAATAGGGGCCGATGGGCACATTGCTGCTTCTAAAAACAACCCCTGCTGCCCCTTGTCTAGAAGCCCTTCAAAAGAGAACAGGAAAATTACAAAAGTAAATAAATAGAGGTAGGGAGCCATGCAGAACAAAAGAAAGGCACGCAACCACCATTCATAAAGATGAGGCGCAACATGCCATGCTGCCAACAAAGAATCCCAGAATATTTAAGTAAATAAACATAGGTGGGCATAGGGAACAGGAATTTACCCAAGAGAAGAGTTACCATTAACAATGAACTTAATTGGCAGGGCAAATGACTTAACATAAGCAAGTATTCACATATCAAAAATAAACAAGGGGTGGGGATCAGCACTG
This sequence comes from Triturus cristatus, assembly GCF_964204655.1. Classification (NCBI taxonomy): domain Eukaryota; kingdom Metazoa; phylum Chordata; class Amphibia; order Caudata; family Salamandridae; genus Triturus; species Triturus cristatus. Next base: position 991,839,348 of record NC_140586.1, on the reverse strand, counting down.
CCGCGGGGGCTGCAGGGGAGAAAAGAACCTGACAAGCAGGAGGGAGGAGGAGGCAGCTGCAGCTCAAGGAAAGTGAACAAGTGTTCACAAATGTGAAGAGCTGATCAAAATAAAATAAAAACTTCCATATCTTAAAGTAAAATAGAACAAGTGGAAGAGGACAAGTCCTAGGGGCGATCCATGGGAGTCAACAATTCAGAAAAATGGTGAGACAAGCAGGATTTATTATCCAATTAGAAAAAATGTTCAAAGTACACTGACAAAAGTCAATCAGAAGCTGGAGGCGGGCTGTAAGCCCACAGATTGAATACAGCATGTGGAGAGACAGTTCATGTGCTGCCAAGTCTCGACCTAAAAAGACAGGTTCAGCGACTTCTGCTGCTACACAATGTTTTCTCAGCAAAGTGTGGTAGAAACTGGTGATTCAATATATCCTAGGGCGCAGACCTCATGCCGATGGCTCTTGCTGTGTAGAGCAATGTGTTTGAGCCTTCACTATTTGTTTTAAAAGGAGAGCTAATGGCTGCCTATTAGCACTACGATAAAAGAGACCATCTGCACTTCAAAGCTGATCTCTGCTCATTCCATCTTGACTGACGCTCTTTGAATTCTTCTAAGAAAACAAGGCAGAAAATGACAAATTGAATTGTGTGCAATTGCATTTATAAATAGCGTGTATTACCCATTAGGAGCAGTTGCAAGCATTATATAAAAGCAATAAAGGGGAGAACTTTTTTAATAGGTTTGCAGTGGTTCAGTATCCACCAGACAGCCCAGACTTTTCTATAAACACCATTGTATCTTGCATTCTGTTGGGGCAGAGGAGCTTTGAGTTTTTCCCCTAAGATATGCGTGTAGTGGCTAAAAGAAAATATCCTGAAAAGTGGTTTTAGTATATAGGGTTATCAGCACTTTGTTTCAGTGGTTGCTGGTGGGAGGCACCAGCACTTATAAACAGAGGGGCATAACTACAAGGCGGCGATATAAAATGATCGCCGCTTTTGCAGCCGTTTTCGTCCGAAAAGAGGCGATAATTTTATCGCTATATTAGCAAGGTCGCGCTATCGCGTGAAACCTTGCCTTAGCGCCTCAATTCCTAACGCCCATCTTTGCATCTCTAATGAGATGCAAAGTGGGCGTTCCTCCCCAGGATAACAGGAGAAATGTCGCTAAGAGACATTCCTCCTATTGTAAAGCCTCACACAAAGCAGCATAGCGACAAGAAAAGTAGCGATAACCTCTGTTATCGCTACTTTCCTTATGCCTGCTTTGAAACTGACTTAGCCATGATATCCTTTTTAAGGTGGATATCATGGCTAAGTATTTGAGGCCCTATCAGCAAGCTATCGCCAAACTTCGTGGGATTATCGCTGGGTTTCCAGCGATAATCTCACGTTTGGTAGTTAGCGCTAGGATTTTTATCGCTTTTGAGATAAGCGTTGCTAATAGCACGTTATCTCAACGATAAAAAACCACGCTAGCCGGTGATAATTATCCTAGCGCTAAGTGTGCTTAGCGATAATTATCGCCGGTTGTTGCTGATATGCCTCCGAGCCACTGGAATTATATAGCAGTGGATGTCCACATTTTACAGCAAGGTTGGCTAAATTATGTGGCAAGAGTAGGTATAGTATGCCATGTAATGTGGCAAATTTGGTGATAGTATTACTTCATTATTTCATCGTTCTTATACATCTGGACTAAGATTTGACTTCACTAGTACTACCCTACACCCAAATAAAAGAATAAGTAACTAATGATGACAAGTTATCATTTGCGTAAGGCCTTCAACTGTTAATCATAACATGTTGCTGCATTTTCAGTAACTCATGACCCATTCAATCTGGAAACACATTTTTCTGGTTAAATCTGTATTATGTGGCAAATGCAAATCCATAAGAATGCAAAAAAGGCTGGGGCCACATCATTTCATAATTCCAGTGGCATTACTTATTAGTGGGGATAGGCTATTTGAAAAATGGTACCACATGCCACAGGTAGCTGTTCAGACATTCTGAGTAAAATATTCCAGGCTTACTGCTCTATCTCCGAAGGAAGGCCAGCTAAGACACAAGCACTGATTATTAATATTATGCAAGATTTGTAGTGTGCACAGCTACCCTGAGGGGTCTCCCAATGCATGAAAAGACAAGATGAGAATCTCAGTGTACAGCTAGAAAAGCCGTCTTCAATTTCTTACGTAAGGGCAAGTAAGGAGTTGCAGTTCCTGAGAGCAACCAGAAGAGAGTACCAGAGATTCGGGCCCAGATGGGCAAACAAGCGTCCCTTCATCCGAGCAAGGCGATACCTGGGTGCTGCGAACATAGACTGGTTGAAAGATCTCAACTGTTGAGTAGGCACATAGGGTGTCACTAGATCTTGAACATGTAAAGGGGTCGAACCAAGTCGGGCCTGAACATGTAGCACAAGGCTTTGAATTAATACCCTGATCAATCCTAATCCAATGCAGGGCATGACGCAGAGGAGAGGCCAATGCATTTCTAGGGAGCCGGAAAAGAAGACGAGCTGCCCCATTCTGAATGATTTGTAAATGACAAATCGAATATTTATCAGTGCCCAAGTACAGTACATTGCTGTAACCCAGTCTAGACATCACCAGAGCTTGGTTTACGGTTCTCTGGGAGGCCGGAGTAATTAGCCAAAGGATCGCTTTGAGCCACTTGAGAGCAGAGAAGCCGGTGGTAGTTACCTTGGACAGCTGTGGGTTCAGGGTGAGCTTGTTGTCAGTAATGATCCAAGATTCTTGACCTTGGTCGCAGGAGTTGGTATTGGCCCAAGAGATCCGGCCAATAATTAGATCCCCAGAACTCCGGGTTGTTTCCCAGAACCAAGACCTCAGCTTTAGCACCTTTAAGCTTCAGTGAGCTATTATTCATCCAGAGGGAAACATTCCTCAGGCCTAGATGGAGTAAGGAGATATCTTGATGTTGAGCAGCTGATAACGAACAGACAATCTGGGTATCATCAGCGTATGAAAAGAGAATGAGCCCTGACTTCAAAACAACATCTGCCAACGGACGAACATAAATGTCGAAGCACAGTAGGCTCTAGATAGATCCCTGAGGAACACCCAAGGACAGAGCTGAAGTCTTAGATCTAACATTGGCCGAGAAGACCTGGAAGGTTTGATCGTTTAAGAAGGAGGACACCCACCTCAGGGCCGAGCCTTCTACACCCAAGGCTTCAGGTCTACCTGTCAGAATGGAATATGACACTGTATAAAACGCTGCACTTAGATCAAGCAAAATGAGAGCAGCCGTAGCACCAGAATTGAGCTGTTGCCTAAGACATTCTGTGACCCCAAGGAGAGTTGATTCAGTGCTGTCTGCAGCCCGAAAACCAGACTGTGACAAGTAGAGCATCTGATGAGACTCGACAAATGAGGAGAATTGTCAAGCCATCACCCTGAGCTAATACTGTACAACAGACTCACAAACAACATCAGTTGCAACTTACTGAGAAAAGTAGTAACTCCCAACATTGTCAGGAGATTCTTTTTAAAGTAGTAAATGAGCTCTCGTTAGCTAGCACACTCTGCATCATCTACTCTTACTCAATATCTTTGTGGTGAGTTAACTAGGTTCTTTCATATCAAAGTTGATACCATTCACCATCTATAGCTGCAGACACCGCAAACGTGCCCTCTATCTTGCCCTCAAATCCTGTCGTCACTCTCCTCGCCCCTACTGCTCCTGCCTCCCCTCCTGCTCCCTGCCATCCTCCCTTTTCATTCCCACTTCATAAATGTCACTTTTGTCTTTTTATTTATTCACTGCCTTCTCCTCTGCCTCTACTTTTCAGCTCTTTCTAAATTTCCTCACTACAAATGTAGTCCAAAAATAATGTTAAATTGACATAAAAGCAAGGTGTAGAAGGCTGGTTCGCTATATAGTGCACAAAAATGAATTAAACTGTGTTGAGTGTACAGTGTTTCCCTTATTGGTTAATAGAGGCAACACAGATAACACTAACGCTCTATTTTGTGGTAGTGTGGGTGAACAGTTAGGCTTATCAGAGGACAGTGCTAAGCATTTGTTGCACTCACAGAGGCAATAAATGGGCCACACACTTAAGAATTAATTTGAGACCAACATAGAAAAATAGCAAGCCTTTTATATGAGTATTTTTAACTGAGAGCTTGATTTATAGGCAAGCATTTAGTATGTTAGCAGTTTATCAGAGTTAAACGTAAAACGTACAGTGGTCAACAATTATGCACAATGCATTCCTATGGGAAGAAAAGCAATTTGCAATAAAACACAGTGCACTAGGATTCAGAGGTTCACCTTCAGTGATCGGAGTAGTATGGAGAGAAGGTACAAAGTTCCACCAGCAGAGTTTCAGAAGCCTCCCGGATTTAACCAGTAGCAGGTGGGTGGGAGAGTAAGACGTTGGCACTAAGAAGAAGGGGGACATCTAAAAACAGGCTGCACTGGGAGACAAGTGCAAGGGCACTCAAATGAGTGTAGAGGTCACCAGGGTCTTAGGATCATGGGAGCAAAGTGGTTAGTCATTAATCAACCAAGGAAGGCTGGGTGCTGAGTAGGTATGTCGTCTTGGCTGAGGTGCACAAAATGCACATTGAGGTCAGGGGCTTGAATGGCCACTCTCGGAATGGATCTCAGGGGTGATGATATCACCGAACAAGTTCTTGCTTCCTGGGCAGTTGAAGTCCCATCTGGCCTCTTCCTGGTCGAGCTTGGTTGCAGGGCATCTGGCACCCCAGGGTTAGTGCTGCATGGACCTGGTTGGTCCTGGTGCCTCCAAACTTTGTGGCGAGGTATATTTGTCCTTCCAGTGCACAAGTACCTTCTCCCGAGCATTTGCTGCATTGGCGAGGCCGGGGAGCTGCAAGTAAAGAGTTCTGGTGCGTGTCGTTGCAGGAGAGTAAGCTCCTCTACTCCAAAGAAGTTCTTAGGCAGTTTTGCGAAGTGCTGGTGGGTCCTTGATGTTTGTTGAGGTCTCTCAGCTGCAGCTGCAAGACAAGACAATTGTCCTCTATTGTTGAGTTTTTAGGCGGTAGGCAGTTCTCGTGTATAGCAGCTCTTCTTTGTCCTTGTTGTGAGAAGTTGGCCTGGAATGTGCTTTCCACTAGTTATAGTGTTGCAGGGATTCTGCTGATACACAGAACTATGCGAAGAACCCCAGGACCTCAGTGAATTGTGGTGTACCAGAAACTCACCTCAGAACCCAGAACCCAGTATCCGGCTAGCATAAGTGTCCCATTCGTTATCCGAGATTTAGCTCGGCGGTCCCAATGAAAAGACAACCCAGAACACGCGACTCAGTACATACTCAGGAATGGTGGGAATCGGAAATACCTGTTCGTATATTATTCTCACATCAGTCCACAACAATAATCAACAGAGACACGTTGTAAATAAAAGGGGTTTATTTTTATAGACCACGTGTCCTAAGATGCAGTACTTTGGCTAATACAAGCAGACAAATGATTAATATCAAAACCAGCAACATAGTTACAATACCATAGAATATAAAAGGGGTGATCATATTATAATGACAGTGGATACTACCACCTTCCCTTTACTAAGAAGCTAATAATATTATTATGCTAATAGAAGGTCTCTTAGGCTTGAATAGGGGACCCCATACCTCAAAGATCAGCTTAGTGAAATCACATCACAGGAGCATCAGGAGTCTTCTCGCAGGAAGGCTCGTCTTCGGTCTGAATAATAAACATGATGTCTATGATACTAAAAGCACTAATTTTCAGGCATTTGCAGCTGCGCGTGTGTTATGGCTAAATAGTGGGCCGATCAACCTAGAGTGAAAAACATGCATTGTGTAATAACCCAGACTGTTTGTCACACCATGTACAGACCAAGGTCGCTGCGCAGAGCTTGGGATGGTAACAACAGATTGCTCTTGTGTGAAGCAAGTCTCGAGTCAGCAGTTTGTTTTAAGAAATAACATGTAAACGCAGTGCCGTGTGCAAAAGCAAAAAGATGGCTTTCTAACATCTAACGTGGTTATGCTAACTTAACAATGCCTGTACGTATTCAGAGAGAACTCACTACACGCCCCCTTGATCGAAGCACTATTTAGTAGGCAAGAAAAGAGAGAACGCAGAGTTCAGTTTCGTCAGAGCAGAACAAGGCGTAACCAATCCAAAGGTTCAGAATGAGTTAAAGTCTGAAACGAAAAAAATTGAAAAGCAAAAGGGGAAACTGTGGTGTCCGGAAAAAAAATGTAATCAATTAAAAAAAAAAAACTCAAAACAACCATCAGGGAGAAAGCAAAAAAAAAAAAGTAAATGCCGCGGCAGGGTGCTGTCCAGGAGCGACGGGCGCCAAGGACGATAGTTCAGTCAATCCATGAATGTATAGGCAGCATATGTGGCAACCGCTTCCAACAAAAAATCATTTGCAGGGCCAGCGAAAGTCTCAGCCATCCAATCCATCAACGAAAAGGAACACACGTGTTCTTCAATCAGCGGAGCTTCCAGCACGATCAGAGGGCACCCGGAATGTTCCTCCAAATAGCTCATAGCCAAGAAGTTGTAGGCAGCTGTAGAGATGTCCCAATTACCCAGGATCCCATGTGCTGCTCCACAAGCCATTATCCGGACACCAGAACAGGTCAACTCGTGAGACACTAAGGGCCTCATCAGTCGATCGAAATCCGGCACCGGAGCCACCAGGCTGGTCAAGCACAAATCCAAAGGCCATTCAAAGGGATAATCCAGGCAGTGAAGCACAGGCTGCACGCAGGTGAAGTAGCAATACCGGAAAGATAATCCATATGCCAGGCTTAAGGTCGCCAATGGCAGAGTTCCATAAAAGTCAAGCATCCTATCACGAAGAAGATGCAGGCGGGACAGGTGCACGTGCGGCACAGAAGGAGCAGCCATTCCGTAGTATGAAAAGGAAAAGCAGCACGCCCGCCACTAGTGCCAGAAGCAGCGGAACACCTCCAAAGATGCTCGAGAAAAGGGAATGAAAAAAGCCCGGAACCACACCAAAAATAGTTTGGAAAGAGGTCACGAGACCCGAGCCCACAAGTTTAAAAAAATGAGCCAGGCCGGTCGTGGACGAGGCATTGAAAATAGTTTGGATCAAAGAGCCGAAATGCAGGGGGAGGTCAGTATTCAGAAGCGCCTGTACCTCTGTGCGCGTATTAGCAACGTGAAGGTCGAATGTTTCACGAGAGGAAGTCAAAGACACCTCTTTTTGGGACAATAAGGCTCTTATTCTGCTCAACTTGTTGAACTCTGCTTTCAAGGTTGGAATCGAAGGCCAGATGGAAGCATCCAGCCGCCCATGCGGGGGTGGAAAGAGAACATTATTGCAGCAGACCACTTTCTGCGAGACAGTTACAATATACGGGATTCCCACTAACATCCCACAGCAAGCTTCACTATTCAAAATCAAATAACTACCGTTAGCAAGCAGTGTGAAAGAAGGCGTAATCACAGGCACTGGGACACCCCGTAGGATGCATGCTAAATTCGGTGCTTGTACATTGCATGCGCCGTGTAATTGAATGTGCCTACATACCAAGGAATGGTCAGGTGACGTGGTACATTCCTCGCCCTTCAAATAAACCTCAGTCCCGTCCCTAGTACATCTATACGTAAAGGGGAGGGACCAAACCTCATGTATGAAAGCGGTGCCCAGCGGTTCATATCTACCCAAAGCATAGTGTTTCATACAAGACGTAAACTTAAAAAGCGCAAAAGGTAGAGTTATCAATCCGTGGACTAACCACGTAGCCGAATTGATCTCCGCTACAGAAAAAGGCAATGGTTCTAATTTTTCAATATGTAACAATGAATACGTAGCATCCTTCATGGACATAAATCGCTGCTTGTCAGTAAGGTTAAAGGGAAGGAATAACGATGTAGTGTTAAGATAGTCCCAAGGGACTCTCCCTGCCTTTAAAGTCTGCAATGTCCAAGCAAACTGCATAACAGAACGCAACTGGTTTTGACCATGATATAACACAGACATATCATCATGCACAATATCAACTACTGATGAAACAATATTATCTAATGTATAAATCCTAGAAGAGAGAGTGCTAATGCTGTTATCTATAACGGCTAAAACCTTTTCCATGTTGGCTTGGTCAATAGCCCTCAATCTGGAAGCCGCCTCAATCTGTGACAACTTCCAGACTTCGTTGTAAATAGCATACGCCCACCTCTTGGTTCTGCCACCCACAGGACCCTTAACAAAATCATTCAAATCTATTTTGTCATGTAATTGTGATAAATGAACTTTGACAGACGCCAAAGTGGAATGTCGCAGCCAAGATTGACATAACTTGCCCACAGAGTATGTAGTTACAGTATGTGACGACTCAAACCGAGGGTCTACGCGTTCCTGAGTATACCCCGGTTTCAGTCCCAGAAAACGTCGTTGACAGATATCTGAACTGCTTTGCCAAATTAACCAACCCTCACTATTAACTTTCGAAATATTGAAAGATGTATTTGAAACTAAGGAGTGCAAAGCAGTAAGGGACAGATCTGTGTGGTTATCCCAATTGGGATAAGCGCCCAGATCCGGCACAGAAGGTGATTTTAATTGTTTAGAAGAAGCCAATCCAAAACAGGTGGTTTGGAAGATGGATGAATTCAAAAATAAAATATGATTTGGTATAAGACAGGCACGATGTAAAGCCTCTGTACCCTGTACCTGCCACGGCTTGGAACCCCAAACCGACTTTAGATCAATAGTAGCCTTCCATACATCATAACCTTTGATTGACAACTCGTCCATAAAGGACTTAGAATAAAGTAGCTTCGTGTGTGTCAGTCTAACCTTTGCGGCAGACTCAGGCAGCACCTTAAAATAAAACGCTGCCGGGTTGGAAACACTGAAATCGGTAAAATATGAATACTTGTTAACTAGTGTTTGTGAACTTCCGAATTCGGGAGTAGGACAGTGTTCCCATTGGGTAAAATTTACAAAATTTCTAAATGTATTTGCTTTATGCAGGAAATGATTGCCATAATGTTGAAAACAATACTGTTCCGCATAATTAGCCGCATTTTCGTATAAATCTTCAGCATCAAAAGCGGCATAATATTTCAAATCAGAAAACAGTGACTCAATGGCGTGTACATCCCAATCATCAGAACGTATGTTCTGCCTAACCACATCACCCATAGAAACACGAAATACATTAGGTACATTAATGACCTCTGTAGGCCCATGAATTTGGAATTTAACAGCATCCCATGCGATTCCATCCAAGACGGGCCAGGCAGTAATATTCACAAAAGTCTGGTCCCTCTTCATGACGTGGGACGAGGAGTGGGGGGCCAAAGTTCCATTGATAAGTCTAATTGTCGATCTCTCACTCAGATAGTGGCCATCCACAAGACGGAAAAAAACTATCACGAATCCAATGGACATAAACAAAAAAATACTGAAAAGCAACAGCCAAATGTATGTCCAAGGGGCAATCAAAAAATGTCTCTTAAACCAGCTGAAAAAAACAGCAATGTTCGATGGGGGGCTTAAGGGCAACGAGTTAGTGTCAAAGGAGAAGCGGGACTGTCCAAGCGCCGTAGATTGCAAAACAGGCGAGGGACCACGTGTAGGATAAGCATACTCAGTCTCTTCGGGCAAACCACCAGCCGGCGGTATCAACAAGGGATCAGTAACCGATTGCATCTCGATGGCAACATCAGGCAAGGTGTTAGAAGCAAGAGTCAACATTGAATTTCTTTGCATCGTCTGGCATGAAACTGCTGGAGTCATGCTAAGAAGTATCGGCCACTCGCTGAAGTTTGACATTGTCAATAGAGATGTACCTGTTTTCTTTGCGACCAGGAAGTGGAGGTAAAATGACTGTTCTTGTACCCTGCACTCCAAGCACTGGAACTGGTGCACGATAAGAGGGGCCGAACTCCTTCTTGTTCTCCACCTTCTCACGGACCAGATCTCCAACTCGGGGTAGCCAGCCGACTACCGGAACCTGAACTTCAACTTCAGATGTGGAGGGCATGTGTTCCTTCGATAGAGTGTCTCTGGCTTCTTGTAGAGTCTGTAAAACAGCACAGTGATCATCTACGTCAAAGGGTGCGGTCGACGCCGCCATGTCTAGACCATCAAGGTCTGGTACAAACATTCTGATTCCGAAGAGCATCATGTACGGGGTCCGCCCACCCAGAGACCTTCTAGGGAGATTATTAAGTGCACGTTGAACGTTATACAAATGGGCTAGCCAGTTCCGGCCAGTGCCTAAAACACGGGCTGTCAATGATTGCTTTAAGTCACGGTTCATTCGCTCCACCACACTATTACCCTCAGGTCGGTAGGGGGACGAAAATTTGACTAGGACCCCCAAATTTCTCATAGCCTCCTTGTAAGCCTTAGAGGCGAACGCAGGGCCCTGATCAGAATGGAAGGTACCACACGCAAAAGTTCCCACAAAGACACGCAAATCTCTGATGACAGTCCGCGAGTCAGCACTCCTTTGTGGCCATACCCACAGAAAACGTGTGCACGAATCCACTGCAACCAAGATGTACTTGTACGCAGTATCAGAAGAAAAAGGACCGCAGTGATCCAAATAAACACAACCAAATGGTTTATTGGATATGTACAACTGTGTTTGCGATGGGCGCGCAACAGTAGAAGGTTTAATCTGTTGGCAAATGTCACAATCAAGAACATAAGCGCGCGCTTGTTTATATAAACCAAACCACCAGTAACGTTGTTGTAGCAGAGATATAGTGGCTGACACTCCGGCGTGGGCTGACGCCAACCCCTCATGAGCAGCCAGAATCAGTGCGGGTCTGCAGTCCGCGTTGGGAATAATTCTGTCACCAACGTCGTTAATCCTCACTAATGGGACATTATCAGGACTTAAATGGTAAATGTAACGAGAAGGAAAACCCTTCGGGTAATCGCCTCCCTTTTCTGTAGCAGCAATAGCTGCCAAGATGTCATCATCAATCTTACTTTTTGATCTGGTAACTGCTGCCACTAAGTATGTAGCCACTGCTGTTTTTGCTGCCTCGTCAGCCAAGATGTTGCCGACAGCATGGACACCAAGTCGCTGGTGACCAAGAGTGTGAATTACATTCACGAGTGGGAGACGTTCTTTAAAGTCTGCCACTCGAACCCAAAGCGTTTTATGCTTAATTGTGCCACCTTTTGTGTCTCGATAATCATTCTGAGACCAGAAGTGTAAATTGTCATTATAGGACTGGACACAGTAGAAAGAATCACTCACAATTAGAGTAGTGACTCGGGGATCAGCAAACTCCAGTGCAAGCACTAGAGCCCGAAGCTCCGCCAATTGCGCGGTACAATCGCCCAATGACTGCGTATGCACTGCATCAGATTGGAATTCACCATTTACGAAAGTACCTACGACAATTGCGCAAGCCGCTGAGTAGGCGTGCTTTGATCCAATTGCGGGCTGCGCAGACCCGTCAGTGTATATGACACAATGGTATTCTTCGAGCGGGCGCAAAGACAGAGGAGCCGGATGAACGAATTCATACTGCAAGAACTCTTGAGTCTGTAATGAGGCATCAAAGATGTAAGTGACGTCTGGCGACGTCAGTGTTGTGGCCCATTGTATCCACCGAGGATGCAAAGCTTTAGAATTTGGTACACTTGCCTTTGTCACTGCTTCTAAGGCAGGATAGGGTGTTACAACCAGAATCTGTTTCCCATGCGACAGTGCGCGTTCTTTAAGGATCGCCATCTGTACAGCAGTCAGAACTTTTTCGACCGCGGAAAAACGTAATTCAGCAGAGGTGTACAAGTGGGATTTGTACGCAATGGGGACTGTATCGCCCTCATTAAACGTCAAATACGTGAAACCCACGGCGCCTGGCACTATTCTTATTACCAGGTTGGTGCGGTTATCACGTGTCAGCAAATATTGTGAAGCAAGAAGGTCAGCCTGTAAAGACTGTAAAATTTTAGAATGTTCCAGCTGCCAGCTAGACTTCGAAAATGTGGGTTGTACCAAGGCGTAAAGCGGCTTGATACGCTGGGCATAATCAGGAATGTACGTACGGCCGAAATTCAGAAAACCCAGCAGAGATTGTAATTTCTTTAGTGTCGTTGGCGCACTCAAGCATGCGCACTTCTCCAGAAAGTGGGGAGCTAACCCCTTACCTTCATTGTTGAGCTCGTAGCCCAAAAACAACACTGTATATTCCGCGATGTGAGACTTCGCAAAATTGAATTTGTAGCCATAGTCAGCAAAACTCACCACAATATTGTCGACTCGAGACAGATGCGGCAACAGCTCATCATCCGTGAGGTAGATATCGTCAACATAGGAGTATGCCTCGGGGTCTATTCTTTCTAAGAGAGAAACCACGCGAGCGGAAAAGACGCCAGGGCTATTTTTGTAGCCCATGGCTAATCTCGTAAACTGTTTTTGTTTTCCGCCCGAAGTAAACGCTGTCCACTGGCTACTCAGTGTGGACAGGTTATGGCTAAAAAAGCCATTGGAAATGTCAAGTGTCGTTTTAAACCGTTTACGCACGAGACTGTCGACTAGAGCCGAGCTATGTGTATTTTGTACCGCGCAGGTCCGGCAATGGGAGTTTAGGTGCCGGTAATCCAAAACTAAACGGTACGAGCCGTCAGGCTTCGTTACAGTGAATAAAGGGTTATTCATAGGGGACACACAGGTTTCAATTACACCCTGATATTCCAATTGTTCAAGGATCGCCGCGACGTGAGGTCTAGCTTCACGACGCATGGGATATTGGGGCTGAGGCTGGGGCATAGACCGCAACGGAATCTCATGGCAGGGGGACAACCGGTCCCAACCCACTTCAGTACGATATACCGCTGGCGCAAGCGCCAGCGCCCACTCACCAGCGTACATTTCAGCTTGGTCCTTAGGCACCGTGTGCGCAAAGGACGGGAGGATTTTCTCCTCCCCTCTAGGAGCTTCCAAAATGAAGGCTGGGGGCCAATCTGCCTCCGCTAGGAGGATATCATAGGTGGTGGTCAGATTATCCCAAAAAATCCCTTTTATAGTACGTTGTATGTCACCCTCTATTAATAAGACTATTTCATAAAGTCTATCAGGGGGAGCCCCTCTGGTGTCAGCTGTTTCAACAGTAACCAATACATCAGTTGCTGTCGCCGCCAGAAATGGACGCAGAGCTTGACGGACTATGGTAATTTCTGCCGCGCTGTCCAGTAGCGTCAGCGCCCATGTCCGGTTCTGAAGCTGTGTCCGCACTATCTGAGGCATATTTTGCCGTCAGAGCCGCCACTTTCTTCTTCTGAAACGGGGGTCTTTGTCGAGCAAACTCGTCCTGCTTGCCTTTACCCTCAGTCTGTCGGGGCTGGTCACGCTGTTGTGGAGCACCCCGACCTTTGCCACCGCCTCCGCCACCAGACTGTGTAGCCGATGTTTCCTGTGAAGAACGAGGAGAGCGCGGTTCAGAAACCTGAAATCTATCAGGAGACTTAATAGTAGCACGATCTCGCAGATCATAAGTGCGTTCACTACTTGACTGAACGGGAGAGGCAGGCCGAGAGCCCTGTTTCTGCTGCTGCTTTCCCTGTTGTTTAGTCCGCCAAGGTTGTTTTGGAAAAATTGGCCGACCATCCTTACTAAAAGTTTCTGCCTTACCCTGCTGCTTAGAATCGGGATTTTTGATCACAGGCTTAACTCCTAAAGAGCTACGACCCAAATCGCGATATGCTTCTGAAATTATTTTTGCAAATTCCTGCGGCTTGTCCTCTTCAGCAACTTTCTTCAGTTCATTACGAACCTGAAAGTGCAACGCATCACCCTTAAGGTTTCCCATTATCATGGTAGCCACCAGGCCAAAATCTCCGAGGAGCCGCATCCCCAATTCTATCGCAGACTCCGCTCCATGGTCCTCTTGAACCTGTTTAATTATGGAGGGCAGCTGTAACATAGACGGAGTGCCGAAGCACTGCGCGTACGTCGCAGCAAAAATCTTACCCCAGGATACACAATCATCTATATGGGGAACTAAGTCTTTAGGCAAACTAATGGTGAGGATCCTGTGTTTTTCCACAGGAGTTGTATGCGGATAAACCGCCTCTATTTGGTCAAATTTTTCAGCAAGCCAAAAAGGATAATCATCCCTTGTGAGGGGGCGCTTGCCCATAACAGAATTGACCATAACAGGACTAATGACCACCGCGTGACGATCACTAGGTTGTCCCGCACTAACAGGCGCCCCCGCCTGTACAGTGCGCGACACATACTGCACCAACGCCCTATATACTGATATAAGGGCAGTGTGTAGTACACGCAATTCAGCCACCGTCACCGTGAGGTAACGGGGATGAGGCGTAAATCCGGCTAGTACCGGCCAAGTGGCCCCTGCAATTGATAAAGGGCCCATTCTCGGCGGTATAACCACATGGGGGAGGGCGCCATTAAACCAAATCTGATGTTGCCAAGCAGATATTGGTATCTCCTGTGTCCTATACGGCGCATAGTTAGCAGGCACGGCAGTAGCAGTGTAAGAATGAAAGGTATCGTCATCCCCACTGACTGCCGGAATCGTCACCCAGGAATAGAACAACTCAAACGGGTGAGCCGCATCGGCTCCCACCACAAAGATGACGTCCATGCCCGTGTCCGGCACCCCATACTGCGTCAAATGACGTTTCAGAGCTGCACGGCTGTGCGCCGCAATGTCTACTGCCATAAGGACAAGCTATACTTCAAGTATTTAGTAGCACAAGGGTTCAATAACCTTTTTAATGATCAAGCTTGAAAGAACCTATATCAATAGAACTAGGTAGGTTTAAATCCGTCAGACTTGTTATCCGGAAACAAGAATGAGGGTGTTGTGGACTAAATGTAAGCACTACTAAGGCGTTTCAACTCATAGACCAAACGTTAGGTGCGCCATGTTGCAGGGATTCTGCTGATACACAGAACTATGCGAAGAACCCCAGGACCTCAGTGAATTGTGGTGTACCAGAAACTCACCTCAGAACCCAGAACCCAGTATCCGGCTAGCATAAGTGTCCCATTCGTTATCCGAGATTTAGCTCGGCGGTCCCAATGAAAAGACAACCCAGAACACGCGACTCAGTACATACTCAGGAATGGTGGGAATCGGAAATACCTGTTCGTATATTATTCTCACATCAGTCCACAACAATAATCAACAGAGACACGTTGTAAATAAAAGGGGTTTATTTTTATAGACCACGTGTCCTAAGATGCAGTACTTTGGCTAATACAAGCAGACAAATGATTAATATCAAAACCAGCAACATAGTTACAATACCATAGAATATAAAAGGGGTGATCATATTATAATGACAGTGGATACTACCACCTTCCCTTTACTAAGAAGCTAATATTATTATTATGCTAATAGAAGGTCTCTTAGGCTTGAATAGGGGACCCCATACCTCAAAGATCAGCTTAGTGAAATCACATCACAGGAGCATCAGGAGTCTTCTCGCAGGAAGGCTCGTCTTCGGTCTGAATAATAAACATGATGTCTATGATACTAAAAGCACTAATTTTCAGGCATTTGCAGCTGCGCGTGTGTTATGGCTAAATAGTGGGCCGATCAACCTAGAGTGAAAAACATGCATTGTGTAATAACCCAGACTGTTTGTCACACCATGTACAGACCAAGGTCCCTGCGCAGAGCTTGGGATGGTAACAACAGATAGCTCTTGTGTGAAGCAAGTCTCGAGTCAGCAGTTTGTTTTAAGAAATAACATGTAAACGCAGTGCCGTGTGCAAAAGCAAAAAGATGGCTTTCTAACATCTAACGTGGTTATGCTAACTTAACAATGCCTGTACGTATTCAGAGAGAACTCACTACAATAGTGGGCACTTTGCACCAGTCTTATTGATGATAGGTTAAAGACAACCATTATTGAAAGCTATCCTAGTGGTAGCTATGGAGAGCAGCCTTCAGGCTAAGACCTTGAAGGAATGTAAAGCAGCTTGTTTTACCAGTCTATAATCTCTTTAATGGCTAAATGAAAGGAAACAACACCAGGTATATATATAAAATATATGTATTTATTACTAAACAAAACCTACCACTCTCTTTATGAGGCTAGAGGTCAAAAAACATAAGTTACACATAAAGTAGCACTAATACACGTTAGGCACTAGGGTCGAGCCAAACCATATACTAAAATAGTGGAATAAGAACCATGACTTAAATAGACACAAAGCCTATAGCCTGTAGAATCGCTGGGACTCCAAGGAACCACCCACGGTAGTGACACAGGGGACACTTAGAGATGGACTAGGACCAAAGCCTTTTGGACTTAGACAGTTTTAGGGTCAACACCTACGGGAGCACCGCAGTACTCGAGTTACCTCACCCAGGGAACCCGGGTGCATAGGTGTCAAATGGTGTCGGGTCGCGTCGTTGTTTTCAATGGAAGCTGGCGAAGAAGTGCTGCTGCCGGGAAGATGCGAAGTGTCCGAAGAGATCCAAGCCTGGATTGAAGATGTGAAGAACCTGAAAGCAGAGAGGACAGAGTATGGGTCACTTGCCAGTGACCAGGGTCACGATAGACAAATGCCCACCGATGTCGGGTGTTTCAGGTGAAGAAAGTAAAGCTTGACTATTCAGCCACGAGGACCAGGAGGTGCCAAGGATAACCAGGAGCTGGATTCGAGCTGTCCCACAAAGGATGTCGAGTGCTGCAGTGTTGGTGTCCAGATTGGACATAACAAGCCTAGGCAACAGCAACCCATGCAGGAAGGAGAAAGATGCTTCGGTGCAGACCAGCAAGATCTGAGGGACTCCCCCAGCAAGGAGGAGTGAGGGCACATCTGGAGCAACCAGAGAAGCCCAAAGAAAGTCAAACTTACCTTCACAGGGACCCACCAGTCCACAGGGAAGGGATCGTGAAGGGACCTTGAGAGGAATCACGAAATGGCAGCCCATGGGTCACTCGGGCTGCCTAGGCTGACAATCTTCAGTGGATTCTCTGCTCAGGGTCTGGGCTACAAGTAACCCAATGCACAGTCTCAGAAGATGTTGAGAAGCTGATGCACTTGCAAATGTGCACGGTGTCCAGGGGTTCTGGTTCCACGGTACCCATGAGGGCTATGGGTCTCAGCTTTACTGGAGACCTGGTTCGGCCTCTGGGAAGTCAGTAAATCTACCTCTGGGGTTGCAAAGTCTCTGGCATCCAGTGGGAGCTTCAGAGATGCAAAGCGGACAGAGGCGTCTTTGGTGCCTGCCAAGCAGGGGAGTAACTTCTTTACTCCAAGGGAGATTCTTCAGTCATCTGGCATTGAACAGATCATCGAAAGTTCCAGGATTCAGTTTCATCCAGGGATGTCTAAAGTTCTGGTTACAGAGGTTCCTTCTTTATACTCAAGGAAGGGGTTGGACTAACTCAGGGGACCAACCTATGGGAGGGTTTGGATAGAGGGGTGGCTACACCCATTTCCTTTGTCCAGTTTCACACCAGAGCAGGGGCTGGTAGCCCCTGAACCGAGTTGCAGGACTTCAAAGCACTCTCAGAGTGTACCCACCCAGCCCCAATATACTAAAGTCTGTCTGGGAGGTAGTGACACCTCCCTGTGACAGGAAACCTATTGTCCAGGCCTCCCCTGCCGGAGGTTCGGTCAGCAGCAGGAGGCCAGACTCGTGTCTGTGGCTGCAGCATCCATCTTGTGATGCCAGGGCTCTTGCAAGTTGGTACCGGGTATACCGGTGTGTCATGTCTCTCCCTCTAGAAGGGTGGAATCATACTCCCACACCAGTTACTGGTGTGGGGGTACGAGTCCAAGGTGATGACACCAAACACAACATGTTTCCGTGCAGTTAGCCCAAAGTTAGCATTTACTCTTTGGTTATATTGCACTAGAGTATATGGTCAGGCTGCATCACAGACAACCCCCGAGAAGAGATTTCAAAGGTTGCAGAGGGGCTCTTTTCATACATGGGCACCCTCTCACAAAAAACCAAGCACCCTGCCTTCAGGATTGATAAGGCCTGCCATAGGGGTGACTGATAGGTTTCTATGTGCAGTGATAGGTGAGATATAGTGAACCTATATCTCTTTAAGGGGTGCATGCACCACCTTACCCAGGCTGCAGTAGCAGACCTGTGGTGTCATTTTGGAGGGCTTCCCAGGGGTGGCATAATGCATGCTTCAGCCCCTGGTAGGCCTCTTGGGTACCTATGCCCAGGGTACATAGTATACCATATACTAGGGACTTATAAGGGCACCCCAGAATCCAATCTGTGGTGTACCTAAAGTACATGGAATCAATTTAGAAAGTTAGCAGCTAGGCTGGGGACCTGAATAGCAGGGCCCCAGCCAGACTAAAGTCGAAAAAGAGTGTTACAGCAGCAAAGAGGTGGGGTCCTACTCTCCTACACCCCCCCCCCCCAACGCAGGGACATTAAACTCACCTTGACCAGTTGAGTCTTCATGTTCTAAGTAGAAATATCTGGAGAGTCCATCTGCATTGGCATGGTTACTCCCAGGTCTATGTTCCACTGCAAAGTCCATCCCTTGTAGGGAAATGGGCCACCTCAAAAGTTTGGGGTTTTCATCCTTCATCAGTTTTAGCCATAAGAGGGGCTTATGGTCCATCTGAATAATGAAGTGAGTACCAAACAAGTATGGCCTTAACTTCGTCAGACCCCAAACCACAGTAAAGGCCTCCCTCTCAATGGCTGACCAATGTTTCTCTCTGGGGGTCAGACTTCTGCTTATGAAGCTGATGCTGACCTTTATCATAGAACTGTGACAGTACAGCCCCTACCCCCAACTCAGATGCATCTGTTTACACAATTAACTTCTTGGAGGAATCAGGTCTTTGCAGAATGGGAGCAGTGCACATGGCCTGCTTCAGGTCATCAAATGCCTTTTGACAGCTAACTGTCCACTGAACCTTTTTGGGCATTTTCTTGGAAGTAAGGTCATTCAAGGAGGTGACAATGGATCCATAACCTTTTGCAAATCTTCTGTAATACCCAGTCAGGCCTAGGAAGGCTCTCACCTGAGTCTGGGTAGTGGGAGCCACCCAGTCCTTTATGGTCTGGATTTTGCTCTGCAATGGCTGAACCTGGCCTCCACCTACAAGGTGGCCCAGGTACACAACCTGACTCTGCCCTATCTGGCACTTAGTAGCCTTGATAGTTAGGCCTGCCTTTTGCACGGTGATCCTCCCAGGTGGAGCTAAAGACAGCAATATCATCTAGATATGCTGCACTATAGTCTTCCAGACCTGTAAGGACTTGATTCACCAACCTTTTGAAAGTGGCAGGTGCATTCTTCAAACCAAAGGGCATTACCACAAATTGATAGTGCCCACTAGGGGTAGAAAATGCTGTCTTTGGCTTTGCATCATCAGCTACTTTGATCTGCCAGTAGCCAGCTGTCAAGTCAAATGTGCTTAGAAACTTGGCTGAGGCCAAAGTATCTATTAGCTCATCTGCCCTTGGGCTGGGATAGGCATCAGTCCTAGTGACTGCATTGAGACCCCTGTAATCTACACAAAACCTCATCTCTCTCTTGCCATCTTTGGTGTGAGATTTAGGCACAAGGACGACTGGACTAGCCCAAGGGCTATTTGAGGGTTCAATGACTCCCAAATCCAACATCTTTCGGACTTCTGTCCTCATACAGTCTCTGACATGATCAGGTTGCCTGTAGATCTTATTCTTCACAGGTAGACTGTCCCCTGTGTCGACTTCATGAGTGCTCCGGGTGGTCTGACTTGGAGTCAGAGAAAACATATGTCTAAACTGGCTGAGCAGTTTTCTGCAGTCAGTTTGCTGCTGGACAGTGAGGCTGCCTGCCAAGGCTACACCATCTACTGAGCCATCATCAGGGTTCTGAGAGAGCAGGTCAGGGAGTGGGTCACTCTCTTCCTCCTGTCGCTCATCAGTAGCCATGAGCAAGCCCATGTCTGCCCTGTCAACATATGGTTTTAGTCTGTTGACATGAAGTACCTTATGGGGACTCCGAGGGGTTCCAAGGTCTACCAAGTAGGTGACCTCCCCTTTCTGTTCAACAATTGTATGGGGGCCACTCCATTTGTCCTGGAGGGCTGCTGGGGTCACAGGCTCCAACACCCACACCTTCTGCCCTGGCTCGTAAACTGGCAGCACAGCCTTTTGGTCATGCCAGGCGTTTTGCAATTCCTGGAGAGCCTCAAGGTTTTTAGTTGCCTTTTTCATATACTCAGCCATCCTGGAGCGGACACCAAGTACATAGTCCACTATGTCCTGTTTAGGGGGTTTGAGAGGTAACTTCCATCCCTCCTTCACTAGACACAAAGGACCCCTAACATGATGCCCATACAAAAGTTCAAAAGGGCTGTAACCAGCCCCCTTTTGTGGCACCTCCCTGTAGGCAAACAAAATGCAGGGCCAAAGGATATCACATCCGCGCCTAAGCTTTTCATGGAGACATTTGATCATGCCCTTTAAGGTTTTGTTGAATTGTTCAACTAAACCATTGCATTGTGGTTGATAGGGTGTTGTGAATTTATAATTCACTCCACACTCCTTCTACATTGCAGTCAAGTAACTTGTTCATGAAGTTTGCTTCCCTGTCAGATACTACCTCCTTAGGAAAACCCACTCTTGAGAATACACCCAAGAGGGCCCTTCCCACCACAGGTGCTGTAGTGATCTTAAGTGGAATGGCTTCTGGGTACCTAGTGGCATGGTCCACCACCACCAGGATACATTTGTGCCCAGATGCTGTTTGAGGATCCATGGGACCAACAATGTCAAACTCAACCCTCTCAAAGGGAACCCCCACCACAGGTAGTGGTATCAGGGGGGCCTTTGTGGTTCCACCTGCCTTCCCACTGGCTTGACAGGTTACACAGGAACAACAAAACTTCTTAGTGTCTTCAGACATGTAGGGCCAATGAAAGTGAGGAACAATTCTGTTCCAAGTCTTGTTTTGGCCCAAGTGTCCTGCTAGGGGAATATCATGGACTAGTGTCAGTAGGAAGCCCCTAAACTTCAAAGGGATTACCAACCTCCTGGAAGCACCAGGCTTGGGGTCTGTACACTCTGAATAAAGAAGTCCATCATCACAATAGATTTTATGGGTGCCACTAGCATTCCCAGCAGCCTCATCAACAGCTTGCTTTCTGAGGGGTTCAAGAGAGGGGCAGGTTTGCTGCTCCTGGCTCAGATCTGCCCTGGAAGGGACCCCTGTCCCCAAGAACTCAACCTGGTCAGGTTCAAGCTCCTCTGGGACAGTTCCTTCTTCAGGTCCAAGATCATCTCCCTCAGAAGGCTGATTTGTATTCTGAGTCGGGGGGAAGGCACTGCCTTAACCCTACTGCTCCTCCTCTTGGGAGGCACCTGGTCCAATCTTCCAGTATCCAGGGCCTGTCCGGTGTTATACCTTTTGGCCTGTGACCTAGTGTTAGATTTGGGGGTTTCCAGTTGGCACAGGTACGTACTTATGACAAATAGGGACCCTTGCCTCTAGTCAGGATAAGGGGGTACACTCCTAAAATGACCCCTGCTCACCCCCTTCGTAGCTTGGCATGAGCAGACAGGCTTCTCTCAGAGGCAGTATCTAAAGCATTTTTGAACACATACAGTAATCCAGTGACAACACTACAGATGGACACCACACAGTTGTATATTAAAAATAAGTGTTCTTTAAATAGATTTAACACAAGACCATAAAAGACAAAAATCCACAATATTGTTACTTTAAAATGGTAGACTTTAGCTTAGTTTCTTTAGATCTTAAATGTGACACTTTGATTCAATGTACCTTAAGATGCGACACGCAGGGCAAAAAAAGTCTTGCAGGAAAGGTGATGCGTTAGGTCCTTACACGCAAAGGCGGTGATGTGTTGAAGATCTGGTGCAAAGAAACAAAGATGGTGTCTTCTTGTTTATGCGACACGCTCCTCCGATGTTGCGAGATGTCTCGGCTCACTGCCTCAGCTGATAGTGCATTTGGCGGCGACACTCTTCTCCAACGATGCGAGATGCTTCCGCTCGATGCGACAGTTGCAGCGGTGACACCCTTGTTCAGTGATGCGACGACAGCGGCTGCGATGGAGGCACGCTTCTCCGTGGATGCGAGGTGCTTCTTGTGATGCAGTGCAATGCGACAGATCCAGCGGCTACACCCTTGTTCAGTGATGCTACGGCAGCGGCTGCGACGACAAAACGCTTCTTCGGTGTTGCGGGACGCTTCTCGTGATGCGGTGCAATGCGACAGCTACAGCGGCGACACCCTTGTTCACTGATGCGACGGAAGCGGCTGCGATGGCGACTCACTTCTTCTTCTTGAGTCGCGCTTCCAGCTCCTTGCAACACGCAGTCCCTCAGAAGGCCCAAATACAGCTGCCGGCACTTCCAAAGAACTCTTGGGGAGCTGGTGGTTGAAGTCTGTTGTCCCTGTGAATTCAGCAGGAGGCAAGCTCTTTTCTCAAGCCCTTGGAGATCCTTTACAAGTTGAATAAAGTGCACACAAAGTCCTTTTTCCTTTCTTTGTCAGTCAGGCAACGACTGCAGGCCAATCCCCCAAGCAGCACTTCAGCTTAGGGATAGTCTCTCCTCAGTTTCTTCTGGTTGCTCTCCTCAGCAGAGGTTTCTTCTTGTTGTCCAAAAGTGATCTAAAGTTCTTGGGTTTGGGTCTCAATATTTATACCAAGTTTCTCTTTTTTCTCTGAAGGCAGAGAGGCCTTTGCCTAGTCCAAACCAGTTCTGATCAGTCCTGGAGCACTTTGTTTAAATGACTCCTTCTTACCTTTCAGAGAGCAGTGCAGAGATATCAGACGCACCACAGGAGGTGGAGCCAGCATTGTGGAGGGAAAGCCCAGCCCTATTCAGGTCCCAGGTGCAACTCCTCCCTCCCATCTAGATGCAGATCTCTCTATTCACCACTGGGCTGACTCACCCTGTCTCCTGGAATCCCCCAGCCCTGTCACTCAAACTCCAGACAAGGAATACACAGTCTAGCAGAGGCAGGTTTGAATGGTTAGACAAGAAAATATCTACTTTCTAAAAGTGGTATTTTCAAACACAGAATGTTAAAAACAACTTCACTAAAAGATGTATTTTATCATTCTGAGTTCAGGCATACTAAATTCGAATTTCTACCATGTTCCCTGAGTCAGTTAGGATTATAAGGTGCAATAATCCAACTGCCCATTCAGGCCGATGGAATACAGGTAGCCTTGCAATAGTAAAAAATGAAAATGGCTGTAATTCCCTATTAGGACATGCCACATATATCAGGGCATGTCCTACCTTATACTTACAATGTACCCTGCCCTTGGGCCTACCATAGGGGTGTCTGATGTGAAGAAAAGGGAAGGTTTAGGGACTGGCAAGTGGGTGCACTTGCCCAGTCAACATGACAGTACCAGACTGCATGCAGGCTCTGCAATGGCAGGCCTTAGACACTCTTTTACAGGCTGCTTCTGTGGGTGGCACAACCAGTGCTGCAAGCCCACTAGCAGCATTTGGATTTACAAGCCCTGGGCACTCCTGGTGCACTGTACTAGGGTCTGACAAGTAAACCAAATCAGCCAATCATGGAAACACTAATCCATACTTTATTAATTTACAATAGGGAGCACTTGCACTGTGGCACTGGACAGCAGTGGCACAGTGCCTAAAGCATCTAACACCAGCAAAAACAAATGAGGCAACATCATAAATGGAAGGGAGACCCACGCCAAGGTGCCAGGTCTAACACTTGTCCCCTCCAGCTGATATGTGGGGAGAACTACCCTACCTCCTGGGAGTTCTCATCACTAAGGCGGAAAAATCTGGACAGACCATCAGCGTTGGCGTGTTCTGTACCAGGGCGATGTTCCACTGTGAAATCCATCCCCTGTAGGGAAATGGACCACCTCAACAGCTTTGGATTCTCACCCCTCATCTGCATCAACCATCTGAGGGGCCTGCGGTCTGTCTGAACCCGGAAGTGAGTCCCAAACAGGATTGGTCTCAGCTTCTCCAGTGCCCAGACCACAGCAAATGCCTCACACTCAATAGCACTCCACCTCTGTTCCCATGGAAGTAACCTCCCACTGATGAAGGCTATGGGTTGATCTAGGCCCTCCTCATTCGTCTGTGCCAGAACAGCCCCAACACCATGCTCTGAAGCATCTGTTTGTACTATGAACTCTCGGGAGAAGTTGGGTGCCAAGAGCATGGGTGCCCTGCACATAGCAGTTTTTAGGGCCTTAAAAGCTTTCGGACAGCTGTCAGTCCAAATCACTCTTTTAGTCTGCTTCCCGGAAGTCAGCCGTGAGTTCTAAAAAGGCTCTCACCTCTGATTGGGTTTTGGGCAGCTCCCAAGCCAGAATGGTTTCAATCTTGGGCAAATACATGTGCAGGGATCCCTAGCATTTCTGCATGGATCCTGAGCTCCACTTCTGAACACGCTGAAGTTTCCAGATCATTGCCAAGCAAGCATTCAACAGGGAGGTCTGTACCTACCATATTTTTGAGGCCAGTTACCACTCCCCAGGAAAAATTAACAACTGCCAAGGAATGGTCTGTCCTGACATTGCTAGCATTGGTCACTTGGTACATTTCACCAAGTATAATCTGCCCAGAATCCACAAGATCTTTTATCACCATTGTGACACTTGCTCCTGTGTCCCTGAATGCCAAAGCCTCTTTTCCATTAATCAAAGGCTGCTGTCTGTATTTGCCCAAGTTACTGGGACTCACAACGGAGGACATGTCCATGCCTCCATCTGACTAGGCCAGAGTCCATCTCAGAACCCAGGGTTTACCCTACTACACCCTTATTCTGAGCATTACCACTACCAATTGTAGCTATACTAGGGGGAACAGTTGCCTTAGGGGCAATGGTGGATGGAGTTGAGTCTTTGGACTTGGTGTAATCACTAGTCCGGTGAGTTTTCTGCTTACAGATCTTGCATCATGGTTTCTTTTGGCCTTTTCCTTTATTGGATTGGGATTCCCCCTGAAGAAGATTTTTGGGGACCTTGTGAAGACTTCTGGTCTTTACCTCTCTCCCCACCCTTGTCAGAGTTCTTTGAATCTTGATTCTTCTGGTCACCACCTTGGTTCTGAACCTTCTGCCTCACTCTGGTTCTGACCCATATGTCTGCCTTCTTTCCCAATTCTTGAGGAGTGGTCAGATCAGAGTCCACCAGGTACTGATGCAACAGCTGATTTTGACAGTTATTAAAGATCTGCTCCCTCATAATTAAATTGTAAAATGCTTGAAAGTCACGCACCTTGCTGCCAAGTAACCAACCCTCCAGAGCCTTAGTAGCACAATCTACAAAGTCCACCCAATATTGATTCTGTGCCTTTTGGGTATCTCTGAACTTTAACCTATATTGTTCAGTGGTTAGGCCAAAACCTTCAATCAATGCACTTTTCAGACTGGAGTAATCATCAGCATCCTCCTCCCAAACAGTGAGGAGCTTATCTCTACCTTTGTCTGCAAAGGAGAGCCATAGGATTGCTGCCCACTGCTTCTGGGGGACCCTTTGAACTTTTCAATCCCTTTCCAGTGCAGCAATCCATTTGCGGATGTCATTCCCACTCTGGTAGGGAGGGGCAATCTTGTTTAGGTTTCTATGGTCATGAAACCTCTCCCTTACAATAGAGATTTTGCTGCCACCATGGGACTCTAGTCCCATCTTTTGTCTAGCTCTATGGAGCTCTAGGGATTCCCTTTCTAGGGCTATCTGCTCTCTCTTAATTTTCAGCTGAGCTTACTCATATTGGAGCAGTCTCTCTCTCCTCTCCTGGGAGGTTTCCCTCCGAGGAGCAGAGATAGAGGTCCCTATGCATGAACCAGAATGGTTAGACTCCACTGAGGGAGATCTGGACCTTCTAGGCCCACCACCTCTTCCAGGAGGTACAAAGAGAGGGCCCTTGTGGTCCTCTTCCTCATCTTCCAGGGGAGCTGGGTTTTCCAGGTCAAGATCATTGTCATCTTCCTGGTCAACATCAGAGGTCTGGTCATGGGGAATTTCACCCCCAGGCCCTTCCTCATCTGCTGCCCCACCCACTCTGCCTACCCCTTCAGAACCTATAGGTCTTCTGAGATCATCCAACAGAAGTACCTCTATGAGGCGTTGGGTGTTTGCACTTTTGCCTGTCTTCAGTCTCCTAGTACTGCATAATGCTCTCAATTCCAAGAATGGGAGATTATCATACTTGGTTGGAAGAAGCCCAGTGGCTTCTGGCAGGGATCCACTGGTTCCTGGCCTTGAAGACAGGTGTAGTGTATGCACTAGCTACTCTAGTGTGGCCTACTAAACTCTCTTGAGTTGTAGAAAGGGTGTGCTAAGCACTTGACACACAACTCTAAGTTCAGCAGAACTTACTGTATTCTAAAGCTTGTATTATATGTATCTCAGGTACCCTTAGTGGTTTTCAGTTAGTCACCCAATTGAGATTATCTGGTAAAACAAGAGCAAGCTGGAATCCCACACGCTGCACACCAATGTGAGAAGTTGGCCTAGTATATGCTGTCCACTAGTTATAGTGGGCACCTTGCCACAGTCCAAACAACCCCTTATTGATGATAGGTTAAAGACAACCTTTATTGAAAGCTATCCTAGTGGTAGTTATGGAGACCCTTATCGATATGAAACTTACTAGAACTATTAACGATATCCCTGGAGCAGTATTCTAGAACTGGAATTTTGCAAAACCTCCTCACTCAAACTCCCTCAGATAATAATAACGAAACAAGAACGCTCTCACCAAATCATACCGAATTAGCCTCGCTGGAAAACTCCTTCGCTTGCTGAGAAAACTACTCTTTAACCCAGGTTCAGGAAATAAATGGGATGTTCTGGAACTGAGAGGAAGCGAAATACAGAAACGCTTCTGACCCTCAGAAAGCTTCAGTTGAAGTGCGCACCGCAATCATTGAACGCGCGCGAACACAGCTGTGGCTGAATCACCTCACTTAAATAGATCCGAACTTCACCGGCCAATTCACATCCTTTGCCTCTGAATTCTTTTCTTTTAACTCTACTCGGACTCTTCCCATGTAATGATTTGGGATTCTTTTAAAGCTGCCGCCAGAGGCTTTTTTATAAAATTTGTTTCACACAAAAAAAAAGTTTTTCAACAGAAAAATTCCCAGTTACTTGCTAAAATCAAACATCTTATTGATTCAAAATTCACATTTAATAAGCTATCTACTGAAGCCGCTTCCTCTTATCTTTTAAAAAGTAGTGTCTGATACTATGGAGGCCAAAATAAGATGGGAAAATTGTTAGCGAACTACTTAAAAATCAGACGTGAACTGACCAAAATAGAATCTATACGAAACGACTCTGGTTTATCTTTCTTTAAAGATAATGATATATTAAATGAATTTGTTTCTTTTTTATAAAAATGTATATACCCCTGAACAACAACCAACCCCGACAGATCTCTCTACTTATTTTCAGTCTATTGAGCCTCCTTTGCTCTATGACACAGACTTTACTTCCTTAGAATCAGATATCACTACATCCGAAATTTTGCGTACTATTTCACTATTAAAAAGAGGAAAAGCCCCGGGTCCAGACGGATTTACCATTGAATTTTATGCTCACTTTTCAAATCTTTTGATCCCTCATCTCTTATCACTTTACAATACCTTTATCTCTAGCGGTTCTTCGTCTGGGACCTTTCAAGAGGCCATGATTTGTTTAATACCTAAAGAAAATAAAGATCCATCTCTATGTAAAAACTATAGGCCAATTCTCTAGTCAATCTAGATTATAAGATTTTTGCTAAAGTTCTAGCCCTTCGCATTGACCCTATTTTACCTATTCTTGTTGGCTCTGAACAATCGGGCTTTGCAAAGGGTTGTCCATCTTCTGACAATTCTAGAGTCTTTTTTAATATCCTCAGCAAAGCGTCTTCTCTTGAATACCCCATTGCTGCTATAGCATTAGACGCGAAAGGCGTTCAACAGAATTGGTTGGGATTTTATGTTTCAGGCATTAAAATGGATAGGATTTCCCCCTAAACTAATATCTCATATTGCTATACTATATTCTGGTCCCAAAGCTTCTATTTTTGTAAATGGCAAAACATCAGATTATTTTCCACTTTTTAGGGGAGTGCATCAAGGATGTCCCCTCTCTCCTCTTTTATTTATAATAGCCTTAGAACCCTTTTTAACTAAGATTAGATCGGATGAAAAAATTACTGGCTTCCAACTCGATTCCTCTCATGTCAAAATGCCCGTGTCTGCGGATGATATTTTTTTGAACTGTTCCAACCCGACAACTTTCATCCCTTCGTTTTTATCTCAGGTTGATATTTTCTCTCGAATTTCGTGGTATCGGCCCAATTAGGATAAATGTGAGGTCTTGCCTCTAAATGTTCTATGTCTCAAACAAGTCTTCATACAAACAGGCTTTTCCTGGCAAACCTCTAAGATTAAATATTTGGGCTTGTGGTTTTCCTCCAACATCCCTGAAACTTTAAAGATAAATGTTGATAGTATTATAAAAACCTTATCAGGCTCTATTGAACGCTGGCACCCACTTTTTCTTTCTTGGTGGGGACGTTTAGATTCCATCAAGATGATGCTCTGCCCTTTGATTCTTTATCTTCTCTCTATGATTCCTGTTCACATTCCTGTCTCTTATTTAAAGAAAATGTACTCTCTTTTAACCAAGTTCCTTTGGAAAAACAAACCTTCTCGAATTGCTCTATCTGTCCTAAAAGCAGACAAGTCATCTGGAGGTCTTAAATTTCCTGACTTTAAATCATATCAATATGCCTTTTCTCTAAAACAATCCTCTCGCTGCCTCTCTGAAGATCAACTTATTCACCCTCCTATCTGATTGAATACAGAAAAATATTTGTTATCCCCTTTTGAATTCAAAGAATCACTTGCCCTTACCAATAATAACACTCTCTTCCTCTTTCCAGTTATCTCCCCTACGCGTAAAATCCTTGCCCCTCTCCTTCCTTCTTCTTATCCTTCCTCAACTTCGTTAGATAAGCAACCCATTTGGTATAATAATTCAATACGTATTAATAATCGTACCATTTATTGGAAAGCGTGGAGGCTCAAGGGGTTACTTTGGATCTCCCAATTACTAATCAATAACATCCCTATATCCTTTTCAGATTTGCAATCAAAATTCTCTTAACCCCCCTCTTGTAAGGCTAAATATGCTCTACGTTGCTCCTCTCTTTCCCAGTATCTCCATTCTTTACCGGCTATTTCTACTCCTCCATCCAAATGCTCCAATATTTTTCCTTTGCTATTAACTTCCACTTTAGCTTCTTCTTTCTATAAATGTTTATTTCTCTCTCTAATTAGGGGCAAGGAGAAAGCTGAATTGGCTTGGGAAAAGGACTTAGCCGAATGTTGGCCTATTTCTCTCTGGGATAAATTATGGCTAAAGATTCACAAGACATCTAGAGCTGCTAACACCTCACAAACCCTATATTTTATTTACAAACGTATTCTATTTACTCCTGCAAAGCTGGCTTCTATTTCTCATGATTCCTCTCCTGCCTGCTGGTCTTGTCCTTGTGTAGCTGCTGACCTAAAACCTATGCTTTTTGATTGTCCTCCCATCTCTCGCTTTTGGCACTTGGTCTGGTATCAAATTAATAAAATCTTTCAAACACAAATCCCTTTTTCACATATTAACATTTTCTTAGGCTCTTTATCACTTTCCTGGCCTACTTCTTCTCACAATCCTACACTACTTGATTTATTATTAGCAATAGCCTTCCATTTGATAACTTCCAACTGGAAACAGGCAGACAAAGTCACTTTCAAAGCATGGTGGAATGCTGTTTGTTTTCATCATAGACTGGACACTAATGATGTCACTCCCATATCTCTGTCTATTAAAAGAGATCTTTTATGGCTCCCACTATCCTCCTTTTTAGCCTGCGTTTCATCTACAAACATGACATTAGTTAATTCTGTTGATGAAGTCCGGAAACCTCCTTGATGTATTTGTTGTCTGTTTACTTCACTCTCATTTACCACCATGATTACTCCTTTTGTTGTTGTATGGTTTCAATTATAGTTAATCTAAACAATCTAGAACCTATTTTTCCTATGCCTATAAAGTTTTAAACTCAGGTGTTATTTCTAATTTTGATGATGTAATATTTTATCATCTTTACTTCCCTCGTTTCTCCCCCCCCTGATTTCCCCCCTGTTTACCTCTTCTTTCTTTCTTTTGTATAAATTGTTATTGCTGATGATTATAAGCATATTATGTTATATCTCTTTATATATGAAATTTTCTCATGTTTTAAAAAAAATGTAATTCTTCTCTTAATAAAGCTAAACTTAACAAAAACAATAAACATTGTTACAAGTCCATAGAAGACAAAAGATCTCTGAGCGAATTCTGGGGGACCCCTCACCTTAGAATCTAGAAGATCTGGTTACATCATAAGCTCTGCAAAGCTCTGATTCGTAGAAGGGAATCTGCCGCCTGTTATGAGAAAAATGGTGCACGTTAGACAGTATAATGCAAGCATTTCTCGGTCATGCCAAAAAGTGTAGCATGTTATGGCTAAGCAATACGGACTGCCCAGAAATCCATAACAAAGTTGCTTGTTTTGCGACCTCTTGTATGCAGCGCTCAGACAGTAGCAGTATGATCTCATGTGGGCTTAAAGGCGTCTTAAACAACAAGCTGTGAGGTAACGTGCGCAAAAGACAGAAAGCTAAAATGGCTGCATGGCTCAGGCTAACTTAGCAAAGAGTAGACCAGAATGACCTTGGGGACCATATAACACTACTAGTGTCTACTCTACTCTAGTATGTTTATATTAACTTATTTTCAATCTTGCTAGTGAAAAAGAATAAATAGAGGGAGGTGTATATGGCATTTAAAAAATGCGTAATGTTTTTTCTAGGCATACTACCGACCACCAGTGCCGGGGGCCAGCGGCGATGGCGATGCGGCCATTTCAGAGCGAGCAGGAGATGTAGCACCTGCAGGAGCTATAGGGGGTGAGCCAGCAGTAGTGGTGGGCGGTGGGAAGTTATATTCCTTACTTATTGCCATTAAACTCGCTACAAGAGTGTACACTCACTATACTGTTGAGACTTAGTAGGTATGACCAAGTAGTGAACAACGGTTGAAGAAGACACCCTTTACTTAGCTTTAGCAATAGCATTAGCAGCAGGAGTTGAGTACAAAATGGCCTCTTCTATCTGACTTCAACTCAGCTGTGAAAGTTTTATGGAGAAGACTAAACGTCAGATCAGATGACCTTGATGGATGTGTTGAACAAAAAGGGAAAGAAGGGTGGAAGGAGGAAGGACGGGCGAGATGTAATATGATTGGCAGAGAAGGATACGTGGGAAGCATACATAGGTGGTTGAAAGGAATCAGATGCATTGGTGGTTGAAGGATGGGTGGATGGTGAAAGAAAAGATGCCTGCCTGGGTGGGTGAAACTGTATGGGTGGATAGCAAGAATCTTCAGTGGTGTTTGGGTCAAACTAAAAGCCAAGGCAAGCAAGGAAGGACGCATGGTTGGTGGTTAAAAAAATAAAATAAATGTGTGTGGTTGGTGAAACAAACTAAGGTTTGTTGAGAGATTAAAAAGAATGATAGATGTTTACTTTGAATGGATGGATGCCTGGATGTATTCATCATAGATAGTATAGGTGGAGACTGTCACTGGATGAATAGTCTTAGTTTGAAGAGAATGTAAAAGAAACTGCGCCAGAGTAGCAAAGCCGAGGAGAAGATAAGTTTTATTTTCAGAATACTACCTTGACTCACAGTAGTTTGCAAGCACAGCATATATATATATATTGTGTATGTATGTAGTTATCATTATTAAGCTCCTTCCTCTGACTCTGAGGACCACTGTCTACCTATGTGTCAGCCAGCCTGCCATGGGTGGCCTATCGGCTGGTTACACAATCAATCAAAACAAAGTACCTCATGTCGTCCAATATATAAGCAATGATCAATGGATCAGATATCATCTGCCTTTTTGTAGTAGTCAGGGCAGGGTGAAAGTGAAATTGAGCAGTTACCCTTGATGTAACAGCCAGCGTATGGTCAGTGCCACCAGCAATAGAAAAATATGAGCCTTCCCACCTGCAGGCAGTAGTAAATAAAACTAATGTGAGTCTGCGTCATGACTCGAGTATGTTTGTGTTGGGCTCAAGCTGACTGAGCTGGCATGCCGGCTACAAGTATAACAAGGTTATGTAATTTCACTAAACAAGAGAGAAGAAGAAGACTGGTGTACTGTCAATAGTGCTAGTATAATGCCTGAAACTCCCACAAATGTTAGAGGCTGAGGAAGTGGGAAAACAGATGCATACCACAAATGTTATGTACTGTGCATGCTAGTTCTACTGTGCAACTATGTGTTACTGTTTTGCTAAGAGTATTGGTAATAGTCTTTTTTTCTTTCTTGATATAGCTCCTCCTTCCCAAGCAAAACCAACCAGGAAGGAGTTGGTAGCCGTGGCCTGGCGCCGAAAGCTGGAGGCTGTTGCAATGAATACCGGCGGCTAATGGTTCTGGCGGAGGAGGAGGTGGAGTTGGCAAGGAAATGCATGCATGATGATGATATTGATAACTTGATTGTTAATGATAAGTAGTACTTACTAACTACTACTAGACAATTAGACAGTACAGGGCAGCAGTATATTATGTAATGTGTCTTGCCTGTCTGCCCTCAGAGAGACCCAAATTACATACAGTTTCTGTTCTGTTGTACCGGGCTTACTTTTAAAGATAGCAACGAAAATTTAAAAATTGCTGTAGGGATGAATTAGAAGTAGAGAGCAAACATAATAACAACAACACACCGTCGTAATGATTGAAGATAAAAAATGTGTCAAATTATTTAAAAGATGGTGAATGTTGATGCTGTTACTGTATGTTGTTATCCTGGTCAAATTGGGGAGTTGCATCTCGTGATTCCTCTTGGTCCTTCCTTCCATGGACGCTCCGTCCATCAATCTTGGGTGACGCCACTGCCTGCCTGGCGGATGTGGATTGGTAAGGTAAGTGTGAGTTTTTTTCCCCAGTATAGCACATGGTAAGGTCCAGCCTGTAAGTGTAGATGGAAAAACAAAAGAGATATTGAAAAATCAAGGAGAAAATAAATGCATAAATTACGGTGGAGTGCAACAAGAACACTTTCAGTGGCGGCATGGATAGGAGACATCATGTGTACTCTGTTTTCAGCATTAACCTACAACAACAACAACAGGACAGAGCCGGCCGACAGCACCCGTGACACATCCTCCATTTACCGTACATTTTTTGACAAAGCACATATACAGCAACATAGCATTTTACAAATTAAGTGACTAAATCAATGCACCGCTGTCAGTCGTACCACTACACCCGACTCGACTCTACCACTACACAGACATGTAGGTCTGGTGTGGTTGTTGTTGACTTGTTTACCTTTTATGCCACTCATGAAAAACCCTGACTTATTCCATCAATCATCTCCAATCCTACTGAGTGGCTGAAGATATATGTCACTGTGGTCATCATCATGGTGTAGTCCAACTCAGTGTGCAGTGCACAGAGTGAGTTCACATTCCATATTCATAATGCAATGGATCGGCCTGCAATAGAAGTACAATTTTGTTATTAAAAAACAAGGAGGGAAACATTGACTTGAGTTACTTTTAGTGTGTAGATTAAATAACAGTACACAATAAATTCACTTCATGCACAACAAACAACAACAACACAAATCACTCAGTCAGTGTCCAATGCATGCCATCATTTATTACCTGTTCCTTCTCATCTTAAGTTAAGGGGCAGTCTCTCTCGGCTCAGAAAGGAGGATAGCTATAGTAGTCATCATGTTCCACTTAGTTATTTGGAGGGACTCAACAAGGCACCATTTTCTTTTTTCTTCTATTATACATCCAATCATCATGTGTCTGGACTCGGAGGAGTGGACTTCAGTGAAATGCAGAAAGCTGCAACTGCAATATGGCAATAAAAAAACTAGAAGATTGTGGAGATGGATTTGTTGTGATTCAAAGTTTCTAACTAGAAAGACAGACACACACAAATTAAAGTAAATAAGGGAGGAAAAAAGTAAGAAGTTCAAGCCTAGTTGTCAGGGAAGTATAGCTCATCCTCAAACTCTGGGGATTCAACAAGAAGTAGGCAATCATCATCTAATACACTGCTTCCATCACCTAAGTTGCTGTCGTCATCTTACTGCGTTGATTCATGTATTGTGTAATTCTGTGGTATAAAGTGCTGATTCATTTTGATCATGGTTAACCTCTCCACGTTTTTGGGCGAGACTGGTCCTTTTCACTGTTACAATGGCAACAGCTGAGGAACTTCGATTTCTGATCGCGATCGAAGCGACCCGCCATTTTGTGCTCCGCCGCCATTTTATGTTGCCATCACTCAGGCAGCACGGCGAACAAAGTCTATTCTGCTTTTTCTGCAGCCTGGTGTTGAAATACTTCTTCTGCCTCTATTTGCAAAGCTGGTGTTAGACCTAGCCGAGTACACTAATCCCTGTCTGGCTTTTCTAATCCCCGTCTCAACTATCTGTTGGTTCATACTATTCTTTCCTAACCTTATCTTATCGACTGGCCTTCACTGTCTTCTGCTAGCATTCTCTTGTTTCTTCTGCTAGCATTCTCTCGTTTCACAACTGTCCTCCAACACACACAAACGTATCTCGCCACCTGCAAGTTAGTTATGAGTCTGTTAATGAATTAGCTTGAGGGAGGGGTGACAAACATAGGTGGAGGAGAGGTCTCTTTGAGTCATCTGACACTTTTGTTTTTCAACTTTTCTCATTGGTTCCATCCTGTTTTCTAACTTTTCTTATTGGCTCTTTCTGTGTGTTTTGGGAGTGCTTTTGGACAATGTGTGCAAACTCTATACAGTATAAAACCCTGTGCGCCACAGAGTGAAGGGGCAGTCTCCTGAGAACCTACTTTGTGTACTTCTAGGATAACTGTACTAGCTGCAGCTAAATAAATCTGATCTTCTAACGCCGACAGAGTGTCCCGTGTCTCTGTGTAGCTAAGCAGGAGAACTCCGGAGACATTGGGCGTACCCTGCGCCGCCAGACCCAAAACGTTCTGGTTCTTCACAGCAGCACTAAAAACACATTCAGAAGAGACACTTGCAACAGGGCAAGCCAGATAGTTTATCGGCAGCCTGCTCAGCTCTGGCCATTGGTTCCTTTTCCCATACCAATACCGCAATGGGTTTTGATCAATGTAGACCTCTGTAGGGTCATCCAGATAGGTCTGGACCATCCGCTCCATGTTCATTGGTGCTACCATTTGTTTGGCCTCTTTTGTCTTTGCATCTGCACTGGACCTAGCAAGCCCTTGCTGTAAATACCAATCCTGTGCAGATTTTACTGGGGCTGATGATCCGGTTCTTGCTGTAGTTGTCAATAGTGGAACTTGACGCCGGATACCCTGCTGCAGTACTTGTTGTGGGTTTGAGTAGCGGACCTTTAATTGCCAGCCATTCACTTTTAAATTGACTGGCTACCTTAGCTATCCAACTTTTGTACCGGGCACCATCCACTTCTGAAAAAGGATTTAATGTCTTACTGTTCAGTGCTGATTTGTACCGTGGATCCAGAATTGTGGCACAAATGTAATGTTGTTCTGACACAATCTTAGTTTGTACCCTTGTATTTCCAGCTAAGAGACGGGATAAGTTCTCCACCAACTCATATGCTTCTTTTTTTCCTCCACGCCTATGTACGCTCCAGACACCTCTTTCAGCTGTTGCTGTAGCATGTGCAACAATGGGATAGCTTGGCCTATAGTACAGTCCTCCTTGCTGACTTCACCTGTGAAGACCTCGAAATAAAGAAGCATCTCTGTCAGGCATTTAACTAGGCACCATTGGTCCATCTGAAGGGTCATGCCTCTCACAGTAGCATCCCTTCTTTGCATGACATATTCATTGATTGTTCTGTACTGCTCAAACAGACGGTCAAGCATGTAATAAGTTGAGTTCCAACATGTTGCCACCTCCTGGACGAGTGCTTTGACTGGCATTCTATAGTCATGTTGAATGATCCACAGCTTCTTCCGGGATTTAAAAGAATGGATGAAATGAGTGCATATTCTTCGGAAGGTGGTCAGTAAGTTGTTGACTATGGCTTTTGTTTTCAGAAAATCTTGAACAAAAATGTTCATGCATTTCGCCAAACACGGGACCATGAAATAGGCATCATCCTCCATGGCCGTAAGTACATTACTGCCATTATCCGTGGCAACAAAACCAATATTAAGCCCTCTAGAAACAGCCTTTCAAAGACCTTGCTGTTAAACTCTTCCAAAATGTTTGCAGCAGTATGAGATTTCTCCATGACGAACATGGCTACAGTTGCATGTTTCCGAGTAACATTAAAAATCTCAGCAGTGTCAACAAGACCTGCTTCAGATACATTTTCTCTACACCCCACAAAAGAGATCCCGTGTGCAGTGATGCACATGTAATCAGTGGCTTGGAAACTGGTCTACATGTCTGTTGGCAGGTGGATATTGTGAACAGCTCTCAACTGCAAAGCTTGTCCAAGCAATTCAAGCACATCGTGATGTAGTGCTGGAACAGCAACTCTGGCGAAATAGGACCGGCTGGAAACCTTCCATTTAGGGCAGATGGCTGACAGAAATTCGAGGAAATCCACCCCTTCCACAAAGGAAAAAGGGAGAAGGTCCAATGCTAACATTTTAGCCACCTTTGCATTGTACAAACACGCTGTTGGGTGGTTAATTTATTTATAAAGTTTTACATAGTGCGAACGTGACCCACGAGGGTATCAGAGCGCTTTACAGTATACAGTATAAAACATAAAGGGATGAGGTAGTATACAAGCATTTGAAATGTGTCATTATGTACAAAAGAGATATACAATATATGGATAACAAACATAGGTGACCCGGAATCAGCGGGACATTGCACAATATTCAGCTATTGAGCATTAGGTGGTTGTGCTAATAAACATACACATAATATTCTCCTTCGATTCACCATGGGTATGAAGAATATGGATAATATAGGAGACCCGAGTCCAACAAAGCACTACACTAAATACAGTTATTGAGCATTAAGTGGCAATGGTAATAACCTTACATATTATGATCTCATTCATTCCACCAGAGGTAGGCAATGATATGCGGATCGTATAGGTGACTCGATCTCAGACTAGAATTAAGACTTAGGACGTGAATTTGTTCATTAAAAGTATTTTTACTTCTTGTTTGAATGCGTTAAAGGAAGAGATTCCACGCACTACTGGAGGTAAGGAGTTCCAAATCTTTGGTGAAATCCCTGAGAAAGCTCTGGAACAAGTTCTCTTCTTATGGAAGGATTGTGGTTTCAGAAGTAAAGTACTCGCACTTCAAAGTTGTCTGCAACCTCCCCACATTTCTAGCTTTAGAGCTAAGTAACTGGGTGTATTGTTATGTAGTACTTTATGGGTCATGCAGGCAACCCTTAGGTGTATTCTTGCCTCGTAAGGCAGCCAGTTCAGGGCTTTTCAGGGTCAAAGAGATGTGGCTATTTCTTTTAGTTCCGGAGACCAGTCTAGCCGCAGCATTAAGTGATGCCCTCAGCTGAGCCAGCTTGTATTTGGGGAGACCGCAAAGAGTGGTGCTTCCATAGTCTAATCTTGGTAGCACTAGGGCTTGCACTGCCATTTATACGTCGGCCTGAGGGAGGAAGGGTTGGAGTTTCCTTAGAATACTCAACTTGTGATTAGCTCCCTTGGTGGCATTAGAGATGTGCGACTGCATATTCAGGTGTTTGTCTATGGTGATTACTAGGGATTTTGCTGAGTCAATGATGAGGGGAGCACAGTCAAAGGAGGTTAGGTGTTTTAACCATAGGTCTATCGTAGGTGTGTGAATCGGTGGAGAGATGAAAATTAATTCTATTTTTTGTTATGAGGTGGTTTTTAGTGACCCAGCTTTGCATGTTCTGTAGAATAGCGTTGAGGGAAATGAAGTCTTCTAGAGTGGCGATTTTCAAATACAGTTGGGTGTCCTCTGTATACAGGTGATATAGAATGTTCGCTGATTTCAGTGCGTTCGCCAAAGGTTCCATTAGTAGGTTGAAAAGAATGGGTGATAAGGCTAATCCCTGAGGGACACCCAGGGTGACCACAGACGGTTGCGAGAGTGAGCTCTTCATCTTGATTCTTTGTGTTCTGTTATTTAGGAAGGAGGAGAACAATTGCAACACTGTGCCCGAGAGGCCCATCCTTCGTTCCAATAGGGACAAAAGGTTGTCATGCTTGACCGTATCGAAGGCAGAGGATAAGTCAAGAAGTATCATTAGGCATGACTCGTTGCGGTCAGGCATTTTTAGTTTGTCGTCCATAATGTGTGTGAGTGCAGATTCAGTGCTGTGACCTTGACGGAAGCCAGATTGGTGACTGTCTAAGAGGTTGTAAGTGTGGTTGTATGATAAGTTATGGAGGGCGATCCACCTATAGGGTCTGTTTGCATGATCACGTTCTCCAATTGTTTGGGGATAACTTCATTGGGGTCGATGTGAGAAGCTGAACCAGGAGGTTTGTTGTGGGGTCCACGTCAGTGATTGGTATGCTATAAAGGCGAGGCAGCCAGATAGGGGATGCCGCATGAGGTTGGGGAATGGTCATTGTGCGCTGTGATTGGATGGGTGGGATGAGTGTAGCGGGTGTTAGGGTCCTCTCGGATATCAAGGAGGACAGTGGGTGAGGGGAGAATCTGCCTTGGATGAAAGGGGGAGAGGAGGTTTGTGTGGGTGGCATCCCTTTTGGTGTCATCCCACTCGTACGTCAGGGATAACATTGGTGTGTCTGCCATGAAGAGATCGGTAGTTAAGATTAACCCTGTCCCTTCTGGACTGGGGGATCCAGGTGTGGAATCGACCAATAGGACTGGGGGTAGGGATTACTGGGGGCTTCTGCACTGCTGAGGTTGGTGGCTAAGTGCAACCCTGTCTCACCTAGGCCAGGCGACCCAAGTGTATTTGGATCTAATGTGTCTGGGGGAATGGGCACGATGTCGGTGTCAGCATTTGTCGGTTTGGAAGAGTTTGATGTGGTATTTTGAAGAGAAGTTAGGCATGCAGTGAGTGTGCTATTCTTACTGTTTACTGCTTTCTTGAGAGTAGGGAATACCCTGTCTGTGGTATGGAGATTAGCGTTGGAGACTTATATAAGGATATTACCGTTGTTGTAGATAGTAATGGTGTCATTTGCAGGGCATAGGTCTGAGGCGGTTACCAACAATTTGAGGGCATGCAGGTTTTTTTCGCTTTGGAGATTCGTAGCAATGCGTAAAAGATATTTCTACATTGGGCATGTTTTTTTGTGTGGAAGATAAGGTCGTTGGATATTATGCCTTTAGTAATGCAGAAGTATGGGTCTAAAATATGAGTCTCAGGATGGTTTATAATTAGCCTGTGCTTGAACTTCTTTGTACCATTTTTGGAGAGTTTGGGAGGGTAGAGAATGGTGAAGGCGTTGCGACCTGAGGGTTCAAGGTCTATATCCATTTTTTTCCTTTTTTTTTTCTTCTTCGTTTCCTACCTTCCCCCATCCGTTGTGGGTAGTTTTACCTTTCAGATTAATTAAGCTTTGTCCTACCAATTTATTTGATATCCCACTTTGCTGAACACATCATTGTGATTGTTAAATGAGGAGATAGGGGTGTCAGCCCTTCAATATGAATCAGATCGAAATGCCCACTCTGTATACACCCTCAATCTATCTCTGCAGTGTGTTCCCCTTTTTATTTCCTTTTCATTAAGTCTCTTTGTCCTAGACCTGTCTCTGCTGTGTGTAGTCCACTTTTTTTTCCGTTGAGTGGACTTCCGTGAGTGTAGTCCTGTTTCACTGTCTATCAGCAGTTTAGGCGAGAGGCCAGGTGTTGCTGCCTTCATTTAAAAAAAAAAAAAATGTATTTAGCGTCTCCACCGGGCACCATTTTAAAGTCAGGCACCCGGCTTCAAAGCTCTTTGCCGCCTCTCAGGTCCTCAGTGATAACTTATATTCCGAGTCCCAGGCTTAAATTATGTCCCCGTACAACTTGCTAAAGGTTCCCGGCAGAAGAGCTTATCTAGGGCCAAGAGGAGGGGCAGTGGAGTAGGAAAAATTTGAAAATGGCGCCCGTCCCTTGCGACCACCGGGGGTGTTCAATTTGTCCTCACGGGTGTCCCATTAGTTACGCGATTGGGCCTCTGGAGTGGACGGGCGGTGGACGCAACCTACCCCGGTTGCTCCCGCCTCCGGCCAGAATTCAGTGCAGATTCGGGGCGATGCACAGTGGGTATGCGAATGCCCAGTGCATCCTTCATAGGTGTGCATCCATAGAGTTGTGCAGTACGATCCAGGTGTAGGCCGGTGGTGGGCAGGTGGTACGGTTTTTACAGGGATATCTACCAAAAGGTAATCCCAAAAACCGGTTGCTCCTGTGGGAGGCTCCTACTGGGCGGCCTTCTTTTCTGCCTTTTCTGGTTGCGTTCGTACTGCCCCTGTGACCTAGGCATGCTGTCAATGGTAGGCTGAAATATTTTCCTTGTGGTGCAGCTGTCTTCTTAAACCCAGTTACGCTCAACTATACACTTTTTTTCATTGCAGTACTCTGTTGCCTTGGTGTCTCAGGCTCAGCCTGACTTTT
The DNA here is from genome assembly GCF_964204655.1 of Triturus cristatus. NCBI lineage: Eukaryota > Metazoa > Chordata > Amphibia > Caudata > Salamandridae > Triturus > Triturus cristatus. The sequence continues at coordinate 991,798,775 of NC_140586.1, read as the reverse complement.
ACCATGGTGCCACTGAGATGTTGCTGAGGATGTGGGTGGTGGGACAGGGCTACAAATGTCTCCCTGTTGTTCACCTTACACCGCGATCATTTCTTCTTCTATTTCTTCATCCCCACCAAGAGCAATGGGTGCAGTGTTACTTTTTTGTAAGCAAAGTAGGTGAGCCTCCCACTGGATGATGTGGTGTTTTTTTAAATGACTTGTTTGGCCTCCGGTGCCATAGATTGTACCAAGCTTACCCCGCCTAACAGCTTGTCGACAAATTGAGCATATAGCAATGTTCTCCTCCGTACTGCTAACCGAAAAGAAGTCCCAAACTGGGGAGGTGTACTTTCTGGTGCTGCTGGAGGTGCCACTTTCAATGCCAGATGAACTGGAGGGTGGGCTACTGAAGTGCTGGTTGAGCTTGATGTAGGTCCCTGCCGGGCCTTAGCAAATGCAAATATGGAAGCTGGAGCTGGTGTTACCTGTCTTGGTGGTATCTGTGCTACATCCCTCACAGAGATTTTGGATAGGGGAATAATGTTGGTCTCCATCTCCATCTCATCTGGGCTGGGAGTGATGTTTGTGATGATTGGCTCGTCATCATCATCCCCCTCTTCTACATCTACCTTCATAACTCTAAGGCTTTCTGGAACCTTCCTTTTCACTAGCCTTGTCTTGTGGCGTGCATCACTCTCAGACTGATCTGGTGGATTCCAAGTGGCGTCTAGATCATCAGAAGCGGGGCTTGAAGAAGAAGTTGATGGACTAACCCTCCTTTTCCTTGCTGGGGATCTGGAAGACAATGGATCTTCTGAAAGAGTGGCTTGCTCTACTTCGTCTGTTGGAAGCTCGATTTCCTGAACTGCCCCCACTTCAGGAGGAACAACTACCATTGTGGGCTGTTGTTGCTGCTGTTGTTACTGCTGCTGTTGCGGCTGCTCTTGTGGCTTTTGTTGCGGCTGCTGTTGCGGCTGTTGTTGCAGCTGTTGTTGCCCACTTATCTGCTGACTTTCTGCCTGCGTTGGCTGGGTACTACTTTGCGATAATGACATTTCAACATCACTGCTCGTTAGTAGACCGGCTACCTCTGCCACATTCATGGGCTTGGGCCTAGGTTTGTGGGGTGGGCCCACTGATGCGGAGAGCTGCTCCCAGCTTGATCCCCGCTGGACACCGCTGCCCCAAAAATCAACGAGGTTGGCACACCAGTTTTGGCAGTGCCACTTCCTTCTTCTCTTCCTTCTTCTCACTGGCAACTTTCGTGGTACTGGAGGACCTGGTAACTTTCTTTGGGGCCATCTTCAGATGTCAGCAGAATGCTGTTGCACAAGTTGTTAGCAGAGATGTCTGTGGCCACACGTCACGTGATGTTGTGCGCAGCAGGACTTCTGTCTGGCAGTACTACGGGGGATGATGATGACACCTCTTTTTGTGCACCTAAAAGCAAAGAAGCCAGAAGAACATCAGTACAATGTTGCATTTGTTGTTGTGGTTCAATTACTACTAGTACAAACAAACAAATATGTTAGAATCCGGATTCCCTGGGTGGCACAGGTGAGTACCTGGGACAAGCAGGGGGTCCTTCTTCTAGTCAGGGTAAGGGGTTACACTCTAATAATAACCCCCGCTCACCCTCTAGGTAGCTTGGCGCGAGCAGTCAAGGCGTTATTTTAGGCGTAATGGTTAAGCATTTGTGATCACATACAACAATCCAGTGTTACCCCCACAAATGGACTCCACACTAGGTGTATCAAAAATATACTTTGTTTATAGATTTCAGGATTATCACAAGACCCAATAACGTGTAAAATGGGCCCACAATGTTACCTGGCAAAAAGAGTTCTTAGTTCAGCGTATTGTTACAAGGTCCGTGCACTTCGTTCCCGGTTCTGTTGGGGGAACGGGCTCACTCGCTCGGCGGCCGCTCCAAGGGGGAGCATGCACCTCGAGGTGCGATCGGGCACAGTACCTTTATCTTGGGGAAGTCGGCGCGAAGGCTGCGCGGCTATCAGTGCGATCTCGGATGCGGGGTCGTCCTGGCAATGGGTACTACGGTACTCGGCGACCTTGGGCGTGCAGGCTCAGGGGACGGGCATCAGGGGGCACTTTCCAGCGGGGTGCGGCGTTCGCGCCGTGCCGGTGATGGGTAAACTGAAGATCACGCTGCGGGGCACAAACACTCGTATGCTCCTCACAGGGGAGATGCACGGAATCACCACACGTGCCGCGGCTTGTCCCCGAAGCAGAGGGAAGGTGCGTACACAGGCAATGTGGTTCATAGGGGGTAAAGCAAGTATGGTCACAGTCCTTCAGTTACGGTGTGAGTTGCGACTCGTAGGGGCCAATAGTCACGTTGCTCAGGCTGGGTGAGACCCTCCTTTGCGGTGCAAGCTACGGCTCGTAGAGGGGCCATAATCACGTTGTTCGGGCCGGACAGCGGGTGCAAGCTTCAGGGAAAGCACGCTTCGTTCGGGAAGCGCATGCAGCAGTTCTCTTCCAGATTACAGGGAAAACGGTACGTTTTCCTGTGTTCTCACAAGGCGGTGAAGTCCACTGGTCCTGGGACTTCGTTCAGGGGGCAAGCTCAGCAAAAGCCCTTGGAGATCTTAAACAGCACAAGTTGAAGCAAAGTTTATCAGCAATCTTTCTTCTCTCCTTTAGCAGCAGGGCAACCACTGCAGGCCAATCCCCCAGGTCAGGGACAGTATTCCTCCCACAGCTTTCCCGGTTCCTTCTCCTCAATTAGAGGTTCGTCTTGTAGCAGGATCTAATTTCTTAGGAGCAGGGCTCCTACATTTATACTACATTTCTTTTGTTCTCCCAGGCCAGGGGGGCCCTTGCCTAGTTCAGTCCAGTTCTGTAGCACTTTGTTTATGCAATGCAGGCTTCTTCATTCAGGGTGCAGGGCAGAGTCATCAGACGCTCCACAGGGGTCGGAGCCGGCATTGTGGTGGCAGAGCACAGTCCTATTCAGAGTCCAGGTGCACTCCTCCCACCCATCTACCTGTCAATCGTCCTATTCACCACCAGGCTACCTAGCCCTGCCCATTTGGGTTTCCCCAGGCCTGTCACTCACGCAAGCCAGACAGCAGATACACATCACTCAGAGGCGGGCTGAAATGGTTAGGCAAGCAAAGGCCAGCTTTCTAAAAGCGGCATTTGAAAACGTAGAATATTAAAATAAACCTTACTAAAAGATGTACCTTATTATTCTGAGTTCAGGCATACTAAACTCGATCTTCTACCATGCTCCCTGGGCCTGTTAGGATCATAGGATGTAACAATCTTAACAGCCCATTCTGGCCTATGAGAACAGGGTAGCCTTTCAATAGTGAAAAACGAAAATGGCTGTAATTCACTATTAGGACATGCCACACACATCAGGGCTTGTCCTACCTTATGCTCACAATGCACCCTGCCCTAGGGCCTACCATAGGGGTGACTAATATGAAGTTAAGGGAAGGTTTTAGGGACTGGCAAGTGTGTGCACTTGCCCAGTCAGCATGTCAGTACCAGACTGCATGCAGGTTCTGCAATGGCAGACATTAGATACATTTTACAAGGCTGCTTCTGTGGGTGGCACAACCAGTGATGCAAGCCCACCAGCAGCATTTGTATTTACAAGCCCTCGGCACTCCTGGTGCACTTTACTGGGGTCTGATAGTAAACCAAATAAGCCAATCATGGAATCCAACCAATATATACTTTTTACATAGGGAGCACTTGCACTGTGGCACGGTTGGCAGAGGCACAGTGCTCTGAGCGGCCAACACCATAAAACACATGAGTTACAGCGACAAAAAGAGGAAGGGAGACTCACGCCAAGGTGCCAGGTCTAACACGTGTCGCCTCCAGCTGAAAAGTGGGGAGAACTACCCTACCCCAGGGAGTTCCTCATCACTAAGGCGGAAAAATCTGGACAGACCGTCAGCATTGGCGTGATCTGTACCAGGGCGATGTTCCACCGTGAAATCCATACCCTGTAGGGAAATGGACCACCTCAACAGCTTTGGATTCTCACCCCTCATAAGCATCAACCATCTGAGGGGCCTGTGGTCTGTCTGAACCCGGAAGTGAGACCCAAACAGGTATGGTCTTAGCTTCTTCAGTGCCCAGACCACAGCAAATGCCTCGCGCTCAATAGCACTCCATCTTTGTTCCAGTGGAAGTAACCTCCTGCTAAGAAAGGCTACAGGTTAATCTAGGCCCTCCTCATTAATCTGTGAAAGAACAGCCCCGACACCATGCTCTGAAGCGTCTGTCTGAATGATAAACTCTTTGGAGAAGTTGGGAGCCAAGAGCACGGGCGCCGAGCACATAGCAGCTTTCAGGGCCTCAAAAGCTTTCTGACAGGTGTCAGTCCAAATCACTTTCCTGGGCTGCTTCCTAGAAGTCAGCGCTGTCAAGGGGGCAACAATGTTGCCATACCCCTTGACAAACCTCCTGAAGTACCCGGTGAGACCTAGGAAGGCTCTCACCCTGTCTGGGTTATGGGCGACTCCCAATTCAGGATGATTTCTATCTTGGGTTGAAGGGGCACCACCTGGCCGCTCCCAACCTGGTGCCCCAAGTACACCACGGAACCCTACCCAATCTGGCACTTACTCGCCTTGATCGTGAGGCCTGCCCTCCGCAGCGCCATCAACACTTCCCAGAGGTGGCGCAGGTGTTCTTCCCAAGTGGAGCTGAACACTGTGAAATCATCCAGGTAGGCAGCACTGAACGAGTCCAGTCCAGCCAACACCTGGTTGACCAACCTCTGGAAGGTGACAGGGGCATTCTTCATCCCAGAGCGCATAACCCGGAACTGGTAGTGCCCATCTGGGGTGGAAAATGCTGACCTCTCTTTGGCCCCCTCAGTCAAGGCGATCTGCCAGTACCCAGACGTTAAATCAAACATGCTGAGGTAGTTGGCAGCCCCTAGCCGATCTATGAACTCATCAGCTCTGGGGATGGGGTGGGCGTCAGTCCTGGTGACTGAATTGAGTCCTCTGTAGTCCACACAGAACCGGAGTTCGGGTGTGGCTCCCGGTGCTGCAGCCTTTGGGACCAAGACCACTGGGCTGGCCCAAGGACTGCTTGAGGACTCAATTACCCCGAGTGCAAACATCTTGGAGACCTCCTCCTTGATGCATGTCCTCACCCTGTCAGTCACCCTGTAGGCCTTGTGCCTCACAGGTATACTATCCCCTGTGTCCACATCGTGGACGCACCAATCAGTGACACCGGGAACCAGGGAAAACAGATCAGAAAATTGTCTCAGCAGTTGGCGAAAATCATTCTGTTGCTCAGGGGTCAGGGCGGAAGAGAGGATGACACCATCCACTGACCCATCTTGCTCCTGGGCTGAGAGGAGATCAGGAAGAGGCTCGGTTTCCTCTTCCATCCCAGCATCTGTTGCCAAGAGCATGCCCACCTGGGACCTCTCCAAGTGGGGCTTGAGGCGGTTGACATGTAGGACCCTTAAGGAGTTCCTAGGAGACTTCAGGTTCACCACGTAGGTAACAGGACTCTTGCGCTCCACCACCTCAAAGGGACCGGTCCACTTATCCTGGAGCGCACATGGCTCCACGGGGGCCAAGACCCATACCTTTTGTCCAGGCTGAAGCTCTACCAGAGTGGCATTCTGGTCGTACCACTGCTACATCTCCTCCTGGCTGGCTTCCAGATTTGCCTCAGCAAGTTGCCTGAATCGCCTAGTCTGGTTCCTGAAGGCCAGCATGTAACTGTATACATTCTGGGGAGGTTTCCTGGGAGATTGTCCCAGCCTTCCTTGACCATACTTAGAGGTCCTCGCACTGGGTGGCCGTACAGGAGCTCAAAGGGGCTGAACCCTAGAGACTTCTGTGGCACCTCACGGTAAGCAAAGAGAAGGCATGGTAAGAGGACGTCCCACTTACGCCTCATGGGTCCTTCTAGGCCCATTATCATAACTTTGAGGGTTCGGTTGAATCTCTCAACCAACCCGTTTCCTTGGGGGTGGTAAGGTGTGGTGAACTTGTAGGTTACACCACACTCTTGCCAAAGGGATTTCATGTATTTGGACATGAAATTGGTACCCCGGTCAGACAACAACTCTAGAGGGAATCCCACTCTGGAGAAAATTCCCATCAGTGCACGTCCCACCATGGGGGCCGTCACTGTCCTCAGAGGGATGGCTTCCGGGTACCGGATGGCATGGTCCACCAGGACCAGGATGAACCTATTGCCCATCGCTGTCCTGGGGTCCAGTGGCCCTACAATGTCAATCCCCACTCGCTGGAATGGGGTACCGACCACAGGAAATGGCTGGAGTGGAGCCTTCTGCTGCCTTCCACTCTTCCCACTTGCCTGTCAAGTCTGGCATGTCCTGCAGTGAGTGTCTGAACTCCTGCACATTTGAGGCCAATAAAAGTGGGTGACAAGCTGTTCAAAGGTCTTGTCCTGCCCCAAATGCCCTGCTAATGGCACATCGTGAGCCAGCCCCAGTAGGAAGGCTCTGAATTCCTGGGGTACCACCAGCGCACAGGCTGACCCAGGCTCAGCAACCTTAGGTTCTGTATACAGGAGGTCGTTCTCCAAGTAAATGAAATGTGACCCAGACTGATCACCTGCGGCCTGGTCTGCAGCCTGCTGCCGCATACCCACAAGAGAAGGGCATTCTTTCAGCGCCTTACAAAAGTCCTCCCTGGAGGGACCCCCTTCCTGCTGCCAATGGGTCAGCTCAGGCAGGTCTCCCAGTTCAGCTATCTGTTCCCCTGTAGGTTCCTGGGCATCCCCTGCAAGGTCTGCTTCCTCCTGGACTGTGAGAACTTTAGGGGCCGGTTTCCCGCGCCCCCTGCTCCTTCTCTCTAAGGCCGGTCCCTGGGCCTCCCTCTCAGGCTCCAGGACCTCTTGAGCACCTCTACTTGCTGCCATGGACCGTGTGGTGACACACGCCCAATCCAGCATACCCAACATCTCCAGGTGAGCACTCCGCTCCACCTTAGCCCAAGGTGAGCTCTCCAAATCGTTCCCTAACAGACAGTCTACAGGCATGGCGGGCCTCACAGCTACCTGAAGAGTACCAGAGACCCCCCCACCCACTCAAAGGGAACCTGAGCCACCTTGCAGTGACTCTCTGTGTTGTCAGCGGCAACAACTGGATAGAATGCTCCTGGGACAACCTGCTCTTGAGACACCAGGTGACACTTGACAGCTGTCACACTGGGGCTCCTGTATCTCTCAGAGCTTCCACTCTATGGCCATTTATGGTCACCCACTGCCTGTACTTCTTAGTGTTCTCAGGCAGCTGGGTTGGAGGGACCACTTCACAGTCTCCTAATGAGACAAGGGACATCTCTGTGGGACCCCACCCACCTTGGACACCCATCTCCGCCCCCAAGGCTACACTATTTACCTGCCGGGGTGGAGCACCAGTGGGTGCTGGTTTACCATACAAAGGACACTTTACATCAGAGGCAAAATGCCCCAGGTTACCACACTTGGAACACTTTAGGGGCCCCTTCTGAACAGGGGGACCTGTCGGGGCCCCGGTCGGTTTCGGGGGTGGGGGAGGCTGAGAACCTTTCCCTTGGTTCCCTTGGGGATTACTTTGGGGCCTTTTTGGTAACTCCCTCTGGTTACCCCTGTCCCCCCCACTCTTCTGCTGGGGACCCTGCCCACCTTTGGCGGAATCTCTCACATGACCCTTGTGGACCCTGGTACTGATGCAGCGGTCCGCCTCCTCAGCAAGCTTCCTAGGGTTAGTCAGCTGACTATCAATCAGGTGTTGGCGTAGCTCAGGAAACCAATTACTGGACAAGTGCTCCCAAGCCATTAAATCAAGAAGCCCTTGAAAATCATCAACCTTGCTACCCTTCAACCAACTATCCAGTGCTCTGCAAAAAAAGTCACATACTCCCCATACGTACTGTTAGGAATCTTAGTGCAACCCCTGAACCTTTGTCTATACAACTCAGGGGTCAACCCATACCTAGACATCAATGCTGCCTTCATATGGGGATAAGAATTATAAACATCTGAAGGTAAGTCTAGCAGTGTGTCCCGCCCCTCACTAAGGAACCGTCCCCACAACCCGACTCCCCAATCTTTCTCAGGGACCCGGTGGGAAGACATGGCTACCTCATAGGCCTTGAACCACTGCCCTATGTCATCATTCTTAAAAAATTCCTTAACCAAATCCTTGGGTATGTACACCCTTGATTCTGCCTGCACTGATGGTGTGCTGCCACCAGAGGGAGTAGATTCTAAACTTTTATCTTTCAGATCCAATTCCCTCAACTTCATTTCATGCTCCATTTGGATTCTTCTCTCTTCCAGAGCCAGCTTTTTGCTTTCTAGCTCCAGTTGCCCACTCAATTTAAGTTTGCCATCTCCATTTCATGCATCCTGGTTTCTTTTCTGTCTGCCAATTGTCCTGGTGACAGGCCTCTTCCAAAACTCCGAACGCTTTCTGCTGGTTCAACAACTACCACATCTCCAGGTGCCCTTGACTCAATCCAGGCCCTCAGCGCCTTGAGTAGATCTGCCTTGAGCTTACATCCAACAGTGGTGACTTTGAACTTTTTACAGAAACCCTTCAGCTGGGCCTTGGTGTAGCGCTCTAGTCTCTCCTCTTCCCAGTCAACATCCTCAATTTCAGAGACGACAGATGCTGCTCTCTCCATAATGACTGAATCAGGCATGGTTTCTTCCAACAATGGCGATTTCCAGCAAAACGAAAATTTAAACAAGTATGTGGCTATGTTATGGGTCTGAACTCACTATGTGGTGTTTCACAAAAAATTGCTGTACATAAATCACAAATGCAAATTCAGAATCCTCACCGCTGAACACCAATGTTAGAATCCGGATTCCCTGGGTGGCACAGGTGAGTACCTGGGACAAGCAGGGGGTCCTTCTTCTAGTCAGGGTAAGGGGTTATACTCTAATAATAACCCCCGCTCACCCTCTAGGTAGCTTGGCGCGATCAGACAAGGCGTTACCTTAGGCCTAATGGTTAAGCATTTGTGATCGCATACAACAATCCAGCGTTACCCCCACAAATGGACTCCACACTAGGTGTATCAAAAATATACTTTGTTTATAGATTTCAGGATTATCACAAGACCCTATAACGTGTAAAACGGGCCCACAATGTTACTTGGCAAAAAGAGTTCTTAGTTCAGCGTATTGTTACAAGGTCCGTGCACTTCGTTCCCGGTTCTGTTGGGGGAACGGGTCTCACTTGCTTGGCGGCCGCTCCAAGGGGGAGCGTGCACCTCGAGGTGCGATCGGGCACAGTACCTTTATCTTGGGGAAGTCGGCGCGAAGGCTGCGCAGCATTCAGTGCGATCTCGGATCCGGGGTCATCCTGGAGATGCGTACTACGGTACTCAGCGACCTTGGGCATGCAGGCTCAGGGGACGGACATCCGGGGGCACTTTCCATTGGGGTGCTGCGTTCACGCTGTGCTGGTGATGGATAAACTGAAGATCACGCTGCGGGGCACAACCACTCGTACGCTCCTCACAGAGGGAAGGCGCGTACGCAGGCAATGTTGTTCGTAGGGGGTAAAGCAAGTACGGTCACAGTCCTTCCGTTACGGTGCGAGTTGCGACTCGTAGGGGCCAATAGTCACGTTGCTCAGGCTGGGTGAGACCCTCCTTTGCGGTGTGAGCTACGGCTCGTGTTCGGGCCGGACAGCGGGTGCAAGCTTCAGGGAAAGCACGCTTCGTTTGGGAAGCGCATGCAGAAGTTCTCTTCCAGGTTACAGGGAAAACGGTCCGTTTTCCTGTGCTCTCATACGGCGGTGAAGTCCACTGGTCCTGGGACTTCGTTCAGGGGGCAAGCTCAGTACAAGCCCTTGTAGATCTTAAACAGCACAAGCTGAAGCAAAGTTTATCAGCAATCTTTCTCCTCTCCTTCAGCAGCAAGGCAACCACTGCAGGCCAATCCCCCAGGTCAGGGTCAGTATTCCTCCCACAGCTTTCCCGGTTCCTTCTCCTCAGGCAGAGGTTCGTCTTGTAGCAGGATCTAATTTCTTAGGAGCAGGGCTCCTACATGTATACTACATTTATTTTGTTCTCCCAGGCCAGGGGGGCCCTTGCCTAGTTCAGTCCAGTTCTGGAGCACTTTGTTGACGCGATGCAGGCTTCTTCATTCAGGGTGCAGGGCAGAGTCATCAGACGCTCCACAGGGGGCGGAGCCGGAATTGTGGTGGCAGAGCACAGTCCTATTCAGAGTCCAGGTGCACTCCTCCCACCCATCTACCTGTCAATCGTCCTATTCACCACCAGGCTAACTAGCCCTGCCCATCTGGGTTTCCCCAGGCCTGTCACTCACGCAAGCCAGACAGCAGATACACATCACGCATCATGAAATGGTTAGGCAAGCAAAGGCCAGCTTTCTAAAAGCAGCATTTGCAAATGTAGAATATTAAAATAAACCTTACTAAAAGATGTATCGTATTATTCTGAGTTCAGGCATACTAAACTCGATCTTCTACCATGCTCCCTGGGCCTGTTAGGATCATAGGATGTAACAATCTTAACAGCCCATTCTGGCCTATGAGAACGGGGTAGCCTTTCAATAGTGAAAAACGAAAATGGCTGTAATTCACTATTAGGACATGCCACACATATCAGGGCTTGTCCTACCTTATGCTTACAATGAACCCTGCCATTGGGCCTACATAGGGGTGACTAATATGAAGTTAAGGGAAGGTTTTAGGAACTGGCAAGTGTGTGCACTTGCCCAGTCAGCATGTCAGCACCAGACTGCACGCAGGTTCTGCAATGGCAGACCTTAGATACATTTTACAAGGCCGCTTCTGTGGGTGGCATAACCAGTGCTGCAAGCCCACCAGCTATTTATAAGAAACAAGGTCCCATTCAATTTTAAAGATAGGTATAATCTCACAATTTTCCAATCAAAAATTGGATTATATGTTTTATTCAGAAAATGATTCAGATATAATACAGTTGCTACAAACCAAAATACACATGGTGAGATAAGTGAGCAGCCCGTGAGTTGTAAAAGGAAATCAGCCGATTTCCTAGCCGCAGGCAAGTGACTTAAAATGTGACTTTTTGTGTTTGTGAAAATAAAGGTTATTGAAAGTCACAATTGATCAACATCTCGTACTCAAATAAAATTTACAATGTATCATTAAGAGATTAGAGATGTGAGTCGACGACGTTTCGATCCCCAAAGTAGTGGTGGGATCTCTTCAGGACTAACCGATTGATGGAATGCCTGGGAAAGTATGCCTGGGTAGGTAGGGAAGGAAGGGGGGAAAAAAAGGGGGAGAAGAAAAAAGAGAAGAGGGAAAGGGTTATTAAAATAGAAAGGAAAAGATAATATCGAAATGTCGCATTCCAGGGTAAGGATGCGCTGGAGAGGGAGAGCAATATGCATACTAGGGATATATAGGCAGGAGGGGTGAGAAGGATTGGGGTGGAAGGAAAAATAGAATGTGAGGGAGCAGCAAGGGGAGGAATGATACCAGAATTGGGGTGTAAGTGTAAGAGATAACGGAGGGAGGAATGGGCAGAGAATGTGAAAGTGGAGTGGGATAGTGCCTTGGGAAGGGTGGAGGGAAGGGGAAGAGATAGGAGAACTTACTGTGCAATAAACAGCTGGAGAGCGAGAGTTACAGCAGGAGCCGTTCTGTTAAGACACGATGGTCAATAGCAGCAAGACTGTGAGTTGCACGTGTATGCGCGCGTTGGCAATTGGTAGTTCTTGAAGGGGTGAAAGAGCGAAAAGGATCTCCTGTGCCACAAGGGATTTCTGTGGGCGAAAAAAGTGCGGAGAATGAAGGGGATGGAGTGTCACAGAGCCGCATGGGGACCGGAGGAAGTGGAGGGTAATAGTTACCTGGAATTGGCGTAATAGGACTAAAGGAACCGTCAAGGTTAGGGATGGTGGAGAGTTCAGTCTACGAGCACTCTTTCCGTGGGGCCGGACAGCGGAAATCCAGTCATAGGTAGTGGAGCAGTAGAATTCCTGGAGGCAGGAAAAAAAGGGGAGGGGGGTGGTGTGGTGAATGGAGTGCCGGTGAGCGGCGTAATGAGTTGTAGCAGGCCAGCGCGGTAGCCGCTAATGGGGTGGGATAATAAATACCTGGGAATTGTGACAAGAACTGTCTGGGTCCTGGTCCGGGAAAAGCGGCAGAAAAATCGCCGCGAGTAAACAATCCTTCGTGCTGGAAACCGGAGAGCCAAGTCTATTCACGCCAATGGTGGATGATCTGTGGGCGGGAAAGGGGGAGTAAGTGCTGGTAGTGCGGAGAAGGCCGAGGGTTGGCGGGGGGCCGATGATCGTAGGAAAGGCGATCACAGTACCTGAATGATCAGCTGGTTCTCCGTAGCGAGGCTGATGCTCGAATAGAAGTTCCCGGGTCTGCAGCGAGTGTCGGACCGGAAGGGGCAGGCAATATGAATTCTCCTACGTAGGAGAGGGTGTGTGACGAGGGGGGCGTGTCCCGAGTAGTGAGTGCGATAGAAAGGGAGAAGAGACACGGGACGGGGAGAGACGGACGGCGTTGTAGGGTTAAAATGAAGAAGAAGGAGTAATTACATACGAGTAGGAAGGCAAAGTGGGGAATACATGTGGAGAGAGAAAGAGGGGACCGGGAGCAGGGAAGCGATGATAATGAGAAATGAAGTAGAGTCGGGAAGGAACAGGGTTGGGTAATAACAGGGAGGAGTAAGTTAAGAATAGGAAAGGCAAGGAATAGCCGATCGTGCTACATAGAATGAGGGGTGGAAGGAGGTACAGGGGGTCCCGGGCAGGGGGGGGGGGGAAATGAAAAAACAGGCAATGTTGGCGAGGGGAGGTGTAAGGTTGAAGAGTGAAGGTGTAGAGAATTTGGGTATAATGAGAAAGGGTAAAGGTAATAAAAGAGATTAAAAAAGGGGGGTGGGGGGGCAAGACAGTCACAGTATATGGACAACATTATCATACAATTGATAGCTTATTACAGAAGATTGGACCAGTCCTCCTGACGGTTAAGCCCGGTGTGCAAACTGTCAGTACGAATTATCCATTTTAGTTCCTCTTTGTCCAAAATAGCAGCAATGTTAGTGTTCCTTGGGGGTTGTTGGACCACGTTAATGACTTGCCATCTGATGTCGTCCTCAGTGTGGTTCAGGTTGGTGAAATGATCCACAAGTGGCGCATTAGGTGTTTTGCAGCGTATACGGCTTCTGTGTTGGCAAATCCGGATCCTAATCTTTTGTGTCGTTTGTCCAACATAAATCAAATCACAGGGGCAGGTAATAGCATATATCACATTGATAGTGTTACAATTTGAGAAATGTGAGAGAGTGACATCAGTGTTACCATGCACAAATTTTTTCGTGTCTTTAGTGAAGTTACACACACTGCAATTTCCGCACTTGAAATGGCCTAGTAGTGGTGGTAAACCCCATGCGCCTCTAAGGGATTGGTCCTTTGTCTTGTTGGAAAGATCGGCCCTTACGAGGTGGTCTTTTATGTTTTTGCTTTTTTTGAAAGCAAAAAGAGGGCGTTCAAAATTCAAAATGCCGGCGTTAATTGTTGGCCAGTGTTTTAGAATGCATTTCCTAACTGTGTTTGAGATGGGTGAAAAAGTGGTCACGCAAACTATCTTGTCGTCCCTTCTTTTCTCTTTGGGGCTAAGTAGAGTCTCCCTTGGGCAATACCATGCTCTTTTAAGGGCTTTTTTCACTAGTTTGCGTGGGTAGCCTCTGTTGGTCAATTTTTTGGAAAGGATGGAGGCCTCCGCAAAATAATCTTTTTTAAGATAACAATTGCGGCGTATCCTAAGAAATTGTGAGTAGGGAAGGGAGTCTCGCAAGGCTCTGGGGTGATGGCTGTTGTAAGATAGTAGAGTGTTCTTTTCTGTGGGTTTGCGATAAAGCGTTGTATAAAGACCGCCATTGTGAGCTTTGATAGCTAGGTCAAGAAAGGCAATTTCGTCTCTACTATTGTTAGCAGTGAATTTGAGGCCATTGCAGTGTGAGTTGAGCCAGTCTTTGAATTCAGTGAGGTTCTCCTCACTATTGTTCCAGATCAGGAAAATGTCGTCAATGTACCGCTTCCATTCCAGAATAGAGTTTCTGAAAGGGTTCAAGGGAGATAGTATGCGGTGTGTCTCCAGCCAATCCATATAAAGTATGGCAAAATTTGGAGCAAAAACGGCACCCATACTGGTACCCTTCACTTGTTGATAGTAGTTGCCATCAAAAAGGAAGAAATTCTTAGTCAGACAAATTTTGAGGAGCTTTATGATGAAAGAAGTAGGGACAGCGTGGGGTTGAGGTCTAGAGTTAAGGGTAATACCAATTATGTGAATGCCTTCCTCTTGAGGGATATTCGTATATAAAGATTCCTCATCAAGGGTACAAAGTAGATTGTTAAGAGGGTCAAAGGGGAGTTCTTCTACAAGATTGACCATGGCCATGGTGTCCTTAATGTAACAAGGGGTTTCGGGTACAAACTCCCTGATGAAAAAGTCAATGTAATTCCCGAGGGGTTCAAGTATAGAGCCGCAACCAGAGACGATAGGTCGTCCGGGGGGGTAGTCGCGTTTTTATGAATCTTCGGTAGGGTGTAAATAACGGGTGTGTGTGGAGACTTTGTGTTAAGGTACAAAAATTCCTTTTTACTCAGGTAGCCTTGTTGAACGCCCTCCTCTGTTGCATCCAGGATTAGTTTTTGTATCTCATTGGTGGGGTCACAGGGAAGTCTTAGATAGTGTTCAGGTATAGATAGTTGTCTTAAGATCTCTTGCTTGTATATATCTATGTCTTGGAGAACAATACCACCACCCTTATCAGCAGGCTTGATAATCAACTTGTCCATATGTTTAAGTTCTTGTAACGCAGACTTCTCTTGAATTGTGAGGTTATATGGGATAAATCTACGTGTGTGTTCAAGCGCTGAGATTTCCTTAAGAATCAATTTTTCAAAGGCGACTATCTCAGCTGGAATGCTGTTGTTGGGTGGAGAAAAAGTTGAGGGGGGCGGAATGTCGTGAAAGCAGGAGGAGGGATATAAGGGGTATCCTGGAAGAATGCTTGTAGGCGTATTTTCCTAAAGAACCGTAACAGTTCAATCTGTAGTTGTAGGAAGTCAGGTCTGGTGGTAGGGACGAATGAAAGTCCTTTGCTTAGTACTGCGATTTCATTCTCCGAGAGTTGGTGATTGGAAAGGTTGAAAATCGGGATAACCTCAGGGTCAGACATGGTGGTAATAGGCACGGTGTTGTGGTGAGGTCTAGTGTTAGTAATATTGGCGGTATTAGAAGCAGGTTGAGATATCTGAAGATTTACCACTGGTAATATCTCTGGCGTGTCTGCCTGTCCCCTGGAGTGCTGTACCAACGAGGTGGTCGCGACGTACCGCGAGTTGGTTGGCGGCCCTGTTCTTGTCCTAAAAAATGGGTGTTTCCTCTAGCTCTAGATGTGCTGGGGCCTTCAGTTGAGTCTGAGTTCTCAGAAGATTCAGCAGATGTATCTGAGAAGCTGACTATATTCTGTTGCTTGTTGAATCTCCCCCAGGGGCGCTGTATCCTGGGGCCCAGGTATGCTCTATTTGTGTAGAAATCTTCAACTAAATAGGGGTATGTTCTCTCTATTTTATAATTCTTCACGTCTCGTTTAACTTTAGTGATTTTTTTGTTCTGTTCAATTCTGTGGAATTCTGACAAGGTTTTCTCAACTTTATCTAGGAGTAGTTTTGCGTCTGCGATGCCACTGTTTTCTTTAATCTGTTTTTCAATGTCTTTAATTTCCACCTCTAGTTTCTTGGCTTCCTCATTGGCTATATCAATGCCCAGCACCATCCAGTGCCTTGAGCAAGTTGTGCCAATGTGACTAAATCCTGTCAGATATTTTTTGATGTCTGTGAAGACCCCTGGTATGTTGCGGACTTGTAGGCCTACAGGTATTGTGTCTGACTTCAGGTATTCGGTTAACATTCGAACCATAAGTTGTAACCTTATAAATTTTTTTGTCAATTTTTCTAACTGGTCAAAAATAGTGCTCTCAGCTGCACTCGTGTTATCTGTGGTCTCGGTGAAGAGTGAAGGTCCCTCTAGTATTCTTTTAATATACTCATCGGAATATAGAGGGGCGTGTTGTGCCATACCAACTTGGGTGGTAATGGAGAGGGGAGGAAAAAGGAAAAGAGGGGGGGAGGAAAGGGGGGGGGGGGTTTGGGGCAGCAGCATTTGTATTTACAAGCCCTCTGCACTCCTGGTGCACTTTACTGGGGTCTGATAGTAAACCAAATAAGCCAATCATGGAATCCAACCAATATATACTTTTTACATAGGGAGCACTTGCACTGTGGCACGGGTTGGCAGAGGCCCAGTGCTCTGAGCGGCCAACACCATAAAACACATGCGGCACAGCGACAAAAAGAGGAAGGGAGACTCACGCCAAGGTGCCAGGTCTAACAAAATATAATATATAACTTAGTGTGTGGTGGTCACACTTGTTAGTGTTATATATTATTACATTTTATTAACTCACTTTAAGTTATTAACATAACAGTGTAGCCATTTGTGAGACTTTGACAACAAGGGCTTTCATGGTATACTGTGTACACTCATGAAGGATAGGAAAAAAGAAGAACAAAAACAAAAATACAAATGTAATGGAAGTGGAACCTGTTTGTTTGGCATTAAGTTATAGCTCATCGTGTCATTCAGGGAGCTGCAGATGACAAAGGGGATGGATGGAAGCAGTAAGACAAGAGGAACATTGGAAAGACATGCAGCATGAAAGGCCTGTTGGCAGACTAGGCCACAAACTTGCAGGCCTATCGCAAGAGCACAGTGCCAGCCACATGGCCAGGCCCACAACAACAAGAAGCCTAGGCCAAAAAGGAACAAAGGAAACACATGCAGGCATATATGGCAAAAGCAAAAGCAGCACACTTATATAACTACCACCACAAAATGGCCACTAGCCACATGGACACTCACAGTCACAAGCAACAAGCAGGAGGCCTGGAAAACAATGAACTGAAACAGGCCCATAGCCAGGCAAAGGAGGCATGCAAAACAACACAGCTTTAATGCAATAAGATGCAAAAACGAAAATCCACAGAGCTAAACAAGGTGTGCAAGGAAGGTGTACAACACACCACACACAAAACAAAGGCATTTATTTAACAGACACCCAAAAACTGAAATAACCCCAAAAAACACATTTTGCAATTCAATCCTATGCCATTCATGCCCTAAATGATGTTTAAAATTAATTCAGCACACACCAAAGGAACAGTTGTTTCATCATGTACCCATGACTAGCTCTGGGCCTACTGGCTACCCACAATAAAATGTTATTTAAAAAATGATGAAAAGTACCAAAATTATAGTTGCAGCAACTGCAATGCCCCAAGCAAACAAACAACAACACCAACTTACTTGTAAAATCTCAAATCCAAAAGTCCTCAAATCCAATGATGAATGATGCAGCAGACACAAAGGGTGATCCTTCCAGCTCAAAATCCAAATGAAAAATGAACAGGAGATGGACAAAGCACTGGGAGGAGCCTGCTGGAGAGGAACAGGATGTTGGAGACTCTGTGGCATTTCCTTCCTCTCCCCCCCCCAATTGTTTTTTTTAAAAAGGACTCCTTGCACAAATAAGTACATCCAAATGTCAATCTGAGGAGTTTATTTAATCCAAATCATCATTGTAGAGAAGGTTTATGCTGCTTGACTTATTATTCTGCTCCAGATTGTAAGTGTTGCGTGTTTGGCATCGCAAGCTTCACCAAACTTCTGATGGATGTCCGATGGCGAGTCTGAATCACATGCTCGCGATAGCACACTTCCGCGGGACGACGCGGCCGGCTACCAAAATCTCGTGGCGCACACAAACGGATAGGAAACTTGTCAGCGAACACAGGGATCCCGGTAAGTCGCTACCGTGTGCGCGAAAACACATTTTTAAAGCGCAAGCAAGGAAATAATTCTGCTACGCCGCAAATCGCGTTTTGTTTGGAAATTGCCAAAAATCCGCAAATTCCGCAAAGCGGAGTGGATTTTAACGCCCTGGGTTAGTAATGACAAGTATCAAGCCCATCTACTGTCTATGGCTTCCCTGTTCACTTACAATATCCAAGAATGGATTTAGATGCTGTAGGGCCATATCTGCCCTAACAGTCAAAATCACATCAGCAACAGGCTACAAGTAGGGGGCTACGATGTCGAATAGAGGCACTTTCCTACATATTGACTGTCAAGACGACATTTACAACAAAGCCTTGATGGTAAAGAAGAGGTGGGAGGAAGAGAATGCAGTAGAGAGTGGATAAGAAGCTGAGGTAAATATCGATGAGAGGTTCAGCTGTAATGGAACACATCACATGTCTAGTGTGTTGCGCCACAACTTACCAAACAAAGGTTTAGGACTGCTTGGGATGGAGAAGCACATTTCAGTGCCAGTTTTGTTAAGGAGAAAAACTTAAAACCAAAGCGGATTACTCGTCTAGAGATAGGGATGAACATCTAGTAGACATGAATGAGTTCCTTCACTGATAAAATTAGTTGCTGCATATTCGGAAAGAGTGACAGTCTGTCACAAACAGGTCCCATCTTCTTCTAGAGCTGAGCTGCAACACAGATACCGCTGAGTCCCTGCACACATAGTGTTGACCCGCTCACAGACTGAGCAGAGTTCAAGTACAGATGGAGCAGAGGTCAATTAAATATATTGTTGGGATCCTTTATAAATAGTTGATTCCCTGCATCGAACTAGAACTCATTCCCTGGTGTACTTAGAGAGCCAGTTTACAAGTTGAGTTGTGCTATCTCTTTACTGCTTCCAAAAAAGTAAAAGCTGATCCCTGTGAGGATTAAGATACTTTGCACCAGGGGGCCGTAGCTTGACGCACGGCAAGATGGCCACATAGTAACGCAGCTCTGCTGGCCAACGACACAATCCTCCATCTATCTTGTCTCCTCTAAGTCATCGAACCTGCCAAAGCCATGGCGTCTGCCACATAGACATCGGGTGACAGGATTGCGGCGCTAGCGGAGGACGAGCGGGCCTGAGAAGGGAGAAAACAGCTACTTTGTCGACACCGCGCCCAGGGCAAAATGGCCGCCCTCCACGCTACAATGCAATGCGAAGGGGCCCGGGAGAGGTGACGCGGCTGTGATGTCCGGATCACCCCTGGCTGACACCCCTGTTGTGTCGACCTGACTCCAGCGGCACAGTCGGCTGCTCACCTGCTTTGGAGACCCCGGCGCGGCAGACACCTGGGAGCTGCTGGCTGACGGGCCTGCTGGCAAGGAAATCGGACTACTGAAGGTTGCGTGACTGGTGCCGCTAGGACTGGGGGGGTTCTGCGAGACCAGCAAGATGCTGCACAGTGCGACTCTGGCACTGTGAACACCGATTCTACAGCGGCGCGAACATTGAGGAAGTGAGAGCTGGGAGTGCAGTCTTTAGCGGCGGTCACAGGAGGCCCTGTGCTGCACTCTAGATGGACACAGTGGGGGCTGCTGAACACCCAAATAAGGAGCGGATATAGAGACACACAAGCAGGGGAGCGCTCTCCATGTAACAGTGCTGAGGGGGGCTGCAGTAGGATATGAACGATCACTGCGCCCTCGCTGGCCGAGACTTGTTTACACCAAGGGGCACACGGTAGTATATTCCAGTGATGAGATCACGGCGGCTGCGATCCTTTGTGCCCGTTAGTGCTGTGATACCGCGCCGGATGGCAGGAGACCTGTGCCGGATATGGTGGGACATGCCGATTGCCCGCGGACCAGTGTTGATTTGCAGCGAGGACCGGGAGGCTCAGCAACTGCACTGTACAGGCTCATACTGCAATGATCTAAACTGGTGGGTCTCTGTGTGCTTGACTGGGCTGCTCTATCTCTTGTTGTGTCGCTGTTGCACCTCTCATCATCTGGAGAGCTACTGACCCCTGCATGGTTCCTGGTCCCATCTACTGCAACTGGATCTGGCTCTGCATGGCCTGAGGAGGTTTGACCCGCCCTTGGCTTTCTGCAAATCCTGGCAGCTGCATTAGGCAGTAACCCTTGCAAAGGTGACCCCTGACATACCCTTGAGACTCGACGGGTACCGGCCTGTACCGGAGCTTGGGCGGACTGAATACTGAGCGACATGCTCTGCTGCCGCAATTGTAAAATATAGGTTCATATTGCACTCTGCTGGTCTAGTGACCTGGGAAAGATCAGCAGTATTGGTACACCCATTGCTACTCTACCTCCACAGACTTTGGCCAGTAGCACCATGTGCACGTCCGCCATTCGCCATGGGCAAGTCGGACAAACACCAGCCATGTCTCATTTTCGAACTGCGCAAATCCGGCAAGTCTCAGCAAACTGCGGCTTCAGACTCAGAATTAGACAATGCTACTTTGGCCCTGACTGCGCTGGAGAAAACTCTCGCTGCCATTCAAATAAGTCTACAATCCATAAATGAGAATATGGAGGCCCTCAATGGTTGCATGGAAAGCATATCAGCTAAACTTGACAGACAAGGAGTGCGCATCGGTGAGGCAGAGCAGTGTATATCGAATGCGGTGTACGGTCTACAGAGGGTCGAGAAGAAAACATCTGATATTGAGAAACTTCTGGCAGTTATTCAAGCCAAGAATGAAGACCTCGAAGCTTGCTCATGGTGCAATAACATACGCATCTTAGGCCTGCCGGTATCGACCAACGTGGGGCACCTGGAAACGTATGTAGAAAACCTTATAAGGGAGATGTGCGGCGACGACAACCTATCCGGTATGTTTATCGTGGAGCAGGTTAATCGTTCCCTGGCTGCATGCCCACCCCCAGGAGCACTGCCAGGCCAATCATCACCCGATTGCTCAACTACAGGGACAGAGATGTGGTACTCCGCGTCTCCAGGCAAAAGGGCAATATCAGCTACCAAGGTAACACCGTCTCCTTCTACCCTGACTTCAAGGCAGTGGTACAAGCAGCGTGGAAGGAATTCCAATTGGCAAAGAAGATTCTGATTGCTGAAAGCATCCCATACACTATGCTTTCTCCAGCACATCTCCGTATAGGGTCCGATGATAAAGCTAAGATCTTTGCCAACCCCAAACATGCCCTGGATTTTGACAAATCTTTGCGTCACTAAAAGAAAATGTCTCCCAAATCTTCGGACAATGAGGACTGACCAGTACGCTCCTCCACTTATAGGACAGTGTTTCTACAAAGTGCTGATGGGGATGTCTTTCCCAGTACTTCCCCGAGCGCTCCTTGTTCGAGACCTCACCATGTTGAACTCCCAACCTGTGCAGCCAGCCTGCCTCAGCAGCTCTAAGACAGAATGCACTCCTTATATCCTTTTTGAACGCAGGTTCTTGTTACCAATGTAAACATTTCAATGCACGTAGTAGTGGCACGATGAGTAAACTTTCTTATTTCAAGGATAGACTTAATGACTCTGGGAACACACCTGTGTAATCGGTGGCCACCTCCCTTGTTCACCAGGGAGCTGATTGTGTCACGATGCCCCCCCAAATGGGTGTACCCCACATTGCTGCACTAATGTTTCTTTCATTGTTGGGGTATTATGTGGGTATTGGGTATGGCTTTGGCAGTTTTTGGGTGCTAAAGTTGGAGGGGGTGGGAGGGTTCTGTATTGTTGTTCTAGAGTCAGTTCAATGTGATTGTATTGATACACGAAACAAGGTTGCGTCTAACATGACATGCACGGTGATAGTCAGTGACCACCTTTAATGAGGCTATAAACACATAGGCGCTGCGATGGGTGAGAATTACAAATGTTTAACATGGAATGTTCGCGGCTTGAACTCCCCCCAAAAAATGTGTCAAGTATTTGCATATCTAGACCGGCATACTATTCTGGTGGCTCTTTGCTGGAGTCGCATCTGACTAGGTATTCCGTAGCCAGAGTCACGCTTAGATGGGTGGGATACAAGTTGGCATCCTCCTACTCCTCTTACTCCAGGGGGGTTATCATTCTGATCAATAAAGGTGTTCCCTTTACACCAATCAAAACATATACAGATGATGGAGGCCGGTGTGCAATGGTTCATGGTAAGCTTGGAAATTCATTAATACATATATGCCTATTGCGGACGAGCCAGAGGTATTTCAGCGCATGTATGGGGTACTAAGAGAATGTCCAGACACAGCGATACCCTGGGGGGGACCTTAACACACATCTAAACTTTGACAAATCCAAACCGCAGGGTGCTCGCACGCCAAAGTGACCTGTAGCATTAATGATGCACTGCTGGAGTTTGGGCTGGTGGATGTGTGGAGACTTTGAAATGAGGCAGTGAGGGAGGGTAAACACGCCACGCCAGTGCACAACAGTTGGTCCAGATTGGACTATTGGCTTACTAGTGATGGGATAGCCGAGTGGGTTACAGATGTCACCTTTCTTCCACGCACCCTCTCTAATCACAACCCAGTACAACTGACCTTTAGCATCCCAAACACAGTACACCGCCCATTCACGTGACGCTTCCGATCTGAGGCTTTACTTGACCCCTTTTAAACGGACATGATTCGGAAAGCCATGGTGCAATACTTTGAGATCAATCTGGGTACCGGTGATAGTGCCGCCACCCGATGGGAGGCCTTGAAAGTCATGATACGAGGGGTCTGTAGCAGTACCACGGCTGGAATCTTAAGAGACATCAGAGGCCTACTGACCAAGATAGAGACCTCCCTTTCTGGGCTTGAGACTGCCTATGCTGCAAGGCTGGACCAAGAAACTGATTCTTGAATATGACGCATTAGCGGAGTCTGAGATCCGCTATCTATCACGTAGACATGTAGTCCAGGCATACAGGGAGGGCAGCAGACCTAGTCAAAATCTGGCCGAACATCATCATATAGATAAAATAACTGATTCACAAGGGGTGGAACACTATTCTCAGTTAGAACAAGTGGAGCAATTCTGTGACTATATTACTGAAATGTACCGATCACTAGGGAACGTACCTGGCTTAGACATTGCAGAATATTTGACAGATATTGCATGTGTGTGGTAAGCGGATGGGCATTGTGACTATCTATCTCAACCAATTGGGGAATTGGATAACAAAGTGGCAATACATGATTTACCTAACAAAAAAGCTCCAGGGCCTCAGGGCTGAATTTTATAAGGAATTTGTGGAATTACTCGTGCCGCATTTATTAGAAATCTATGCGGAGGCACACGAGTCGGGTATTCTGCCACCGTCACTTCGTCAGGCGTTGATTATCACTCTGCTAAAAAAAGATAAACTACCTGACAGATGTGAGTCATATAGGCCACTATCTCTGATAAACCTAGATGCCAAGAGATCCTTGTTTCGTTATATGCGGACGACATCACGTTATATCTGCATCGGCCGGCTCAAAGCCTGAATCCCATATTGCGGCTATTTATCTTGTTTGGACACTAATTGGAGTAAATCCCAAATTTTTCCCCTTACGGCTTCCACTGTTAAATTCCAGTCGGACTTCCTCCTTAGATGGTGTGATACCACTCTCACATATTTGGGGATAATTATCTCTCGCACTCGGGAAGAGATCGTGCGAGACAACTATAGCCGAGCCTTGGATTCCATCACTGATAAGGTAGCCAGTTGGATAGCGCTGCCTTTGTCAATGGCCGGTAGAGCGGTGTTGATCAAAATGGTTATCTTACCTAAACTTCTGTATCTCTTTGTAAATATCCCATATGCTCCCAGCCGTCATTTCTTCGCAGCGATCAGAACTCAGTTAATACGTCTTATATGGGGGGGAAGCAGGCTAGGTTAAGATGGGATGTCCTCACACGCCCCTTCTGCGCAGGAGGTTTTTCAGTCCCAGATGTGGAGCTGTGCTTCAGCTGTGTGCAGGCACAGCATTCTGCCTACTGTATGAAGCCTCCCCCCTTCATTCCCCATGTGGCCGTAGAAGATGGTTACATGGCCCCTATGCCGAGTACGGGATATCTAAGCATTGGCAGGACGCCACTCAGCCTTGCAACCACCACAGTCCAGTCTACGGTTAACGCCTGGCATGATCTTGCTAAAGAGACACGCTGCACGCTACTGTATACCCCGCTCTTGCCCCTCCCGGGATGGCAGGATATCCCAGTCATGCAGGAGGGCGGCTGTCACCGCCTCCTTCGCAAACTCTCTATCTGCACCTGGGGTCAACTCTAAGTTTAGTACCAGCACGGAGTTTTTCAAAGATATCCCTCCCACTCCACTGGACATGTTCTATTATATTAGGATACGGCAGGATGTGAAGGCCGCCACCCCCACGTTCTCTGCCGAACCTCGGGTCATGCTCCCCTTGCATGTGGTATTGCAACAGGATGCCCCCGCCCATGTACCTTCGCTACTTTATCGTACAGTGCAGGCGAATGGGCATTACGACCCCACCTTGGCCCAAGCTAGATGGGAGGAGGAGCTAGGGCCCCCCCTTACTGAGGATCAATGGACGTATTGTTGCAAGCAGACTGGCGAGATCTCTTCCAGTAGCAGATTCAGAATAATACATTACAAATTTGTTCAGCGGTTATATTATACACCAGCGAAACTGTTTAGGATGAAGATCCGAGACAACGATCATTGCGAGCGATGTGGGAGGGAGGGAGCGGACTTTAAGCTTTAGCATGGGATTGCCCGCCCATAAAGCGTTACTGGGCAGAAGTGCTCGGTGCACTGAAACTCATGACCGGTATACATATCTCTAAAGACCCACTAACTGCGATGTTGGGCTACACTGCCCCCGTTGCGGCCAAAATGCGTAAATACACCTCTCTTGCTTTGCTCCTTGCTAAAAGAAGAATTGCTTGCAAATGGGGCAGAGGCAGAGCCCCGAAGTTTAAGGACTGGATTCAGGACCTTCTTTATAGCCAGGAGAAATTTAATACCTACGCGAATCTCCAGCCTCCCTAATCACGTCCCATTGACATCTGGGGCCCCTTGCAAACCTACCTATTGGAGCATCCAATGACACTGACATGGAAATCCACCATTGAGGAATTGTTGTCTTCTTGTCACATGCATTTCTGTGGTCGTTACATCCCCCACACTGACTGCTGGGGGGAGGGTGCGGCGATACTTCTGTCTGTATAGGCTAGGAGGCCTTATCACCTTCACCATGCTCCTTTCACATCACAGCGGTATCAGCGGCATTGTTTCTTTTTTTTTCTCCTTTTTATGGTTTTTTTATTGGGATAGTTACGGTCTGGTTGACCGATTGTGTATATAGCTGAAATACTTATTCAAATGCTATCATCCGTTTATCCTGACGACTCGACCAACACGGCCGGCCCGATTGGGTTGTAGGCAGCTTGCTGTGTAACCCCTCTCCCCCGCCTAAGATGCTGTAAGGTGTGTATATCTGACATGATGCATTGCCGGCCTGATGGTGGTTGTAGGCGATATGCTAAGTTGTATATCCTTGTTTTCTTGAAATACACAATAAAGGTGTTTGAAATTAAAAAAAGAAAAGAAAAAAAAACCTAGATGCCAAAATACTTGCAAACATTCTCGCTACAAGACTACAACCATTGATGTCCTCCTTGGTCCTTCCGGACCAATCCGGCTTCATTCCGGAGGGATCCACTTCTCACACCCTCAGAACCATCTTTGCAATCATGCACGTTCTTGACCCGAGCCTGCATGCAGCGGCGGTAATGCTAGACGCTGCTGAGGCATTTGACTCTATAGAGTGGAATTACATGTTTGCCATTCTACAAAGACTGGGATTTCCGTTGTTATATCTGGGCTGGGTGCGGCTGCTCTATAATGACCCATCTGCACGGGTAAGAGTGGGGGGCTTAACGTCAGAACCATTTGTGATTAACCGTAGCACCAGGCAGGGCTGTCCCTTATCGCCCCTAATGTTCACTCTGGCAATCAAGCCCCTGGCTTGCGTGATCCATCAAAGACATAGGGAAACGGCACTTAACTTCATCCACCGGCCGGAGGGTATATCCCTCTACGCTGAAGACATGTTCTTATTCATTAGGGAGCCAAATCGGTACCTGACACAGGTACTGAGAGAATATATTAGATTTGAGCTCCTCTCTGGTCTTGCTATAAATTGGGACAAGTCCGTGGTTATACCCTTGACAGCCATTACTTCCCAGCCAACTATGGAATATCCTTTAGTGTGGACCTCAGATCCTGTTAAATACTTGGGAGTTTGGGTTCATCGAGACCCATCAGTTGTCATACAAGAAAATTATGGGCGAGCGTGTGCCGCACTTGATCAACAGATTGTGCGGTGGATCACTTTGCGGCTATCTCTAGCCGATCGCATCGCAATTTTGAAAATGCTCGTCCTCTCGAGATTTTTGTACCTCTTCTCCAATATCCCAATAACACTTCCGCAACATTTCTTCAAAACTATGCACACAGCCTTGCTCAAGCTAATTTGGGGCGGCAAGCAAGCACGCGTGGGCTGGGCAACCCTTACACTTGACTATCCTAAGGGAGGATTAAGCGCACCGGACTTGTATACATACTATCTAAGCGCTCAAGCACAGTATGCATTTTACTGGTTTAACCCACACGCTGACATTCCACTCGTGGCAGTGGAAGATGGTGATGCTCATCCGACCCCCTATCGGTGATCCTCACTCACACTCAACGTGATACCCCCAAAACTGAAATCAACACAATAGAGACCACAATCGCGGCATGGCAGTCCATAGGTCGACTTGCCTCTAAACTTCCCATCTATGCCCCGCGCTGCCTATAGCACACCATGATGCTATATCAGTGACACAGGAAGACAGCCCAGTGAGGGCCCTAAGGGAGGTAGGATTTTTAACTATGCATGACCTCTATCCAGATGGCAAATTACTCACAGTCGATTATCTTCAGTACATCACCAACCCCACATCTCTATTCCAATCCACTGTCCACAGACTTAGAAACGCTGTTAAATCACACTACACTATGTACCCGGATGGACCCCCTGCACTTCAATCTCTACAGATAGTGGTACCTGTTCCTTCACGTCACAAGCTGGTCACCAAACTATACAGGGCAATACGGGCAGAAAAAATCGGTGTCCCGGACAAGAGCCTTGCCCGCTGGAACAATAAACTGCCCACCCCCTCACACTTCCACAATGGGAACATGTATGCAATCTTACCAGTCAACTTATGCCTGACAGCAACCAACGCATCATACTTATTAAGTATCTCCACTAGATATATCACACACCTCTCAGACTATACAAATGTGGATTAAGGGAGTCTAGCAGATGCGCACGCTGCAATCAACTAGAGGCGGGCTTCTGGCACCTTGCATTGGAGTCTGGCTCTGAAGCCAGATTCTGGGGCAATGTGGTGCAGCACATACACCAAATGGCTGGGATAGAGTTGCAATGTACACCATTGATATGGTTGCTATGCTTTGTTCCACATGTGAAGGGGACGAGGAGTAAATTTGTAAGTATTGCAGTATTGATGGCTAAAAGACGGGTCGCTATAACATGGGGAGGGACGCAAGTGAAGAAAATTGACTCAAAGATATGGTTTATTGCAAAGAAAACCCGAAACTGTATGCATAGGAGTTACCAAGGTCTTCCAAGCCCAAAGATATTTGGGAACCCCAGAGTAAATTTTTGAATCAACAAGACCTACGTGGCTTACCATATTTCGGGGCAGATTAATGAGCCCCTTGCGCCTCATTTACGCCGCCGTTGCGTCACTTTTGCACCATGCTATGGGGTATTTACAACGTGACGCATCTGGCAGATGCGTCACGTTGTAAAACCATGCGCCACATGTAGGCGTTCTGGAGCAGGGGGGGGCGTTCCGGCGCAGGAACGCCTCCTAAAAGTGGCTGAGTGAAATCTACAAGATTTCACTCAGTCACTTTTAAGGCCATGCTGCGTCAAAACCCTGCGCCTGCTTGAAGCAGGCGTAAGGATTGACGTAGCATGTAAGGGATAGGGCACCCCCGAGCCTTGCTGGAGCTGCGTCACGCTTGCGATGCAACTCCAGCAATGTGCCGCCTTTCCGACAGGAGATGCGTCACGCATCTGCCCATCCGAGTGCCACGGTGCGCTGCATTTACAATGCGGCACATCAATGGTGGCGCACGGGTGGGCAGATGCGTCGCAACTCTTCTGGCGCATCTCTGCTGATTAGCAGAGATGCGCCAGATGTCATAAATCTGCCCCTTAGTAGCTTGACACACTGTATAATTTTGCGTCATTATTGTAGAATCTATTGTGGTCACTGACTGGATAGCTGTAAAACACAGACCCTTGTACCGATCAATCACATGTTGTTTATGTTGGTTCTTTTTACTGAGCTACCTTGTATGGTAGCAGCGATGTTTGCCACGATCATTAAAATGCAATAAAAAGAGTTTAAAAAAAAATAAGATCGTTTGCACCAGCTCGTTCTCAGTGGAAGTACCACAGACGTATCGCCCAGGTTAGTCTCCAACATGGCCGATGTCTGATAGGAAGTAAGGAGAAGGTGGGAAGGAGGACGAGAGTAAGAGAAGGGATTGATGGAAGAAATTGTGGAATGAGATAGAGCAAAGAGATAGATAATAGTGCAAAAGAAGAAAGTGAACGTGTGAAAGTATATGGAGAGAAGAAAGAAGAAATCAGAGGAGAATATGACTGAGATAGCAAAGAAGAAAGGAGGAAGACATGGGAGATGGCAGAGTGAGTGATTTGTGAGCAAGAAGCACAACAATGATGAAAAGGCAGATCATACAGCACATTTTAACAATTCATTGTGCTCCCTTATTCACTAGTCGTGTGGATGTCACCTCTCAGTGGGGGGTACCTGCGATGGCAGTGAATACTGCAGGAACCAATCTCAAAAAAACATTCTGGACACCAGTCCCTTGACTCCTGGGGACCTGGCTTTGGATCCAGCTTGGCCCTTTGATGGAAACTTCTGCAGATCTGGGCAAATTCCTCTATCTCCCTGTGACTAATCTTTAAATATGTGAGATGCCAGTGCAATCCTGTGTATTTCAAAGATTTAAGGTCCTATTTGAGATCACGCCTCATAAAGTATAGTGCTCCAGGGATAACGACTTAGGTCTGTGCAATACAAATATCAACACATGCTTGTGATGACGTTGTGAACAGATATTTCACTTATTCTGCTTTGTGAAGGCCCCTATTGTTTGAGCTCTTAGTGACCCATCCTCATTTTGTGACAGCCAGATATAATCCCATATAGTGTTTTAAATCTCCGTACATGCTTCACAGCACTAATGGGATTCATATAAATCTACTCCTCTGTGTGCGGGAGCTCATTCATGTGCTAATGGGAGATCCTCCTACAAATATCTCTTTCCTTGGAAGCGCTTGTTTATGATGCAGATTATGTTGTTTTTAGTAGGAAAACACAGTAAGACTTCAGTGTTTTCATTTCTTTGTGTCAGACATGAAGACCAGACACAAGACTCCCTCGGGACCATCTTGAAAAAACATCTGATGCTCACAGGTCTGTAGCACTTTGAACCAATCAATCAATCAATCAGTCAATCAATAAATCCGTTGGGATTTATCGAGCGCAACTAATCACCTTTGAGAGCTAGGATCTCGCTGGTCAGTCGAAATTGGCAATAGTGTTTCCCTTAGATAACACACCTTCAGCTAGTTGGAAAGGTGTTCCTGGAAGAAACAGACAAGACTGGGTTGTAAATAAAAATGTCTGAATTCCTCAGTGTCTCAGCTTGTGCAAATAGACTGATCTAAGGATGGAGAGGCGATCTTCCAGTAGTGTCGGCAGGAGTCTGTTGCGGAGGAGCCTCAGCCTAAGGTTCCTGAGTTGGTCCATTCGATGATGAGCCCCACCAGGATGACAACACATGAGCGGCTGTGAGTTCAATTGCATTGCCATTCGACAGTCTTACACCCCTCTACCACCATGTCCTACTGATGATGGTATTTCATCACAGCGTCATCCTTCACCTGCTGGATGTTTGGGCCAAAAAAGTGTTCTAGGAAAACAAAGGCACAGACCTGAGGTGTTGCACGTTTATAAAGGGCACATATTTTGGGCAGTGTCTGATTGGGATCATGTAGGTATTCTACAGAAGGGGGCGAGATCGATGGAATTGATGAGGGGTCCCCTGTTGTTACCTTTCAGGATACAGATTCTACTTGATCGATTACTCTAGATTTCAATCCAGGTGGCATTGAGGTTGGTTGATCCACAGGTTCAGGGTGATTTTATATCTGTGTAAGAGTTTAATAACATATCATTGATGTTCTAGGCAGCCTTTCTTTGATCCAGGTTCCACTGTAAACGCTAGGTTAGTAGAATGGGTACATTTACCCTCTGTTACAGATGTTGTTAGCTTTTGTTAAATAAAAACACAAACAGAGTGTTAAAGGAGATTTAGAGACCAGCAGGTATTGGCTCCCAACTTCTAAATCACCAACTTGTAAACCCGGGTCTAACACTAAGAACGGGTTAGTACCTAGAATATCCGAGGAGTATTCCTTTACTAGGACGAAATCCCTCACTCACCAGAGGTGGCATGCTTCATCATAAGGATTCTCTTCACACCGTGACAGCTAATCATGCTGCATTCTACATCCCCCTCTCTAATCGAGATGATCTCTTTGGATGTTTTTAGGGTTTGGTAGTAATCCCTTTGAAGTAAGCAGGTGGTGAGGCTATCAGTGAGCAATGTGTAGACAAAAAGTGATGTGAGCCGCATGTTTAAAAATAACCCCAAAAGCAGGTGTTCGCTTTTTTTCTTGCCTGCCTGGGTCAGGATTAAAAGAAGTGAAAGGACATGGCAAAAGTCAAATATCAGTGCATTTTTTGTGTCATGGTCAGTCAACATGTTTAGCCCAACAGAACCCTTAACCAAGGTGTACGGACATTTGTCTGGACCTTGAAAAAATAAACTTCTGCATCAAAACAGGCAGTGAGGAGAAGAGAAATATAGAATCATACAAGTTGTCACTGATGATACATTAGCAGATCCACATTCATGACCTGAAAGGAGGTAAAAAAAAGGTCACAGCAACATAGGTTATACCAAGACTGTTAGTCACACTCACCAAATGTAGTGCCATCAGCAACCCAAAATGTAGAACAACAACTCCACCGAAAAAGGTGTTCATCTACATTGCGGTCATGACAACTATACAAATCATACAAGCAAACCTGCAGAGGTCGGGTGAAACGTCTCAACTAGAGATGCCCTGGTGTGGGGCTCAGGATGCACTCTATACTAAGGGGAAGGATATGAGGTGTGTATAACATGGCACTGCGGGTGAGACTCTCTGACGCTAAAAAACTCTGCCATCCCATGTCTGGTTGTCTAATGGCCATAGGCCAAACAAACAGGACTGGAGAGATTTAAAACAGAAAATGAAAATGAGTTTTACTGTGGCTACAGCACTGCCTGTGACTAAGGTTGTAAGATAGTTGGGCACTTTATTGGTGGAGAAAATGTATCCTTACACTGGTAAGAACTAAACAACCCTACCTACTAATCAACAAGAAAGAGCAGTCAGAGGGTAAATGAATGAGACACATGTGTCTGACGTTGATCCGGAGTGGATGTTGTTCCAGATTTTCATTTTGTTTGTGTCGTTACACTACACTTAATGTCACCGGGGAGGAGACAGGACGCATGCAGCGCTAGGTTTTCTAGCGGGGAGTACACCTTGAACTGTAAGTTGGTGTTCTGATGTTTTCTTCCAACAGGTTGAAACTATAGTAGATCAAGCACGCCCTGACGGTTTTTTCTGCTAATTAATTCAGTATCTTTGATATACCTTCCTAACCAGTCTGGTTTTTAACCCTTTTGTCTTCATCCTTTACCGTCTCCCACCAGAATGTGGCCACAAGGATTTCCCCCCTACCCCTCCCATGGGGCAAATAGGTTTTTCCAATAGGGTAAGACTTTTATTTTATTCACATGAATGTCAGAGTGAACACAGATGCCTGACACTCATATACATTTTTCACCTTTTTCACTTTAGGAGAGAGCAGTAAGTATGGAGCGTGACTGTGATACATCAAGGTCTACCGAATGACAACCATTTTGAGTATTATATGTTTGTCTCACCCCCTCTCTCTTACAGGTTTTTCTAAACAGGTGGCAGCTGGCTATAGGCCTACGCCCCCAGTGGTAAGATTGGAGCCCAATATCTAAGGTCCTGACGAATGCCACGTACCCAAGTGGACAATACAGACAGAAACATGTTGACCCCCTATTAACAATCACTGATTCACAGCGGCGACAGGATGATAAGGTCCCCACTCACCGCACTTATATATTTTAATCCCACATAGTAACCCCATAGAATAAAAATTGTTCAGGTATACTATGATGGTTTTTAAATTCAATCACTCCTTTTTTTGTTTGGGCCCCCATTTAGTTTAGAAGTGCATCCCTGTCTCCAGGTATATGCCCGCCCTCTACCAAACGCGGTTTTTAGAGGGCGAGGACTGGCAGATGATGAAGCATGACACCTGGTGGTGTGTGATGCCAGTCCGTCAATTTTTGTGATTTGCCCCCACTAAATTGGGCATCTCTTAGACACAACTAGGAACGGTCCTTTCTGTGGTTCACACCTCTAGGTGTTCACAACAGATTCACATTGCTGATGAGACCCAAGGGCACAGGTCTAACATACATACATGGAACTACAAAGTAAGCCACACTGAAGTTGAGTCTACAATAGTTACTGAAGCCAAAGTGCATAGCGTCAGTCAGCCCCTACCTGTGCACAAACAATGTCAAACCAACTTCAGAGCACTGCCATGAAGTGCCCACATTTTGGCCAATGTGCCCACGGATGTCAGTTGAACTGCACTTAGCATATAGTCTGAATCACTGGCAAGATTACAAGGGTGTCATCACTATGAGCCAATGTGAAAGTTACAGCTGGGATGAGTGGCTATGGCACTGTTGGTACAGGGAGCAATGCAGCATGTCACTACTTGTGTGCAGCAGAACTGTGTGCCTGCAACCAAACATCATCAGGTCCAAAAGCAAGAAACTCGAAGTTAAGTCTGTGTTCCGAACAGTGCAAATCCTACAAGACACCTGTGAGTGACCTCTATTCCAAAGTCATTACTCAGTCTCATATAACTCATTTGACTCACTAACACTGTCGTACTGTGTGACGTTAACAATGGACCCACAAATGACCAACAGCATGCATGGAATGGAGATCGATTGGCCATGCTCAGCAACATGTGAGATGTTGGAGGTCACAATGAAGGGCCGTAAACCATAATTGCTAATCTATCAGACATGCAAGGTCATTGTGCTCACATCTAAGGTATCTGGCCTCAATCCCTCCTGCAGAGTGACAGGTCACGACTACAGTTACACATACAATGATTACTCCAGCGATGGTATGAGTTGCACACGATGGGGCAAGCCCCACTGCCCCGCATCATCCATGATATAAGTGCAAGCAGAAATCTATAATTAACAAGATTTATTATACAATAATATATATATGTAAAACAACCCTACACTAATCTATGTCCCTAACTCTAGCCCTAAACTAACCACAGTTATTTATACTAACTAAAACTATCTTAACTAACTATTTACAAACACAGAAAATGAATAAATACATCAACCCCCACCCAAAGATAATTGAAACCTATCCCCAAATCCTATAACATTCAATAAGTAAAAACAGTCTAGAACTAACCCTAACGAAGCCTACACTAAAACTATGCTAAATAACACACACAACTAGGACATTACACAACATAATAATAAAAGTTGGACAGTGTGGGAAGGGAGAAGAGGTGGGGGGGTGAGAACAGGAGCAGTGTTCATGGCAGTCCGAGGTGGGCCCGGATCTCGTGTATCTGCCGGTTGAGATACAGGAACTCACGGCGGATGTCCTGGAGGAGGTTGGTGTGGCCCTGGACAATCCGCATAATTTGTGCCAGTCCAGGATCCATGGGGGCCGGTGTGGGTGCTGGTTCCGGTGCTGGTGCTGGTGGCGGTGTTGGTGCTGGGGCCGGTGCTGGTGCTGTGGCCGGGGCAGGTGCAGGTGGCGGCGCATGTTGGCCTGGCACCGGTGCGGGTGTGGCAGCAGGAGGATTGACAGTTTGGGATCCCACAACGACACCTGAGGTGGATGGTCTTGAGCCGCTGCCAGTGGTGATGCATTCCGGCAGCGACTGCCATGTCCCTGCCTTCTTCTCGGCCCGGTACCTCCTTGCCATCAATCTGAAACCCTTATGTACCTTACGCACATGGAGGTACCGGTCCTTGGTGACCTGGAACCGTTGCTGTTCCTCATGTGTCATGTTGTCTGAGAGAAAAAAACAATATATGTCAGTTTTCTGTCCCCTACACTATGTAACCGTACAACATGAGATCTGTATCACAAGGTAAAAACAACATGTTAAATCAAGGACTGACCTGTTAAACACAATGTCTACGCATGATTAAATAACTACATGCTGTTGAGACTGACATGACAGTGCATGGCATGGTACATGCACTGACACAACTGAAAGCTAAGAATACGCTACTAACATGGCACCATTGGACAACCGGGCTGTGGGTGACCTGTACAATTGACTTCATTCGTGAGGCATAACCCCTGCGTGCACAGCACAACCCTCTCCCATCCTGTGACAGACAGCTGCATCAGAATTACAATGCACATGTGCAGCCATGTGTGTCCCCCAGGAACTGTGTGCAGTACATCAAGTCAGTGCCAAGACAGGCAAGGGTGTATGTGTGCAGGTGTGAATAACTACCTATTGTAGTCTCACACTACATGCACAATAACAGGCCTGGGACTGCCCTACTCACACTTGTAATCATGCTGCATCATGCCGCACACATGGAAACATGTTTAGAGTATGAATGCTGACTTAGGCACTTACTCACTCCACCATTACTATGCAAATGGTGATAGTCATCCATTGCGAGGGGGATACACCATTGACCCACAACTGCCAGTCATGCATGTGTTGTAACTCCCAATCTCACTCCATAGTAGAGATGAACACGCATGCATCAACTACGCAAACTGTTACAATGGATTACACATTGTAATGTCACCCTGGGGTCATGAGGATTGTGTAATTGTTATGGCTAATGTGTACACACATATATTGTTTCCGCAGTCCTGATTTTCAAATCTATGTGACATCAAATGATGCATAGCTAATGCATGGCCATGAAATGTGTGTTAAGTGATGTCACCAATTGTTTCAGATGAGTTGGTACACATGATCCTGATTCCAGCCTGGAATGTCCACACAGACATAGCCTGTCAACACCATTGCAGTGCACAAATATCAATTCTCAATTGACGTGCCTGGGTGGTGGGGTTTCGTGTGGGTGTCATCATCCATGGGCAGAGAGCATATCCTTGATCACCTATGACATGTGAGGGATAGATGGGTACATGATTCCTTAGGCATACTATGTTGGCAGTGTTGACAGTTTATTATCTTGGGATTTTAGCAATGTTTAGACTTAGGTTAGACATGTGTTGCTTCTGGCTATTTAGCAGCATCAATGCTGGATACATTGCCTCAGTGTTGATCGTCCAACCAGCCATTTGGCTTGTGTTTGCTGCACAGTTGCATACGTGTCACTACAAATGTACACAGTGGAACTGAGACCTGCTGTGAGAAGTTGGCCTGGCATATGCTGTCCTCTAGTTATAGGGGACACCTTGCACCAGTCCAATTCGATTCTTAAGGTGATAGGTTAAAAGACAACCTTTAAAGAAAGCTATCCTAGTGGTAGCTGTGGAGAGCAGCCTTCAGGCTAAGTCTTGAAGGAGTGTTAAGCTTATTGTTTTACCATAGATAACCTCTTGAATGACCAAATGAAAGAGTAGTCCACACAGGTATATTTATAAAATATATGTATTTATTCTAAGAATAGTCCCACTAGTCTCTTTATGAGGCTGGAGGTAAAGATACAATTCAAACAAGCATTGATAGTTACAATAAATAGCACTGGAATCATAGGGCCCCAGGGGGGGACCAAACCATATATCAAAAAAGTGGTATAAGAACCACGACAATTCTACAGACAATGCCTAGGGCATTTAGGGTCGCCGGCCCCTTGTGAAACCACCCAAGGTAGTGAGGAAGGGGACCCACGGGAGACGCGTGCAGTGGCAGAAGCTACTGTCGGGATCTCTATTAAAGCCTATAGAGAATCTCGCGGTTGAATTTTACAAGATTAAAAACACTTCTAGCAGGAGTTCAAGTTCAAGACTTCAGAGTTAAGCTTTTGAAGGGACCACACCCACGAGAGTACCGAGGTACCACTGTTACCTGTAGGGGTGGGCGTAATTTGCGTAATCGCGTTACGCAAATCTCCGCGAAACGGTAAAAAATCTCCGCGAACATGCAGAAATTCCGCTAACACGCGGAATTGCTTGTTTGCGATGCTTTTTTCCTGTTCACAGTTGCTGTTTGCGTGCTCGGGGAGAAATATCTCGCGAACACGCATTTTGAGAACACGAACAAGAAAAAATTTCGCGAAGTCGCGGAAAGCAGAATTTTGGGCAATTTCGCGTTCTCCGTGGAACGCGAAATTACCGAAATTCCGCAAATTCCGTGAGCGGAGCGGAATTTACCGCCCAGGCCTAGTTACCTGCCCCAGGGAAGCCGGGTGCATAGGTCGTTTTCGATGTCGGCCGCGGGCTGATTTTCAATGGGAAAACATGAAGAACTGCTGCAAGCAAGAAGCGTTGTCGATGTTGTGAAGATTGAAGATGTAGATCTTGAAGAGAGGGACCTGAAAGCAGAGGG
This sequence comes from Triturus cristatus, assembly GCF_964204655.1. NCBI lineage: Eukaryota > Metazoa > Chordata > Amphibia > Caudata > Salamandridae > Triturus > Triturus cristatus. The sequence goes on along the minus strand of NC_140586.1, from coordinate 991,762,095 downwards.
GACAGAGTCTGGGTCACGGCACAGTGACCAGGGAGCTCAGGAGAAAGAGCCCTACAATGTCGGGTGCTTCCAGGTGGAAGAGGTGTAGCTTGGATCAGCAGCCACGGGCTCCGGGAGGTTTCAAGGAAGGCCAGCTTCTGGAGGGCGACTGTTTCATGCAGGATGAGGGTGGCTGCGGTATTATTGTCCGGATTGGATCCACTAAGCCTTGGCAACCGCAACCCACGCAAGAGTCACAAAACAGCTACTGGTGCAGACCCACGAGGTTTGAGCAAGGTCTCCAGCAAGGAGATTGTAGAGCTGGCCTGGAGGAACCAGGGGAACTCTTGAAAGTAAAGATTGACCTCCGCTAGGGCCACCAGTCGAGGGAAAAGGGACCGCGAGAGGCAGCAATTTGGCATGCATAATGATGCGCCCACGGGTCGCTGGAGCAGGCTAGGGTGTCGATCTTTGGCACAGATGATGCTGAGAGGTTGGCTCAATAATGGACCAAAGCTCAACTTCCCCACTTGTCGGGTTCATGTGCTGTGCAAGAGGTGGCTGGTGTCCTGGGGTTTTGGGGATCTCGGCACCCACGGGGTCCACGGTGCTGAGCTTTGCTGTGCACACTCACTGGCCTCTGGGATGCTTGGAAACCCACCTCAAGGTAGATAGGAGTTGTCGATGTCCGTAGGAGCAACAAAGTTCCAACTGGGTCACTTGCCTGCCAAGCAGGGGGGTAACTCCTTTACCCCAAGGGAGATTTCTTCATTCAGCTGTGCGGCAGCAAGTCGAAGTTCAAGTCTGTGAAGTCCAAGAATAATCTGAGGCTCTGGGGACCCACCTTTATCCAGAGGTATAGGGGGGTGGCTAAATCAGAGCCCACCAATGAGAGTTCAGGCGGGAAAGGGTGGCTACACCCTCTCCCCTTTGTGTGTTTCCTGCCAGGGCAGGGGACAGGATGCCCCTGAACCGGTTCCAGGTGGTGTATGCAGAATGTAGGCACTGGAGAAGCCTACGTGCAACTCTGAAAGGCATCTCTGAAAGGCATCCTATGGTGCACCCACCCAGTTCCAATCCACATAGTCTGTCTGGGGAGGTGGGAGCACCTCCCTGCAACAAGATCCCTATTGTCCAGCTGCCGTGGCTGGAGTTCTGCCCAGCAACAGGCAGCCAGAGTCGTGTGGGTGGCGGGTAGCATCCATTTTGTACTACGTGTGCACTTTTAAATTGGTGTCTAAATTCTGCCGCTTTTACCATTTAGCCCCTCTAGCAGGGGGGAATCATGCCCTCATACCCATGGCTGGACTGGGGGTATGATTCCTACATGTTTGACACCAAACACGACATGGTTCTGTGCAGCCACTCTCAAGTTATCACGCGATTACTTAAAATGTGGTTAAGAGTATATGGTATGGCTGCACTACAAACAACCCAGTAATAGTTTTACAAAGGTTGTAGAGGGGCCCTACTCAGATAGGAGTTCCCCCTCACACATATCTCAGCACCCTGCCTTGTAGGATTAGCAAGGCCTGCTTTAGGGGTGACGTATGAGGATATATGTGTTGTATTAGGTGGGATGCAGGATACCTATATCCCTGTAAGGGGTGCAAGCACCACCTTACCCAGACTACAGTAGTGGTCTGGTGGTGTCAGTTTGTATGGCTGTCCCAGGGGTGGCACAATACGTGCTGCAGCCCCTGGTAGGCTTCTGAGGGACCCATGCCCTGGGTACCTAGGGTACCATCTACAAGGGGCTGATAGGGTGTCCTCAGTGTCCAATTGGTATGTACCTAGGGTACTTACATTGGTTTAGAGAGGAAGCAGATAGGCTGGGGTCCTGGATAGCAGGGCCACAGCCTGGCTAGAGTCATAAAACAGTCAAAACATCAGCAAAAAGCTGGGGGCAACTATGCAGTCGATGCCACTCTCCTACACCTGCCCTAAAACCAACAGGCAGCCTGGCTCTCCTGACATCTAGCCAGGGCACTGATCCACACTCCTCGCAGTCACCGCCATGTGAATGGTAAAATGACATTGGCCACTCATGACACAGCTCACATTCAGACATGCATCTCATGCTGATGGCAGACCTGTGACACCACACAAGCCATGCAATTGTATGTTCTGTGAGATAAAGAGGGACAGTCCGCAGCCACCTCACCTGCAGGGCCCACTGGAGACAGTGAAGGTTTGAAAACACCATCAAAATAACTTTTGACACAACCTAAACTTCATGGCCTGGGACATCTGTCACTAGCAGGGCATGAAACGCACATGACACCACTTCTCCAAATCATTTACACTATGTGGTTTCTTTGACCAGATCTGACTGGCCACACACTTCACCATGCTGATACACATGGCATGGCTCACCTTTACACACTTCTTAGCATTTGTAATTGTTTAGCATGTGACCTATCTATTTCAACACACAAGTAGTGGCCGAATAGACATCCACTTACTCATCGGGCAACCATATGACACACCATATCACAGGGGTGAGAATGAGAAATATGTGTGGCAGAGTGAGAGAGGAGATGCTACGAGACACCATCAACAGCAGCACCAACAACAATGCAGTCAACACCAATGGCGCTGTATGGTGGTCTCATAACACATTTCCCGGTCTATGCATGCACATTTGCCACACTCTGCACTTCCTACAATCAAAGTGCATTGTTACATCCTTGGTCATGACAAACCTCTGAATTGACACACTGATTGTACATGTGTGAGTACTTATGCAACGTTGGGTCACCCTAATAGGTCACCAGCAACGAGAACTGCAACATGAGCATCTTCATCAACAATGCGACCACACACCGGACTGGGATACCAGTGAGGATGACTTTGATTAGGTACATAGATGGCCAGGTGCTGGGGGTTACTCTACACCATGGGTACTCACATACTTTCTCTCTGGTCCCAAATTTGCAGTGTGGTTTGTGGCAGTGTGCTGCACGTGTGGGGGCGGGGTCAGTGGGGAAGGAAGCAGGGCTAGTGAGAAAGGAAACTGACCATGTGGTTGGACACAAGCCACTGGTGCGGACACCCTCATTCACTGAGCCACCAGACCCGGCATACACAAATCTCTCTCTCTCTCTCTCTCTCTATCTCTGCCTCCCTCTCTCTGTCTCCCTCCCTCGCTCTATCTCACCCTCTCTTGCTCTATCTCTCCCTCCCTCTGTCTCTTTACCTCTCTCACCCTCTGTCAGCTCCCCCGGCAGCCTGGGCTGGGACAGCTTCCTGGGCACACACACACAGCCACACCCCAGTACTTCACAGGTCTTTCTTGGACCATTTACTTGTTAACGAGTTTTTGTTATATTTTACCTCTTGGCGCACATGCATCTCCACTCTGACTATCGCTGGACTCACACAGCCCCCATTTTGCAGAGTGCCTCGGAGTCCGCGCTGGTGCGGCAGTGTTTGGTGGCACTCTTATGAAATCTGCAGACATGGCACACAGGTACAATGTCTGCAAGGTCCACGGGCCAACAAGAAAGGCTTGCCAGGCCGCTGGCAGCACGGGGGCCATACTATGAGTACCCGTGCTCTACGCAGTGGAGCCTGTATACCTCATCCTCGTACACAATACATCAGTATGTGCCCATTCATTTTGTGCTCCCCCAATCAGTACCTAGGCAATGTATTTACATCCTCCCTCTTGATGGGTCAAAATGATTGTGTTTTTTGAGCATGTGGTGTGTTCAGTTGGTTCTTACCCACGAGCAAAGCATTTCCATATGTGCCATCCTCGAAGCGCTGGTTTATGATGCAGTGTCGGAAGATGAATGCATCATGCACACTCCCTGGAAATTTGGCAATGACATTTGTGAACAGTCCGCGGTGGTCCACTATTGCCTGCACATTTATTTATTTATTTATTGGGCTTTTAAAGCGCGACAGCTACCCAAAAAGGGTTTCCCGGCGCTAAGAGATATTTAACCACATGAACAGAATGAAAGACTCTGGGGAGAGGCGGGAGCAAGTTACTGGTTGAAAAGCCAGGTCTTAATGGATTTGCGGAAGTGGATATAGCGGGTTTCCAGGCGTAGGTGCTGAGGGAGGGAGTTCCAGAGCTTGGGGCTCAGTAGGGAGAAAGATCTACCCCCCATCCTCACTAGGCGTACTTTGGGTACACAGAAAAGGCCTTGAGATGAGAACCTCGTCATCTCCTGAGGCGGAAGCCGGGAGACTACCTAATTTTTAAAATTGTATTCTATGTCACAATTTTGCTAAATAACTGTATTTTAAGCTCACTCACCCGTCTGCCACCACTGGAGCGGGCGCTAGAAACGCCGAAACAGCGATCCCTTCGCTGCAACAGAGTAATTGGAAACAAACAATTTTGCCGCCATTGACGGCGAGGGAGAGAGGCCACGCCTACTCCTAGGCCACGCCCACCCGCCGACTAGAGTATAAAACGCTGCCTTCAGCGCCACGAAGCCAGAACCTCGTCATCTCCTGAGGCGGAAGCCGGGAGACCACCTAATTTTTAAAATTGTATTCTGTGTCACAATTTTGCTAAAATAACTGTATTTTAAGCTCACTCACCCGTCTGCCACCACTGGAGCGGGCGCTAGAAACGCCGAAACAGCGTTCCCTTCGCTGCAACATAGTAATTGTAAACAAACAATTTTGCCGCCATTGACGGCGAGGGAGAGAGGCCACGCCTACTCCTAGGCCACGCCCACCCGCCGACTAGAGTATAAAACGCTGCCTTCAGCGCCACGAAGCCAGAACCTCGTCATCTCCTGAGGCGGAAGCCGGGAGACCACCTAATTTTTAAAATTGTATTCTATGTCACAATTTTGCTAAATAACTGTATTTTAAGCTCACTCACCCGTCTGCCACCACTGGAGCGGGCGCTAGAAACGCCGAAACAGCGATCCCTTCGCTGCAACATAGTAATTGGAAACAAACAATTTTGCCGCCATTGACGGCGAGGGAGAGAGGCCACGCCTACTCCTAGGCCACGCCCACCCGCCCCTTCTCCTTCCCATAAAAGATGTGCAATTACCGGACGCGCAGCGGACGGGCGCAGCGGACGCGCCGTCAGCGCGCCGAAGGCACGCCAAAGGCAAGCCCGTCTGGGCCCGTCCGGGCCCAGACGGCCTCAGGCCCAGACACTATGCCCAACTCACAGAATCGCATATCCTACACCTCGGATACACTCCGAATCTGGAACACTAAAAAACATCCTCAGTGTGAATTCATCCTTAAGGATGATACCCCGTTCACAGGATGCACCCTCTGTGACCCCCCTGAAGCCACGGAACTCAGCCAAACGCTTCGACTCGGCCTCCTGAACTGCAGGTCCCTGGTAAAACACTCCCACGAATTAAACCTCCTCACCCAAACCCTCTCGCTAGATGCCCTGTTTCTGACCGAAACATGGCTGACCCCCAACAACGACTTTGACTTGGTCAATGCAACCCCCCCCGGCTACCAAATCTGCTGCCTGAACAGACCGGTCGGAAGAGGTGGCGGGCTCGCCATACTCTATAAAGATCATCTCAGCTGTAGAATCGACGGCGGCATGGTCAAGGACTGTGAAAACTGTAATTTCACCCTCCAGATCTCCCCAACTACTTCAATATCGGGACTGCTGGTATACCGACCACCAGGCTCGCTAGGAGATTTTTCAAGCACCCTGATGGACCACATCCTTCTAAAAACAATATCAACCCCCAACTTCCTCCTCTTAGGGGACCTGAACCTACACTTTCTAGACCCGGCGGATAACACAGCCGCCAACCTACTAGCAGACCTTATGTCAGCTGACCTCCTGCTTCTGAATTCTAAAGCCACCCACGAGAAAGGACAGCTCCTAGACCCAGTCTTCACCAACATTAGGAACCTCCAAACCCCAGACCCCACTCCGCTCCCATGGACTGACCATTTACTGGTCCCTATGTACTGGTCCCTCCAGTCCACCCCTGTTCCCAAACAGAAAACTAGGATACAAACTAGACGATGGCACAAGTTAATACCAGAAGAATGGGAAGCGAAGCTACGGGAATCCACTGGCCCCCTCTCAACCGACCCTAACATCGCCGATAGAGAATTCAACAGCTGGCTCACCAACCCCCTAGACAGCCTTGTCCCACTAACCAGCTCCCTTAAGCATGTAAAAAGGATCAACCATGCTCCTTGGTACACTCCGCCCCTGAACATGTTAAGGAAGGAGTGCAAAAAGACAGAACGTACATGGAGAAAAAACAAATCGGCGATGGAGAAAAACGCTTATCAAACAGCCATGAAAGCTTATAAACAAGCCCTCCATAACGCAAAAAGCTCTTTCTATGAGGAAAAAATAAAGAACTCCTCTTGCTCAGCCAAAGAGACTTTCTCTATCCTCAAAGAGCTCCTCCATGTTCCAGCCCCCCCGCAGATACCCATGGACCCCAAAGCAGCCGTAGAAAAATGTGTCAACCTGGCCAATTTTTTCGACGATAAGATCAAAAAAATCCTTTCCTCCCTTCCTGCTACCAATTCTGCCACCTCAGAAAAAGCCAAGGATTCACCCCCTTCGTTAGGGAACTCCCCTGATAAACCCGATTCACCTCATTTAGCGTCATTCGGACCAGTCACCGAAGAGGAAGTGGCAGCAACTCTAGCAACTACTAAGAGTGGCGCCCCCAGTGACTCAGTTCCCATACGGTTCGCTAAAGACATCACTCGGACCATCATAGCTAAACTTACTGTCCTTATTAACACCTCGCTTGTCCAAGGAGAAGTCCCACAAAGCTGGAAGGAGGCTGGCATCAAAGGACTACTTAAGAAGCCTTCGCTAGACCCCGCGGACCTATCCAACTACAGACCCATCTCGCTCCTCCCTTGGATAGGTAAGGTCGCGGAGAAGCTTGCAAATAAAAAGCTATCTCACTTCCTAGAAGCAAACCATCTCCTTAAAAACTCCCAGACAGGCTTTAGACCAGGCCTGGGCACTGACACCGCCCTCCTTGCTGCCGTAGAGAGGGCAAGAGAAATCATCGACACTGGAGGATCAGTGGCAGTGGTCCTCCTAGACCTAAGCGCGGCATTCGACACTGTCAGCCACCAGGTCCTAGCCCAGCGCCTGGACAACATCGGCGTGAAAGACAGCGCGTTGAAATGGCTCACATCCTTTCTCTCCCGACGCTCCTTCCAAGTCTGGGAAGGAGAAAGCCGCTCCCCCTCTATCCCCCTCCGGTGTGGAGTGCCTCAGGGCTCTTCACTGAGCCCCACGCTTTTCAACGTGTATATGGCCCCACTGGAGGAGCTGGTCTCACCATTCGGAGTCACTATCGTCAGCTATGCTGACGACACTCAGCTGGTGGTGACACTCTCCCACCCCAAGCTAGAGCCCTCCAATCTTCGAGACTGCCTCTCCAACGTCCATCAATGGATGAGTGACTCAGACCTCAAACTAAACGGGTCAAAAACAGAGATCCTGTTCCTAGGTCACAAAACTATGAGCCTTCCCTCCAACCTCTGGCCCGCCTGTATGGGTGAACCCCCTACTCCCAAGACAGAGGTTAAGAGTCTGGGAGTATGGCTGGAGACAGATCTCACCTTCAGGACACAGGCTAGGAAAACAGCTGGCATCTGCTATGGCCTACTCAGATCATGCAGAAAGGTGCTCCCTTTACTACCATCCCAGTCCCGTCTTCTGCTGATTCAAGGCTTAGTTCTATCCAGGCTGGACTATAGCAATGCCATTTACCTCGGAGCACCGGAAGCCACTCTCCAAATACTGCAAAAGACCCAGAATGCCGCAGCTCGCCTACTCACGAACACCCCAGCAAGAACATCAGCCAAACCAGCTCTGAGGAAACTTCATTGGCTCCCCGTGAGGGAAAGAATCGTTTTCAAAGCCCTTTGCCTGGCCCACAAGGTTCTGCACAACGCCGGCCCCCCTATTCTGAATAATTGGATCACTCCATACAGACCGACGAGAGCGCTCCGGTCAGAACAGGGAAACCTTATCATTGTCCCCAGGGTGAAGAAGGCCCGCATAGGTGGCCGCCGCTTCTCAGTCAACACAGCTAAAAAATGGAACGCGCTCCCCCCGAGTCTCAGAGCTGAACCAAACCTCCTACGATTCAGGAAGTCCCTCAAAACCCTTCTTTTTCCCTGATTCGTCAGCAGCTTCTCTTTGCCCCCTCCTTAGGAGTCCGAGGTTTCAGCGCTGGGATACTCGAGGGTGACTACGCGCTCTATAAAAACCTAAAATAAATAAAATAAAAATAAATAAATAAATCTCAGGCAGCGAGCCGGTGTGTAGGTTAGCACGAGGGCTTGTAGGTATCTGGGGGCATTGCCCCATTTGATTCTGTGCATAAGGCTAAGTGTTTTGAATTTGACCCTGTTTTCAATTCGTAGCCAGTGGAGTGCCTTAAGGTGACCGGACATGAGTTCCCTTCTGTGGCATTTGCAGAGCAGTCTTGCTACGGCATTCTGCACCAGTTGAAGGCGACGCATGACTGCCTGTGGAGACCCTAGGTAGAGGACATTTCCGTAGTCCAAACGGGAGGTGATTAATGCGTTGACCACAAACTTTTGAGTGTCGTCAGGTAGCATCCAAATGATTTTCCTGAGCCACCTCAGGATGGTGAAACAGGTGGATGTCAGGTTAGTGACTTGGGGCTCCATAGTTAGGCCGTTGTCAATGATAATGCCTAAGTTGTGTGCTTTTTGTGACGGGATGGGTAGGGAGCCCATTTCAGATGGCCAGTGTCTTGGGTTCCAGAGATTTTGGTTTGGGCCCAGTATTAAAACCTCAGTTTTGCTACCGTTTAGTTTGAGCATTGAATGGGTGTGCTTCCTGTTGCGATATATGTGTTCACTGTCTGCAACGGGCACAAATGGTACATGTGTGCAGTCAATTGCACCGATCACCTGTGGTAAGCCAGCAATGGCATGGAATCCTTGCTTAATGGCAATCTGCTCTTGCACAGTGTTGGGGAAGTGTAGGTGCTGGGGAAGCAGGCTGAGTATGCCATCCAAGACAGTGGGGAGGAAGGTTGAGAAGGCTGCCTGAGATACTCCACCGACTCTGGCTGTTGTTGGTTGGAATGTCCCAGAGGCCAAAAAGTGCAGCACAGCGAGCAGTTTTGTCTGCGGAGGGATGTTGGTTGTCCGCTGTGTTGGTGGCGTCAGCCTGTGGGCAATAAGGGTCAGGATGTGCTGGATGGATGTCCTTTTGAGCCTGTAGTGGGCTATGACTTCCTCTGGCCTGTAGTCTGCGAGGTAGACACATCTGCGCAGTGCCCGCTGTCTTCTTCGTCGCTGCATGGGTGCTGCTGGTCCTGGTGGTGGTGGCATTGGTGGTGGTTGCTGTGGTTGCTGCATTGGTGGGACTCCAATCCGCATGATGACTACCTCCATGGCTTCTGTGGCTGTTCTGGGGAAGCTCGTGCCGACTCTCCCTTATATACACCCACTTATCTCCAGTGTAAGGCAGGTTTTTATCAGGTGTTAATAACTGGAGTTAGCGGGAGTTAGCGTGCGTTTTTTTGTAGCTAAGTGGTTTGGCGGAATCCTTGCTAATAGTGAGAAACTGTGTTAGCTACTTTTTTTGTGGGATTTCAGTCAGGAACGCCTACTTTGCATGTCATTAGCGTTGATTATCGCTGGCTTGAAAGGCGATAAATTTCCAGTCACTATCGCCAGAAGAGTAACGCTAACAGGGGTTAGCGTCGCCTTGTTGATAGGGCGATAGAATTATCGCCGCTTTATCGACGGAAACTGGCGCTAAAGCGGCGATAATGCCCTTGTTGACATGCCCCATAGTTGTTCAGCTGCAATGAAAGGGTAGGTGGCCCAGAGGATGTGGCCACAACATTTTCTTGTCTACAAATAACATAATAATATATATATGCATACTGATACTGTCCCACATTAAGCATGAAATGACATTAGTTTAAACAGCAACAAAATGTGTCTATGTGACCATGAGTGGTATACCTTGACATGGTAAAGAGTTAACTGATGTTAATTTTACACTGCAAGGACCTTGGTTAAGTAACCATAGTAAAAGGAGTTCTTCCCTGAGGAGATTGACACAGCAAAAGGGAGGATGCCGGACTGCTAGTATTGTGGGAGGAATGAAAGGGTGAGCTCCACACAATATCAAGTGTTGAAGCCCAACAGGCAAGTGTCACTGTCACTGGGAACACAGGAAATCTGAGGAGTCGGATTGAGTACATCATGCATGTAACATAGGAAATAAGAGTGCTAAGGTGTGCAGGTCCACTGTATTTCTTCATACAGACTAGCCTTGTGGCTTCACAGCCTGAACACCCAGCTTTGCTCTTTGACAAAAAGGAACTTGGACATATCTTGAACTGTCACTAGTAAAACCCTCCAGTGCAAGTCATTAGTGGTGTGGCCTTGTTCAATTAAATGATTTGTCAGTTTGTTTGAGAGTGTCTTACTTCTTATGTGGCTCCGTTGCTCCGTAATACGTGTTTTGATTTTCCTGATGCTAAGGTCCACTAACCACTAGTCGGATGGAGGTAATGGCTAAAAGGCCTGGTTGAACAGCCAGGTTTTCAGGCAACGTTTGAACGAGCTCTTGTCTTTGGTGGTCCGTATGGGAAGTGCATTCCAGCTGAAGGTTGCAAGAACTGAGAGGGAGGAGTAGCTCTATTTCTTCCACCTGGTTTTGGGCACAACAGGCAGCAAGGAGCCTGAGGAGCACAAGTCTCTAATTGGAATGTAATGAGTGAGTCTGTTAGCCAAGTAGATGGGCCAGCCTTCTAGAAAGTTCTGTAAGCCATCACAAGCCACTTGAAATTAACTTTTTGGGCAGGTAGATAGCCAATGCAGATCCTTGAGGTGAACATTAATATGGTCATATTTTCAGAGATTTTGGAGAAGTCAGAAAGCAGCATTCTGCACCAACTAGAGTCTCTTGAGTTGGCATGTTAGTAGGCCCCAGTACAGTTCGTTGGCATATTACAGCCATTAAGGCTATGAGCACGTCATCAGGGATCTTACGAGTCTGAAGACTAGTCCTACTAGGGGTAGTGTGTTCTCTCTGTGACTTCGTTTATGTAGCTCGTACAGTGCCAGGTTATTTAATTGAATTCAAAGTGATGATGAGAAGTTTGCATCTATGCATTGCAAAAAGGAAACTGAGATGACTCATCAAGGGTGGTAAAAAATTGGAATATAATTAAATCTAAGATCATTCCTTGCAATCCATTAGTTCCAAATGTAGTTTTTGTTAAGGCAATTTGGAATATGGATTTAAGAACAGTTGATAGACTTGAGTCAAAACTAGTCGTACTATAGGTGATCTGTTTTATAGACTGTGTTTGCTTTTCATAAAACATTTTGCGGAAATTATTAAAAGAATCACTAATCTACTTTTATATATCTTCTTAATTTCTTTCATCAGCACCCAAGGCCAAGAAGAGGGGTGAATCGGAAAGGTCCGGGACAAGCTGCTCAGCCGGCGCTGACCACCAGCGCTGCTGCCGAGGGGTCTGCTGTTTCCAGTAAGTCCTTTTATGATTGTTGTGAACTTCTTAGGGTAGAGTCATAGAATCTTGGGGTATTTTTCTATTGGAATGTTGGTCTTATCTATCATGAGTCAGGAAAGTTCAGATTGCAGGCACAAGTAAGCTAGCATTTGAAATAAAAATCACCATGGTTGTTTATTGAGAAGGCTGTCCTTTTCCTACTCATGCCTAGTTCTAATACAGTTCAGCTCACAAGAGAGTGACCATGGTCATCATGGATCCCATCCCATCCCCCCAATGTAGTGCGCTGCAGACCCGATCATTTATATTTACACTATATCAGCAGATTCCTATGACAGTGCTGTCACATGGCCCATGGGGACATTGTCGACTGCCTTAAGTTAGCATGTGTACGCTACAGACTGTCCGCTGCTTTGAGCACGGTACAACATGAGTTTATTTTTCAAATATTTCTTTTGATATTTTAAAGCAAACGCAAGATGATGATGCTCGGAGTGCTGTAACTTTTCAGACACTTACCCCCACTCACAGACCTGAGTTGAATCCATCATCATTTTTTAGCTCACTTCACCACCCCAGTTCGGACCCAGCCATATGCAAATCGGTCTTGACCCTGTTCTTTATGGGAATAGTCCAGCCCAATCTGCCAAACCAGGTCTTCCTTGGACCAGAAACAAGCATCCTAGGACTGGTTTAGGGTAACATCCCTCATCAGCCAGTCTAGCATGAATCCAGTGGCAAAGTGAGCAAGGGTCTATGTCTTGGCATACTCTGCCAACTTAGGATGAACAAAGCAAACACACGTAGATGATGGACAGAGTACTGACACTTTTCAGACTTTTCAGAGTGTCTGAAAAGTTTCAGCGCTCCATCTGTCTTCTCCTTGTGTATGCTCTTTTGATATTTTCACATGAGATCCTACCACTGTATTCACAGTTTGCAGGTTCCTGGGCTTTAGTCTGAACATTGCGAACAAGGTCGAGCAACAATGCCCCTTGTTATTCTGTTCTGTACAGGCCCTAGCACCTAGACAAAACATATAGATCCAGCTTTTTTTTGGGACTATGTATTTTGGTCATATTGGAACACACGGATAGGTAGGAAACACTTGGAAAGCGACCTTTCCAGGGTGAATAGCATGACAGCACCTATGATATAGATCTATCATCTATAGACTGAGGTACGGGGTCTGCAGATATTGGCCAGAGATCTTCCAAAATATATTCATCCTGCTTCTATAGACGGGATGGGAGGTTAGGCCATGCTGTCTTTCACTATGACAACTCCTTCTATGATTTAGCGACTACTTGCTATGCTGACCGTGTTTGTGTTATGCATTTTTCTGCTTATTGTTGCACGTATACTGCATATTAGAGCATGTTAGTTAAAATACATATTTTAAACTTGTTTGTATCTCTGTCAGATCATATTTTGGACAAGTACAAGAGTATGAGCGAAAGGGTGTGTTTTGCAACCACGATTCCTGAGAGAGTCGGGAGTGTTGTGTTCTGAGGTGTCTAATCACTTGTTCCTGTGGGAGTGAGTAAGAGGGCAGGTGAGGCACTATAGCTACTGGGTCATAGGCTCATGAGTACTAAGGTGGTAGAATGACTTAATCCCTGTATACTAAGGTCCCATAATCCTATGCATAGTTATATGTTTGTGCAGAATCCCTGAAACAGTGCCGCAAGGATGGAAAAAAAGAACGAGGTCCAACTCCCATTGCATTTGCCATCCAACACCATATGTCTTTCACTGACCTTTATGACACATCTGGCTTGCCTAACCTTGAAAACTAACCATTCAAATGCCCAGAGTGATATTTGGAAGATACTGACATGGAAACTGAGCTGTAGTGTTGCTGTTGTGTTGCTCCTATAAAGCTATATAGAATCTGCACGTTTAGGCACATTGACTGTTGAATTGGTGTCCATACTGATTCCATACACCCCCACTGGGTATGTTCGCTGTATACCAGCTAGCTCACCGTGCCACTGTAAACTCCTTTTACCAGGGAGAGAGAAGTTCCTGGCAACTATCAAACAAGACAACTCTGTCCCATCAGGGACCGTGGAGACAGTATAGTACTTTTCGCTCAGTCCCTCGTGCTCACTTGTCTCAGTGAGGTACACAGCATAAATGGTGGGATGTTTTCAATAAGCATTTATTGAACCAGAGTCATTCTAGTGTAGAAAAGGTGTGCTGAAACAACCATTAGACTCAAACAGATATAAATAATTATAAGCACCAACAGTGTAAAAGGATGGTACATTTCTACCATAGTGCTAAAACAATGAATACAGGCAGGCATAAAAATACATGACAATGAAATGCGTACTCCTACGATGCGACCCTAACTAGATGCACCTAGGTGTACCTAGCATGTATGCAGGTGTAGAGCCAAGAATCCCACTAGGCTGAAGCCAACCCCATTTCCTGTATTGAGAGACTTTGGGCCCCTGTCTTAGTCTCAAGATGGACACCCCGTGAGGGATGTCAGACCACTGCGAGCTAGAGTGTCTGTGTGCAGGAACCTCTGAAACCTCTGCGTCTCACATCAGTGTGTCAGCATGGAAGTCTTTCTCTGCTGCCTGCCCCAGCAAAGATATGGTATATATATATACCCAAAAGGTAACCTTGCGGTTGAGGATGACGGAGGGGTTGACCCTTATACATAGTTTTTATGCAGAAGATGGTAATCCTGAAGTGATTCTGAGAATAATGCATAATTAATGAGGCTATTTTATGGGGAAAACCACACAACATTTGTGCAGCATTTAACTAGGTAAAAGGGAAATACCAAAACCCATTGTGTAGTGTAATGGTACGGTAAATGTTGGTGACAGGTTAGGGGCCTACTCAAGCCTTTATTGGTATAACCTATGAAACATCTGGTTAATCAAAAGGGGGGAGAGAGAGGTACGTAGTGGACCCTGCCTCCCAGATCATATCTTAATCAAAAAACGTCCACTAGAGAAACCTATTCCAAATGATATCTTTCGGGATACCCCAGTGATCACTAAGGGAAAGAAGTCATTTTCTTAAAATAACCCTCACCCAGCAAAAGGCCCCTTGGTGGCATGCTTTATCATTGGGTTCTTCCACCCTGCTGCAGGACGGGCGTGCTGCGACGAAAGGAAATGTGGGAGCACTTATTTTTGCAGATGTGGGCTATGTTACTAGAGTAGGAGTGGAAGGGTCAGATAGTAATAAAAACATTCTAAAAAATACCTGGCCACCAGGAACCTAAACGTTATCAAACCCTGTGGTGGGTATTGTTAAAAAAGGGGGGTTCTGAGTCACACAATGTAATGAGTGTGTTACTCGCGGTCGAAACGTAACATTGCACTGCTGTTGTATGTGGGGTTGTGTACCTGGGATTTAAATTATGTTTTATTCTTGCCCCACAGAGCATTGGTGATGCCAGCTCCTGTGCCGCTGCAGGTAGAGATGGCGATGGGTCAGTTGGAGGGGGAGAAACAGCAGCAGGGACGGGTACTGGTAAGTGGCATCATTTCTTGTAATTACAATGCTCACTAGCTATTGCCGTGGCTTCGCACTTCGGCATAAAAAATGACCGTGAAGTGACACCCCAGCTTTACCAGGCACAGCGGTGGGTGACTTTTTATTATGCCATCTTCTATCTGCAATGCAGCAAAGTCTCACATAATGATCTTTGATGGCTTGAGGGATACATGATAGAGCAGAAGGTAACTTAAAAGAAAGGAAATGGTATACGAGTGAAAGGGTGGATGGGCGAAAGGATGGTTTGAAAGGAGGGTTGCTATGTATTGAATGGGTGGATGGGAGAAAGTAAAGCTTAATCATGGTAAATATGGGTGAATTAGAATGAAAGGATGAATTCTTCTCATGAGGGACGTGCTGCTGCTGACTTACTCTGCTTACTTGGTTTATATAGGGTTATCACTATCATTTTTCTGTTATGTTATGTTATATAATTTTATAATGCGCGCAGCTACTCCGAAGAGTGTCCCGACGCAAAACCAAGAGGAGTCAGCACACTAAAACTAGGCAAAAAGGTAGGTTTTTAGATGTTTCTTAAAGGCCAGAGGGTCTTGGGTATTGCAAAGTGAAAAAGGAAAAGCATTCCATGCCTGGGCGGCTTTCACAGCAAGGGAAGAGCTGCCCAGCCTGTGGCGCATGAAGCGGGGCACTTGAGCTATAGACATAGAAGGAAAACCACTTCCGCAAATAGGCGGGACCATGACCATGTAGGGCACGATGGGAAATGACAAGAGATTTAAATTTGATCCGTTCGGCCACAGGAAGCCAGTGAAGTGAACGTAGATATTCGCGCACGCTACTCCTATTGGAAATTCCAAGGAGAAGCCTGGCGGCCGCATTTTGGTCATCCTGGAGTTCATTCAATGAGTATCCTGGGATGCCCACATACAAGGCATTGGCATAATCCAAACGGGAGAGAATCAAAGCACGGATGACCGTCTCTTTCGCAAGCCTAGGGAGAAGAGGAAGTAATCTCCTTAAGGTTTTAAGTAGGCCTGGGCTAAAATTCCGTTCCGCTCGCAGAAATTGCGATAATTTGACATTTTCGCGTTCCTCGGAGAGCGCAAAAATGTCAAAATTTCCGCAATCAGCATCTTACCGGAAATGTTTTTCTTGCTCGCGCTGTAAAAAAATACATTCTCGCGTGCGCTTGGTTGCCTTACCTGAATCCCCGCGTTCACCGTCAATTTTTCCCAATCCGGTCGCGTTCTCCACGAGATGTTGGATTGTTGGTAGCCATTTGCGCTGTCTCGCGACAGTTCGCGCCCGCATTGACGTCATTTGTCGCGCGATCACGTCATTCGTCGCGCAATCACGTCTTTCTTCTCGCGATCATGCACCGCAAGAGTATGAGATGATTGAGATCTCGAACACGTCATTCTCCACCGCGAGCGAGAGTGTGAGGACGCGGGCACGTCACATCGAACGCGAAAAGGAGCAAGAGACCCCGAACACGTCATATCCAACGCAACAGCGAGCGAGAGAACGCGATCAAGTCATTTTGGACACGCCATCGACATCCAGCGGAACTAATGTGAAGCTCGAGAACTCGAATATGTAAAATTTTCCATTTGGAGAAGAATATCAGCTCTAGCAGCATGAAACCTTCTGCAAATGATGATTTGGATGAAAACAACTCTTCAGATTGACATTTGGCTGTCCTTTTTTGTGCAAGGAGTCCTTTCTTAAAAAGGTGGGTAGAGGGAGGAAGTGCCACAGAATCTCCAACTTCCTGTTCCTTTCCAGCAAGCTCCTCCCAGTGCTTTGTCCATCTCCTGCTCCTTCTGCCTTTGGATTTTGAGCTGGAAATATCACTCTTTTTGTCTGGTGCATCATTGCAATTGGATTTGAGGATTTTTAATTGGATATTTTACAAGTAAGTGGTTGTTTTTTTTAAATGTTGTGGGTAGTAGTAGTCAGTAGTAGGCCCGTGCTAGTCATGGCCTCATGGGTGTGTGCATGATGAAGCAACTGTTCCTTTGGTGTTTTTTGAATGTATGTCATTTTCAAGCATCGTTTAGGGCCTGGATGGCATTGAATTGAGTTGGGAAATGTGTTTTTTGGGGGCGGGCTTTCTGTTGTGTGGCCTGGCCTTGTGGCTGGTGGCCATTTTGAAGCCTAGGCCTGCAAGATAGTCTGGCCTTGTCTGCCAACAGGCCTGCTTTCATCCAGTAGGATCAGAGCAGGTAGCCACAGCTTTATTAATCAAGTGTTTCTGTGTGGTCTGTTGAATTTAGACATCATTTAGGGCATGGATGGCATTGGATTGAGTTGGGAAGTGTGTTTTTTTGGGGTGGGCTTTCTGATGTTGTTGGGCCTGCCCATGTGGCTGGTGGCCATTTTGAAGTCTAGGCCTGCAAGCTTGTTGTCTGGCCTTGTTGTCTGCCAACAGGCCTGCTTTCAACTAGGGGTGGGTGGAATTTGCGTAGTCGCGTTACGCAAATCTCCGAGAAATGGATTAAAATCTCCGCGAACACACAGAAATTCCGCGAACACGCGGAATTGCTTGTTCGCAATGCTTTTTTCCTGTTCGCGACCGCTGTTTGCGTGCTCGGGGGGAAATATCTCGCGAACACGCATTTTGAGATCGCGAACAAGCAAAAATTCCGCGAAGCAGCGGAAAGCAGCATTTTGGGCAATTCCGCGTTCTCTGCGGAACGCGAAATTACCTAAATTCCGCAAATTTCGCGAGCGGAACGGAATTTACCGCCCAGGCCTACTTTCAACTAGTAGGCTCCGATCAAGTAGCCACAGCTGTATTAATCAAGTGTTTCTGTGTGGTCTGTTGAATTTAGACATCATTTAGGGCATGGATGGCATTGGATTGAGTTGGGAAGTGTTTGTTTTTTGGGGTGGGCTTTCTGATGTTGTTGGGCCTGGCCATGTGGCTGGTGGCAATTTTGAAGCCTAGGCCTGCAAGCTTTTTGTCTCTTGTCTGGCCTTGTTGTCTGCCAACAGGCCTGCTTTCAACTAGTAGGCTCAGATCAAGTAGCCACAGCTGTATTAATTAAGTGTTTCTGTGTGGTCTGTTGAAATTAGACATCATTTAGGGAATGGATGGCATTGGATTGAGCTGGGAAGTGTGTTTTTTTGGGGTGGGCTTTCTGATGTTGTTGGGCCTGGCCATGTGGCTAGTGGCCATTTTGAAGCCTAGGCCTGCAAGCTTGTCTGGCCTCGTCTGCCAACAGGCCTGCTTTCATCCAGTAGGATCAGAGCAGGTAGCCACAGCTTTATTAATCAAGTGTTTCTGTGTGGTCTGTTGAATTTAGACATCATTTAGGGCATGGATGGCATTGGATTGAGTTGGGAAATATGTTTTTTTGGGGTGGGCTTTCTGATGTTGTTGGGCCTGGCCATGTGGCTGGTGGCCATTTTAAAGCCTAGGCCTGCAAGCTTGTTGTCTGGCCTTGTTGTCTGCCAACAGGCCTGCTTTCATCCAGTAGGCTCAGAGCAGGTAGCCACAGCTGTATTAATCAAGTGTTTCTGTTTGGTCTGTTGAATTTATGTAACGCCCTGAACGTCTCAGGATCGTTTAACAGACACGACAATGAGGACGCAACCACTTGTGAAGGGTTAGTTCTTTTAATGAAGGCAAATAAAATACAAAGAACAAACAAGTTATAGTCACTGGAATCCTCCAGGCTAAGTACGTTACCAGCCCACAGCACGGATGGTCCTAACCGTCCTCTGCATATACGCCGATCCCGGCGTATGCCAACAGAGGGCAGAAATGAAATGGCCGACAATGCCAATCGGTAGGCTGTGAGGGGCACGAAGAGTGTTGGGGAGAATCGAGGAGTCAGGGAAACACCCAGCCGGGGTCTCTACCTGAAGGGAGCAGCCGCTCAACCTCTTCCTCAGACTGCACCGGGACGCGGAGTCACCTCCTGGTGATGCGTCACCGATACCCCAATCACAAGCAAGAAGACTGAACCTAGAGCAGCCGCTCGATCGATCCTGTGGACTTCCGAGTCTGTAACGCGGCAAACACCTCCTGGTGTGCGTTACAGCTGGCAGTCCCTGTGTCTCCGGTCGGGCTGGGAGTTACGACTCCAACCAGCAAAAGCGCCACTGCGCTTGGACTCAGCCGAGTCAAAAAGCGAAGCTCAATGGTTGACCGGTAGAGCTTCCGGGTCCTTCACAGGTGACTATGGGGCAAGACACGGCCCAGGGAGTAACGACTCGACCTACCTCCGTTCTTGCCTTACTGGAGCACCACTCCGGAACACTGCTCTTCACGAAGCAGGTACGTCGGTGTAACCACAATATCCGACAGCCTTGTACCTCCCGGTTCCTCCCTTTATAGGGCGTGTTTCCCTTGAGTTATGTAACAGCTCTCCTGTTTACATAAGGGCGTGTTTCCCTTGAGTTAAGTAACAGCTCTCCTGTTTACATAAGGGCGTGTTTCCCTTGAGTTATGTAACAGCTCTCCTGTTTACATAACCTCTCAACCGCTAAGCATCCTGGGAGATGTAGTCCGTTTTCGCTGGTTACCGTTTTCCTCCCCTCGTATGACAGGAATTCTTGACAGTACATCCTCCCTCTCAGCGGCTCCCCACGGGTCCAGCGCTGGCAGGAAAACGCCGATGGAACAAGGAGACCAAGCGCGGAGCATGAACCCCTTCAGCCGGTTCCCATGAATGCTCCTCCGGGCCATAGCCTTTCCACGCAACCAGGTACCACAGCTTCCCCCTGCGCCATTTGGACGCCCGTATGCCCGACACTTCATACTCCACCTCCGACTCCACGCATACCGGCCTAGGTGTCCCAGACGGCTTGGAGGGTGCTGGTTTGAGCAATGATACATGAAAGACAGGGTGTATCCGCAATGACTGGGGCAAGCACACCTTCACGTTCACGGGACCCATACACTTGGTAATTCGATAGGGGCCCATGTACTTGGGATGGAACACACTGTTCTTTCGAAACCTCATGTTTCTTGTGGATATCCAGACGTAGTCTCCAGTGCGGTACAGTGGCCCGGGCCTTCTCTTCCTATCTGCCGCAGCCTTGTATCTTCTCTTGGCCTCTATTAGGACAGCCCTTGAGCGCATCAACGTGTCTTTTATGTGTGCCACCCTGTCCGCTGTGGCGGGAATCCTGTCCTCTCTGAACGGATGTAGAAATGGCAAGAACCTGGGATGTTGGCCATAGTTGCTATAGAACGGAGATGACTGTGTGGAGCTGTGAGTGGCGTTGTTATAGGCTATCTCTGCAACCCATAGCAAGTCGACCCATTCTTCCCTGCCCTGGTCCACAAAACATCGCAGATACTGTTTGAGCGTTTGGTTCAGGCGCTCGGTTTGGCCGTCCGTTTGAGGGTGGTAGCTGGTGGACAGGGCGGTCTTAACATGCAGCGCAGTGCACCAAGTCTTCCAGAATTGCGCAGTAAACTGCGACCCCCGGTCCGACACGATCACCCCAGGTAATCCATGCAGTCGTACCACATTCTTTAGGAGTAGTGACGCCAATTCCCCGGCCGTAGGGACTCTCTTGCAGGGGATGAAGTGCCCCATTTTCGTCAAGTAATCCACCACCACCAGTATTGCCGTCATCCCCTGGTCTACCGGTAGGCCCACCACGAAGTCCAGTGATATGCTATCCCATGGTCTATCCGGGGTCGGAAGTGGATGTAAGAGCCCTTGGGTTCGGCCATGGTCGGCCTTCATGGTAGCACACGTAGGACACTCCTGTCCCCACCTCCTGACATCCACTCTCATGGTTGGCCACCAGAAATGCCGTCCCATGCTAGCCACCGTTTTTTCAAAGCCCAAATGACCTGCGCATGGAGAGTCATGGCACCAGATGAATGCTTGTTTCCTTAGCCTAGGCGTGGGTATCAATAGGCACCTGCCCTTCAGGGGTATCCCGTCCTTCAGCTGCCATTCTCTGTGACTGAGGAGCCACCTCCGCCATGCGAATGACCGGATACCTCTCTTTATTCCCCTCAGGAAAGTATCCGGTTGGATAACCCCCAATACCATCCTCGGGGAAATGATGGAACGCTCGGTTGCAGGCAATGGTTCCTTAACTGCAGATTGACGGGACAGGGCGTCCGCCTTCCGGTTTTCCGTCCCCGGCCGATATGTGATGCGGAAGTTGAACCCTGCAAAGAAGATCATCCACCGCAGCTGCCTGGGAGAAAGGTGTCTAGTGGCCGTCATGAACTGTAGGTTCCGATGGTCCGTGTACACCGATACCACATGTCTTGCCCCCATCAACCAATGCCTCCATTCGGTGAAGGCGTCCTTGATTGCGAGAAGCTCCTTCTCCGCAATATGGTAGTTGCGTTCGGCGTCGTTGAGTTTGCGGGACATGTACGCAACGGGATGAAGCACCCCTGTGTCGTGGTTGCGTTGGGACAAGATAGCCCCCAGCGCCACATCCGACGCGTCCGCTTCCACCACGTAGGGGAGATCCGGATCGGGGTGAGCCAACACCGGCGCCTTACCAAAGGCGCTTTTCAGGGCCTCAAAGGCTTTGTTCGCTTCAGGGGACCAGACAAACTCCTTGGACTTCCTCAGCAGCTGTGTGATTGGGGCCACCACTCCTGAAAATCCATCTATAAACCGCCTGTAAAAGTTGGCGAAGCCAATGAAACTTTGGACGTCCTTCACGCTTTGGGGCACCGGCCATTCTTTCACCGCCTTGATCTTTCGTTCTGCCATCTCCTGTCCCTCTGGACTCAGCATCACTCCGAGGAATTCCACGGATGTGACGTGGAAGTCACACTTGCTGAGTTTACAAAACAGCATGTTTTCCCTCAGCTTTTGGAGCACAGCTTTGACGTGGTGTACGTGCTCCTCCACACTGGACGAATAGATGAGGATGTCGTCGATATATACGACCACGTAGATATCCAACTCCTCTCTGAATACCTCATTCAAAAAGTACTGAAAGGCTGCCGGGGCGTTGCACAGACCGAACGGCATGACGAGGTACTCAAAAAGGCCGAACCTGGTCTTAAAGGCGGTCTTCCACTCGTCTCCGTCCCTCATGCGCACCAGATGGTATGCCCCTCTCAAATCCAACTTGGTGTAGATACGAGCTTTCTTGACCTGTTCCAGAAGTACACTGATGAGAGGCAAGGGGTACCGATTTTTTATGGTTATCGCATTCAATGCCCTAAAGTCCACACAGGCTCTCAGCTCCCCATTAGCCTTCGGGATGAAGAAGAGTGGCGAGGCGGCCGGAGACTTGGACGGGCGGATGAATCCTAGCTTGAGGAGTTTATCCAGGTACCCCCGGAGATGCACGTTTTCAGGCTCCGTCAGGGCATACAGCCTGCCGCTGGGAACGCTGGCCCCTGGCACCAGGTCGATCTGGCAGTCAAACTGTCTATGTGGTGGTAGCACTTCCTCCTTCACCTCATCAAATACATCCTCAAAACTGTGATAAGCCTGGGGGAGAGCCACATCTTTTTCTGCCGCTGTAGCCACCGTCTGACTCCCGCTCTCATCTGCGTCAAGGGATTCCGTTCTTATTCCACAATGCAGGATGCAATACGGTGACGTCATTTCGATGCGATGTGTTGGCCAATCCACAAAGGGGTTGTGTTTCTGTAGCCACGGCAATCCCAATATGACGCCATATTGGGGCGCTCGGATGATGTTAAAATCGATTTGTTCCAAATGGTTCCTCCCATATCTCATCGGAAGGACCCCCGTGTGCTGTCCGATGGGCCCCGTCACCAATCGCCTTCCGTCTACCGCATAGACGTCTTCGGGTACTGCTTTGGGAAGAAGAACTAGCCCTAGCCTGCATGCCTCGTTGTGGTCCATAAACATGCCAGTGGCCCCTGAATCCACCATGGCCACAACGGGTATCCACTGGTCATGCACTCCCACGTGCACCGTGATAAACAGGTGTCGTTGTCCCTTAGTGACCGAGTTAGAAAGTGAAGGGATGGATGAGTGACTCCGAGACGCCCCTTCTCTGGTCTTGGAGTCCTCTAGTTTTCCGCCGGTATGTCCACCACGGCTGTTACCGACCGGTTGGCCCGATAACGTGACGTCTTCGGTTTGGCAGGGCATTCACGTACGTAGTGGCCTTTTTTGCCACAATATAGGCACAATCCTTGTTTACGGCGTGACTCTTTCTCCGTGGCTGTGAGGCTCGCTCGTATCGCGCTGATGTCCATGGGTTCTCCCTTGGATGCGGTGGAAGTTTCAGGACTTCCCACCGTCACATAGGATGGAAGGGATTTTCCTTTTCTCCCATGATCCCCCTTTCTTTCACTTAGCCTATGTTCCAGCCGTAATACCAGGTTGATAAGGCCCTCACATGTCTTGGGTTGAGGGTCAATATGAGCCACGGCGTCCTTGAGCTCATCGCACAGCCCTTGATGGAAGAGCGCCGTCTGTTTAGCAACAGGCCACTTGGTTTCCGCAACCAGCCTTCGGAACGCGTTGAGATACTGCACCAGGTCGTTGGATCCCTGTCTCAACTCAAGCATTTCACGGTCCGCCGTGTACGAGTCAGCCCTTCTGTCGAATACCTTCAGGAATTCCTCGCGAAAAGCACCCCAATCACATAAGAGGGGGTCGTCCCTGCTCACCAGAGGTACGGCCCATTGTGCCGCGTTTCCAGCCAAATAGGATATAAGGAAAGCCACACGAGCCTGACTCGTGGGGAATGCCTTTGGTTTGCACGATAAATGTAGCGCCACTTGTGTGAGGAATACCTGCACTGTGTTAGGATCCCCACTGTACCTCTCTGGTGTTGCCAAGGGGATGGCTACCGGCATTTCCACTACTACCGCAGGGGTCTGGTTCGTGAGGGAGGTGCTGGGCGTGAGCGGGTCCAATTGGATAGCATCCAGTCTGGCTTTTACATCGGCTGTTTCTTGCCTAGAGGCAGCCACTTCAACTTGCATGGCCGCTAAAGCAGCCAGCACATCATCAAGTGTTGCCATGTCTGTTATCGACCGGGAGACAGTTAGTGTTATTAAGGTCGGATATTTTGTAACGCCCTGAACGTCTCAGGATCGTTTAACAGACACGACAATGAGGACGCAACCACTTGTGAAGGGTTAGTTCTTTTAATGAAGGCAAATAAAATACAAAGAACAAACAAGTTATAGTCACTGGAATCCTCCAGGCTAAGTACGTTACCAGCCCACAGCACGGATGGTCCTAACCGTCCTCTGCATATACGCCGATCCCGGCGTATGCCAACAGAGGGCAGAAATGAAATGGCCGACAATGCCAATCGGTAGGCTGTGAGGGGCACGAAGAGTGTTGGGGAGAATCGAGGAGTCAGGGAAACACCCAGCCGGGGTCTCTACCTGAAGGGAGCAGCCGCTCAACCTCTTCCTCAGACTGCACCGGGACGCGGAGTCACCTCCTGGTGATGCGTCACCGATACCCCAATCACAAGCAAGAAGACTGAACCGAGAGCAGCCGCTCGATCGATCCTGTGGACTTCCGAGTCTGTAACGCGGCAAACACCTCCTGGTGTGCGTTACAGCTGGCAGTCCCTGTGTCTCTGGTCGGGCTGGGAGTTACGACTCCAACCAGCAAAAGCGCCACTGCGCTTGGACTCAGCCGAGTCAAAAAGCGAAGCTCAATGGTTGACCGGTAGAGCTTCCGGGTCCTTCACAGGTGACGATGGGGCAAGACACGGCCCAGGGAGTAACGACTCGACCTACCTCCGTTCTTGCCTTACTGGAGCACCACTCCGGAACACTGCTCTTCACGAAGCAGGTACGTCGGTGTAACCACAATATCCGACAGCCTTGTACCTCCCGGTTCCTCCCTTTATAGGGCGTGTTTCCCTTGAGTTATGTAACAGCTCTCCTGTTTACATAAGGGCGTGTTTCCCTTGAGTTATGTAACAGCTCTCCTGTTTACATAAGGGCGTGTTTCCCTTGAGTTATGTAACAGCTCTCCTGTTTACATAACCTCTCAACCGCTAAGCATCCTGGGAGATGTAGTCCATTTTCGCTGGTTACCGTTTTCCTCCCCTCGTATGACAGGAATTCTTGACAATTTAAACATCATTTAGGGCATGGATGGCATTGTATTGAGTTGGGAAGTGTGTTTTTTTGGGGTGGGCTTTCTGATGTTGTTGGGCCTGGCCATGTGGCTGGTGGTCATTTTAAAGCCTAGGCCTGCAAGCTTGTTGTCTCTTGTCTGGCCTTGTTATCTGCCAACAGGCCTGCTTTCAACTAGTAGGCTCAGATCAAGTAGCCACAGCTGCATTAATCAAGTGTTTCTGTGTGGTCTGTTGAATTTAGACATCATTTAGGGCATGGATGGCATTAGATTGAGTTGGCAAGTGTGTTTTTTTGGGGTGGGCTTTCTGATGTTGGTTGTCTTAAAGACATACTTTTGTTGTGTGTGTCTGGTGTGTGTTGGTGTGCAATGCATGCACCCTGCAGACCTTTTTGGGGCCTGTGAATTTTCGTATTTGCATTTTGTTGCATTAAAAAGGCAGATCAGTGTGCTTTAGCATGCAGCCTTTGCCTGGCTTTTATAGGCCTTTGTCAGCTCCTGGTGTTTCCCAGGCCCCCTGCTTGTTTGTGATTTGTGAGTGTCCATGTGGCTAGTGGGCTTTTTTTGTGTTGGGAGTTATTAGTGTCCTGCTTTTGCCATATAGGCCTGCATGGTTTTCCTATTGGCGTACTGCTTCCATCCATCCACCCCCTTTGCCAACAGCAGCTCCATGAATGATGAGATGCACAAATAATTTATTGGCAAATAGGGTCCAACCCACTTCCATTAAATTTTTATTTTGGTGGTCTTTGTTATCTTTCCTATCCTTCCTGAGAGTGTAGTGTGTGTATACAGTAGTATAACATAGCCCTTGTTGACAAAGTCTCAGAAATGGCTAGACTATATCTTTTGTTTACACTAGTACAGTAGTAAGTAACTGAACCACTACATCAAATGCAACATTTCACTGATGTTCTTCTCCTGGCTTATTTGCGTTTAGGTGCACAGACAGAGGAGGAGGTGTCATCATCATCACTCGTTGTACTGCCAGCCAGACAGAAGTCCTGCTGCGCATCACGTCCACGTGTGACCAGAACTTGTTGTGCATCTGCGTCCTGCCTGACATCTGAAGAAGATGGCCCCAAAGAAAGGTACCAGGTCCAGTACAAAGAAAGTTGCCGGTGAGAAGAAGGAACAGAAAAAGGAAGTGCCATTAACCACGACTGGTGTGCCGGCCAATGTTTTTTTTGGCACCAAAAAAGTTACGCCTGCAGCAGCGTTGTC
Source organism: Triturus cristatus (assembly GCF_964204655.1). Classification (NCBI taxonomy): domain Eukaryota; kingdom Metazoa; phylum Chordata; class Amphibia; order Caudata; family Salamandridae; genus Triturus; species Triturus cristatus. The sequence goes on along the minus strand of NC_140586.1, from coordinate 991,735,892 downwards.
CGGGAACCAAGCTGGGAGCAGCACCTCAGCACCAACGGTCCAACCCCACCAACCTAGGCCCAAGGCCTTGAGTGTCGCAGAGGTAGCCAGTCTACTAACGAGCAGCGATGTTGAAATGTCATTATCGCAAAGTAGTACACAATTAACGCAGGCGGAAACGCAGCAGATAAGTGTGCAGCCACAACAAGAACAGCAGCAGCCTCAACAAGAACAGCAGCAGCCACAACAACAGCCCACTATAGTAGTTGTTGCTCCTGACGTAGGGGCATTTCAGGAAATCGAGCTTCCTGCAGACAAAGTGGAGCAAACCACTGTTTCAGAAGATCTATTGTCTTCCAGACCACCAGCAAGGAAAAGGAGGCTTAGTCCATCATCTTCTTATTCAAGCCCTGCTTCTGATGAACGTGATGCCACTGGGCAGCCACCAGCTCAGTCTGAGAGTGATGCACGCCACAAGACAATGCTTCTGAAAAGGAACGTCCCAGAAAAACTTAGAGTTATGGAGGAAGATGCAGAAGAGGGGGGTGATGTTGATGAAGACGAGCCAGTCATCACGCACATCACTCCCGCCCCAAAGGGATTGGAGACCAACATTCTCACCCTATCCAGAAAGGCTGCTACTGAGCGGGATGTAGCACGAATATCACCAACACAGGTTACACCACCACTACCTCCAGATGCCATATTTTCCAAGGCCCGGCAGGGACCTACATCCAGCTCAACCATCTCAGTAGGTAGTGGTAGTAAAAGTCACAGTGTAGCTGCACAGAGTCACATTCCAAGCACACCCTCCAGTTCATCTGGTATTGAAAGTGGCACATCCAGCAGTGCCAGAAAGTTCTCCTCCCCAGTTTTGGACTTTTTTTCTGTTAGCACCAAGGAGGAGAACGTTGCTATATGCTCAATTTGTCAACAAGGTGTTTGTCGGGGTAAGCTTGGTACAAACTATGGTACCGGAGGACAAGCAAGTCATCTCAGAATACACCACACTATCGTGTGGGGAATCACATACTTCAGTTAAAAGAAAGTAGAAAAATTCAACCCATTGAAGTTGGTCAGGAAGAATCAGGGGGCGATATTATTGAGGTGGAAGGTGAAGAAGAGGGAGGCATTTCTAGCCCTATCCCCAGTATTGTAGTGGTACCGCCCACATCCTCCTCAGTAACATCTGAGTGGCACCGCAGTAAGAGCCATACTCAGAGTTAGGCTGAGACACCAAGGCGACCGAGTACCGCAATGAGACAAACTGCATCATTGAGCCTAAGTAGGCTAATGAAAACAACAGCACCACAAAGGAAAGTAATCCAGCCTACCATTGAGAGCATGCTTAGGTTGGAGGGGCAGTTCCAACGCAACCACCCAACGGCACGGTTGTACAATGCGAAGCTGGCTAAAATGTTAGCGCTGGACCTTCTCCCTTTTTCATTTGTGGAAGGGGTGGGTTTCCTTGAATTTGTGTCAGCCATCTGCCCTAAATGGAAGGTTCCCAGCTGGTCCTATTTCGCAAGAATTGCTGTTCCGGCACTACATCATGATGTGCTGGAATTGGTTGGACAAGCTTTGCAGCAGAGTGCTGTTCACAATATCCACCTGACAACAGTCATGTGGACCAGTTGCCAAGCCACAGATTACATGTGCATCACTGCACACTGGGTCTCTTTTGTGGGGGTCAGAGATAAGCTTTCTGAACGAGGTGCTGTTGACACAGCTGCGATTTTTGAAGGTACTCGGAAACATGCAACTGTAGCCATGTTCGCCATGGAGAAATCTCATACTGCTGTAAACATTTTGCAAGAGTTTTGCAGCAAGTTTTTTGAATGGCTGCGCCCAAGAGGGCTTAGTATTGGTTTTGTTGCCACAGACAATGGCAGTAATATACTTAAGACCATGGATCTTGGTTCCTATTTCAGGGTTCCGTGTTTGGCGCACTGCATAAACATTATAGTTCAAGACTTTCTGAAAAAAGAACCCATAGTCAGCAACTTACTGGCCATCTGCCAAAGAATATGCACTCATTTCAGCCATTCTTTTAAAGCTCGGAAGCAGCTGAGGATCATTCAACATGAATATAGGATGCCAGTCAAAGCACTCATTCAGGAGGTGGCAACACGTTGGAACTCAATGTATTACATGCTTGATCATCTGTTTGAGCAGTACAGGCCACTCAATGAATATGTCTGGCAAAGACGGGATGCTACTGTGAAAGGCATGACCCATCAGATGGAGCAATGGGGCCTAGTTAAATGCCTGACTGAGATGCTTCGTCCTTTTGAGGTCTTCACACGTGAAGTCAGCAAGGAGGACTGTACAATGGGCGAAGCTATCCCATTATTGCAAATGCTAGAGCATCAGCTGAAGAAGGTGTCTGAATCATACAAAGGTGTAGAGGACAAAAAGGGAGCCTATGTATTGGTGGAGAGCTTAGCCTGTCACTTAGCTGAAAATACAAGGAAATAAAATAACATTTTGTCACAAGAACATTACATTTCTGCCACAATTCTGGATCCACGGGCAAAATTTGGACTGAAGACATTCTTTCCTTTTTCAGAGATTGATGTTGCCCGCTACAAAACTTGGATAGCTGAGACAGCGAGTAAGTTGGAAAATGAGCGGCTGCTAATTAAAAGCCCACAAGAGCAACCCACAAGAAGTACTGCAGCAGGGCATGCAGCATCAAGTGCAACTTCGGAGGCTGAGGGCAGTGCGTTTGGATCACAACACTCACCATCACCATCGACAACAGCAAAAATAACTGGATCATTAGGCCCAGTAGAATCGTTAGACTATTGGTATGTACAATTAAGCATGAATAAGGACAGTGCTGATGCACAAAGAAAAGAGCCTGAAAGCTTAGCAGCAATACCCCTGAACATTGAGCGGATGGTCCAGGCCTATCTGGATGACCCAACAGAGGTGTACATTGATCAAAACCCATTGCAGTATTGGTATAGGAAAAGGTCTGAATGGCCACTGCTCAGCAGGCTGGCGATAAGCTATCTGGCTTGCCCTGTCGCAAGTGTCTCTTCCGAACATGTTTTCAGTGCTGCTGGTTCCATTGTAACAGTGAGAATGACCAGTCTCTCACCCAAAAACGTGGAGAGGTTAACAATGATCAAAATGAATCAGCACTTCATACCACTGAATTACACAATACATGAAGCAAGGGAGGAAGATGAGGACAGCGGCTCAGGTGACAGATGTAGTGTGTCACATGATTACCTACTAATGGCTGAACCCCCAGAGTTTGAGGACGAGCTATACTTCCCTGACAATTAGGCTTGCACTTACTGTCTTCCTCCCTTTTTTCCCCTTCATTTGTGTGTCTGTCATTCCGGTTACAAACTTGTGAATCACAACAAATCCATTACCACCGTCTTCTACTCTTCTTATTTAATGTACAAGTTTCAGGTGTCTGCAATTTGACAGTACAGTCCTCCGAATCCAGCTCCTCCGCTCCATCATACTGAATCTCCCGCCTAAATCCATTGCCCTCATGAATGATGATTGGATGATGGAAAATAGAGGAAAAAATAAAAACTTTCCTAGTCCCGCCAAAAGAAGTGGAGCATGAATCAGATGACTACTATAGCTATCCTCCTTTCAGAGCCGAGAGAGTCTGCCCATTAACTGAAAATGAGATGGAACAGGTAATGATTGATGCCATGCATTGGACGCAGAGTCGCAAACTGAGTGATGTTGTTGTTGGTTGTTGTGCATGAAGTTATGTCATTGTGCACTAATCATCTTTCTACAGTACACACTAAACGTAACTCAAGGTGAATTTTCTCCTTCTTGCAAATAAGAAATTTGTACTTCTCCTGAAGATAGATACATTGCTTTTGATTGAATACAGGAAGGGGACTCAATCTGCGCACGGAGTATGATTGACAGCACCGTCCATGCTGATGATGGCGAAAAAGACGGCCCGTTAACTTAAGATGAGAGGGAACAGGTAATGAAAATTAATGGCATGCTTTGGACACCTGACTCTGAGCGATTGGTGTTTGTGTTTTTGTTGTTTGTTTGTTGTGCACAAAGTGAAGTCAAAATGTACTAGTAGTCTTACTGTACACACTAAAGAGTGACTCAAGTCAATAATATTTCTACTCGTGTTGTGTAATAACAAAATTTTACTTCTACTGCAGGCCGATCTTCACAGTCAGTCAGTACAAGTATCAGAGATGATTGATGGAATAATAAAAAGTCAGGAGGACATTTCATGAGTGGCATAAAAGCCTAAAGGTAAACACGTCAACAACAACCACAGCAGACCGAAATGTCTGTGTAGAAGTGGAGTTGAGTGTAGCGGTGGGATGACTGCGGTGCATTGATTTACTAACTTAAATTGTAAAATGCTATGTTTGGAATGGATATGTGCTTTGCCTTTGTCCAACTCTTTAAAAAAAAAAAGTACTCTAAACGGAGGATGAGCTAAGCAATGTGCCGTCAGGCCTGTCACTGTGGGCCTGCTCTGACATGTTGTTGTTGAAAGTCAATGCTAGAAACAGACTAGAGTAGAGATGATGCATACATAATAATAATAACAAATATTTTGTGATTGGTAATTAATTTTAATAATTTTTGTATTGGTATTAATAATTAAATTATTTTAATAAAAATATTAAATTATTATTTTCCCTACTACTGCACTCACTGGAGTGGGAATAGTAAATTTTACCCTCCCGCTATCCAACGTTTTCCCTACTGTTGCACTCTTTGGAGTGGGAATAGTAATTTTTACCCCTACGCTATCCAACGCTTTCCCTACTGTTGCTCTCACTGGAGTGAAAATAGTAAATTTTACTCTCCCGCTATCCAACGCTTTCCCTACTGTTGCACTCTTTGGAGTGGGAATAGTAATTTTTACCCATACGCTATCCAACGCTTTCCCTATTGTTGCACTCACTGGAGTGGGAATAGTAAATTTTGCCCTCCCGCTATCCAATGTTTTCCCTGCTGTTGCACTCTTTGGAGTGGGAATCATAAATTTTACCCCTACGCTATCCAACTTTTTCCCTACTGTGGCACTCTGTGGAGTGGGTATAGTAATTTTTACCCCTACGCTATCTGACGCTTTCCCTATTGTTGCACTCACTGGAGTGGGAATAGTAAATTTTACCCTCCCGCTATCCAACGTTTTCCCTACTGTTGCACTCTTTGGAATGGGAATAGTAATTTTTACCCATACGCTATCCAACGTGTTCCCTATTGTTGCACTCACTGGAGTGGGAATAGTAAATTTTATCCTCCCGCTATCCAACGTTTTCCCTACTGTTGCACTCTTTGGAGTTGGAATAGTAATTTTTACCCACACGCTATCCAACGCTTTCCCTATTGTTGCACTCACTGGAGTGGGAATAGTAAATTTTACCCTCCCGCTATCCAATGTTTTCCCTGCTGTTGCACTGTTTGGAGTGGGAATAATACATTTTACCCCTACGCTATCCAACGTTTTCCCTACTGTTGCACTCTTTGGAGTGGGTATAGTAATTTTTACCCCTACGCTATCTGACGCTTTCCCTATTGTTACACTAACTGGAGTGGGAATAGTAAATCTTACCCTCCCGCTATCCAACGTTTTCCCTACTGTTGCACTCTTTGGAGTGGGAATAGTTATTTTTACCTCTACGCTATCTGACGCTTTCCTTACTGTTGCACTCACTGGAGTGGTAATGGTACATTTTACCCAGCCGCTATCCTACGGTAAAAATATTGATTATTTTGTATTAATATTACGTTTATATATATCTATTAAAAAATAAAAATGTAAGTTTATTTTTTTGAAGTTACATTTCTTATTTATTATTTTTAAGGTTATTTAAGTATTTTAAAATATATTTTAGTTAATTATATTTATTATTTTATTATTTTTACATTACTTTTAATACATTTAAAAAAATTCGATATTTTGACTGACTATATTTTTTACAACGATATTTTAGACTCGATATTTTTGTACTTACCTGTTTGTAGATAGGAATTCGATATTTTTGCATTCGATATTTTGGCATCGATATTTTTGTAGGTCTATATTTTGGTAGTCGATATTATGTCAGTGATACACTAATACATGTGGTCTGTCTTCATACCCTTTTTCTTTATTTTGTACAGAGTCTTTCAATAGATGAATGGTTATACGGTTGTCACTATTAGGTTTGCCTTCTTATCGCCAGTAATCCTACTGATCTTGTGTTCACCATGTGTTTTTTCTGACCACTGAATTAGTTCATTGTTTTCTTGAACAGAATGTCTTATGCTCAGCTCTTTAGGATACGTGCAAAAAGGAAACTAGGCAAGGATAGAAGGTGGGAGGACAGAATAGGGAAGCACGCATGGAAGGAAGGGTTAAGGAGACTGAGCAAGAGTGGTAGAAGTCGCCTTGAAATACTTTTTCTTTGCAATGAAGTCTTAGGAAGAATAGTCAATACTCTTACTTGTCTTTGGTCTTCTAGGTTTTAACCCACTCGCTCACCCAGTGCTCAACGGTAAGCCTACCTGAGCGAGGAACAGCGGGTTGCCTCTGACAATTCCTTTGGATATGTTTACTGTTCCAAGTTCCTGAAGCGGAAACGGCTGCTCTAAAACTGTGGACACCGCTCTTCCTACTTACATCTGCTGAGCTCATTCGTACACCCGCACTATGAATTTCGTTTAGTGGAGAGACTCTGATAGGCGCTACAGAATTTACTGAATAGTAGTGCGACTGAGGGAAAATTTCCTCTCTCGTCAGAATTCAAATTGAATTGCGCAATAGAACGCGCACGCACTGTGGAGGAAATCTCGTGTCGCGCGAGATCTGCGAATGCCTGGTGCTAGTACATCATGAGAGTTGAGAAACAGGGCGGCCAGCTTAAAAGGGTCAATACTGCCTCAAACATTAACCCAGCAGTTGCAACAAGAGGGTTTCACAATGACCCTACGTTTCCCAACTTGATTATTCATTATAGAAATGACGTTTACGAGATTCCTGACAGTACCCCCTCTCAATGACCGATTTATCGGTTTTGGTTTAAATGGGTGTTGCAAATGGAAACGTTTTATATACAAGGGAGCATGAACCTCTTCTGCTGGTTTCCAGGATCTCTCTTCAGGACCGTACCCCTTCCAATCAATTAAATAGAATAATTTCCCTCTAATCTTTTTAGAATCTAAGAGTCCTTTTACTTCGTACTCTAAATGTTCCTCGACTTTTAAAAGGGGCGGTGGTTTGCCCAATCGGAGATTTGATGCCACAGTCTTTAAAAGGGAAACATGAAAGACCAGATGAATTCCTAAGTGGGAAGGTAGTTTCAATATGACAGTTACTGGGCCTAATACCTGTTCTATGGGAAATGGACCCATAGAGGCATAACGAGGCTGAAATTTTCGATTGCCTTTCAATCTGAGGTGATGTGAAGACAACCAAACTGAATCTCCCACTTGATATTTTTGTGCTCTCTTTCTATGCCTGTCTGCTTGTCTCTTATAACTTTCTTTTGCTTTTAATAAGTTAGATTCTGCTGACCTATGAGCTGAGGATTATTCTGTGAATAGGTCCTTAACCGCTGGAACTCCAAAATCTCCTTGAGTTGTGAAAGGATTTGGATGTCTCCCAAAGTTCAAAAAGAATGGGGAATATCCCAGGGAGACATTCTTCACATTGTTTTGTGCAAATTCAGCCATCCACAGCAAATCTGACCATTCACCTCCCTGATCCAGAAGTAACAGCCAAAGGTACTGTTCTAGCTCCTGATTCACCCTTTCGGTCTGACCATCTGTCTCAGGGTGGTAACTAGTGGAGTGTCTGACCTCCACTCCCAAACCTTTCACAAAAGCCCTCCAGAAATGGGACACAAATTGGGGGCCTCTGTCTGAAATTAAAATCTTGAGAATTCCGTGTATCTTCACTATATGATCACTAAAAAGCCTAGCTAGCTCTGAAGACGAAGGAACCCCTTTTACTGGAATAAAGTGACTCATCTTAGTGTTGGTGTCTACTACTACCAAAACAGTGTTGTAACCTCTACTCAATGGTAGTTCCACTATCACATCTAAAGTGACAGTATGCCAAGGGTGTTTTGGGATAGGTAAAGTTTGCAGTAACCCCTGTGGAGCCTGTCTATTGGGTTTCCCTCGGGCACAAAGTTCACATGAATTCACATATTGTTTAATCTGGGGTTTCATGCTGGGCCATCAGAAGTAACGTTGAATCAGATCTGTAGTTTTCAGGGTCCCCTTTGCCCAGCCAAAGGATGATCATGACAATCTTTCATAACGCGTTCTCAAATCTCAGCAGTCGGCACATAGAGGGCACCATTATGATATGGTAAAGAGTCTACAATCTCCCTTCCATCTTCCTGACTTGCCCACTCCGTCATTTCAGATGAAGACATGTGTTTCCCAATCTCTTCTTTGTAATTAACTAATGAGAGAGCACATACAATCTTTGATTCTGGAATGATTGGCTGTGGATCCACCGGGTGTTCCGTGACTTCAGTCTGTATTCGGAATAAGGCATCCGCCTTGCCATTCTTGTTTCCTGGGCGGTAGGTAATTACAAAATCGAAATCTGCAAAATAAAGGGACCATCGCAATTGGCGAGGAGTTAAAGTTCTTGCGGACTTGAGGAATTGTAAATTCTTATGATCGGTAAAGACAGTAACAGTATGCCGAGCCCCAAGTAAATAGTGTCTCCATTCAACAAAAGCATCTTTAACCGCCAATAACTCCTTCTCCGCAATGGTGTAATTAATCTCAGCTGGACTTAGCTTTCTAGAATGATTCGCCACAGATGCAATTTCCCAGTGGTTTTGTGCCGCTGTGACAAGACCCCACCGATAGCTTGATCTGAAGCATCTGCTTCCACATAAAAAGGCTCGGTTGGGTCTGCATGAAGTAAGATTGGGGCTGAGGTGAAACTTTTCTTAAGATACTCAAAGGCGTGTTCTGCCTCAGTTGACCACTGGAACTTAAGACCCTTCTTGAGCAATCTGGTAATCGGTACTATTTTCTGTGAAAATCCTTGAATAAATCTGCAAAACCCAGGAGCTCTGGATTTCTCTTACATTCTTAGGTGGAGGCCATTCTACCACAGCTTGAACCTTCTTTGCGTCCTTTGTGATTCCTCCCGGAGACACTAGGAATTAAGCCTGGGCAAAGCACTACGCTACGCTCGCGTAGTTTGCGAAGTTCGCGCTACTTCGCACTACGCGAACTGCACGCAGCACAGTGCGAACACGCGTAGCGTAGTGTTGAGTAGTGCTGCGGTCATTTTTTGCTTGCTCGCGGTCCTCAACGTCAAGTTGCCGACCGCGAGCAAGCAAAATGACATACCGGTGAGACTTTTTCCTTGTTCGCGATCAGCAACATCAAGTTGGCGATCGCAAGCATGGAAAATAAACCTCCCGGCGAGATTCCCAACGTGAGGAGGTCAGGTTTCTCATTGCGAGTGGTCGCGTATGCTCGCAACCGCTCGCGATGAGAAACTAACAGTTTGCGTTGAGAAAGCTGCCGCTCGAGTAAAAATCTACTCGAGCAGCAGAAAACTACAGCTCGCACTGTGCAAGATGCCATTTTCAATGATTGCACAGTGCCGGTTGCTTGTCCGCACTGTGCAATCATTGAAAACGACATCTGGCACAGTGCGAACAAGGTACTACGCAGTTTGCGAAGTGCTACGCGTAGCTCGCGTAGTACGAACTGCACTTTGCGTAGCTTCGCGAAGTGCTACTTTGCGGACTACGCCCAGGGTTACAAGGAATCCCAAAAATTCCACCGACTGTACACTGAAGGCACATTTTTCAAGTTTCACATAAAGTTGGTGTTGACGTAAACTCTCCAGAACGGCCTTAACATGTCCTGAGTGTTCGTGAGGATCCTTTGAGAAAATCAAAATGTCATCTAAATAAATGACAGCTATCTTATCCAACAGATCTCCCATGATGTCATTGATGAAGTGCTGGAAAGCCGCTGGAGCATTGCATAGGCCAAATGGCATAACCTGATATTCATACAATCCATATTTGGTTCTGAAGGCGGTTTTCCATTCATGCCCCTCCTTCATACGAATGAGGTGATAGGCCCCTCTTAGATCTAACTTGGTGAATATCTGGGCAACTTTTATCTGGTCCAGAAGAACTGAGATCAACGGCAGTGGATAACGATTCTTGATGGTTGCCTGATTAATTGCACGATAGTCTATGCATGTTCTTAAGGACCCTTCTTTCTTCAGAATGAAGAACAGCGGCGAAGAGACCGCGACTGAGACGGTCTAATGAATCCGTTGGCGAGATATCGATCAAGGTATTCCTTTAGATAGCCATTCTCAGCTTCGGTCAAAGCATAAATCCTACTGCAGGGCAGAGGGGCTCCTGGTTCAAGGTCGATAGCGCAGTCGTAGGAACGATGCGGTGGTAACTTCTCTGCTTCTTGTTCACTAAATACTTCCTTGTATTCTTCATATTCTTTTGGAATCTCCAAGGTATCGATAACTGCAATGGATTCTCCACCAAAGGACAACAGAGTGGCTAACGAGGGTTCCAGAGTTTCTTTGGTGTGAGGGAAACAATGTTCTGAGCAAAAGGATGAATCCATGTTGACAGTTCGATTTTCCCAATCAATGTTGGGGTTATGCAAAGAGAGCCACGAAATTCCCAAAATAATCTGAAATTGGGGGGCATCAATTAAGTTAAATTGGATAATCTCTTGATAACCGTTAGACTGGATTAACTCCATCAATTTCGTATGATGTGTGAAGGGGCCCGAGGAGAGGTTGGTACCATCTACCGCTCTAACGGATTCTTTACGTTCCTTGAGTACTGCTTGAATTCCCATCTTCCTTGCATATTTAATATCGCAAAAGTTGCCAGTGGCGCCAGAATCGATCATGATTACCACTCCTGTGATTTCTTGTTTTCGGAATCTTACAGTCATTTGCAAGGTTAAATGTGGTGAGTTTGAAGGGTATTCATGATTTGATGACTTTCAGGAGTCTGGTTCTCTCTTTTCACCACCTGAGCGACTCCACCTACAGATGGTTTTGGGAGTTTCCGGAAACTGCGGTCTTAGGTCTCTTGGGACACACCTTCACGAAATGTCTAGCACCCCCACAATACATACAGAGCTTCTTTTGTCTTCTTTGTTCTTACTCTTCTCTGGTCAAAGGACCGCGAACAGATCCAATCTGCATTGGTTCTCCTTCCGCGGAAGTTCCTGCATTCTTACTCTGATCAGATCTTGCTTTATCAAACCGTGGAAAATTCCATCGCCAATCTATTGACTTCTTTTCTCCCTTTCTCTCCGAACTTCTGAAGTCAATCTCAAGAACTAAATCCACTAATTCTGAAAACTCTGTTGGTCGATTCGGAATCAATCCATTCAATTACGTTATAAGATCTTTGAATCCCAGACGCAGCTCTAACAACTTGTTATCTGTAGCTTGGGAAATTCTACGTCTATCAAAGATCCGAAGGAATTCTGCCTTCAATCGCTCAAAATCATATAAAAAGGGATCATCCCTCGAAACTAAAGGCATAGCCCAGTTTGCAGCATCCCCACTCAGATAGGATAAAATAAATGCTACTTGTGACTGAGCGTCTGGGAAGAGGGTGGGGCGACACATAAAATGTAGGGAGCACTGGGTAAGGAAGAGTTGGGCCTTCTGGGAATCACCACTAAATCTTTCAGGAGGGGCCAAAGGAATGAGCGGAGAAACAGAATGCACTACCTGTGCTACTGTGTCATGGTCTTGATCGGGTTGAATGTCATTAGGCAAGGTTTGTGAGAAGGTAGCCCCTGTTGTGATTTCACTAACTCTCTTGGAAAGTAACACAGTCTCTTGGCGGGAAGCTAGTATAGCCTGTCTTAAATTTTTGTTGTCTTCACTAAGTGTCCCAATTTCTTGCTGAATTCCCTCCAACATCTCTCCTAAAGCTTTTAAACTAAAACCCTCTGCCATTCTGCCCGGGTGAAAAAAGTTAAAAGTGATCTCTCTACACTGCCCCCTGCAGGAGAGGAAATCAAGTTTCCTTTCCTTGGGTACTGCCGAGCAAATGAATCTGTTAGAAATACGTGGCCACAGAGTGAAGTAGGAGTAAGTAAGAGTAAGTACATGATGTGATATCAAGCTTGCATATGAGATACACAGAGATGATTCTGCCAAATAAAATCTATATAGTCCATTCCTTTACCTGTAGTGCAGTCCATTAGATTGATTTTCCTCAACGTCTAATTACGGAAGCCATAATAATATATTAATATCAGCATTTCATACATATTACATGTGTGACTGATGTGGGATCTTATTTATTGTTCATCTGCCTCATTGGAGAGAGGGTAGAAAGAGAAATGCATTGGGTGGGCCATTGGAATTAGAAATAAATAATTATCAACTACAGCAGCAGACAGTAGCAAACTAGCAGAGGCACTGGCTAGTTTGCTACTGTCTGCTATTTTAGCACCACACGCAACTTGTACCCCATATAATGCATAATGTTGTACTCATCTATGGGAAGTCCTTTATTTTCAACTCAAAGGGTCAGACTCTGTTCATAGTTACTTGAAAAGCCATTAGACAAAAATATAAATAAAATCACTCTTTTTTTTAATCCTGTGATGTTATTCTCTGCCTGTTACTTTCTGCCACACAGTTAGTGCTTTTTTACATTTGGCAACATGTGTGGCTAAAACATAAAATTGTCCTTGTGACTCTCCTATCATAATCACATCAAATAAATTCAAATGGCTGTAAGGGACCAGCAATGTGCCACCCAGTTATTTAAAACAATGTTTTACACAGAGCATTATTTACATTTTGTCTTTTTTGTTTTTCTCAAAATTGCTGCTCCTGTCGGTCCAGCTAGACCACCCGACAGCCTGGAGAGGGGGTGCCATTTGCAGAGGCTGAAGTATATCCATCAGGAATACCAGCAGCTGGTGGTCCTGGAAGAGGAGGAGAAGGATATAAATGTTGAACAGCCAGTCCCCTCCAGCCTCCCGGATAGCCTATCGCTGGTGCTGCCGCCAGCCAACTGCTGCCAACTCCCAGCCAGAATAGCAACACGCCATTGCTGTGCAGCATCCTGCAGCGGCTGGACACTATTGAGGGCCGGCTCACCTCGATGGAGCTGATCATGGACCAGCTCCAGGCCAATGTTCACAAAGCCCTCTTTTAGACCTTTTTTGATTTTTTTTGTTTTGGTGGGAAGGATTTGTTGTTTGTTGGGGCTGGGTGGTTAGGATGCAAAGGCAGCTGGGACTGGAGAGACATTCTTGGACATTTTTAGTTTTGGGGCTTGGGTCAGTTTTGTTTGAGAGAGGGGTTGGCATGCTATTTGGGTAGAGAGGGTAGGTTGAGCTGTAAATAAATAAATGGGTCAACTATTTTTTCTGATGAAAATTAATGCCTGAAGTAGTTTATTTTACTTTTCCTTTGCACAGCTGCCTTCAAGGAGTATTACAAAGCCTATTTATGTGCTTGTAACTTAAGAGAGAGTGGACCACTTAGTTACAGGGTCGAGGCTTTTACTTCTCTAACTATCTTGACCATTATGAGGAATGCTGCTGTGATGACCTAGATTGTGTTGAAATTCTGACATATCTAGAAAAAAACAGTAGCAGTTAATATATTTCTTACTAAGTTAAATTAAAGTCTGGAGTCAACAAGCTTAGGTTAGGCCTGAATGATGATCACGCTGACTACTGATGTTCTAAACAAATATGGAAATGAGGAAGTTGGTAACGGGCTGGTTTGGGCGGCTGATTTGAAGATTCTACAGTAGGTTGGTGTTGCTTTCACCACATCTGCCGCATCAAGTGTGTGGTCCATTGATGGTGTAATTTAAGCCACAGCTCAATAAATAAAACAACTTGGGGGGGAGAGGGTTAGGGTTTGATGAATGGATGGGTAATGGGATAGGGAAAAGTTTGACAAAGACAAACACTACAACACAAGGCCAACATTCATCTGGGCAATTAGCAGCAGCACATAATTTGCCATCAGTCTGTTGTTAGAAGGAAACAAAGGAATGAGCACAGATACAAACTCACTATAGGGGTTCTAGAGGGAGGAATTATTACCATCCACATTACCACTCCATATGATCTGAACGCACAAAAAGGTCCCCGGATGGTGGACCCAAGCTACTCACCAAAGAATCAAAGTGAGGGGGGAAGGAGCCAACACACACCTGTGTTAACACGAGAACCCTCACTCACCCTAAGGTGACATGCTTCATCATTGGGCTCCCTTTTGCACACTGGGACCGCAAGGTACCCAATGTGGGCTACAATTCCCCCACAGGAGAGGAGCGTGAGGTGTGAATTAAAACTAACTCCTGGTTGACAGGGTCAATCCTTTATTGATGTTCCTAGTGGATAGATTATAATAAGCGCAGTGATAATAGGGATAGAGATGTTCTCTATTTGGATAAGGTCAACATTTTTCTGCCTCAATAGACCAAAAAGGTTCTTAGCATTCTTTAGGACCATTCGTTATGTCCTCGCTTTCAAACATACAAAATAAAAGAAGACATCCTCTCGAAGGCGTTAAATCTGAAGATGGCTTAGATGGATGGAGTAAGCTTTGAAACAGGACCTAGGGAAACTGCTTGAACCATTGAGGAATTTAGTAGGCCTGGGCGAAAATTTCGTTCCGTTCGCGGAAATTGCGATAATTTGACATTTTCGCGTTCCGCGGAGAGCGCGAAAATGTCAAAAATTCCGGTTTCCGCAGCTTGGCGATAATTTGTTTCTTGCTCGCGCTGTAAAATAATACAATCTTGCGCGCGCGCGATCGCCTTACCTGAATCCCTGCGTTCGCCAACAAGTTTTCTTGATCCGGTCGCGTTCTCCATGAGATGTTGTATGTTTTTAGCCATTTGCGCTGTCTCGCGACAGTTCGCGCCCGCAGTGACATCATGCGTCGCGCGATTACGTCTTTCTTCTCGCGATCATGCACCGCGAGACAACTCAAAGCAAGATGGCCGCGCCCGCAAGCAACCACATGGGTAAGTTGGCGACCCGCAACCATGCAGACAATCTCGCGAACATGACGGAAAAAAACTTCCGCATCTTCGCTATATTTCCGCTTGTTTGCGATAATTTTAAACATTTTCGCGATAATTTGCGAAAGTTAATTTCGCAAATTCCGCCCACCCCTAGAATTTAGGCAGCACGTCGCAGTTGAAATTCCCTGCTACACTGCGAGTGATGCATAAGGAATAAAATGCAGAATTTTCCGCTACTTGCAGAAGTGAAAGAATTCATAAAAACTATCTCTGAAGCTGGGATTAGTTAGAGAGGGATGAGAGATGAGGAGAACATCAGGTATGAGGGAGTGGTGAGTTAGTCTCAGTTTTAAAAGACTGCTTTACCCCCCATTTTCCCCTTCCATTTTCCAACAGGGCTGCAGTAACATTGATCCCTAAATAGAGAAACCCTTTAAATTCATGTGATTCTTACAGGCCCATTTCGCTATTAAATTGCGATTATAAAATATCTACAAAATTAGTGGCAGAGAGGCCAGATGGTGTGGTGGGGGGGCTCCTACATGAGGATCAGAAAGGTTTTGTCAGGGGATGTGGGATCCATGAGCTAACATTAGTCTAATTGAGGCAATTGATATAGCCACTCTTTTCAAGGTCCCCTTTGCAGTCATGACAATAGACACCACTAAAGCTTTTGACATAGTTAACTGGGCCTAACTTCAGACAATATTTAAGATGTGTAACTTTGGTGAGAACTTTTGTAGGACCTGAGCAAAAATATACAGAGAACCAAGGGCCGGAGTTTTGGTGAATGGCAATTTCTCTACGCCTTTCAATATCTCAAGAGGAACTAGACAAGGATGCCCTCTATCTCCTCTGCTTTTCAATGTGTACATCTAACTACTGGCAACTAAGATCAGGAAAGAAAATGGAGTACCCCCTTTAGGTATGAGGGATGGGAGAAAATGGTGGCCCTATATGCAGACGATCAAATGGTATACACTTCAAACCTCCAAGTTTCTGTTCTGCTGATAAACGATTTAGCATTACAGTTTGGTCGCTTTGCAGGATATGCAGTGAATAGGAAAAAAACTGAGATAATGTCCTGGAACTCAGATATGAATCATGGCACTGTTAAAAAAGAGATGAGATATTTAGGCGTTAGAATCACACAGGATATTGAGACAATCTCGGAAGTAGACTTCTTCAGGGTATTGAAGGAAACATGTAATTTATTGTTAGGTTGGTCACTCTTACCAATGACGATTCTTGGAAGAATTAACCTAGTGAAAATGTCAATCCCCCCTGAATTAACTTTCCTATTCCAGACGATTCTTCAAAGCTTCAAAGAGGAGTGGCTCAAAAAAATGCAGGCTAAGATTAGAAGCATTATCTGGGCTTCAAAGGGATCTCAGATTGCCTGGAAAAAGCTACTGAGAAAGAAAGAAAAGTGTAGTTTATGTTTGCCGGCACTTTCCTACTTTGCATGGGCATTTTTATTAAGAAATGGGAGGATGCTTTTAAAATAACCAGATGGCTCAGACATTGGGGACAAGGTTTCATGTATCAATTCAGAGGTCCCAGATATTTTGTTAAAAGTGCTTAAGATCCTACAGAGCCCAGCATTGACATGGTATAAGATCAGAAAGGAGACAAAACTCGCCTATTATAGTGGGCTGGCTCCAATATGGAACCCTTCTGGCTCACCTGAGTGGATCAAGGACATCTTGGCAGCCCCTTTGACAGAGGCAGGGGTGGTGAGATGGGGACAGCTGTTGGAAGATGGAAGGTTGGTCCCTTGGGTCAACTGGTCGGACATAACTAATAATAAGCTGTGGAGGTTTAAATATCTCCAAATTAAAACCAGGCACCTGTCAGCCATGGTGGAGATAGGATCTTCAAATGATCTGGAATCGAGTTTTGTCAATGATGTGTCAAGAAAGAAGGAGGTGGCTTGCTGGTACTGTCTACTGGTGTACTTGATGGATGGTGACTTCAGTCTACCAAATGACATGTGGGGAAAGACCTTGCCAGGGATGCATCTCAAAGATCTATAGCAAGGATCTTATAACATTCTGTACTCCACGATACATCCTGCAAACTTTAACGAGGAACCACATCTTTTGTCTTCATAGGGCATATTGGACACCCCTAAAGCTTTCTAAATTGGGGAGGGAACAATGCCGAAGTGTGAAAAAATGCAGCCAAGAGAAGGTGAATGATATCCATATGTTCCTGGAATGTCCTGTTATTCAACTTTACGGGGCTAACGTGAGTAGATGTAGGTCAACTATACTCAGCATGGCACTTGAGTGAAGCCCAGCCTTTGTATTCTTTGGGTTTCCATCACAGCATGAGATGTTGCCAATTGATGTGAAAGAGCTGGGTTTTTACCTGATTCTCCTCACTCAGAGAGAGATCTGAAAGAAGTGGATAAGCAACCTACATCTGACTGAAGCAGACTTGGTTACGTCTGTTAAATACACAATCAGGTGGGACAGAGTATCGGCAAATAAAATAAATGAATTCTGGTTCCCTTTTCTAAATTGGCTAGATATCTCTGATTCAAAAGCACTCTGTCTGCGGTAGATTCTAGTCCGTTGATTATGCTTCTTCACTATTGGTCCTCTCTACTTCTCCGGTGTGGTTTGCAGGCAGCCTTTTTGGTCAGAGCAGCCAACGGAAGGAGAGGTGCTATGGGACTTGAACTATCCTTAGATTTAAACAAATATCTATGGCATGTGCTGATCAAGAGGGCCCTAGAGTTTTTTCTGTTTTCCAGGGCGAATGAGGAAAAAAAAATGAAAGGCATGGGGAACAAAGAGAAGACATGCAGGCCTATGCAAAAAGCACACTGGATGCCTACGCAAAATTGCCACCAGCCACGTGGTCAAGCAGCAAGCAAGGAGGCATTGGGAACAAAGGGAAGACATTCAGGCCTATGACAAAAGCACACTGGCTTGCTACACAAAATAGCCGCCAGCCACACGGTCACAACAGCCAGAAAGAATGCATGGGCACAAACAAAGAAGACAAGCAGGTGTATGGGGAAAGCACACTGGCTGGATACACAAAATGGCCACCAGTCACATGGTAAGACAACAACAAAAACCAGCAAGGAGACATGGTCACAACAGAGAAGCCGTGCAGGTCTATGGCAAACGAAAACTGGCTGGCTACACAAAATGGCCACCAGCCACATGGTCAGAACAGCAACAACAACAACGAACAAGGAGGCATGGCCACATACAAAGAAGACATGAAGGCCTATAGGGAAAGCATACTGGCTGGCCACTCAAAATGGCCACCAGCCACATAGTAAAAACAACAGCAACCAGCAATGACACATGGTTATAAACAGGGAAGACATGCAGGCCTATGGGAAAATCACACTGGCTTGCTACACAAAATAGCCGCCAGCCACACGGTCACAACAACCAGCAAGAATGCATGGGCACAAACAAAGAAGACAAGCAGGTGTATATGGAAAGCACACTGGCTGGATACACAAAATGGCCACCAGTCACATGGTAAGACAACAACAAAAACCAGCAAGGAGACATGGTCACAACAGAGAAGACGTGCAGGTCTATGGCAAACGAAAACTGGCTGGCTACACAAAATGGCCACCAGCCACATGGTCAGAGCAGCAACAACAACAACGAACAAGGAGGCATGGCCACATACAAAGAAGACATGAAGGCCTATGGGGAAAGCATACTGGCTGGCCACTCAAAATGGCCACCAGCCACATGGTAAAAACAACAACAACCAGCAAGGAAACATGGTTAAAAACAGGGAAGACATGCAGGCCTATGGGGAAATCACACTGGCTTGCTACACAAAATGTCCGTCAGCCACATGTTCACAACCACTACAACCAGCAAAAAGGTATTTCCACAAACAAATAATACATGCAGGCCTATGTGTAAAGCACACTGGCTGGATATCCAAAATTGCTGCCAACCACATTATCAGAACAAAAAGCAAGAGACCTGGGAAACAAAAAAACACATGCAGCCTAGGGTTTACACTGACTATAAAAAATTGTGGCCTGTGACAAACACACATACACACACATTGGCCAGACAAAAGAGGCATGGTAACACAGAGAACACAGCATTAATTCAGAAATGCCACAAACTAAAATTTACAGGGCTAAAATTGTTTACAACAACACATATCCTCCAAAGGCATTACTCCATCTAACCACTATTTGCAGGGAAAAAAATGTTAAATACTACAAAAAACATATTTTGTTTTTTAATCCAATTCCATCCATGGCCTAAATGATGTTTCAATTCTGCAGGCACCACAGAAACAGTTGTATCACGCATCCGTGAATAGTACAGGGCCTACTGGCCGGAACACCCATTGGCAGACTAGGCCACAAAGTGAATTAAATCAATATTTCAAATTTATTAAAAAACAGGGAGAAAATGTAGTAAATTGTGCAACTTTTTTTCCTTCACAAAAGAAGAAAAATCAGATGTCAAAAAAATACCTAGACCCCTACTAAAACTGCAGGCCACCTACCACAATACATTTTAATAATCAAATAAAAGCACAAATAGATCCAGGTGCATGCCCTCAATCAACCAACACCCTTATACACCAGTTTTTCAACTTACTTCTGATATCATAAAAACAAAGTCTTTAAATCTAATGGTATATACGCAGCAGACAAGGAAAGTGATCCTTCCAGCTCCAAATCCCAATAAAAAGTGACCACAAGAGGGAAAAGACACTGGAGTATATTATCAAGACAGGCGATAAAATTATCGTCGCTTTAGCGCCAGAAAACTGCCGCTAAAATGGTGATAATGAACTTGATAATATTCTCTATGGAATTCCTATTGAAGCTCAGGTTAGATGTCCTTCACATCTAACATGAGCTTCTATTGGAATTCT
This sequence comes from Triturus cristatus, assembly GCF_964204655.1. Taxonomy (NCBI): domain Eukaryota; kingdom Metazoa; phylum Chordata; class Amphibia; order Caudata; family Salamandridae; genus Triturus; species Triturus cristatus. Next base: position 991,716,018 of record NC_140586.1, on the reverse strand, counting down.
CTGCAGCATATTATCAAGCCCATAATCGCCGTTTTAGGGGCAGTTTTCTGCCGCTAAAGCAGCGATAATTTTATTGCCTGGCTTGATAATATGCTCCTTTGGGAGGAGCCTGCTGGACAGGAAGAGGAATTTGGAGTCTCTGGGACACTTCGTTCTGGTTTGAAAAAAAACAATTTAAAAAATAGCTTCTCGCACAAAAAAACTCCAACAGCCAGTTCCAGAAGGAAATCCCCTCCAAATGCCTCTCAGCTGCATTCTCAAGCAGAAAAGCTGCTCGACCGCTCCGTCTGTGATCACGATCGGCACTAAGAATGCTAGATTGGTGAAGTTGCGGCTGGAAGCTGTGCAAGTGAATGCGAAGTCTACTTCACTGCAGATCACTCCATTCTTCACTACTTCACTGTAAGCCACTATTGTCAACGTTATTCCACTCTACACCACTCCACTCTACCATACTCCACTGTATGCCACTCCACTTTATGCCACTGACTCTACGCCACTAAACTCTGTTATTTCTCTCTATGGCAGTCCATTCTATGCCACTCCACTGTACGCTATTCCATTGTATACTAATACACTGTACGCCAATACACTTATCCCCACTGAAGCCTGCCTCACTCTACTCTTCGCTATTCTACCCTAAGCTACTGCACTCTGGAATGGGAGCACAGCTTGATTGCGGGGTGATCCACCCCACCCCCAATTTTATTTATGGGAAAATGTGTTCTCTGGTGTCTAGTGGCTTTGCTGCCCCCTTGAGCAGATCATGGATACACGGAAAGACTGTTGTGGTCATATTTAAGGTGTAGGCTGTGCCCAATGAGTGGAGGTGGGCGCCCCCACACCATGTAGCAATAATAAACAACTCCCTGGTTTCTTGTGGGCTTTAAACCCCCAGAGGGGATGATTGGGGTTAAAGAATTACTAACTGCCCATCAGGGAAGCAGATAATTTGCAGGGTGAGGGCTAGGCTTAATACCTGAAAAGGTGCCTTGTACATTTTCCAATTATAAAAATCCACACTCTAGTGTCTAGCAGAATTTCTGCCCGCATGGGGCAGATTTGAGGTAATTGCCTCTATCTTGTCCTGGGGGCAGAAAGCGTTTGGGCCCGGCAGTGAGGGTAGAAGCATTAGCTCATTGCTGGGGGGCCATCCCCACCAAATACAAGCCTTGGTGGTCTAGTGGGCTATTGCCCTCAGCTGTGGGGTATTTTGGCTGAAAACAGCTCCTATCGGCCCCCAACAGGGGACAGAAAGACTTCTCGTCTTAATTTGTGGGGGCTAGGTCTGTTTTCTGGGCTTGCCACCCGCATTAATTTCTCAAGGGAAGGAAACAAACCCTGGAGTCTCACATATAGGAGAGGGGGGAAAGGGGAGTTGGAGTGAGAAAGAAAAACTGCACTGATTCGTCTTCTTCTGACTGGATTCTACTTTTCTTCGTGTTGAACCCTGTAATAAATAATATTATTTGCATGTAACCTCAGACTTCAATTCCCATCAACTATATCCTTCACTTATACTTCTAAGTACCTGTCTTCCCACAGTGCCTCGCTGCTCTCTTGTTATGCTGATCAATACTTCTGGATCTAGCTCTATTCTATACTGGTCAGGTGTTAGCGTCGTCTAGAAGTATTTCTGTAACACAAATAATATGTAACCTCTTGCCTTAAAATATCTCCCATCACTATATTTCCCGCACGATACCTAAAGTTACCTGTGTTTTATCTGTGAGACGACTTAGTAGAGACTTTCTTTCACTTGTCCATAAGTTCTGTCTTTACTGCAGAAGAATATTTTAGGGTCAAGTAGCAGATGAAAGGACTAATGTAATTAATGTTGCTCTTGTATTATTGTCGTTGATGAAGAGGCAATGATGGTAAGTATAATTATATATATATTCACTGAAAAAACCATAGGTTTCAGTGGTGTTATAGTTAGCTGGACTTCTTCCATCGACCTTGAGATATACATATATAAAACATATTTAATTTTCAGAAAAACACACATTCACTGGATGATGTCATCAGTGATGTCATCAGTGATGTCATGAGTGATGTCACTGACCATGTCATGAGTGATGTAATATGTGACGTCATCAGCAGTGCATTGCAGGCGTGCGAGTTATAGTTAGCTGAACTAACTATAACGGGGGAATTTCAATGGTTTTGTACAAGTGAAAAGTCCAGCTAACTATAACACCCCTGAAACCTATGGTTTTTTCAGTGAATTTCTGAGGTTTTTTAAATGCTAATTCCTAACTATAACGTGCCTGAAACCTATGTTTTTTTCTGTGAATTTCAAAGGTTTCTTAAATGCTAATTTCTAACTATGCCTACAGAGATAGGACATGTGAAGAAAGAAGAAAAAATGCACAGAAAGAAAAATAAGAAGTGCAGAAAGAAGCAACAGAAGTCCTCAAAGACAAAGAAAAGTGCAGGAAGAAGGATAACGTGCAGAAAGAACAAAAAGAAGTGCAGAAAGAAGCAACAGAAGTCCTCAAAGACAAAGAAAAGTGCAGGAAGAAGGATAACGTGCAGAAAGAACAAAAAGAAGAGCAGAAAGAAGCCTTGTTGCAAAATCATCCTGTACCCACAACTTTTTCAGATGGATACTGGTGGTAACTGAGTCTGACTAACCAGTCCTAGAGCCAGTGCTATGTTAAAAGACACTTAGAATACAGTGAAAACACGTACATACACTAGGGAAATTTATGCGTTGGGGTCCCCCTGTGATTAGCATGACCTCCTCTGTAAGCCCCTAGTATATAATAGGGCAGGGGGATTAAAACTACCTCTTAAAACAGGCCACAGGGCGTTTTTGCACATGTTAACTCAAGCCCCGTCCCCTCCCTTCACCACTGTGTAAACACGCCCTGTGTCCGTTTTTAGTTGGGAGATTAAGTTCATTTGAATCCTGAGGGTCCCTAGGGTCCAACTTGCCCACTAGGTACCTCCAGTAAGTGCCACAGAGCTGCGTTGCAGAGAGGTGTAAAAAGTGGCACGGCCTGGACCACCTCTCTGCAATGCAGCTCAGTGGTGCTTACTGGAAGCACTTGGTGGGCTAGTTAGCCCCCAGGGGCCCTCAGTATTGAAGGGAAATTATATCACCAATTTAAAACGTGCCATAGTGCGTGTTTGCACACGTCACCTCAGGCCCCGTCCCCTCCCTTCACCACTGTGTAAACGCGCCCTGTGGCTGTTCTAAGTTGAGAGATTAAGTCCCCTTGAATCCTAAGGGTCCCTAGGTACCTCCAGTAAGCGCCACAGAGCTGCGTTGCAGAGAGGTGTAAAAAGGGGCTTGGCCTCAGAACACCTGTCTGCAGCGCAGCTCCCTGGCGCATACTGGAGATGCCTGTTGGGCTAGTTGGCCCTCAGGGATCCTCAGTATTGAAGAGGAATTAATTCCCCAACTTACAATTCGCCAGGGGTCGCGTTTGCAGAGTGCTGCAAGGAGGGGGAGTGGCCTCCGGCACGATGCCAGTCTTTTATTTATTTTAATTTTTTAAGAAGGGGGGCTGTGTGGTTCCCCTTCTTATTCTAATTTATTAGCCCTGATGACCCCATCCCCCAGGGCCTGTCTCCTAATTATATTTTTTTGACCCCAATCCCCAGGGCCGGCCACTGTTTTTTATTATTTTTAAAATATATATATTTATAGACACACCTAGGACATGCTGGACAAACCGTACGTACCTATCACCATGACGATTTGCGTGATATTCATTAAAAGGCAATGAATCCACGTGGAATGTATTTACACCACTAGTGAAGCTCTGACATGTCTGATGCCCTGCCGTGCCTAATCCCGTAGACACCCTTGTCGTTTATTTATACAAACATGGGTAGTTATTGACGGGCACATTTAATACACATGCACACCATTCAAAGGAGATTCGACAAAAATTCAACCAAAACTATGCAAGAAACCCCCCTCATGGTTAATAAAACACACATCCACTGCCGGATGTGTAATACTTTTTATTTTACTCTCTGGAAAGGGGACGAACATCACTTGAGAGTCACAGAGCGCTCCTGGCAGAGCCCAATGCTGTGTTACACCCACCATTGCCTGCTGAGTGCCACACACCTCTGTGTTGTATTCCACTAGCTAGTGCATATGCTATGACACTCTCTAGCCCATGTGCACTGTAACACCACCCCGTGAATATGTCATGCCACACTTGTCTTCGCACGGGTTATATTACCCCATCTAACGTGCCTTCCTCGATGCCTATGTTATAACGCACAGTGCTATGCCATACATATTACAATCTGGGATCCATATCTTTGTCACAGTGCATATGCAATGTTACACTCCCCAGCACATATTTTATATTACAACTTTTGAGACTAGTTAGGTTACACAACACTGCACTGTGCATATTACACTCCAAGGCGCATATCGCATAGCACGCGCTAGTGCCTGTGCTATTTCGCGCTCTCCAATGAATCTGTAATTGCGCACAATGTATTGCATATTATATTTCACGCCCGGTTCATCTTATATCACACTTTTTGGTGCATAGTTTATACCATACACTATATCTAGTTTTCATTTTCAATCCTGCTCTCAGGACTATGTTCTATATAACACTGCGTCCACCTACCCTTTTCACGGGCATTACATTTTGCGATAGGGGGTGGAGAGTCAGGGGGTGTTTCTGCCAAGTGAGCCCGGAGTCACAGTCACAAACGTCCTCTTCTTCCTGAATAAAAGTGAGATTATGCTGCATACTTGTTCATATTTTAAGTAGTTCGCACAGACACACGTTTTAAAAACAATAAAGTTCCTAATACCCGCCTTCTCTGAACAGTTAGCTTGCTGCCCCATCCCCCTCCTCCCTATCCTCTGTTTTGTGAATCCATGGACTAGCCTCCTCCCTCCTGCCATGCATGGTCTGATGTGCTGGCACTGCCCTCAATTCAGTATGATGTACCAGTCCACTCCTCCTGCCCTCCATTGCCCAATTCTATGCTCTATCATTGTCCTCCTGCTTAAACTCTGTTCTTAGCTTGCTGCCCCTATTCTCCTTCCCCCTGCCCTCCGATGTCTTTGTGCATGCCCCTGCTCCATCCTTTTTGCCCACCATGTTCCATGGACCTGCCACTCCTATCTACTCTGAGTGTTCTGTTGAGCTGCCACTCCCCTCCCACCTGCCTAGCATTGTCAGATGACTGTAACCTGTCCCTGCCACCTCCACCCTGCCTGTCCACATGCCATGCCCCTATCCTCTTCCTCTTGTCCTACATGGTCCATTGTACTGCCACACCCTTCTGCCCTCCCTGGTCTGTTGTGCTGCAACTGCTCCTCCTGCCTGCCCCGTGCGGTCTGTTGTGAGGCCCCTTCCCCTGAACTTTCTTGTCTGTGCACAGGTCCTGACCCTCCCTTCTATCCTCCATCGTCCTTTGTGCATGCCCCTGCACCCTCCTTCTTGCCCCTCATAGCCATTGTGCTGCCAATAACCCTCCCACTTGCCATCCATGGTCTTCTGTGCTGCCATGGCCCCTCCCACCTTCCCTGTGTGGTCAGTTAGCTGCCCCTGAGCCCCTCCCACCTTCCCTCCATGGTCTGTGTGTATGCCATCACAGTCTCAGTGTTTCTCTTCATGGTGTGTCTTGCTTCTAGTGCCCATCCTGCCTGACCTCCATGGCTATCTTGCTGCTCCTGCCCTGCCCTCTTGCCCCCAGCCCTCTGTTTACATGTGCAGACCCCTACTCCCTCCCTCCTGGCTTGTCTGTTCCATTGTAATGCCCCTGATCCATCCCTCCTGCCCTTTATGGTCTGTTATGCTGCAGCTTTCTCTCCTGTCTGTCAATTATGGTCAGCTAGCTACCATTGCCTCTTGCCCCTCTGTTCTCTTTTGTCCATGTGCATGGTCCTGTCCCCTCCCTCTTGCTTTCTATGGATTGTTGTGCTGCACTCCCGTCCCGCATGCCCTGTGTGGTGTATTGTGCTGCTGCAAACCCTGGTGCCTGCCCTGCAGGGTCAGTTTGGTGCACCTCTCCAAGTCCCTCCTGTCCTCTGTTATCCAAGTCCATGTCCCTACCCCATTTCCTTCCATGATCCAATGTACCATACTTGCGAACATTTTGAACTTGGTAAGAGGGAGATTTTGAAAAAAAACTGGGGTATTGATTTTCCCCTTTGAGTTACATTGAAAAAGAGGAGATTGTAGACAGGAGACAGATCAAATAAAGCCCATTTGAGATTAAAAACATTGGACGTTTCCTGGCTGAATCGGGTCTGTTGGCATGTATGGTTGTACTACCATTGCCTCTTCCTTCTGCCCACAATGGTCTATTACATTGCCACAGCCTCTCTTGCAAGTCCTGTATTGTTGGTTTGTTGCCCCTGCCCCCCTTTCCACTGCCCTCCATAGTCTGTTTTGCTGCCACGGCCCTTCCTGCCTGCTCAGTGTGTTTAAATTGTTGCCTTTGCACCCTCCTACCTGCCTTCAATTTTCAGAGTCCGTGCCCCTGGCCTCTGACTCTCAACAGTATCCTAATGAACAACTAGATTGCTAACATTCTATATTTATTACAAAAGTGTGGAACGCCTGACGTCATCTTGATATAATCAAAACTGTAATACCTAGAGTTTTTTCTTTAGAAATTACATATATGAGAGGGTCTTATTGGCATCAAAATTATGGTTAGTGCTCTAAAAGACTAAAATAAGGACATATTTTCTGAGTTTTCAAATAGCGACAAAGCACTTTTAAATTATTTATTATCTTTATGTTTTTTTATCCAGTTGACCACTTGATTAAATGTTGCACTTAGGGGAGAGGATGTGGTGTTACTTCCAGAACTGCAGACTTTGCAACTGGGGAACCAGGTTGGAGTTTCTGCTTCAGCTCAACATTCTGTGATTCTGGTCAAATCACTTGATCTCCCCATGTCTACAACCAAAATGAATTTGATCTTGTGTGATGTAACCAATGCTCATGTAAGCACTCCAATACCTGACAAGTCTGCACTATATAACACTGCAAAAACACAAAATAATAAGTGTTTTGCACACTTCTGTCATTGGGCTATATTTGGGCTACATCTGGGTGATTTTGGGCTACATTTGGGCTCTTTTGTCTCCGGTGGCCATCTTGGGAGATTTATTTGTTATGAAGTTTCCTAATTTCCTCATGTACTGCAGTCTCCTCAGTAGGAAATGCTTTCAGTTTTTTACTTTGATTCCATCATGAAGGTATTCAGATGTGTCACACATTTGCCATAAATTCTGAATGTTAGCTCTCTAGTTGCTCATTAGATCACTGTAGTAAAACTACTGTTCACCATGGAAGTCTGCTCCTGGTATTAAAAGTGCATTTTTCAATCTGCATGTCAGAATTTTTTAATGAAATAGAAGCGGATTTGAGAAGTCACTCAAAATGTGCCCTCATTTTCTTTCTTCAGCATTATTCATAATTTCTATGGCAAAATGAACCCCCTCATTGTGTTCCTTTTTAAATTAAATGTTTTAAGTGTTACCAGTTTATTCCAATCAAGATGGCTTTAGGTGTGCCATACTTTTGTCATAATGAAGACAGTAAGCGCTCTAGTTGTTTTTAAGAACACTCTGGGACATTCTGTCATTGGGCTAGACTTGGGCTACATCTGGGTGATATTTGGGCTACATGTGGGCTCTTTTGTCTCTGGTGGCCATCTTGGGAGACTTATTTGTTATGAAGGTTCCTAATTTCCTCATTTACTGCAGTCTCCTCAGTAGGAAATACTTTCAGTTTTTTACTTTGATTCCATCAAGAAGGCATTCAGATGTTTCACACATTTGCCATAAATTCAGAATGTTAGCACTCTTTTTGCTCATTAGATCACTGTAGTAATGCTACTGCTCACCAGGGAAAACTGCTGCTGGTATTGAAAGTGCATGTTTCAGTCTGCATGTCAGAATTTTTTAATGAAATAGAAGAGGATTTGAGAAGTCACTCAAAATGTGCCCTAATTTTTCTTTCTGCAGCACTAATCATACTTTTTATGGAAAAATGAACCCCCTCATTTTGATACTTTTTAAATTAAATGTTTTAAGAGTTACCACTTTAATCCAAGCAAGATGGCTTCAGGTGTGCCATATGTTTATCATAAGTAGGACTGTTAGCGCTCTAGTTGTTCTTTGGAACACTCTGGGAAGCTGCAGTAGAACACAAAGGAATCAACTGACAGTCTCTGCCCTTGTTGGATGTACATGTTTTACTGAGAAAGACAGACTTCATTCTCACATGACTGAGAAAGATAATGTAAATTTACAGAAAATAAGCTCTCAGTTTAGCTTATAGATCACCTTCCAAACCTCTGTAGGAAAAGCATGAGAAAATATTTTTCTCTCAATCATGTAATCCCAGCAGAAGGCTTTTTCACATGGTGAAATCACCTTAGAACACACCACAATTCCTAAAATGAGTATGGTACCATCAACAAATGATTTATAATGTAACTAAAGTCTTAAAACCTTCTATTAACTGCAATGCTTTTTAATGAGGTGCTATCATGTATATTGGTCCCAAGATGGCTGCCAACACTTCTTGGATGAAGTGCTGACAGCCAATCAGATCTCAGGATGAGATGTGTGTTTAGGCTCCGCCCACATATGTATATGATTTTACTTTTGATTTTCTCAGGAACTACTGAACAGATTGACACCAGACCTGCAAAAGGCACTTCCCTGACCTGAGGACTACCTCTCTGCCAAATTTCAAGTAATTCTGTTCAGCCGTTCGGGCTGTACCTTGGACTAAAGGTCCCTATGGAAAATTGCATGGGGAAAACGCGTTTTGGGACCCCCCTTTTTTCTCAGCCCCTGCTTGACGAATCCCCCCGAGACTTTCAGAGTAGGAGCGGAGCAGAGCGCCCCACCTATTTTGAAAATTTCGCGAGGATTCGTCAACCGGCGCCAAAGTTATTCCAAATAGAATGTTGCGGATTTCGTATGGAAACACGGTCCTAACTATAACTATCCACTGGCGACCGCCAGTAGATAATATATATAATCCTATCTACATTCTTCTCCAGTGATATCAATTGTCAAATGCCAAGCGACTCTTCCAAGACGCTAAAGGAAGAAACTTCAAATCTTGGTCTACTAGTTAGCTAAATTAGGATTTCAGTAGTCTCTATATTCTAGCAACTGTTGCGGAAAATGTCAGGTTATGCTTAAGTCTCTATAGTAGAATTCTACTCTGCCAGAATATGTCCATAACATTCCATGAATCTAATATCTGCCAAAATACTCTGGGATGACTTAGCTGTCTCTTTCTTGAGATGTTCGCTGCTCCGGAAAGCGTTGAATTTGTGACTGGAATACTGCGCTCCTCAGAAACGCTGTCTTCTCCTCAGGAATTCAGTTGAAGTGCGCCACAGTAATCGCGAGCGAGCACTAAGACAGCTCCGATCGCTCGCGAGTCTAACGACTAGGCCGATAACCACAGCTTCAGTAGCCAGTGGCCATCTTGGAATTCCGCGTCCGCGAACCCAGAAGAAACCGCATGAACAAGGAGACCTGGGGCATGGACAAGACTCGGCGTAGTCTCCTATGAATCAGGTGCAGTTGCAACAGCCCAATACTGTATCTGCCATGCCTTGGGACCTGTCTGATCCTTTCACTCCTGACAGTACCTCCCACCAAGGCCCCCTTCTCCATTGCTCTTGGATAACTTGGATGAGTTTTATGGAACTCTTTCAATAACCTGGGGGTGTGTAAATTGTCTAATGGTTCCCAAGTTCTTTCCTCAGGGCCAAAACCCTTCCAATCCACCAAATAGAACAACTTTCCTTTCTTGATCTTGGAATCTATAATTCTCTTAACTTCAAACTCTTCCGAGGATTGAATTTGTACAGGAGCTGGTGGACCTTTCATTCTCAAACTTGTGGGATTCTTCTTCAGCAAGGAGACATGAAAAACTGGATGCAACCTCAACCTAGGAGGAAGTTGAACCTTGACACTCACTGGATTCACCATTCTCTCTACTAGAAAAGGACCCACAAAACGAGGTTGAAATTTTCGATTTCCCTTTAGAGGCATGTTGCGAGTTGAAATCCAAACTCTGTCTCCAGGTTCATAAATAGGATTTGCTCGTCTCTTTTTATCAGCCTGTTTCTTATAGGAACTCTTAGCTTTGATTAGGTTATCTGTAGCTATCTTAAAGGCTTCTTGTAACCCTTGAACTACCTCTTCAACTGCCGGAACCTCACTCTCCTGTCTTCCCACTAGAGTGTTTGGATGCCTCCCTGAATTCAAATAAAAAGGAGAAAACCCAGTAGAGGAATGTGTTGCATTGTTGTAAGCAAATTCAGCTGCCCAAATTAGACTTGGCCATTCACCCTCATGGTCCATCAAGAACAAGCGCAAATACTGCTCCAGCTCTTGATTGACTCTCTCCGTCTGTCCATCAGTCTCAGGTTGGAAACTGGTGGACAAACGAGAATCAATCTCCAACCTCTTCAAAAAGTCTCTCCAAAAACGGGAAACAAACTGAGGCCCCCTGTCAGAAATCACCACCCTGGGAATGCCATGAGCCCTAACGACATGCTGTGTAAACAAAGAGGACAACTGAATGGCTGATGGAATGGACTTCAGAGGGATAAAGTGACTCATCTTCGTGAAATGGTCGACCACCACCCATATGGTAGAGTAACCCAGACTAGGGGGAAGATCCACAATAAAATCCATGGAGATGGTGTGCCAGGGGTAGGGAGCTGGGGGCAAAGGTTGTAACAACCCCTGTGGGGCGACCCGAGAAGATTTCCCCTTAATGCATTGCCCACAGGATTCCACATCTTGTCTCACCTGAGTTTCCATGGCGGGCCACCAGAACTCACGCTGAATTAACTCCAAGGTTTTCTTGACTCCCTTGTGACCAGCCAACAGATTGTCATGACAATGTTGAATTACTTCCATTCGCAGATCATTGTTGGGTACAAAAAGGTTTTCCAAAAAATAAGGTTTCCCATCTTTGATCTTCCTTCCAGCTCCTTCTTTTACCCAATTACTCAACTCTTCCTTCGAGAGAGAATTCTTTAACTTGTTTTCAAATTCTGGATAAGCAATTACTCCGATTATTTTCTCTGTAGGGATAATCAACCCTTCTTTCTTCTTGCATTCTTCTTCTCCAAAGGGAAGGCGGGATAAGGCATCAGCCTTTCCATTCGCTGCGCCGGGGTCGATACGTTAACACAAAATTGTAATCGGCAAAAAATAGAGACCATCTCAATTGCCTGGGAGTGAGTGTTCGAGCTGATCTCAGAAATTGCAGATTACGATGATCAGTGAAAACTGTCACTTCGTGTCTTGCTCCTAACAGGTAATGTCGCCATTCCTGAAATGCATCCTTTACAGCGAGCAGCTCCTTGTCAGCAATAGAATAATTTATTTCTGCTGCAGATAATTTTCGCGATATGTAAGCTACCGGATGGAGCTGACCAGTTACTTTAAGCCTCTGCGACAGTACTCCTCCAATGGCCAAATTTGATGCATCTGCCTCCACATAAAAGGGCTCATCAGGGTTAGGATGCTGCAATACAGGTGCTGAAATGAAAATCCTCTTGAGCTCCACAAAAGCCTTTTCTTTATCTGCAGTCCATTCAAAATTGGCTTCCTTCTTAAGCAAGCGAGTCAAAGGACTGACCTTTTCTGAAAAGTTGGGAATAAAACGCCGGTAAAAATTGGCGAACCCAATAAAGCTCTGCACCTCTTTTACACCTTGTGGGGAAGGCCAATCCGTTATAGCCTTTACCTTAGACTCGTCCATCGAGACTCCATCGGACGACAGGACAAACCCCAAGAACTCCACTTGCGGGGCATGGAAAACACACTTCTCCAACTTGACGAATAGTTGATTCTCCAATAATTTACTCAAAATGGAACGTACATGATGCACATGTTCCTCCAAGTTAGCTGAAAAAATTAGAATGTCATCAATGTATACCACAGCGAATCGATCCAAATACTCCCTTAATACATCGTTGACAAAATGTTGGAATGCTGCCGGAGCATTGCACAAGCCAAATGGCATCACTTGATACTCAAACAAACCCAGCCGGTTTCGGAATGCAGTCTTCCATTCATCTCCTTCAGCAATGCGCACCAAATGATAAGCGCCTCGCAAATCCAATTTTGTGTACACCTTTGCCTCTTTTACTTGATCGAGCAATTCCGAAATCAACGGCAAAGGATATCGATTCTTCTTGGTAACTAAATTTAAGGCTCTATAGTCAATACATGTTCTGAGCCTGCCGTCTTTCTTCAGAATAAAAAAGAGGGGAGATGAAACGGGAGATTGAGAAGGACGAATGAATCCATTAGCCAAGTATTGTTCAATATACTCCTTTAGATGTTGATTTTCGGCTTCAGAAAGCGCATAAATCCTACTACACGGTAGTGAGGCTCCTGGCGCCGACTCGATTCGACAATCATACTCTCGATGCGGTGGTAATTTCCTAGCTTCTTGTTCATCAAAAACTGAATCCAAATCTTGGTATTCTTGCGGAATCCTTGGAATCTCTAACATACAGATGGACTGAGTTAGACTGGCCAAACTCAACGATGGAGTTGTTGAATGGTTCTCGCCTTCGTTTCCAAAGCAATGCTTCAAACAATAATCAGAAACCATTTCAATAGATCTTTTGGCCCAATCAATCCTTGGATTGTGTTCCGTTAACCAAGGAAGTCCCAAGATAAGTTGAAACTGAGGGGCATCAATGAGGCTAAATTGTATGGTGCTGAGATAATTTCCAGGACCCCTCAAGGAAATTTCTTCAGTCTCAAAAACAATGGGACCAGAAGACAAATTAGTACCATCCACAGCTCGGACCGCTTCTGGTTTCTTCTTCTTCAAGAATTGAATCTTCAAAGATTGAGCAAATCTGATATCACAAAAGTTTCCCGTTGCTCCAGAATCAATCATGACCGAGATCTTATTGACTTCAGAATTTCCAAATCTGATTAGAACTGGAATGATTAAGTGCGGAGCCGACGACTGCAAGGTGTTTGCTATAAATTGAGAAACTGGAGCTGACTTATCAACCGCTTCCACAAGGGCAACTCCTCCTACTGGTGGAGCCTGTCTTTTACCCAGGTATTCTTTTTGGGCTTCTTAGGACACTCTTTGACAAAATGCCCCGAGTTTCCACAATACATGCAAAGCTTGCCCACTCTTCTCTTCTCTCTTTCTTCATTAGTCAAGGGTCCCCGCACGAACCCAATTTGCATTGGTTCTTCTTCACTACTACCTTCTTTGGGTTTGGAATTTTCAGATCTTGTTCTGTCAAATCGTGGAGGAATATATCTTACATCCTTACGCCTCTCGTTCTTTCTTTCACATTGGCGTTGGTCGATCTGCAACACCAAATCTATTAATTCAGAAACTTCCGTAGGTCGTTTAGGAATTTGCGCCAATCCATCCTTTAACTCATCTTTCAACCCTTTGTAAAAGATGGCGGCTCTCTTTTCTTCTGGCCAATTTGTTTCGACAATCAATTTATTAAATTGTGCCAGATATGCAACCAAATCTCGATTACCCTGCTTTAAATCTAAAAGTTCGTTATCAGTAGCTTGTGATATGGATCGCCTATCAAAAATGCGCAGAAATTCTTTCTTAAATGCTTCAAAATCGTACAGAATGGCATCGTTGTTGTTCACCAAAGGCATAGACCACGCCGCAGCATCTCCGCTCAGGTAAGACAATATGAAGGCAACCCTGGACTGATCCTCCTTGAATATTATAGCTCTACACAAGAAGTGCAAAGAACACTGAGTAAAGAAAATCTGGGCCATAAGAGGGTCCCCACAAAAGCGTTCGGGGGCTGCTAAAGGAATTGTAGGGGAAATAGCATGTATGACCTGAGTCGTCAGTTCTGTGACTGAAGGTGCGGGAGAGAAAGATGTTGTCTTACTCTCCTTACCCAAGGAAGGTGTACCCAAGGAGAACTCCTCGAAGCGTTGACGCAAAAACAAGGCCTCCTGACGAGACTGTCTTACTTCTTTTCTAAGAGATTTACTTTCTTCAATTGTATCACCCAATTGTTTCTGTATGCCGTCTAATACGGCTGCTAAGGTCTTTACATCGATTCCCTCAGCCATCCTGCTCAGGTGGAGGTTTGGGAGGGCACTTCAATCTGTCAAGTACCAACCAAACTGTAGCTTCCACAGGAGCCGATGTGAGTTCCTCAATTCCCAACTTCCCTAGCTGCGAGTCTTGATACTCACATATAGGAGAGGGGGAAAGGGGAGTTGGATTGAGAAAGAGAGTCTGCACTGCTTCGTCTTCTTCTGACTGGATTCTACTTTTCTTCGTGTTGAACCCTGTAATAAATAATTTTATTTGCATGTAACCTCAGACTTCAATTCCCATCAACTATATCCTTCACTTATACTTCTAAGTACCTGTCTTCCCACAGTGCCTCGCTGCTCTCTTGTTATGCTGATCAATACTTCTGGATCTAGCTCTATTCTATACTGGTCAGGTGTTAGCGTCGTCTAGAAGTATTTCTGTAACACAAATAATATGTAACCTCTTGCTTTAAAATATCTCCCACCACTATATTTCCCGCACGATACCTAAAGTTAACTGTGTTTTATCTATGAGACGACTTAGTAGAGACTTTCTTTCACTTGTCCATAAGTTCTGTCTTTACTGAAGAAGAATATTTTAGGGTCAAGCAGCAGATGAAAGGACTTATGTAATTAATGTTGCTCTTGTATTATTGTCGTTGATGAAGAGGCAATGAGGGTAAGTACAATTATATATATATTCACTGAAAAAACCATAGGTTTTAGGCACATTATAGTTAGGAATTAGCATTTAAAAAACCTTAGAAATTCACTGAAGAAACCATAGGTTTCAGGGGCGTTATAGTTAGCTGGACTTTTCACTCATACAAAACCATTGAAATTCCCCCGTTATAGTTAGTTCAGCTAACTATAACTCACGCGCCCGCAATGCACTGCTGATGACGTCACATATTACATCACTCATGACACGGTCAGTGACATCACTCGTGACATCACTGATGACATCTCAAATGACATCACTGATGACATCACTGATGACATCATCCAGTGAATGTGTGTTTTTCTGAAAATTACATATGTTTTATATATGTATATCTCAAGGTCGATGGAAGAATAAATGGGTATATAAGTGTCTAAATGGATGATTTATTTTTGAAAAATTGATTGTATAACTGACTGATTAAGTGTATCTTAGTGAATACATGGCTTAGTGAGTAATGTTTAAATATGTAAATATCTGTATCAGTCTCTCACTTTGTGTATAAGTGGCTGCATGGGTTGGTGAGTAGCTACATGAGTGTCTATATAGGTTATTAGTTGGTTTTTTGAGTATCAGTATGAGTGTCTGAGTGTCTGTATGGTTCGGTGGGGGGTATTACGTAGTGCATAGGTGTATGAATGAGTGACTCACTGTTTGTATGTGTTGAAGACAGCATGTGTGCAGGACTGTATGGGTGGATGAGTGTGTGCATGGGTGTGTTAGTGAGTGAATGACTGTCTCAATAGTGTCTTTATGAGTAACTACATATGTTTTAAACTAGTATATGTGACTATTGGTGTATATAAGTGAGTATATGTGAGAGTGAGAGATTGAAAGAGTTCCTGTGTGAATAAGTATGTGTTTCTATAAGTGATTGTTTAAAAGACTAAGTATGTGTAAGTTTCTGTAGAAGTAAGTGTGGTGGTGTGTGTATAACTGTATATGCAAGTAAATGGATGTTTGATTCTTTATTAGCATGAGTGACTATGTGTGTGAGTAACTTTATAGATGAGTGGCGTTGTGTAACAGGATGTATAGGTGTTTGAGTACATATGATGAGTGAGTACATGTATGAGTGACTGTATAGGACTGTTAGTGAATGAGTGGATGTGTATGTGGATCTTAGAATTACTGAATAGGTTGTTGTAACTGATATTGGTATGTCAATTGTTTTGAACATTTTAGTTTCTATTTTTGAATGTGTGTATCAAAGGTTATATTAGGGGGAGAGGAGGTCTGCCACACTATCACAAGGATGATGTCATCAGTGATGTCATGAGTGATGTCACTGACCATGTCATGAGTGATGCAATATGTGACATCATCAGCAGTGCATTGCGGGCGCGCGAGTTATAGTTAGCTGAACTAACTATAACGGGGGAATTTCAATGGTTTTGTACGAGTGAAAAGTCCAGCTAACTATAACGCCCCTGAAACCTAT
This sequence comes from Triturus cristatus, assembly GCF_964204655.1. Lineage (NCBI taxonomy): Eukaryota > Metazoa > Chordata > Amphibia > Caudata > Salamandridae > Triturus > Triturus cristatus. The sequence continues at coordinate 991,699,797 of NC_140586.1, read as the reverse complement.
GGTTTTTTCAGTGAATTTCTAAGGTTTTTAAAATGCGAATTCTTAACTATAACGTGCCTAAAACCTATGTTTTTTTCAGTGAATTTCAAAGGTTTTTTAAATGCTAATTTCTAACTATGCCTACAGAGATAGGACATGTGAAGAAAGAAGAAACAACGCACAGAAAGAAAAAAAAAGAAATGCAGAAAGAAGCAACAGAAGTCCTCAAAGACGAAGAAAAGTGCAGGAAGAAGGATAATGTGCAGAAAGAACAAACAGAAGAGCAGAAAGAAGCCTTGTTGCAAAATCATCCTGTACCCTCAACTTTTTCAGACGGATACTGGTGGTAACTGAGTCTGACTAACCAGTCCTAGAGCCAGTGCTATGTTAAAAGACACTCAGAATACAGTGAAAGCACCTACATACACTAGGGAACACTATGCGTTGGGATCACCGTGTGATCAGCATGACCTCCTCTGTAAGCCCCTAGTATATAATAGGGCAGGGGATTAAAACTACCTCTTAAAACGCGCCACAGGGCGTGTTTGCACACGTCACCTCAGGCCCCGTCCTCTCCCTTCACCACTGTGTAAATGCGCCCTGTGGCCGTTCTAAGTTGAGAGATTAAGTCCCCTTGAATCCTAAGGGTCCCTAGGGTCAAACTAGCCCACTAGGTACCTCCAGTAAGCGCCACAGAGCTGCGTTGCATAGAGGTGTAAAAAGGGGCATGGCCTCAGAACACCTGTCTGCAACGCAGCTCCCTGGCGCATACTGGAGATACCTCTTGGGCTAGTTGGCCCTCAGGGCCCCTCAGTATTGAAGGGGAATTAATTCCCCAATTTACAACTGGCCAGGGGGCGCGTTTGCAGAGTGCTGCAAGGAGGGGGCGTGGCCTCCGGCGCGATGCCGGTCTTTTATTTATTTTATTTTTTAAGAAGGAGGGCTTTGTGGCCCCCCTTCTTTTTTGAATTTACTGGCCCTGGGGACCCATCCCCCAGGGTCTGCACCCTAAATTTTTTTGTTGAAAAAAATTAATTTGGCCCTCCCAAGGTCTTAATTGGCCCCGGGGACCCCCACCCCCGGGTCATGGCCTTTTTTTTTTTTAATTCTTCAGGAGGGGGCTGCGTGGCCCCTCTCCTCAGGCCACTTATGGTCCCGGGGACCCCATCCCCCGGGGCCGGCCTTTGTTTTTTATTATTTAAAAAATATATATATTTATAGAAACACCTAGGCCATGCTGGACAAACCGTATGTACCTATCACCATGACGATTTGCGTGATATTCATTAAAAGGCGACTATGCATAGAATGAATCCACATGGAATGTATTTACACCGCTAGTGAAGCTCTGACGTGTCTGACGACCCACCGTGCCTAATCCCGGCGTCCCCGCCAGTGGGTACTCTCCAAGTAGACACCCTTGTCGTTTATTTATACAAACATGCATAGCTATTGAAGGGCACATTTAATATACACGCACACCAAGCCATTCAAAGGGGATTCGACAAAAATTCGACCAAACTATGCAACAAACCCCCCTCACGGTTAATAAAATACACATCCACCACCGGATGTGTAATACTTTTTATTTTACTCTCTGGAAAGGAGATGAATCTCACTTGAGAGTCACAGCGTGCTCCGTGCTGAGCCCAATGCTGTGTTACACCCACCAGTGCCCACTGAGTGCCTCACACCTCTGTGTTGTATTCCACCAGCTAGTGTGTATGCTATGACACTCTCTAGCCCATGTGCCCTGTAACACCACCCCGTGAATATGTCATGCCACACTTGCCTTCGCACGGGTTATAATGCCCCATCTAACGTGCCTTCCTCGATGCCTATGTTATAACGTACAGCGCTATGCCATACATATTACAATCTGGGATCCATATCTTTGTAAAACACACAAGATGATGGACGGAATGATGCACAATGGCAAAACACTCACCCCCAGTCACAGATCTGGGTTTAATCCATCGTTATTTTGCTCACCACACCACCCCAGTTCAGACATGGCCATATGCAAATCAGTCTTGACCCTGTGCCTCATGGGAACAGTCCAGCCCGAACTGCCAAGCCATGTCTTCCCTGGACCGGAATCAAGCATCCTAGGACCGGTTTCTGGCTATCACTCGTGATCAGCCAGGATAGCTTGACTCCAGTGGCGTAGTGAGCACGGGACCCACGTCTGGGCATACCCTTCCCACATAGGGTGAACAGCAAAACACACAAGATGATGGACGGAATGATGCACAATGGCAAAACACTCACCCCCAGTCACAGATCTGGGTTTAATCCATCGTTATTTTGCTCACCACACCACCCCAGTTAAGACATGGCCATAGGCAAATCAGTCTTGACCCTGTGCCTCATGGGAACAGTCCAGCCCGAACTGCCAAGCCATGTCTTCCCTGGACCGGAATCAAGCATCCTAGGACCGGTTTCTGGCTATCAGCCGTCATCAGCCAGGATAGCTAGACTCCAGTGGCGTAGTGAGCACGGGACCCATGTCTGGGCATACCCTTCCCATATAGGGTGAACAGCAAAACACACAAGATGATGGACGGAATGATGCACAATGGCAAAACACTAACCCCCAGTCACAGATCTGGGTTTAATCCATCGTTATTTTGCTCACCACACCACCCCAGTTCAGACATGGCCATATGCAAATCAGCCTTGACCCTGTGCCTCATGGGAACAGTCCAGCCCGAACTGCCAAGCCATGTCTTCCCTGGACCGGAATCAAGCATCCTAGGACCAGTTTCTGGCTATCAGCCGTCATCAGCCAGGATAGCTTGACTCCAGTGGCGTAGTGAGCACGGGACCCACGTCTGGGCATACCCTTCCCACATAGGGTGAACAGCAAAACACACAAGATGATGGACAGAATGATGCACAATGGCAAAACACTCAGCCCAGTCACAGATCTGGGTTTAATCCATCGTTATTTTGCTCACCACACCACCCCAGTTCAGACATGGCCATATGCAAATCAGTCTTGACCCTGTGCCTCATGGGAACAGTCCAGCCCGAACTGCCAAGCCATGTCTTCCCTGGACCGGAATCAAGCATCCTAGGACCGGTTTCTGGCTATCAGCCGTCATCAGCCAGGATAGCTAGACTCCAGTGGCGTAGTGAGCACGGGACCCAAGTCTGGGCATACCCTTCTCACATAGGGTGAACAGCAAAACACACAAGATGATGGACGGAATGATGCACAATGGCAAAACACTCACCCCCAGTCACAGATCTGGGTTTAATCCATCGTTATTTTGCTCACCACACCACCCCAGTTCAGACATGGCCATATGCAAATCAGTCTTGATCCTGTGCCTCATGGGAACAGTCTAGCCCGAACTGCCAAGCCATGTCTTCCCTGGACCGGAAGCAAGCATCCTAGGACCGGTTTCTAGCTATCAGCCGTCATCAGCCAGGATAGCTTGGCAGTTCGGGCTGGACTGTTCCCATGAGGCACAGGGTCAAGACTGATTTGCATATGGCCATGTCTGAACCGGGGTGGCGTGGTGAGCAAAATAACGATGGATTAAACCCAGATCTGTGACTGGGGGTGAATGTTCTGCCATTGTGCAACATTCCGTCCATCATCTTGTGTGTTTTGCTATCCATATCTTTGTCACAGTGCATATGCAACGTTACACTCCCCAGCACATATTTTATATTACAACTTTAGAGACTAGTTAGGATACACAACACTGCCCTGTGCATATTACACTCCAAGGCGCATATTGCATAGCACACGCTAGTGCCTGTGCTATCTCGCGCTCTCCAATGAATCTGTCATTGCACACAATGTATTGCATATTATATTTCAATCCCCGGTTCATTTTATATCACACTTTTTGGTTCATAGTTTATACCATATACTATATCTAGTTTTTATTTTCAAACGTGCTCTCAGGACTATGTTCTATATAACACTGCGTCCACCTACCCTTTTCACGGGCATTACATTTTGCGATGGGGGGTGGAGGGTCAGGGGGTGTTTCTGCCAAGTGAGCCCGGAGTCACAGTCACAAACGTCCTCTTCTTCCTGAATAAAAGTGAGATTATGCTGCATACTTGTTCATATTATAAGTAGCTCGCACAGACACACATTTTAAAAACAATAAAGTTCCTAATACCCACCTTCTCTGAACAGTTAGCTTGCTACCCCATCCACCTCCTCCCTATCCTCTGTTGTCTGAATCCATGGACTAGCCTCCTCCCTCCTGCCATGCATGGTCTGATGTGCTGCCACTGCCCTCCATTTATCATGATGTACCAGTCCACTCCACCTGTCCTCCATTGCCCAATTCTATGGCCCATCATTGACCTCCTGCTTAGCCTCTGTGCTTAGCTTGCCGCCCCTATTCTCCTTCCCCCTGCCCTCTGATGTCTTTGTGCATGCCCCTGCTCCATCCTTTTTTCCCACCATGTACCATGGACCTGCCACTCCTATATACTCTGAGTGTTCTGTTGAGCTGCCACTCCCCTCCCAACTGCCTAGCATTGTCAGATGACTGTAACTTGTCCCTGCCACCTCCACCCTGCCTGTCCACATGCCATGCCCCTATCCCCTTCCTCCTGTCCTCCAAGGTCCATTTTACTGCCACACCCTTCTGCCCCCCCTGGTCTGTTGTGCTGCAACTGCTCCTCCTGCCTGCCCCGCGCGGTCTGTTGAGAAGCCCCTTCCCCTGAACTCTCTTGTCTGTGCCAGGTCCTGACCCCCCCTTCTATCCTCCATGGTCCTTTGTGCATGCCCCTGCACCCTCCTTCCTGCCCATCATAGCCATTGTGCTGCCACTAACCCTCCCGCTTGCCATGCATGGTCTTCTGTGCTGCCATAGCCCCTCCCACCTTTCCTGTGTGGTCAGCTAGCTGCCCCTGACCCCCTCCCACCTTCCCTCCATGGTCTGTGTGTATGCCATCATAGTCTCATTGTTGCTCTCCATGGTGTGTCTTGTTTCTAGTGCCCATTCTGCCTGACCTCCATGGTCATCTTGCTGCTCCTGCCCTGCCCCCTTGCCCCCAGCCCTCTGTTTCCATGTGCAGACCCCTATTCCCTCCCTCCTGGCTTGTCTGTTCCATTGTAATGCCCCTGAAAAGTCCCTCCGCCATTTATGGTCTGTTATGCTGCAGCTTTCTCTCCTGTCATTATGGTCAGCTAGCTACCATTGCCTCTTTCCTCTCTGTTCTCTGTTCTCTGTTGTCCATGTGCATGGTCCTGTCCCCTCCCTATTGCTTTCTATGGATTGTTGTGCTGCACTCCCGTCCCACATGCGCTGTGTGGTGTATTGTGCTGCTGCAAACCCTGATGCCTGCCCTGTAGGGTCAGTTTGGTGCACCTCTCCATGTCCCTCCTGTCCTCTGTTATCCGAGTCCATGTTCCTACCCCAACTCCTACTGCCTACCATGATCCAATGTACCATACTTGCGATTATTTTGTACTTGATAAGAGGGAGATTTTGAAAAAAACTGGGGTATTGATTTTCCCCTTTGAGTTACATTGAAAATGAGGAGATTGTAGACAGGAGACAGATCAAATAAAGCCCATTTGAGCTTAAAAACATTGGACGTTTCCTGGCTGAAACGGGTCTGTTGGCATGTATGGTTGTACTACCACTACCTCTTCCTTCTGCCCACAATGGTCTATTATATTGCCACAGCCTCTCTTGCCAGTCCTGTATTGTTGGTTTGTTGCCCCTGCCCCCCTTCCCACTGCCCTCCATAGTCTGTTGTGCTGCCACTGCCCTTCCTGCCTGCCCAGTGTGGTAAAATTGTTGCCTCTGCACTCTCCTACCTGCCTTATATTTTCAGAGTCCGTGCTCCTGGCCTCTCAACAGTATCCCAATGAACAACTAGATTGCTAAAATTCTCTATTTATTACAAAAGTGTGGAACGCCTGACGTCATCTTGATGTAATCAAAACTGTAATACCTAGAGTATTTCCTTTAGAAATTACATATATGAGAGGGTCTTATTTGCATCAAAATTATGGTTAGTGCTCTAAAAAACTAAAATGAGGACATATCTTCTGAGTTTTCAAATAGCGACAAAGAACTTTTAAATTATTTGTAATCTTTATGTTTTTTTATCCAGTTGACCACTTGATTAAATGTTGCACCTAGGGGAGAGGATGTGGTGTTACTTCCAGAGCTGCAGACTTTGCAACTGGGGAACCAGGTTGGAGTTTCTGCTTCAGCTCAACATTCTGTGATTCTGGTCAAATCACTTGATCTCCCCATGTCTACAACCAAAATTAATTTGATCTTGTGTGATGTAACCAATGCTCATGTAAGCACTCCAATACCTGACAAGTCTGCACTATATAAAACTGCAAATACACAAAAAATAAGTGTTTTGCACACTTTTGTCATTGGGCTACATGTGGGCTACATCTGGGTGATATTTGTGCTGCATTTGGGCTCTTTTGTCTCTGGTGGCCATCTTGGGAGATTTATTTGTTATGAAGTTTTAAGTGTTACCAGTTTATTCCAATCAAGATGGCTTCAGGTGTGCCATACTTTTGTCATAAGTAAGACTGTTAGCGCTCTAGTTGTTCGTTAGAACACTCTGGGATATTCTGTCATTGGGCTATACTTGGGCTACATCTTGGTGATATTTGGGCTACATTTCTGCTCTTTTGTCTCTGGTGGCCATTTTGGGAGACTTATTTGTTATGATGTTTCCTAATTTCCTCTTTTACTACAGTCTCCTCAGTAGTTTTTTTACTTTGATTCCATTAAGAAGGCATTCAGATGTGTCACACATTTGCCATAAATTCAGAATGTTAGCACACTAGTTGCTTATTAGATCACTGTAGTAAAGCTACTGCTCACCAGGGAAGTCTGCTGCTGGTATTGAAAGTGCATGTTTCAGTCTGCATGTCAGAATTGTTTAATGAAATAGAAGAGGATTTGAGAAGTCACTCAAAATGTGCCCTAATTTTTCTTTCTGCAGCACTAATCATACTTTCTATGGCAAAATGAACCCCCTCATTTTGTTCCTTTTTAAATTAAATGTTTTAAGAGTTACCACTTTATTCCAATCAAGATGGCCGTAGTTGTGCCATACGTTTGTCATAAGTAGGACTGTTAGCGCTCTAGTTGTTCTTTAGAACACTCTGGGAAGCTGCAGTAGAACACAAAGGAATCAACTGACAGTCTCTGCCCTTGTTGGATGTACATGTTTTATTGAGAATGTCAGACTTCATTCTCACGTGACTGAGAAAGATAATGTGAATTTACAGAAAATATGCTCTCAGTTTAGCTTATAGATCACCTTCCAAACCTCTGTAGGAAAAGCATGAGAAAATAGTTTTCTCTCAAACATGATTCATGATATCACAGCAGAAGGCTTTTTCATATGGTAAAATCACCTTAGAACACACCACAATACCTAAAATGAGTATGGTACCATCAACAAATGATTTATAATGTAATTAAAGTCTTTAAACCTTCTATTAACTGCAATGCTTTTTAATGAGGTGCTATCATGTATATTGGTCCCAAGATGGCTGCCAACACTTCTTGGATGAAGTGCTGACAGCCAATCAGATCTCACAATGGGATGTGTAGTTAGGCTCCGCCCAGATATGTATGTGATTTTACTTTTGATTTTCTCAGGAACTACTGAACAGATTGACACCATATATGCAAAAGGCACATGCCTGACCTGAGGACTACCTCTTTGCCAAATTTCAAGTAATTCTGTTCAGCCGTTCAGGCTGTACCTTCGAGTAAAGGTCCTATGGGAAAATGCATGAGGAAAACGCGTTTTGGGACCCCCCTTTTTTCTCAGCCCCCGCTTGACGAATCACCCCGAGACTTTCAGGGTAGGAGCTGAGCGGAGCGCCCCATTAGTTTTGAAAATTTCACGAAGATAAGTCAACCGGCGCCAAAGTTATTCAAAATAGAATTTTCAGATTTCCTATGGGAACTCGGTCCTAACTATAACTATCTACTGGCGACCGCCAGTAGATAATATATATAATCCTATCTACATTCTTCTCTAGTGATATCAATTGTCAAATGCCAAGCGACTCTTCCAAGACGCTAAAGGAAGAAACTTCAAATCTTGGTCTACTAGTTATTCGCTAAATTAGGATTTCAGTAGTCTCTATATTCTAGCAACTGTTGCGGAAAATGTCAGGTTATGCTTAAGTCTCTATAGTAGAATTCTACTCTGCCAGAATATGTCCATAACATTCCATGAATCTAATATCTGCCAAAATACTCTGGGATGACTTAGCTGTCTCTTTCTTGAGATGTTCGCTGCTCCGGAGAGCGTTGAATTTGTGACTGGAATACTGCACTCCTCAGAAACGGTCTTCTCCGCAGGAATTCAGTCGAAGTGCGCCACAGTAATCGCGAGCGAGCGCTAAGACAGCTGCGATCGCTCGCGAGTCTAACGACTAGGCCGATAACCACAGCTTCGGTAGCCAGCGGCCATCTTGGAATTCCGCGGCCGCGAACCCAGAAGAAACCGCATGAACAAGGAGACCTGGGGCATGGACAAGACTCGGCGTAGTCTCCTATGAATCAGGTGCAGTTGCAACAGCCCAATACTGTATCTGCCATGCCTTGGGACCTGTCTGATCCTTTCACTCCTGACACAGACACCAAACATGAATTTCCTACTTGTTCAAAATCAAACGTTAGCACTTATTAAATGTAATAAGGCAACCCAGTGTTATACTATGGGAGAGGTAGTCCTCACAGTAGTGAAAATAAATGCAGGAGTTTTCTCTACCAGGACACATACAATTTAAAGGTACATGTCCAACTTTTTAACTACAATGCACTCTACCCTATGGACTGTCTAGAAAATGACCTTTGGTGGTGTGTAATAAAAAGGGAGTTTTAGGCTTGGCAAGAGGGGTGATCCTGCCAAGTTGAATTGTCAGTTTAGAACGTCATACAGGTAGTAAGGGCATGTTTTAAGGAGCTACTTAAGCGGGTGGCATAATAAGTGCTGCAGGTCTACAACTAGCATTTTGCGTACAGGCCATGGGTATATTGTATGCCACTTTACTAGGGACTTACATGAAAGTGTGCCTCTCAGGTGTAAGACAAGTTTAACATGTTTTAGGGCGTGCGTCCAAGCACTTTAGGACTGGGTAGCGGTGGTGAAGTACACAGAGTCCTAAGGCCGGCAAAAACGCATTCAGAACATTTGGATGTGAAGGCAAACAGTCTTAACATATACCTAGCCCCTGAATCAGCTAAAACGTCCACCTCCTTGCTGCCTATCATAATGTTGCAATATGGACCATCTCTGTCAGATTCCCAGAACTCTCAAATCTTGTGAAGACACATTCTTCCAAGTCTCCACTTTTGACTTCTCTCACCTGATCTACATTTTTGTACCTTGTGACTGCCTATCTTTGCTTACCTTGCCTTTGGACATGCCTGCCAAATGTTCTTTACGTTTACATTTCCATACCACTTAATCTAAATCTGGACATGACTTGTCAGTCGCAACATTACCACTTAACGCCCGCCTATTACATGTATAGTCCTCATTCTTATTCTGTGGCCATTCTGTAATCCTCTGAGAGCCTTGGAATTACTGCCTTACTATTATACAATCAATTTGTATGCTAATAATAAATTCTCGCATAAACGAATAGCATTAATCTAGTAAAACAATTGATCCCTTTATCTCATCATGAAATTTTCTTTAATTCCATGTTATAGCCACAGTCCTCAAGGCAGAAGAAAAACTGTCAACAGGATTCCAACGCAAATATCCTCTACCAGCAAACATGTTCCAGTGAATCATCTTGTCTGCTCGTTTATTATAATTAACATCTAATTAGCATACCACTTTTTATTGTCATACATATCTTTCTATTCTTTTTCTCCATCTACCAGCATAGATCGGAATTGAAGTTAGAACATATCAGCTCTCCGCAGCTAAACAGAGCTTTAATAGGGCCAGTTTCTGTCGCCGCTGTAGCCTGCATGAAGTCCCCAAACCTCACTTCCATCATTTCCAGTCTTACTCTTCTGCTGAACTCCAGGAGTTATAGCCATGTTCGCTTCTCCTTCTCATCCTCAAAGTACCTAAGGGCAGATCTACTAATAATTTGCGCTACACAGCCAGACAACATTTTCTATGTGTGCTGCAGAATGCCCCTGGGAGGGTGTATCATGTTAATGCATCCCCAGGTTTAACAGTTTTTGTACATCTAGGAATGTGTCATGGGTGGATGCATAATATTAATAATAATACAGCCGTTTGTAGATCGCGAACAGCTCCCTCCTGTGGAGGCTTCTCGGTGCTAGGCACACACAAGCTCCGCCCATGGAACGCCTCCATGGTAGAGCAACACAAGGCGGCGACTTGCGCTGCCTTGCATTCACCCAGAGTCAAGGCCAAGCAAGGGAGATCTGCATGGCATAGTAAATCTCACTTGAGTGCTTGCGTGGTGACGCGAGGGCAATGCAAGGGAGATCTGCATGGCATAGTAAATCTCGCTTGAGTGCTCGCGTGGTGACGCGAGGGCAATGCAAGGGAGATCTGCATGGCATGGTAAATCCCGCTTGAGTGCTCGCGTGGTGACGCGAGGGCAATGCAAGGGAGATCTGCATGGCATGGTAAATCCCGCTTGAGTGCTCGCGTGGTGACGCGAGGGCAATGCAAGGGAGATCTGCATGGCCTGGTAAATCTCGCTTGAGTGCTCGCGTGGTGACGCGAGGGCAATGCAAGGGAGATCTGCATGGCATAGTAAATCTCACTTAAGTGCTTGCGTGGTGACGTGAGGGCAATGCAAGCCCGTGATGAATCTGCCCCAAGTCCTTTATTCCCCACACTAAAACAGCAAGACTCTCCCTTTCAGGATTTTCTAAGATTTAAAAGCACCCCTTCAAAAGCATTAAACACAATACTTCATAACAATCATGGAAAATAATAATAATTGAACGTCTTCGATATTACCCTGATATCAATCGATCTGCCTTTGTTTAACATACAGATATGATGCCCTATTCTATAGCGTGCATGAGCAGCCTCTCACCTGAATCGTTGTGCCGGGGTCACAGCACATCACAGTAGTTTCAGTGTCTTTCGACACCACATTCAATCGCCATCAGTGTGAACGCGATGAAACACAGCACAGTTTCATCACAGTGTCTTCCTTCCCACACCTTCCTTGTCCCCTGGTGTGATACAGGCATCGTATGGAACGTTTTTATCACAATGAATCTTGTTTAAGACAGTTTATGCAACAATGATTGATGTGTTCATGTGTTTATTGCATTTGTTTTTCATTTTTTGACGATCCATAAATTGTTCTTGTTCTCAATTAGCCATATATGAATGCACTTCCAAGGATGCTTCATTCAAACAAACCCTCAATGCATTTCAGGCCCCGGCCCTTTATCAGGAGGTCGTCTCAGCTACACTCCTGCGCTCACACATTTCAAGTGTATCAAAGAATCATGGGGCTCAACTTATGCAGGTATGGATGGCAGCAAGTATGGATGGAAGCAAGTATGGATGGGAGCAAGTCTGGATGGCAGCAAGTATGGATGGCAGTAAGTATGGATAGCAGCAAGTATGGATGGAAGCAAGTATGGATGGCAGCAAGTATGGATCGAAGCAAGTATGGATGGCAGTAAGTATGGATGGCAGCAAGTATAAATGGAAGCAAGTATGGATGGCAGCAAGTTAGTATGGATAGCAGCAAGTATGGATGGAGACAAGTATGGATGGCAGCAAGTAAGGATGGCAGTAAGTTAGTGTGGATGGCAGTAAGTATGGATGGCAGCAAGTATAGATGGAAACAAGTATGGATGACAGCAAGTCTGGATGGAAGCAAGTATGGATGGCAGCAAGTCTGGATGGAAGCAAGTATGGATGGCAGTAAGTTAGTATGGATGGCAGCAAGTATGGATGGCAGCAAGTATGGATGGAAACAAGTATGGATGGCAGCAAGTATGGATGGCAGCAAGTATGCATGGCAGTAAGTTAGTGTGGATGGCAGCAAGTATGGATGGAAGCAAGTATGGATAGAAGCAAGTATGGATGGCCTGTTTGTAGAGCCCCACACTTTTTGCTCCCATTTTATCTGCTAGATGCTGGTTTTCTGACTCTGACTGTGCCCTGCGCTCTGCTAACCAGACGCAGGGCTTGTTCTCCGTGTAAAAAGTACATGGCAATTTGGTTTAGTTACAAGTGGCAAAGATAGAGCCCTTTAAGTCTCTAGTATATAATAAGGCAAAGGGGATTCAAACTACTCGTAAGTCCATGGTACATATTTGGGCAGGGAGGTTCAGAGGACCAGTAGATTTCCTGTATTGGAGTGTATACTGATGTGGTACCTAATGTCATATGTGTCATATTAAAGGATGCGCTGCTTTGCAGACGGCCTTTCAATTTAAATTATATGCAAATTTCATCTTGGAATTAAAGGTAATTTCAAAGTCTTAAACTGCCTTATTTGTACACATTGGTCACCCCTAAGGTCTCCCCTGGGTGTCCCAGGGGTAGGGTGCCTTATAAATTAAAACAGGGGCAATATAAAAGATGGTTTATAAGCCTGGTGAGGAATAAACTGTCAAGTCCATTTTCCCCATTGTAGTGAATGGCCCAATAGGGTGACAGTGAGATATTTTTTTTAAGTATACATATTGACAGGAGTCATGTAAATATACTTGAAGATATCAAATTAATAGTTAAGATAAATCCAAGAACTTGCCACTGCTAGGTTAATAATAACTATACAGAAAGTAAGTTATTAAACTTTCTTTACTGTGAGCCAAAATCCAGCTTTCCAGCTGCCCTCTCCTGATTAGCCAGCCTTTCCAGGCTGAGCCGAACATGCTCTGAATGAGGTGAGAGACATTGTCTTTCTTATTGGCAGATAACTCCAGTTGCAGAAGCAGATGGCATGAAGAGGGCCAAACTGGTCTTCGAAGGGAGAATGACACTTTCTTCACATCCTGCCACCCCAGCCACACAGGAGCCTCAGTAATTAGATTAGTCAGAGGGTTGGAAGGGGAGTGTTAATGAATCTTAGCCAAACCACTGGGATGGCTGAGCCCCATCAAACTCTGCAGGCTTGGCTTTCTCCATTTTGGATTTTGAGAGAATTGTCCTTTCTGGGACAGGAAAATGCCACTCTTTGGAGGAAGTGTTCATACTCCTGGGTGGCACCCTGCATCCCATTGGTCAGAGGTGCCTCCCTGATTGACACCCAGAAACTGTGAATAACTATGGAAGAGCTGCATTGCACAACAGATCTGCTGCCTGGAACTACAAGGAGGAGAAGGACTGGAATCTGGATCTGCACTCAAAGGTCTGCACTCTGAAGGACCGCACCTGCTGCACAATCTGGTACTGCAGCCCTAATGGCTTTGCCTTGCTTCAGGAAGGATTTAGGAGTAGACTCCCTGCATGTCGTTCGTAGTCAGAGGAAGCCTGGTGTGCCTTTGAACTTTGCCGATATTTCCTTTTGTGATACACGTCTTGGAGCAGAGTGCGGAACTTTGTCACTGTGCGCAGACTGTGGGAGAACTTACCGGACGGGACTGCGAGGACCAGCAGCCCCGTAACTCAGCTCAGCTCTCTCCTCTTCCCGCCCTTGTTGAGGTCCGAGCCTACTTAACGACTCACGGCCCCAGCTTCGCGGGAGCCGTTCGTAGTGAGGAACTTCGATTTTCAATCATGATCGAATCGACCCATCATTTTGTGTTGCCATCACTCAGGCAGCATGGCAAACAAAGTCTATTCTGCTTTTTCTGTAGCCTGGTGTCAAAATACGTCCTCGGCCTCTATTTGCAAAGCTGGTGTTAGAACTAGCCGAGTACACTAATCCCTGTCTGGCTTTTCTAATCCCTGTTTCAACTATCTGTTGGCTCACACTATTCTTTCCTGACTTTATCTTATCGACTGGCCTTCACTGTCTCCTGCTAGCATTCTCTTGTTTCACAACTGTCCTCCAATACACACAAACGTATCTCTCCACCTGCAAGTTAGTTATGAATCTGTTAATGTATCAGCTTGAGGGTGGGGTGACAAACACAGTTGGAGGAGAGGTCTCTTCGAGTCATCTGATATTTCTGTTTTCGAACCTTTCCTATTGGTTCCGCTTTGTTTTCCAACTTTCCTTATTGGCTCTTTCTTATATGCTCTGGAAGTGTATCTCGTTAATAATTGCATTGTTGTATAGTATTTAATCTGATGCGCCACAGAGTGAAGTGGCAGTCTCCTGAGAACCTACTTTGTGTACTTCTAGGATAACTGTACTAGCTGCAGCTAAATAAATCTGATCTTCTAACGCCGACAGAGTGTCCCGTGTCTCTGTGTAGCGAAGCAGGTGAACTCTGGAGACATAGGGCATACCCTGCGTCGCCAGGCCCAAAAGGTTCTGGTTCTTCAACTGGCGCCCAACATTGGGCGGCTTCAGTGGTACCGGTTCTGCTCGTAGGTCGTGAGGAACCCCGCAAGAAAATTCCGGAGGGTTCGTGAGCCACACTAAGCGACCCCTGTATGTCGAAAGTGGTCCGAAGGTCTTTTGCAGCGCGGTTACTCCTTCCTGATGGCTACTGACGACCGCTGCCCTGACTGCCGCCCTGCTTTGGCCCATTCCTTTGATGATGTATGGTAAGGCGAGACGATAGACGGGCCTCTGTTGGTGGAAGAAGACGTCCTTAGTTAAGTATTTTCGTGGGTCGCGCCCACAATTTTGTTCTTTGTTTGATTTCCTTAGGTTTCTTAGATTTATGTTTTGCAAAAGATTAAGCCGAGGGTAAGTGCATTTGTGCTGCGTAAACTGAGTTTTACTCCCTTGAAGTTTGTGAACAGTCCGGAAGACATCTCGAGATGCCTGGTCTGACTAAGTTTGGAGGAATTTGTTGTCTTGGTTGTAATAGGGACTCCCGACTTGAGGACTCTTGTCCGATTCCTTCGGTTGGAACTCCCACATATGAGCTCTATTTGAAACATGGTATCGGCCCCATTGCCTTTAACGAGACATGGACTCGCTACACGAAGAAAGATGGTATTCTCAAATGGCCAGAAAACGGTAGCTTTGATCCAGATGTGCTAGATAATTTGGAAGCAGTTTTGTTCAAAAGAAAAGCCCGGCCGGCAATGTTTGACTCTTTCCGCCTTTGGCGTAAGGAAGCCAAACAGAAAGAAATTAAACAAGCAAAACGAGATAGGAAAGCACAGGGTATGTCAATTATACAGGCTGCCCAACAGTTAAAAAATGATGAAATTGATAATGCGTCTGAAATTTCAGAAAGACAACATCGTATGGCGATAGATAAATGCTATCCGGTGTTGCCTGTTTCTCCTTCTGATAATAAGAAAGATATAGAAGAAGATCCCCTAATGTCCCACTTATTAGGGTTGCCTCTGCCCTATGCGCAAAATGCCAATGTACCTCAGCTGTTACAGCCTGCTCAGCTGCCAGTGGTACCTCCGCCGGTTCCAGCTCTTCAGCATTTGCCTCCTCCAGTATTACCGCCCTTGCCGGTTTTACCATTAGTCTCAACTTCTTAGCTTTCCTTTACCTTCTGCTCCTCCTGCAATTTCCAGTTCTTCTCCTGTCAGTTCCCCTAATACTCTGTTTCCAGTTCTAATGTCTAATTCACCGTCTGTGCGTAAGCATCTCACAGACTCTGTTACTAGTATTCTATCTCCTTTCTTTGAAGCTTTAAATGTGTCTCCGGCTTTTGCTCGAAGACAATCTCGTAGTCAGTTCCCAGATTTTGAGGAATGAGAGAAGCTAGACTCTCTTGCACAAAGATGGATCAAGAAGGGTCCACAATATAGTGTGCTTGATATTATGCCTACCTTTTTGCAATGGAATGCACCTACGCAAAGATATGTTTTCAATGTAATGTGCGACATTCCCATTAAAGAATGGGAAGATGTGAGTTCGAGTCCGGTCTCACAAGATCTGTTAAATGTTCAGACTGATTTTGGAAAAGGACTTATTGTAGGTTCCAAAGTTGAGGAAGCTGTAAGGACGCTTATCTCTTATAGATCCCTATTTTTTTTTCAGATTTTTCTTGATTCCGATCCGTCGGTTAAACTGACGCCGAAAAATTACCCTATGAGAGAGGTTCCTCCAGTTTGGAAGGAGGCAGTTGCGGCTGTAGGCGCTAATGCACCTATTCCTGCTCATTTCCAACGTATATGGGTACATGTCCCTTGGAAGAGATCTGAAGTTTTGGCCCTTAAACAGACTCTACCAGATCTTCGTAAGAACCCTGCAGGTTATTACAAAGAATTATCACAGACAATTGATGCTTGTATCATGAATCTAGCAGATATTGATATGCTAATGGGTAATGTAGTCCCACAGACAGTAAGGGCTAAAATTCGTAGAGAGGATCACGCACAGGAACTAGGTGCTACTTGGGATGTTATAACTAATACAGATAGAGACCAAGTGGATGGCGCAAAGCCTGAGGCTCTGATCTCGGAACTCCCTGGCAGAATCATCACGTTAATGAAAACTATGATGCCTGCACTGAGAGTTAACTGGGATAAACTAGCAGCATGTAAACAAAAGAAAGATGAAAGTGTCTCTGACTTCTTTACCCGTTTCGAGGAGACATTTATCGACCACAGTGGTCAGGACATGGCTACCGAGGGTGGACAGCGATTATTCGTGGACAAATTTGTATTCAATTTGCTTCCCGAGCTGTCACATAAATTAAAGGATTCAGTAAGTTCATGAGCTGTTTCTTCTTCTACCCAGATATTGGCTACTGCGCAATATTATGAGAATAGAGATAAGGAAGAAAAAGAAAAACAAGAGAAAAAGACGAAAGATTTAAAGACGAAGGTTCTCTTGCAACAAGCCTATCCGCCAAGTTATGCTCAGCCTCAAATTCAGCAGCCTCCGCAGTTTCAGAGGTTGTATCAAAAACCTGAGCCATACAATCCACGACCTTTGTTAGGTCCTAATCAATGTGCCTATCGTAGAGAGGAAGGCCATTTTAAAAATAGTTGTCCGGTTTTATTGCCGCGCAATGGAGCGTTATCTGCTCCACGTGGTCGTGCTGGCCTCCAGTCAGCAAACAGAGGTAGAGGTCGGGGTATGTTGACTCAAGAACAGCGTGCCCTACCTTCTCCCAATTCAGTGAACTATTTTGATCAGCAAACTGTAAGGTCTACTCAGTATAACAATGAAGACCACTATGTTGAAGGCGAGAATGAGAGTCTTCATGCCAACTAGGACAGCCATGGACAAAGTAAGGGAGTTGTGCCAATTCCAGTAGATCAAAATGGTCCTTATGTTAACGTCACTACAATGGGTGTTTCAGAGCTATTTCTTCTGGATACTGGAGCAATGAGAAGTTCTATCATTCATTCTAAACTCCCTGGGGCACCTTTGTCTGGCTTAACAAATGTTTCTGTAGGATTTTCTGGCGCCCCTGTTCGCAATCCGGTTTCTTGCCCTTTGCCTATTTCAGTTGGTCCGTATGATTTGGAAGCTCCACTTCTATTGACAAATGGTTGCGGTGAGAATCTGTTGGGTCTAGACCTATTGAAAAGAATGCATGCTACCATATATTGTTCTCCATCTGGCGTACATCTTACTCTAGGACAGAAATTGATCTCCCCAATGTATTTGTCCAAAGATCAGTTTCCTCCTGAACTACTTTATCTTCCAGCAGCACTTTGGGCCACGGGTCCGAACGATGGGGTTGTCTTGAGATTCCACCTTATGTTGTCACTCTCAAGCCTAATGTTGAATTACCGCGCATCCCACAGTATAGAATTTCTGCCGAAGGTGAGAAAGCGCTTTTGGGAATTATTCATGACCTGATTTGGAAGGGTGTGGTTGAAGAAACAAGAGGTAACACATGCAATAGTCCTATTCTTCCTGTTCTTAAACGCACTGATCCTCTCAGCCTCCTGTGTAACGTTTTGTATTTGATCTGCGAGAAGTAAACAAAATTGTGATTCCACAGTTTCCTGTTGTTCCAGATATCACTGCTTTGTTGACAATGATACCTTCCACAGCGACTTGGTTTTATGTTATCGATCTGAAGAATGCCTTCTTTAGTATTCCCATTGCAGAAGAGAGTAGGGACATTTTTGGTTTCTCTCTTGGAGGCCGAAGCTTCCGGTTTAAGCGCGCACCCCAAGGCTATTGTGAAAGTCCCTCCATTTACAGTCAAGCTTTAAAATGTCATCTTGATACTTTTCACTTGCCGTCTGGTGCTGCTCTTATCCAATATATGGACGACTTGTTAGTCGCCGCTGACTCGGAAAATATCTGCAAAGATGTCACTGTTGCTTTGTTGCACCACTTGTTAAAACTGAATCACAAGGTTTCACCTTCCAAATTACAATATGTTTGTCGAGAAGTTACCTACTTGGGTCATCTCCTATCAAAGGAGGGACGACAATTGACACCAGAACGAATTCAGGCGATTGCACGACTGTCTGTACCATCCACACAAAGGGAAGTACGTGCCTTTCTGGGTATCACTTCTTATTGTAGACAGTGGATCCCTAACTTCTCTCTAATAGCCAAACCTTTGTTGGCACTCACGTTAAAAGATACGCCTCAGCCCCTTCCATGGACTGATGAGTGCCAAAAGAGTTTCACTGACTTACGTACCGCTCTCTGTTCTGTTCCTGTACTAGGCACCCCAGATTACACAAAGCCTTTTACGCTCTATGTTCATGAGAGAGAAGGTTGCGCATTGTCAGTTTTGGCGCAGCAATTCGGAGACAAACAGCGGCCATGCGCCTATTTTTCGGCTACGTTGGATCCTGTAGCTAAAGCATTGCCTAGTTGTCTCAAAGCGACAGCAGCAGCAGCAATTTCTATCCGACAGTCTACTGGAGTGGTATTGGATAACACTCTCATCGTTATGGTGCCACATGCAGTGGATACTTTGCTAAACAGAACGGAAAACACAGCATTTTACGAGCGCTCGTTTAACTGGTTACGAGCTGACACTTTTAGCTAGTCACATACACATCAAACGATGTAATACCCTGAATCCAGCTACTTTGTTGCCCCTTCCAAATGAGGAAAGTGTTGAGAATCAACATGATTGTTTCTTCCGTACTGAGGAAGAGACAAAAGGGAGAATTGACCTGAGAGACACACCGCTAGAGAATCCGGATGGGACTCTATGGGTAGATGGTTCTTGTTTTAAGATGCCTAATGGAGATACGGTTTCAGCCTATGCTGTAACTACCCTACATACGATTGTAGAAACTGCACGCATTAGACACAATTCAGCGCAAGCAGCAGAATTGATAGCATTGACGAGAGCTTGTGTATTATCAAAAGGGACGAGAGTGAACGTGTACACTGACAGCCAATACGGTTTTGGTGTAGCGTTCAATTTTGGGCGTCTCTGGAAGGAGAGGGGTTTCCTCACTTCACATGGCACCAAAATACAACATGGCCAGTTAGTGACTGATCTCCTTGAGTCGCTTGTTTTACCCACCCAAATAGCGATAGTGAAATGTAGTGCACACAAAAAGATTACGGATGATGTTGGACGAGGAAATGCGTTTGCAGACAAAATAGCAAAGAAAACAGCGAGGGATTCAAAGAGTCGAATGTTTGTGGCAGGTCCTGCGAATTGGGTCAGAGAGAGAGGAATGTGTGAGAATACAGTGGAAAGTGTAAAAGCGATTCAGAAAGAGGCTTCAGTGAGCGAAATGAGGAAGTGGAAAGAAAGTACGGGAATGTTAGATGAGATGGGTTGTTGGGTGGAATTATCTGAACATCAACGTTGGCTGTTACCAGATGCCTATGTTCTCCTAGTAGTTACTATGGCACATGGTCCAGCCCACTTAAGTTCAAAAGGCATTTGTAAACTTCTGGCTCCAGTGTGGCAAAATGAGAATGTCCCAAAATGTGCAGACAATGTAGTAAAGCACTGTATTGTTTGTTTAATGTACAACCCGGGAAAGGGAACCCTAACTCCAGCAGGTCACTTTGCTCCTCCAATATATCCATTTGAGGTGTTGCAAATCGATTACATTCATATGGAGCGATGCAACAACCTCAAATATGTTCTGGTGGTAGTATGCGCCTTTTCAAGGTGGATAGAAGCTTATCCTTTAAAGGACAACACAGCTTTATCCACGGCTAAAATCCTTCTAAAAGATTTCTTCCCCAGGTTTGGTTTGCAGCGCATTGTCTGGAGTGACAATGGGAGCGAATTTGTTGGCCAAGTCATGCAGAAACTTTGTGCAGGTCTTTGTATCAAGCAAAAGTCCCATGCGGCAAATCACCCATAGTCAGCGGGTTTAGTAGAATGTTAAAATGGAACCTTGAAGTTGAAATTAGCAAAGGTTCAAGCAAGTACAGGACTCAATTGGCCTGATGCTTTGCCGTTAGCTCTGCTATCCACCAGAACTGCAGTACACTCTCGTTTGGGAATTAGCCCTTACAAAGTGGTATTTGGCCGTCCGGCCAACATATGGGGAATACCTCGCCCTAAGAAATTCTCAGACTTGCCATATCCAAGGTTGATTGATTATCTGCATGACCTTACGACTAAATTGCGTGTTCTTCATCAACAGGTTCAGAGTGCTCTGCCGGAGGCCTCCACAGACCCAGGTCACTCCATCCGACCAGGTGACTGGGTGTGTGTGAAGAATTTTCAGAGGTCCAATAATCTGCAACCCAGGTGGCGGGAGCCTTGAATGGTCTTGTTGACTACAAGGACAGCAGTTAAAGTCGAAGGAAAGAAAAATTGGATTCACGGTGTGCATTGCAAGAAAGTTCCTTTGCCTTTTGATCAGTGGGTTCGCTGAGGTGTTGGTGACTGTGAAAGCGAAAAGACTCCACGATTCGTGCCTTTTAGCGATACACATCTGAATGGGACACTGTCTGAGAAACAGGACGACGACATTTTACAGGAAGCAATTCCATCGCATCGTCGCTTGGATACGACTGAACCACAAACATTGTTCCAAAATCAGAGTGTTCCGGGGAAGGAACACTACAATCTAAGGCCCAGACCAAAGAACATTTAAGACTTTCTTCTCCCTTGTGTAGTATTCTGTTCCGGTTGCAGGGTCACGGTAGGAGTCTAGGTCACGACCTGAGTAGTGACAATAGGTCTGCAGGATCTTCAGTGTCATAGGACGGTAGAGCATCGTGACTTCAGTGATTGAGGAAGATTGCCGTGAGCATCCATTAGTAAGATGGAAACTACACTAAGTAATAAAGATAGAAGAAATGAAATGAAGAAAGCATCCTGTAAAATAATGTACAGTCGTTTTAGTATAACTTTATGTGTTTTTATATCATTATGTATCGTTTTGGCGATTATTAGTTGGATAATTTATGCTTCTTCCTCTTTGCCTTCCTCTACTATCTCTCCACACCTCTTTCATACTCTTCCTTCACATGAACTTGTTAGAAGAACTGAGTATTATAACAATTCCTTTATCCAACTATTACATCAGCATCAATTAGTGATTAATACAACTGATTGTTGGGTGTGTGGTCTTATGCCACATACCACAGAGAAAGGAATGCCCTATCTAGTTCTTCCTTTTTCTTATGAAGGTTCTGCTTGGGCTTACTTCGTCATTTTCTCCAACGCTTATCAAAGCAAATTCAGACGATCTGTTAGCACACAAATGAATTATCCGGATTTTAGTCATAGTTCTCTGATTAAGGGTATGGTAGTTATGGCTAAAATCATGGAAAACAGCAAAATTTCCGTTGACGAAAGAAAAGCATACACTAATTGGAACGTCACCCAATATATGTCTAGTCTCAGTTCTAAGGTTGGAAAAGGAAAGTCCTCACCGATCTGCACTATACCACATCAGGGCAACTTCTGCTTACAGATAAATGATCGCTCTTTTGACACTACACAAAAGAGTAACTGCTCCTACACGTACGTTTATTCCTCTCAGAACTCGCCTCCTCTAGTGCCATCTCAAGGCACCTATTTCATCTGCTATAACAGAGCTTATACTTGGTTACCAACAGGTTTCTCTGGTACTTGTTATATATCCTTTCTTCTTCCCCCTACTTACACTTCTTCCGCAAATCATCACCGAACCCGATATGGCAGAGGGATTATTGATTCAAAGGACACAGCAGGACAAGAGGGAGGAGATTTCCTTAAAGGGTTTCTTCCCTTCTGGGGTCCAATGGCTAACAGCAGAAATATAAGGCAATTGGTCCATGTCGTAGAGACTACAATAGACATCACTGTAGGAGCCTTAAGTAACATCACGCCAGAACTACAGGCGGATCGTCTTATGACATTACAAAATCGAGTTGCCTTAGACTTTGTTCTTGCCGATCGTGGTGGAGTGTGCAAATTGATCGGGTCAAGTTGCTGTATTTTCATTCCTAATGACGCTCCGACAGTATACCAAGCTATCTCCAAGTTGCACATAATCTCTGAATATATTCTTCAAGACGAAGGAGATTGGTCTTTAACGGAATGGTTTTGGGGACTACTGTCCAAATGGGGTTGGAAAGCATTGACGTTCCTTGGTATAATCCTAACCATTATATTTTCCTGTTGCCTTTGCATGCACTGTGGTCCCGCTATCTGTGATCTTTGTGCTACCGTGTGCATCCCAAAACACAAGCCACAAGTAACAGAAAACATAAGAATGATGTTACAGCAACAGCTCGATGACCTCATGGCTATTGACGTGGACTCAGATTAACATGAGTCTATCTTGCCTGAGTTCTGGCAAAAGGAGGGTCTGAGGAACTTCGATTTTCAATCACGATCGAATCGACCCTTCATTTTGTGACCCGCCGCCATTTTGTGTTGCCATCACTCAGGCAGCACGGCGAACAAAGTCTATTCTGCTTTTTCTGTAGCCTGGTGTCAAAATACGTCCTCGGCCTCTATTTGCAAAGCTGGTGTTAGAACTAGCCGAGTACACTAATCCCTGTCTGGCTTTTCTAATCCCTGTTTCAACTATCTGTTGGCTCACACTATTCTTTCCTGACTTTATCTTATCGACTGGCCTTAACTGTCTCCTGCTAGCATTCTCTTGTTTCACAACTGTCCTCCAATACACACAAACGTATCTCTCCACCTGCAAGTTAGTTATGAGTCTGTTAATGTATCAGCTTGAGGGTGGGGTGACAAACACAGTTGGAGGAGAGGTCTCTTCGAGTCATCTGATATTTCTGTTTTCGAACCTTTCCTATTGGTTCCGCTTTGTTTTCCAACTTTCCTTATTGGCTCTTTCTTATATGCTCTGGGAGTGTATCTCGTTAATAATTGCATCGTTGTATAGTATTTAATCTGATGCGCCACAGAGTGAAGTGGCAATCTCCTGAGAACCTACTTTGTGTACTTCTAGGATAACTGTACTAGCTGCAGCTAAATAAATCTGATCTTCTAACGCCGTCAGAGTGTCCCGTGTCTCTGTGCAGCGAAGCAGGTGAACTCCGGAGACATAGGGCGTACCCTGCGCCGCCAGGCCCATAAGGTTCTGGTTCTTCAGTAGTCAGAGGAAGCCTGGTGTGCCTTTGAACTTTGCCAATATTTCCTTTTGTGATACACGTCTTGGAGCAGAGTGCGGAACTTTGTCACTGTGCGCAGACGGTGGGAGGACTTACCGGACGGGACTGCGAGGACCAGCAGCCCCGTAACTCAGCTCAGCTGTCTCCTCTTCCCGCCCTTGTTGATGTCCGAGCCTACTTAACGACTCATGGCCCCCGCTTCACGGGAGCCGTTCGTAGTCAGAGGAAGCCTGGTGTGCCTTTGAACTTTGTCAATATTTCCTTTTGTGATACACGTCTTGGAGCGGAGTGCGGAACTTTGTCACTGTGCGCAGACTGTGGGAGGACTTACCGGACGGGACTGCAAGGACCAGCAGCCCCGTAACTCAGCTCAGCTGTCTCCTCTTCCCGCCCTTGTTGATGTCCGAGCCTACTTAACGACTCACGGCCCCCGCTTCGCGGGAGCCGTTCATAGTCAGAGGAAGCCTGGTGTGCCTTTGAACTTTGCCGATATTTCCTTTTGTGATACACGTCTTGGAGCAGAGTGCGGAACTTTGTCACTGTGCGCACACTGTGGGAGGACTTACCGGACGGGACTGCGAGGACCAGCATCCCCGTAACTCAGCTCAGCTGTTTCCTCTTCCCGCCCCTGTTGATGATTGTATAAAAGTAACCAAGCATCCCGCTACGCGGTCGCGCGCGGTCGCGCACCGGGAGAAGCCCGGGACAAGGGCGGGACCGTTTGTGGCCGTTCGTGGACGGTTGAGGACGGGACGGGCCCTATCCCTAATGTTGGGTTTGTTTTGAGTTATAGGGGGGTGTCATCAGCGTGATATTGTATTTACTGTTTACTTATACTGATTTAACAGTCTCATTGGTGTGGGATAATTAACCTCTCCCCGGGACATTCAGGTCATAAGTCTCCCTTTAGGGGTTCAGTCTCTGGGACATTAGATACATTTTTAATAAGAGCGTCTTCGCTATTAGCCCATGAAATAGAACTTACGGAGAGGAGACTGTCGTTAGACATTGTTGCCGATAAACGCTCCTCATTGGGTTTCATTAGACATGCTAATTCCCCTAATCCCCCGCTTTCAATTACACCTAGCATATCAGCCGATTCCATGATAGGTAGTAGGAGTTTTTCATCTTCGACTGAGAAAATATTAGAAACCACGCAAAGGTGTTAACCTATCTCTGAGGAGGAAGGCATGCCTAGCAGTAGGACTTTACGTTGCCCTAATAGCCTAAACTTATCAGTCCTTCCCACTCCACTATCTCCAGTCCGAACTAGATCGACCTCTGTTAATAAGCAGGGTCTTTCTAAGTCATCCCTCGCTACCACCACGAAGGGGGTTTGTTCTAAGAAGAAAAGGGGGAAGGTAAATGATTTGGGAATGCCGTAAAAAAAACGCAAACGTAACCCCCCAAAATGTAAACCTGTAGCACCTGTTAGCCGCGGCCAAGGGGAGGTGTTGTACGGAGAGCCGCCCAACCCCCTGGCGTCGGCTGAAAGTGTGCTAAATAAGCTGAATGATGATTTTTGGCATAGACTAGATGTAATGTTAAATAAATCTGTCTCACCGATTTATGATAGATTAGATCGTATTGAAAATAGGATCTCTTGCCTTGAATTGGCTCT
The DNA here is from genome assembly GCF_964204655.1 of Triturus cristatus. Classification (NCBI taxonomy): domain Eukaryota; kingdom Metazoa; phylum Chordata; class Amphibia; order Caudata; family Salamandridae; genus Triturus; species Triturus cristatus. The sequence goes on along the minus strand of NC_140586.1, from coordinate 991,674,733 downwards.
TGCCTCTCTTCAACCTAGATCTGATTTGAGGGGTAGAGCCAACTTAAGTGTTCCGAAATCAACACCCTGCATCCAAGAGGGTCCACTTGTAAATGAAGGGTTAGCCCCTCCCCCACAGGCTATCCAGTTATCTTCTAATATACCACCCGGTCAACCTGTTGATAGGGTGCAGTCTAGCCTGTCTGGTGAGATGGATGGGACCGGGATCGGGTCTGGAAGCAAGGCCAATACTACTGGATCAATAGGGCACCGTGCCTTCAAAATCCAGTCCCAATAGATCGAAGGCAATTTTTAAATCTTCCGCCGGAATCGACCCCTTATGTTGTTGTTCTTACAGGTGACCCCAAATTGACTAATGGGAAACGGGAGGAGTATCTGGACCTAAAAAACAAGTGTATTCATTGGCTTAACCAATATAGGCCATTACCAGTGTCGGTTTCAGCAGAAATTATTTTTGCACGCCGGGTAGATTGGGTGGGTCCCAAAGTTAAATCGGTAAAGGGAGACTGTGTTGTCTTAAATTTTAGAGATAGAAGAGCCGTGGAGCATATTTGCGCCTGGCCTACTAATAACTCAGTCTCCCACATTAATTCTTTACCTCTTACATTCTTTTACCCACCCCTATGCCAAAATAGGAGTTGTCAGCGTCCGTCTATACCCGGTATTTTTGCTGATAGATTGGATGCATGCATTCCTCTATTTAATCGGTTTGAAGGTCTGTCGGGCATGGAAGACTGTGATTGACGGTCTATCGTTCTCCTGTGGTAAATAATTTAATTACCGGGACTTAATTTGATACAGAAAAATAATAAATATAGCTCAGTAAAATAAGAGGCAAAATCTGTGACATTAGAGGTTCGGAATGGGCTTTATTCCAATGGACGATTCGAATCGGTGACTCCAAGTTCCATCACCACGGAGGTTCAGGAAGTGAAGTACATACTTTATTGATAAGTAATCACTTTTATACAATAGGCATTACATTGAAGCAAATGCAAGAGGCGTAACAATTGATAGTGTAGATAAAACATACATGCGTAGCAAAAGTGGGCGTAACTGGGTGTGACTAAAGAACGTCATCAGGTGTGATGTCATAATAGGGTGGTTCCATGAAGGAATTTCGCAATGTCAGCAGAAATACTTGGCAGAAATGTGCGCGTAGCAGCATGACGTATGATTGACGTGCGACTAGGGGGTGAAGGGGATTTGACATTTAACTCTACATGTGGCGACAGATGTCTGGTGGGTCAAGTCAACCTTATCCCAAATCATATCTAACATCCTATGTTTAAAGAACTATGTTATCCAAAAGAGAGGTCTCTTAGAGTAGAATCTTATTCTATACTGACTATACTGACTGTTAGTGCGTGTACAAGCGTCTAAGTGTCTACACTAGATGCGAGGGCGAAAGTCTTCCATAATAATAGGGCTATGAATTACTTGCATAAAGACAGAGAAGCCGGGCCTTTGCTCGGTAGCTGGAAGAATGTTTACTTAAACTACTAGACAGGAATGCATTGGGCAGGGAGCGGAGCAGATAATTTCGAAGGTGAAATACGGTTTTTGGCAGGCAACAGGCTGATGTCAGGCATCGTGAGCCGCGCAGGGAATGAGACAAAGTTCATGGTCACAGATGCAGGCTCAGACTGGAGCTTTCAGAGGCAGAGGGCAAGAAAAGCTTGATGACAGAATCAGGGCCTACTTGCCTGGACTGTAAAATGGCATAAGTGAACCATATAAAGCCGGTGGCCTTTCGTACTTAGGAATAGAATATCCGGCCCATTCATGGCGGATCTGAAAGAGGACATGTTAACGGTGGACGCACATGTATTTGCGTCTTCATAACTGGAACTGGAGGGAACATACATGTACTTGTGATTTATACATGGAACCGTTGGGGTCCAAGATAGGGGACATAACTGATCAGAAAAATCCATATTTCCACATTCCCTCCTTGTCCCCTACTTGCCCGTCAAGAGATATCAATCTTCATCAATCCATTGATCTGTTCATATAGCATCATTTGTTCTTCTTTTTTCTTCTGGGACGAACGAAATCTTGGTGGTGGAATACACGATGTGGCACACAGACCACAGATCGCTGGTCCACATTGTAGACATAGACAGCAACTGAATAGTATGAGAAGGCCAATACCTAGGAAGGATAGGACCTTCCATCCAAAGGTAGATAATACACTCCAAAACCAACCGGACCAAGTCCAGGTGCCTGGACTCTGGTGTATCTGGCTTACAATCTTATGAAGGCGGGTTATGGCTTTATATACAGATGGCGAATTTTCTGGTATGAAAATGCAACAACTTGATCCGATGACCCTACAAGCTCCGCCCCTATCGGCCAGGATGACGTCAAGGACAAGACGATTTTGAAGCACAACAATCCGCATAGCAGACTGCTCTTCTGTTAAATTGCCTAAGGCGGAAATAGTTTCATTCACTACTGCTTCAAGGGTTCTAGTAAATCTACGTATCAGCTTACTATTAGTAACGGTACCTATATAGGGAAAGAGACCTTTATTGAAATCTGTGTATTTTTCCCATGCTGTTTCAGTGTAATCGACTATTGGGAGATCTCTTCTTTCTCTATGGTGTACTAAATGAGTATTTCTGTGATAATCAGGAGGAGCTAGGAAAACAGGTGGCAAAAGGAATCCAATGTAGCAGGTACCATCCCAATCTAGAGGCAAACGTACATATGCCGTCTGACCACATATGAAATAGGAATGGCGGGAAGCTCTAAATGTAGACTTGCCCTGATCACTAAATTCTATTACAGTGGTGCATCTACTATGGCCCATATGTATGGAACCATTCTTTCTTACACATAATTCACCTTTTACTGGGAATATTGACATAGCGGGCAAAATTGGAGTAGCTTCGGATTCGACATTTAGGATCATAAGATTGAGTGTAAAATTACCTAATCCATACACTTCATTTTCTAGATCAGTTCCTGTTCTTTTGGGAAGTCCCTCCTTGTTAGGGTAGCAGACTTTAAGTAAAACTAAGTTCAAATTTCCCCATACCCAGTTGTCTTGATAAACTGCAGAATTCGAATCTTGGGAATTAATTAAACTAAACCATGCTCCACAGGAGCCGTTGTGTGTGAACGGGTATGGAAAGAGAGGTAGAATTCCTTTATAATTCTGATAGGGAGGGAGTCGGCCACATATCCAACAATTTGTAGCATTGCTAACCTGATGGGAATGATGTAACATACTAATAAACGTGTTATTGCGCAGCGCAAATCTATATGACAATTCATGCGGAGGTAATTCACTAAAAGAATGTTCAGCAGTAACATTATAAACATGTCTAGAAATAGGATAATATATGTGCAACAATATACTTGCAGTAATTATTAAAAGACTTAAGAAAAACAAAATTAATAACGTCACTGTGCAATGACTACGCAGTGATTTACAGTATGCATGTCGTTTCAACATTTTTCGGGTTTTTTCTCTATTCAGGTCTAAGGGATACATGTCAGAGACAAATTCAACCGCTTCACCTTGGAGAGGACTTAAACAATCAAATTGCCTGACTGGTTAGACCTGAGTTTCAGTTTATATTGTTCGTGATTACTTGATTCAACCAAAGGAAGTTTTGAGTCAATGGGTGAAGACACACAAGGTGTGTCGTTTACATCTGATGGTAGTCCATGAAATTTCTTGATATGACTTGAATGTATCCAGCCTTTTCGACCCTCGATCTTCACAGCTGTCCTCGTCGTTAATAACACGAGCTGAGGCGACCTCCACCTAGGGTCCAGCTGAGACTTCCGATCAAAGTTCCTCACTAAGACCAGGTCTCCTGGAATTACGTCATGGGGTTTCACCTCAGTGTTGTCTGGAAAAGCTGCAGCTACCTGTGAACGACAAGATTGTAGTGCAGACATCAAGGAAGCCAAGTAATCTGTCAGCATATTACAGTCAATATCAGTTATTTTGCGTGGTATAGGCGTCCCCCACATATTTGGTGGTCTACCGAAGATCACTTCATAAGGGGATAGCCCTGTTCGAGAGTGTGCTACCATTCTCATGTAAAAGAGTGCAACTGGTAACGCTACTACCCAGTCGACACCTTTCTCCCTGCATATTTTGGACAATCTAATTTTCACAGTTTGATTATGTCTTTCCACGAGACCTGCTGCCTCGGGGTGTCGGACACAGTGGAACTTCCACTGATAACCTAACAAAAGTGAAACGTGTTTCATTAGTTCGGATGAGAACGGCTGGCCGTTATCTGAGTAGACAACACGTGGTAAACCGTACCGTGGGAAGAATTCTCGAACTAACTGTTTGGCAGTAGTCGGGGCAGTGTAATCTGAAACCGGGTATGCCTCTGTCCAACGGGAAAGAGCACAGACAACTACGAGAACATATTTGAATCCTCGACATCGTTCCATCTGGATATAATCCATCTGGAGGATTTCAAAAGGGTGATCAGGAGGCTGAAATCCACCCTGTTCTACGGGAATGCTTTTTCCTGGGTTAAACTGACAACAGATCATACAGGTACGGACTTTTTGTTTAGCTGCTGCTCGTAAATGTTTGTTGAACCAAATGTGTTGAATGCTGTCTAGCATAGCTTTTTCTCCTAGATGTGCTGGACTATGTACAGTGTTAATAATGACTTGGACCATTGAATCAGGAAGGAACCACACAGATTTTTCCTTTGTCATCCATCCTTGATCCGTTTGGATCCCTCCTAATTCAGTCCATTTCTTTATTTCGTCTGGAGTAGCATGTGTCTGTATGTCAATTACGTCAAGAGCGGGATCCTTAACCATCATGCAATGTGTTGGCGTCGGGACTATTGTCTTTGTCATGTCGGATGTTTGAGTTTGAGCAGTCTGTTTAGCTGTTCTGTCAGCTAGATCATTGCCTTGAGAAATGATATCAGTAACTTTCGTATGAGCTTTACATTTCATAATTGATATTGCAGTGGGTAGATGTATTGCATCTAATAAGGCATGAATGAGGGGTCCGTGCTGAATGTGGGCACCGTGAGAAGTTAAATAACCTCTCTCTCGCCACAGCACGCCGAAGTCATGTACAACTCCGAATGCATAACGTGAATCAGTGTATATGTTGACTTTTTTATTTGTGGCTTGAATACAGGCTTGTGTCAGAGCGATGAGCTCTGCTGCTTGAGCGGACAAGGTATTTATACAATTTGTTTCAATGATTTCAGCGTCTGTTGTGACTGCATAAGCGGCCACTAACTCTCCTGTACCTGTTCTCATACATGAACCATCTACATACAACGTCAGGTCTGGATCTGATAATGGAACGTCTGTTAAATCTTGTCTGGGTTTCGTCGTGATAGTGATAACTTCAATACAATCATGTGCAAGTGGATCTGTTCCATTTACAGGTAACAGTGTGGCAGGATTCAATGTACTACAACGTCTGATTTCTATATGTGGCTGAAACAATGTTAATTCGTAACCGGTGAGTCGTGCTATAGTCAAGTGTTGTGTTTGTGTGCGGTTCAAAAGAACCTCTACTGCATGTGGTACTTGTACTGTCAATGGATGTCCTAATACTATGGCATCGCTTTGTCTGATTGCTAAGGCTGTTGCTGCCACTGATTTTAGGCATGCAGGCAAAGCCTGAGCTACGGGATCTAATGTACTAGAAAAATAGGCACATGGTTTGTGTGATCCTGCTTGTTCCTGTGTGAGTACTGACAAGGCAGTACCTTCGCGTTCTGTAACAAAGAGTGTAAACTGTTTATTGTAACATGGTGTTGCTAGGACAGGTGCTTGACATAAAGCTTTCTTTAAACTTTCAAAAACGTGTGTATGTTCCTGAGTCCAAGGGAGGACAGTCAATGTGGCTGCCTCCTGTGTTGTCAATTGAATGAGTGGTTTTGCTAGAAATGCATACTGAGGGATCCACTGCCTACAATATGAAGTGAGGCCTATGAAAGCCCGCACCTCCTTTTGTGTCTTGGGTATCGGCATGTTAGCTATTAACTGAATGCGGTCGGGTGTAAGCTGCCTTCCCTCCTTGGACAGCGAGTGACCAAGGTAAACAACTCGCTGGACACAGAATTGCAGCTTAGAAGGGGACACCTTGTGCCCCTTTTCGGCCAAAAATTGTAATACCGTCAGTGATGCTTTCTCACATTCATGTTCGTTTCTAGCGGTGATCAGCAGATCATCGACATATTGAAGCAGGGCAGTGTTGACTGGCATGTGAATACTGTCAAGTTCTCGTTTCAGTGCTTGGCTATAGATGCTGGGGCTTTCTGTAAATCCCTGAGGTGCGCGTGTGAATTTAAAGCTACGTCCATTTAAACTAAATCCAAACAAGTATTGGCTTTCCGGATCTATTGGGACGCTGAAAAAGGCATTCTTGAGGTCAATTACAGTAAAGAATGTTGCTTCGGAATCAATAGCTGTCAGTAATGACGAAATATCTGGGACCACAGGGAATTGTGGCACAATGCATTTGTTCAATTCGCGCAGATCAATAACCAATCGATATACTGGCGGAGCCTTTGGATCTGTTCGTTTAAGAATCGGAATTATCGGGGAATTACATACATTGGAGTCTGTTTCCACAACTACTCCTTGGACAATGAGCTCGTCAATAATTTGCAGTAAAGCCACTACAGCATCTGGTGGTAACTTGTATTGTCGCATTCGTGGTAGTACCACTCCTGCCTTTAATGTAACCCGATATGGTGTAATATTCATGCAACCCACATCAGTAGGGCCTTGTGCCCATAAATGTGTAGGTAAAGTCTGTAGTCGGGGATCCATGTCTCGAGACACATAGTGACCTTTGAAATCACGTAAAAACAATCTTACTCCTTCCGGAGAACAACATATTATAGCTCCTAGAGCTTTCAGTGTTTTTATACCTAACAAGTTTTCTGGACATGATTTAGTAAGCAATAAATCTGTAGTTCAGGTTAAGGGTCCTATCGTAAGTGGAAGAGGCAGTGATACTTCATTAACAATAGGTTTTCCTGAAAAACCAAGGGAAATATTCTGTGAGCCTGAGAGGGGTGCCCCTGGAACTTCACTACGTTTTATAGTTGTTCGACTTGCCCCTGTATCAAGTAAAAATTTTCTATCTTGGCCTAATAGTTCACTATGTACATAAGGTCCTTCTTGGTCTACAGGGACCTCGATAAGGGGTAAGTCAACTTCCCTCTCTAGGCTGGTTCATGCGTATCGTTGATAATCAGGATAGTCGTACTGTGCGGTCTGGTACAGCTGTCGTGTCGTGGTTTGTGTGGCAGCAACAGGCAGCGCTGGTGCAGCTGGCACAAACTGTATAGACTGTTGTGGAGCTGGCATGGACTGTGCATGCTGTGGTGCTCCTTGTTCATTCTGATCCTGTCTAGGTGGCCGTGGTCTTTCTTGTGTTTTACCTGTGGCGATATTACGCTTCAAGACTGGGCAATCGTGTATGTAATGACCTGGTTGTTTACAATAGTTGCATGTCCCTTTTACAGGTCCTGCTGAATCACCGGACTGTGTCGTACCCCTTTTATGACCTTCAGCTGGAACTGTCTGGGAGACTAGCATTTTCATTTTTGTGTCTTTCATGCGTTTCTGTTCATGTTCTTGTTCCTCTCTAATTCTATTGTAATGGTACTGTAACATTTGTAACATTTGTGATGGGGTATTACCTTGCCAGGTACTCTCGAATTTTAATACTCTATTCTTCACCTGGGGCAAGGAATTTTCAACTAATTTTGTCACAAACAGATGTGGGTATGACTCGCTACTTGCTTTTATACCACTATTTATACCAAAACATTTTTCGAATCGGGCATAGAAATCACTATTGTCTTCATCTTGCTTTTGTTTACAGGCTGAGATTGCACCCCAGTCTTCCTTTTTCGTGGTTAATAAACGTGGCAGTACCTGTACTAGTAAACCTGGTAGTGCTTTAGTTTTATCCCCAAGCCCCGAACCTGGACCTCGGGCCCTTTCTTCATTTTCTAATGCTGTCCAGTCTATCTTTTGGTCTCCTACCTCCCACTCTTTTTCCTTGAGTTTTTCATAAATGCCAGCAGGCATTAATACCTTTAATATTGTCATAATGTCGGGATAGGTATACTCTCCCATGAGTAACATGTCTTTAATTTCTCGGTGAAAACCCGCTGGGTCTTTGTCATGACTGGGTACCACTTTCTTCATTTCTAACAATTCTATTTTCGATATGGGCGTATATACATATACACGTTTAAACTGATTGTCCTCGCCCTTTATTGGGTGTACTTCTCGTAAGGGATTCTGTCTGTCCATGTAATACGTCGTTCTTTCCTTGATGGGCAGTGAGACATGTTCTGGGCATACAAAAAGAATGTACTGCTTTCTTGATTCTAGTATTTCTCTAATTAACTTAGTACCTGAACCTCTCCATCTATTCGTGAGTAATTCAGTCAATATATCAGGTAACGGACCAGGGTCGGAATGTTGACTTTGATAAAGTATAAGAAGTTGTTGAATCATATAAATCCCAGCTAAACGCTGTTCATCTGGGGTGAGGTTCAAAAATGTGTGTGCTACTGTATCATCACCATATTTTCCGGGACTGTCAGCCCAATGAACGGCTGACCTGGCTAATTCTTGTTCATCCATAGAATCGAGTAAATGATAACCCCTTCGTTCTCGGAGTAATTTGTCAGCGGCTTGGAACGAATGCTCGGGGGACCTTATATTTATTATAGGTGTTTGGAAATTCCTGTTATTTTCTGGACATATCGGACGTATCGGGTCAGTAAAACATCTAGTACTATTACAAGATCTTCCTCTACCTACATAGGCTATGGTTTCTGACTGTCCTGTGGGCAGTCCTGATCCTTCCTCCTCGCTTTGTTCGAACTGATCTACCGTTAATCTCTCTTCGTGTAGGCGTTCTATTTCTTTACGGATCTTTCGACACATAGCTATTATACATTTTTGCTTATCATGTCTCCCTTCTGATATATTCTGGCTCCATCTGGTAAGAATTTGCATTGCTTCCGGGTCTACCCCCGGTCGGTCTTGATTTCTGATCACACAATTTATGAGGAAACGTAACAGTTCCCCCTGTATCTCCACTTTCTGGTATTCCATAGCTCTGTTAATACATTCAGAATCTCGCCCTGTTTGGACAAAATGATATATATTATCTAGATGCACAGTCATTCCTGGTAACTTCCCCAAATACACCGCAGCTCGTCTGATACGTAGTGATGCCATGATCATTTCGTCCTCTTTGCCGGGCACAGGGTCATATCTACAATCTACAAGAAGTTCCTTAAGCGTGCGGGCATTTATGAGTTTGGGGGTACGTGGATGTGCTGTTTCTTGAAAAGTAAGTTTATTTATTCTGGGTGGCGTAGAAAAAATGTTGGTAGCACCTCCGGTAGCCCCGTCTGGGGTATCGGGCGTGAAAGGATTCGTTGAACGCGATACAGCAACTATAGGTGTGGGCACAGCTGTCGAAGCAGCTGTAGGAACAGACGTGGAAACAGATGTGCTTGCCGGAACTGGTGTCAGGATTTGATGCTGTAGGGATACAGATACAGGGTCTTGGCGTTGAACCTCCCCGGCAGACGGTCTATGTGGGGCGGGGTTAGCATACTCGGGAGCTGCTTCATCTAAATATGAGGAAAGAAAAACATCTTCTGCTGTTCTAGGATGCCCCTTAGGATGCATTTTTATTGGGAACAATGGGGGTGGCAAGTCTTTTGGTATCTCTGGAGTAGCCTTAGGTAATCCCTCGGCCAGAAGGGGATACATACCATTCATAAGGGCATTTCTTTGTCTGTCTACTTGTTCTGATGTCACTCGTGTACCTTCTTTAATTAATAGATTTTCTCGGACTTTATTTGAATTTTCCTTACTCTTCTCTTCCTGTCTACATGCTTTTTCTATACGTCTATACGATTCTTTACGCCATAATTCAATGGCGTCTTTCTGTGATTGTCTAGCTTTCTTTTTCCATAATTCTTCCTTTACTTTCACGATGCAATCTGCATCCCAGGTCCCAGCTGCGGGCCACCTCTGACTTTCTGGTAATTCCTTAGTGTAGTCTACCCATAGATCAAGAAATAATATGGCGTCTAGGCCATGTTTATGATACATGAAGTACCCTGGAGTGTCCCTAGGAGGAATGGGAACAGCTTCTTCGAGTACCCCTTTTCTAGTTGTGATCTGTCTTAGTTTCGAAAAGAGCGGCATACTGAGAACTGATCTGATACTTGGTCTTGAACAAACTTAATACAATAAACACATTAATGAACAGTCATTCACACCACAATATGCAGGACGTATTAACACATTTAACATTTGACGTTTTAAATGAGCAACAATGATGATGACGATCTAAGAAAACTTAATCACAAGACATAATCCTCGGCATTTAACTGAATTATTCTGAATTTATATACTTGATATACTAGATATACTGCTAAACAGTACAGATACACTGCTAAAACAGTGCAGACCGGATTTGTGTACCCAAACCCGTCTGGACCGGCACAACTTATGTGCACGTCAGAACGCCTCCCCAGTAATGGTACTCACCGGGTAGCTCGGAACGGAAGGCCTCAGAACGGAACTGAACTGAACTGGACTGGACTCGACTCGAAAACTTCGGAAACTTCGGAACATCGGAAACCTCGGAACTTCGGAACTTCGGATCTTGGTGGGCCTCTGTATACCTCGGATCTTGCTCTCTCAGCTAGGCTCTGGTCGGGATACTTCGCACTTCTCACCGCCTCGTCTGGGTGTTGATCGCAGCCTCAGTCGCCCCCGCTTGACCGGAGGGAGATACAGGAAATCCTGCTGGTACGCGTTGTTGTCCGTCCAGCTGTGGCAGGAGACCGGGCCTGCAACGCACCGCCGGCGCGTGAGATGAGAAAGTGTCCCTGTTCGGGCGCCATTAATGTGGTAAATAATTTAATTACCGGGACTTAATTTGATACAGAAAAATAATAAATATAGCTCAGTAAAATAAGAGGCAAAATCCGTGACATTAGAGGTTCGGAATGGGCTTTATTCCAATGGACGATTCGAATCGGTGACTCCAAGTTCCATCACCACGGAGGTTCAGGAAGTGAAGTACATACTTTATTGATAAGTAATCACTTTTATACAATAGGCATTACATTGAAGCAAATGCAAGAGGCGTAACAATTGATAGTGTAGATAAAACATACATGCGTAGCAAAAGTGGGCGTAACTGGGTGTGACTAAAGAACGTCATCAGGTGTGATGTCATAATAGGGTGGTTCCATGAAGGAATTTTGCAATGTCAGCAGAAATACTTGGCAGAAATGTGCGCGTAGCAGCATGACGTATGATTGACGTGCGACTAGGGGGTGAAGGGGATTTGACATTTAACTCTACATGTGGCGACAGATGTCTGGTGGGTCAAGTCAACCTTATCCCAAATCATATCTAACATCCTATGTTTAAAGAACTATGTTATCCAAAAGAGAGGTCTCTTAGAGTAGAATCTTATTCTATACTGACTATACTGACTGTTAGTGCGTGTACAAGCGTCTAAGTGTCTACACTAGATGCGAGGGCGAAAGTCTTCCATAATAATAGGGCTATGAATTACTTGCATAAAGACAGAGAAGCCGGGCCTTTGCTCGGTAGCTGGAAGAATGTTTACTTAAACTGCTAGACAGGAATGCATTGGGCAGGGAGCGGAGCAGATAATTTCGAAGGTGAAATACGGTTTTTGGCAGGCAACAGGCTGATGTCAGGCATCGTGAGCCGCGCAGGGAATGAGACAAAGTTCATGGTCACAGATGAAGGCTCAGACTGGAGCTTTCAGAGGCAGAGGGCAAGAAAAGCTTGATGACAGAATCAGGGCCTACTTGCCTGGACTGTAAAATGGCATAAGTGAACCATATAAAGCCGGTGGCCTTTCGTACTTAGGAATAGAATATCCGGCCCATTCATGGCGGATCTGAAAGAGGACATGTTAACGGTGGACGCACATGTATTTGCGTCTTCATAACTGGAACTGGAGGGAACATACATGTACTTGTGATTTATACATGGAACCGTTGGGGTCCAAGATAGGGGACATAACTGATCAGAAAAATCCATATTTCCACACTCCAGAGAGAGTTAATTGATATGAATAATATTAAACCTTTGGGAGGACGTGATGATAAACTGGTTACGAAGAAAGTGGGTTCTCCCTCTGACCTGGTGTCTACTAATGTTGATACTCCAGTTTGGGGAGTGGAGGCCATCCCATCGGTTGCAGGCGAAGATACGGCCCCTGATTTGATAACATGTTCCACCCTTATCAAGAACGTACTTACGCCTTTAGGTTCATTGTCTCAAACACATCCTGTTCGTTCTGGTCTTACTGGCACTGGCTATTATCTAGCCACTTGGAATATTGCCGGGTGGCATCGAAAACGGGATATTTTGGGCTGGAGGGAGTTTGTCGGTTGTTGTGACTTACTTTGTATGCAGGAAACCTGATGTAAAGATCAAATTAACATTGATGGGTTCGTTTCCTTTAACCTCCCTGCCCAGGAATCCGTGTCAGGCCGTGCAAAGGGTGGTCTTCTAATTTTACTGTCAATCAAACTCCCGGTGGTTGTTAAGGCTTATGAAACGATTGGATATCACTCTCAAGTGTTGTGGTTACAGCAAGAGCATGGCCGCAATGTTCTGATTATCAACTATTATAACAACTTATTTAATCAGGCGCGAACATTTGCGGTTATGGAATTAATGGGTGCTCTCGATAAATTATTTTCTGATAATCCCATTAATTTAGATTTTATTTGGGTGGGCGATTTTAATACCCCTCTTTGTCCCTTATCTTTAACAGAGGCCTGTGGGTACGCTGCTGCTGACAGTGTTGATCCGGAGGTACATTTTCCACACAAACCTTATGGAGAGATATTGAATTCTGTTATGGCTAAATATAATCTGGCAGTATTACAGAGCGCTACAGATGACCAAGGCAACCTCGTCCCTACTTTTACGGGTAGGGGCGTTGGTACTGTTATTGATCATTTAGTTATTTCAGCGAATATTGCTCCCTTTTGCGGAACCTCGGTGACTTTGGCCCTATCCATTAGCGATCACAATTGTATTATCCTATGCCTGTCCTTGTGGGGTTATAGGAAACAGGGGCCTGAAAACACTGTTAATGATGTTGTCCTAAGTAGGCCTAATGGCTATAGGATTAAGTGGACTGCCACTAACTCAGGCACGTACCTGAAAATAATTGTCAATCTCTGTTTACCGGAGATAAGTTTGTGTCTTGAAGTCAAGGTTGGTCACATAGGTATTTTACAATGTTTTAGTAAAATTATTGATATCATTAATAAAGTTCTTACCACGTCCAACATAAAGTGACGCAATCAGAACCATGGGTGGTTTGACAAGGCTTGTACCGAGGCTCTACTGAAGTTAAAGAAAGCTCTTTTGTGTAGACCTCGTAACAGGCCTTATATCATTAACCTCAGGATAGCCTACAAGGAACAGTTAAAGCGTAGGAAATGCGAACTCCAGGCTGAAGCGTGGGACAAATTGACGGTGGCGGTGGAGCTATCTAATAGCAAGCTCTTTTGGGACACCGTCAATAGTCCTTTTTTAAGGAATGACGATGTCCCGATTATTACCTCCCAGGTTAGTAAGGAAATCTGGGGCCTCCATTTTTCATCCATTTTTAACCATAGTGATGCATCCTGTATGCCTAGTCAACTTGCTGCCATATGGCCTATCATCCCTCTTAATATTACTCCTTCTGAAGTAGTACTTGCTTTAAGATGTAGCAAAGGTGGGAAAGCTCCAGGGCCAGACGGAGTGCCTATCGACCTTTATAAAGCCGATACAGTTATATGGGGCCCGGTCTTATCTAATATTTTTAATGCAGCTGTAGAGGAAGCGATTCCGTTGACCTGGAGGGAATCCATAATAATCCCCATATATAAAAAGGGACTTAGATCGGAAGCCAAAAACTACCGCCCTATTTCTCTTCTAGACTCTTCATTAAAAACGATGAGCCGGGTTTTGCTATTTAGATAAGAGGAATGGACAGAGGATAAGGGGATTTTGGCTCAATCTCAATATGGGTTCAGGAAAGGTAGGGGAACCTTGGAACAATGCGTAAACCTAGATCTTATTATTGGGAAATATACACGTGCAAAGCAGGGATCCCTTTATCTCTGCTTTGCCGATCTTACTTGCGCATTCGACTTGGTTGACCATGGTTTACTCTGGTCAACCCTTTTGGACCTAGGTGCCCCACAGGCCATTATTTTCTTTTTGGCACGTCTTTATGCTAAATTGTCTGCTAAAATATAATATGGTCAAGAAGACGAATGTACAAGTCAAATTTCGGTGAGTCTTGGCATTAGGCAAGGCTGCGTGTTGGCACCCCTCCTTTTTTCTCTTTTTATCAATGCCATTGAAGCCGTTTTAAAAAAGGTTAATTGCGATGCCCCGCAAATCGATGGTCAGGTGGTACCTGTGTTACTCTATGCCGACGACACGGTCCTCCTATCGAGAACTCCCATCGGTTTACAAAAACTTTTGAATGAATTCTCTGATTTTATAAAGGAAAGGAAATTAAAACTAAATAATTCCAAGACTTTTGTTTTACCATGTGGCCGTAAAATAAGGAACTTGAGATCCTTCCATATTGAGAATCAGGAAATTCTCTTAGTAAAGAAGTTTTATTACCTTGGCATCATGTTTTCAAATAACGGCATGTGGCATGAAGAAATTTTAAATGTTTAAGCGAAAATGGCCAGATGCGCTTACGGCGTTTTTAAATTTGCAATTAAATTGGGGGATCGCCGCATATTTGATATGTTACACATCTATAACAATAAGTGTGTCTCGGCAGCGCTCTATGGCGCTGGGGTTTGGGGCCATTGCCCTCATGGAGAGCTTCAGATTGAGGAAAATGCTTTTCTAAAAAAGTTATTATGTCTCCCCTCGTCCGCTTCTACCTCATTAATCCATAGTGAGTTGGGGCTGAATTACTTGTCTGATTTGGTAGAGTTGGAACCACTAATGTTATGGAGGTCGATATGGATGAAGGAAGAGACTGGATTTAACAAAAGCATTATCAAGGACTGTCTCTCTCTAGACAAATATTTGCAAATCCCATGGTTAAAATATGTGGTTACTGCTTGCAAGTATTTTTACAAGGTGAATATCATAGATAATCCAATTTATGCTTCTTATCTCCCCAAGTTTGATTTCAAACAAACCTTTTTAAGGGAGAATGCCCAACGTCGTCATTCTAAGAATGTTCAACTGGCAACCGTGGCTTTTTATTATTCACAGGAGCTTACCGTAGGGTTTCAACCATACCTTTCTCAAGTTACTAGACCATCGCATCGATTCGTATTGACTCGACTGAGATTAGGTATTGTTCACCATTTGGTGTCCTTTCCATCAATAAGAAAATACCCTACTGTCCTTTGTCCATGTGATGGAGTAACTAAACAGAGTGCCACACATTTTCTCCTTACACGTGATTTGTATAGGCATTTGCGTATTGCCTATCTGAAACCACTTTTTAAGAAATACGGGTCTCGTACTTTGAAATCTGCCTTGAACCTGTTGTTTTCTTTAAAAGAGATAGACATATGCTTTTTTACTGCCACGTTTATTCTCAAATCTATTGCTGCCAGAAAAAGTATGGTCTTTTAACTTACTTGATTGGGTGCTGATTATTAGATTTTATAAAATTTGCATATCTGATTTTCTTAAATTGTATCTGGCTTAAATTGCATAGTAAGTTTTATATTTGTTGTCTTGTGCTTTTATGATCGAATAAAGCTTACTTTGACTTGACTCCCTGCATGCTGCCGTTTAACAGAGCCCAACTGCATCATCTCTACCAAGAGTTTCCATTCTAGAGTGCATCCAGGGGGCTTTTTTTTGGGTTCAAATCTCTTTGTTCCAGACAATGCCAAGTAACTTAGTACAGGAGTATTGTGTTGCAGTGCACAGCACATTGCAGTTATACAAACCTCAGCATTCAATTATCTCAAACAAAACCATTCCCACCCCAACATCCCTCCCACCTCCTACTCCAAACTCATTCAGCTTTCTCAAGAGAGCATAAAAAGACAGCAGCATCATACATATCACTTAAGCTCCTACCGTGATTGAGAATTAGGGTCACTTTGTGACAGGCGCAGAATGCAGAGATTCTTCGGGAACGTAAGTTCCCAGAAGTCTTGCGAAAGGAAAGACAGGTGAAGAATGCTTCCCATCAGAATCATATAGGAAAGTCACCTCTCTGGCTACCCTCTTGGACGCACCATTCAACCTGATCCCCCTACTCATCCATTAACCCTCGCCCAACCTTTAGACCTAGTGGCGTGCCTTGATGATTCATCTCTCCAGCTGCAACTTCTTACGGCCGAACTTCATGTCTTGAAAGCCCTGTCAATCGAGCATCTTCCCTCGATCAGCTCCCTCCTCTCCAGCCAAAATTTGCCCATGGCCCCCTATAGCTTGATATCCCACCCTGTCCAATATCCTCTCCTCCCCATATTTAAAACCTTACCTCTCCCAAACACAGACTCCCACCCCAGAAGGACAAAGACCGATCTCGCATATGAAGACAGCAAGGATCTACTCTTTTTTTACTCCCTTAACTTAGTCACCAACAAGACTCCTCTCGGTCAAAATCAAACCATTCACTATAACCCGAACAGAGAGCCCCCACTTAACCTCAGAGTCATAAATAACGACAACCTCAAAAAAGTGAACATCATACAAACGCCTCCCCCCATTCACCGGGACGGCTCAAATGCGTACTTCTCAATTGCAGATCAGCCTGTAAACACGCCTCGGATTTCTTCAACCTCATTCAATACCAGGAGATAGACATCATCATCCACACTGAGACTTGATGGAATTCCGCTTCCTCTTCTATCCTAGACCTCCTGGTGCCTCCTTCCCATGACATAGTTTGTCTCAAAAGAGCGAAAAAGCAGGGCGGTGGACTTGCTTGTATTCATCGGAGCACTCTCTCGGTCTCTCACTCTGAGACCTCTACGCCCTCCCCCAGTGAATACCTCTGTCTCAACATTTTAAGTAACCACCTCCCGATATGCAAACTGCATACTTTCTATCACCCCCCCCCCCCCCGAGGGAGAATCTCTCCTTCATCGAACAATTACTGGAAATCATCTCCAGTAATGTCAATTCCGCAATACCCCAAATCTTCCTCTGTGATTTCAAACTTCATTGGTCTAACCTCAATGACCAAACTGTTACATGCCTTAAATCCTTCTTAGATGGTCACGAGCTGACCCAAAACTGTGACAGGCCAACACATAATAAAGGAGAAATCTTGGATCTCATCAACTCCAAAGGAAACACCATATCACTGGATAACATCTCTCCTTTTGACTGATCTGACCATCACATCATCCTCTTTTACATCAACCAGGAGATGTCCGTGAAGAAGCCTCAATCGAAAAAACTAAAGGTATGGAAAAGGGACCTTAGACAGATCAATACAACTGAACTAGCAACCCAATGTAAACTTGCCCTTTCCGCTGTCAAGCCAGAGGTTCACTTACTTACGGACTTTTACAACTCTACTATCTCAAGTATTATGGATTCCGTTGCACCAATCCAACAAAAAAATGCATCAACAAAAATCTCCAAACCATGGTGTAACGACAACCTAAACTCAGATCGACGCAACCTAAGGGCAACTGAACGATCATGGAAACCCAATCCTTCCTCGGATCAGCTAAAAGTCCTTAGAACGGCAATGAGCTCCTATTACAAACAAATCAAGAGCACCAAGACGGACTACCTCAGATCTTAACTTAACCAAGACTCAAATTGTTCAAGGAAACTCTTTGAAATTGTTAAACAACAATTGTGAGACGCACCCACTCGGATCTGACCCAGGACACAGCCCACCCTCTTGCGATGCTTTGGCTACATTTGTCTCTGAGGAATTGATACCCATCAATATCGAATTGGAATCTAAAAAGGCCTCTCTACCATCCTATTGGCTTGTGTACCCTCGATCCCCCCAGAACAGCCCAAACCAGCTAGTCTGAGCACCAAAAACAATGCCTCTTGGGACACCTTCACCCCTTTAAGCAAAAGAGACATTAACAAGATTCTGCAGAGTGTCAACCCATCCAATCACTTGAATGACTCGCTACCACCCTCTGTCTTTAAAGAAATCAAGGAAGTCATCACCCCCCTTTGGACAAAGATTGTCAGTACCTCACTGTCTGAAGGTGTGATCCCTGACTGCCTAAAAGTAGCTCAGGTTTCCCCTATTTTAAAAAACTTAATGCTGATAGTGCAGACCTTAACAACTTCCTTCATATCTCCAACATCACTGCTCTGGCCAAATTCCTTGAAAAATGTGTCCAATCTCAACTTTGTGCTCACATTGATAATTTCCAACTCCTAGACCATCAGCAATCCGGCTTTCGGAGTGGACACAACACTGAATCGGCTCTCTCATTCATGTATTCGATGACATTTTAAAAATGCTTGACCACAACGAATCCTGCCACCTGATCCTCCTTGACCTTTCCTCTGCATTTGATACTGCAAATCACAACAACCTAATATCTGTCCTGGAGCACAGTACGGGCCTCTCTGGTCTGGTGCTGCAATGGTTCTCGTACTTCCTCCACCACAGATCCCAAAGAGTAAAGGTGAACCCCTCCCTATCCCAGCCCACACCTGTATCCATGGGGGTCCCACAGGGGTCCGCCTTATCCCCCAGACTATTCAACCTATTCTTGAAACCGCTTGCAAATGCACAACACTCAATGAACATTCGCTTCCACATGCACGCAGACGACACGCAGCTTCACCTGAAAATCTCCTCCCCTGACAATCTTACATCCCTCAACACTACCCTCATGAACACTCAAAACTGGCTAATGGAGAACCACCTCCTACTCAACACTTCCAAAACCAAATTCTTGCTCATTTCTCCTCTGAATCATACCCCCAAGGTAGACCTTTGGATGAACCATCTCACTGCCTTCAACTGCCCCCCCCCCTCATCATTTTTCAGCCAAATCGCTCTGAATCACCCTGGACAAACACTTAAATGTGAAGAATGACATTAGTAAGGTTTGCAAGGGAGCGAATCACCAGATGAGACTTCTCAGGAATCTCAAACCTTTCCTCCCACAAGCTGACTTCAAGCAGGTGGTTCAAGCGCTGGTTTTTCCGAGGCTAGACTATGGCAGTGCTACACTATGTGGCCTCCCGAAATATACCTTGGCCCCACTTAGGGCTGTATTGAATGTGCCGGCCAGGCAGACCATGGGCACAAAAAGATCTGCGCACATTTCCCCAGTCCTAAAATCTCTAAATTGACTGCCTTTTGAAGCAAGATTACAGCTAAAGATCGCCTGCCTGACTCACAAAGCTCTCCATCTGAAACGCCCCAATTATCTATGCCAAAAGCTAGAGCTATCTGGAGGTGGTAGACCCTCAAGAAGTGCCAATATTTTCCTTCTGAAACCACAGATATTTCGCAAAAAGAGAACTTGTCAAAGAGCTTTCTCCGGCTCCGCTCCACAGATCTGGGACTCTCTCCCTCCTGAAGTTCACAGACTCACCTCCACGGTTGCCTTCAAAATGGAAGTAAAACAATTCCTTCTGTGCAAGTTCTTACCCTAATTGGGCCCGATCATTTGCTTGAAGATACTGGACTTACACCTTCACCTCTTGTACGGATGTATTAGAACCCCTTACTTAATCTTTTCTTCCCCTACCAGTCCCGCAATGTTTTTATTATAACTATTGTGATGCTGTGTCGCACCCGTTGTAACTGTTTCCTTTGATATGTATTTGACGCCTGCCTAACCCTGATCATCCGTTATTGTGAAGCGCTCTGATATCTGTCGGGATCATGTTTGCGCTATGTAAAACTGTATAAATAAATAAATAAAACATCAATAATAAATACTGACATTTTAATGTTTGCTAATTATATAGTGGAGGGAGGGGAGCCTCCGCCATCTTTTCACACTGCTGTGGTAGTCAGCTTCACAAAGAAAGACAAGAACAAGGAGAATATCAAGTCCTGTAGGCCTGTGAGCCTATTAAATGTCGACTACAACATTTTTACCACGCGCCTAGCAAATAGGAGGAACAAAATTATAGGATCAATCATTCACCCAGACCAATGGGTTAATGGCAGGGCGACGGCTTCTTACTACTAAGAAAGCTTGGGCTATATGACGCAGATAGGACACCCGCGCAGGTGCTGTTTTTAGACGCTGAAACAGCTTTGATTTGGTATCGTGGGAAAGCCTTTTTATGATTCTTGAAAGATTTGTGTTCCAGAAATGTTTTATATAATTGGTAACCTGTCTCTATAAAGGTACTATGGCACAAATAATTATGAATTCTAGGAACATAGGCACATGTAGAGTAAACAGAGGCACACACCAGGGATGTTCCCTTCGCCTATACTGTGTCCCCTCTTTATACAGTCATTGGCAATGGCCAATAGAAAACAAGCAGCTATGTCGGCGCCAAGGAACGGGACGTCAAATATAACATTCATATTGTTTTGTTTCTTAAATCTGGTGAAAATATTCAGAAGGAATTCTTTGCATTTTGTGCAGAATTTCAAGAACTAGGTGGATATAAGAAAAATAAGGCAAAGACCGAAATCTCACTATGCAGTTGTACGTAGGACACCTTATTACCCGAATTCCAGACTTCAATACTCCAAGACAAAAGCAGTACCTAGGAATATATGTCTCTGAAAAAGTGAATGATCTGTATATATTTGCACCTTTAATACAAAAGATTAAGCTGCTTCGCCAAGGGGACCCAAATGCCTCTCAATAATTGGGCGTGTGGCGTTAATCCGTATGTTAATCTTAATCTCTGTAATTTCTTATTTTCAGCAATTTCCAAAAAATATAAGCAACAGGATGACAATGGTCTAGAACAACGCTGGAACATACACAATTTCAGGAAAGTAATCACAACATACATATAGTCACGTGTGCTCCATGAAGACGAACCACACTATGACATCCAAATGGTGCCAAGAACAGGGGAAAATCCCATATGTATGGAGTATCAAACCAATGTCCGATATATTGCTCATATTGATTGTTATGGTTTGCCAGGCACCTCTGACCAGTAGGAAACATACAAGAAACACCAGGATTGCTCTTTTCTGTTACTGCTTGTTTGTAATACATTTAACTTTATAAATTGTACATTTAAAGTTAATATAAAATGGCTCATTTTAAAGATGACAGAAATAAACTTTTAGAGGAACTCTTCCAGGGCAAAATCCCGGACAGGGTGCCAGGGAATAAGAAGAGCAATAATGGATTAAAATCCAAGTTTATGAGACTAGAAACGGTATGTATACGGGAATCCTTACGCTGGTGGGATGCCACCATTTTGAATAAATATCTCGTGATAAAGCAGGTTCGAAGAGGGTCATGAATTATTGGGCCATATTATCAAGGACGGCGTTAGAATTATCGCTGCTTTAGATAAAGGGCTTGATAATATGTCCTTGTGAATTCCAATAGAAGTCCATGTTCTGGTGTCAACTTGAGCTTCTATGGGAATTCTCTGCGGCATATGATCAAGCGCATTATCGCCGCTTTAGCGTCAGTTTCCTGCCACTAAAGCGACAATAATTCTAATGCCGTCCTTGAAAATATGCCCCTATTATCTTTCCCGCTTTTGAGGATCTTAAGGAGGCTCTCCCATTAGATTGGGAAGAACTTCTACACAGCTCTTCATATGACATGATGACTGTCTTAATTAAACACGGGAGAGAAAGAGAGCTTGTATTCTTCTAGAGATTGAAGGCCTAGAGGATGAGATCCGTAAATTACAAGATTTTGGAAGAAGTACTGAACAAACATCATATCTACCTAAAAGAGAAGAAATCCCAAAAATAGAAATGGAATGACAATGACTGAGGACAGGGAGAATCTTTACGTTTGCCCGTAGGTTTGATAATATTCAAGTTAGTCAACTGACAGTTAAGATTACCCCAGGGGACCTCACAGATGTAACTTCCAACAGCGAATCAGACGCCTCAAGCAGATGGAGTGAAGTAAGCGAAGGACCAAGCACGAGTTCTAATGCTGTGGCTTGTTCTCATTTGAATACCTTGTCTCCGCATATTAACAAGGGCTTTATCTCCGCTTTTTTGGCTTTAAAAGCCAAAAAAAGCGGAGATAAAACTATCGCCCTATTTACAAGAGGGTGCTAAGATGCATAATCGCATGTTAGCACCCTTTTTCCCCGACGCCTCCCTTTGTATCTCTAATGAGATGCAAAGTGGGCGTCACTGGGCAGTACAGCCTTGCAAATATCGCTGATGTGCACATCGCGATATTTACTAGGCTGCCCCAGAATTTTAGCAGACGTTAGTTTTTGAAGAAACCTGCTGTTTTCTCCAAAAACTAACGTCTGCTAAAATCCTGATTTACCCATCCCTAACATTGGGGGTGGATTATACTGCTACGACCACAGGGTCGTATCAGCAAGGTTATCGCCCTTTTGCAGGGAACATCGCTGGAAAACCAGAGATGCTCCCTGCAAAACAGCGATTTCCCCCGCTATCTCTGGAATTTTTATCGCCCTGGAGCAACGCGTTGTTGATAACACGCTACCAGGGCGATAAATTCCAGAGATAGACGACGATGAATAACAAAGCGCTGAGCGCGCTTTGCATTATTCATCGCCGTTCCGTGCTGATATGCCCCGTGAAGAGGTATCGCAAGGGCCCGAAAGTGAATTACAACAACCGTACAAACGCCGTAAGAAAACAAGGAGCGGGAGGAACAGATCAGCAAGACATAAGGAAAGAAGAGGTTACAACCAGGTCGAATTCAAGGCCACAGAGGGAGTGATGGCAGCAACCAGTCAGGATGTCAGTACTAATACTACCAATTCTTAACTTATTACCATGGCTCAGTCAGATTCCATCTCTATTGTGAACTTGTCGAGCTTGGTATTGTATTCTGCACAAATAACATTGCTATCGAAAGGGTTGGGTTTCTGTCCTACTTCCAAACCAGATTTTAAGGATATGCATGTAGATCTGTTCAAATTTGTACGCAAACTCAAACATAAGAATTGTTTTACTCTTAATCCTCAAAAAAACTGCTCCTGTGACGGGGTTACTCATGTACCGTGTGACAAAAGCATCCAGGAAATTGAAGAATTACAACTCTTACTATCCCTCAATGGTGGCTTATCCACAACACCTTCTATTTCACATATTTTTTTCAGAGTTAGGTGTTGCGTCTGACTTGGGCACTGATATTGGGCTTAGACCTAAATCCACTTTCCCTCCTATCTCTTAGAACGATAGCGCTATTAAGATCTTCCACCGATTGGTAACAAAAGATCTGTATGAGTGGGAAGACAGGAATGTGGGCCACCAGGAGATTTTTAGGGACAATCTTTCCAAATCAGAGAGAGTTGCATTGATCACACGTTCTTCATTATCTCAGATCGACATCAAGGAAGCAGACGAGGGAGGTAATGTGGTCCTTATGGACACCCAGGATTATATACACAAACTAGACAGACAACAGGCTGACATTACAGCCTATGTGCATTTGGCTTCAAACCCTTTCCCACAAATGATATATTTCATTGAGGGGAAGCTTAAAAACTGGTTAGATATTTGTCTTATCAATGACCTAGAATTCGGATATCTTATCGTGCCACATGCAAAAGCTCCCTGCATATATGCCCTACCTAAAATACACAAACAAGCCCCTTTTCCAGCAGGTAGGCCAATCATTTCAGGGATCGGCTCCCTGACAGAATGTATATCTGAATACATTGTTGTTTTCTTGTAACCGATAGTGAGCAATCTCCCTTCCTGCATTCAAGACACTAAACATCTTCTGAACCAACTGGTTGATTTCAGCTGGCCAAAAGAATGCTGCTTTGTTACACTGGAGATCTCTTCTCTATACACCTCAATACCACAAGATGAAGGCATCCCGGCTAGCCAACATTTTGTGTCATCCCGGGCAGCTAGCATGTGGGAACAAACACATATGTTAATCGAGATGATCAGATTGGTTCTGAACAATAATGTGTTCCTGCATATTGGTGGTTGGTATCGCCAGTGCCAGGGTGTCGCTATGGGCTCCAAATTCTCCCCTTCATTTGCTAATCTTTTTATGGGATGGTTGGAGAAGAACTATAATTGGAAGAAATGCCCGAATGATTTATTGAACCATGTAGTGTACTGGGGTCGATACATCGACGATATGCTGATGATTTGGACGGGTGGCCGGGTTTTATTGTCGAAATTCTGTACATTTCTGAATGATAACCAATGCAATATCTTGTTCAAACCCGAGTGAAATTGTTTTCTTGGATTTGAAACTGTACATTGCTAATGATACCGTAGCGTCCACACTCTACTGGAAGAACACGGCTTATCATTCTGTTTTACGTGCACAATCTTCACACCCTAGGTCCCAAGTACTCTCCGTTCCTTTTGGGGAGATGATTAGAATATGATGCAACTGCAGTGAGGATTTCACTCTGATCTTGACAAGGCAGAAAGAAGATTTTTGGACAGGGGAAATCCACTCAATGTAGTTATGGCTGCCAAATAAAAAATAAAAAGGTGTGAGCGCAAACAGACATTAACAAACAAGAAAAAGATTACAAGGAAGGCTGGCAGAATCTCTTTGATTACTCCTTTTCATACTCGAAGCCATGTCTTCTATAATATTGTACAGAAGCATTGGCACGTTTTGACGACAGATCAGAACTTGGAAAGCTGGATTACCGCTAAACCAAGTTTTACCTATAAGAGAGGAACGAGCTTGAGTAACAGACTGTGTCCTAGTTTTCTTAACACAAAACAACGCAGGTCATGTCCTCAATGGTTACCCCCTCTTCCCAAAGGATTTCATGAATATGGAAATTGCAAAATGTGTCCCTTCTCTTTGACCAGGATTAAGGACTTCCAATACGGCACTTCCCAGAAACACAAGATCCATACGTTTATGAATTGCAATTCCAGATTTGTTGTATATTTTATCATTTGTGCCTGCAAAAAAAATTACTTTGGCGGTACTATACATCCTGTGAAGGGAAGGATACAAGAACACTTTAGAGCCATACGACATGTAGACAAGAGTTATCATCTAGCCGTCTACTTTAACAGATTTACCCCCTAGTTAGATTCCATGGCATTGATACCGCATGTGACCATCCTAGGGGAAGTGATAGGGTAAAATTATTGCAACAGTTGGAAACAAAATGGATGATACTACTCCTGAGCGGTAGAACCGGGTTTGCATACAGATAGGGAACTACATGTACTTTTAAGGGATTCACTGTACCAAGCTCTAGACTCTCTTCCCTGGATCCCATATGTATGTTGTTAGACGTGGCATCATGGCTTGGGTCTCCCTTCCCCTCTCCTCTTCTTTTTTTTATGTTGTCTGTATTCTTATGCTCTGGGCGCCGTTCCACTGCTAATCAGTGCCACAGCGCGAATGCTCCCTGTATATAAATGACTGTATGACTTAGGATAACCATAATGCCTAGATCTGTGAAGCATGTCAATAGTGAGTTACCCTCCATTTCATTGTTGCTACTGGGACATGATCCGCTCTCATAGGTCAGACTGGGCTGGTTGATGATTACTTTCTATCATCCTATCTGGCCCCAGGAACCTGATAGGAACTTCAAGTTTGATATGTTTGTGTTCAGGACATTGAGAGACACCTTTTAGTAAGGACCATTTATATATCCCATGTTTAGAAATGCCTCTTCTGAAAACGCGGTCGTTTCTTGCCTAAGCTTTACTGTAGGCTTTGCAAGTATGTGTATTGGCCATCTGGTTTTGGAGCAGCAGGGCCAGCTGGGTCAGACCTGGCTGGGGAGAGAGATCGGTATTCAGAGCCTGGGGAGGGGTGACTCACCGAGCAGGGCCGTGCCTGGCAAGGTGAATGATGACTCCACCTCCCACCAGGAGTCTGATAGCAGGCCCCCTCATTCTGAAAGGGCAGGATGTCACCTCGTAAACCAAGTGCTCCCTGACCCCACCAAACTGGTTCTGACTGGAGTCGGTGATTTGCGACCTTAGAGAACAAAGACTTTTTAGGTATAAAATGCTGCGCTTGAACTTTGTCCGAGTGTGTTCCTTCTAGATGTCAAGATGAAACTCTGTCCGAGTGAACACAGGAAAGGACTTTGAAACTTTCACCAAGCTTGCCGAAGAAACTACCCAAGGGCCTGAATCGAGAGCGCCTCCTGCAGAAGTCTCAGGGACATTAGATTTCACCCCGTCAGCCGACAGAATTCCTGTGCGAGGAATTCTGTCGAGTAACCTGGAGCCTCTAGTTCTACTGTGAGTACCGTGGACGGGGTACCTTTGAAACTTCGCTGGA
This sequence comes from Triturus cristatus, assembly GCF_964204655.1. Lineage (NCBI taxonomy): Eukaryota > Metazoa > Chordata > Amphibia > Caudata > Salamandridae > Triturus > Triturus cristatus. The sequence goes on along the minus strand of NC_140586.1, from coordinate 991,648,322 downwards.
TCCGTGTGGGACGGTGCAGCTAAGAGAGAGCTGCCGCCTCTGAGAGCCCTCCTGAATCTGAACCCTTGAACCTTTCGCTGGATCCGTGTGGGCCGGTGCAGCTAAGAGAGAGCTGCCGCCTCTGAGAGCCCTCCTGAATCTGAACCCTTGAACCTTTCGCTGGATCCGTGTGGCCCGCTGCAGCTAAGAGAGAGCTGCCGCCTCTGAGAGCCCTCCTGAATCTGAACCCTTGAACCTTTCGCTGGATCCGTGTGGGCCGCTGCAGCTAAGAGAGAGCTACCGCCTCTGAGAATCCGCCTGAATATGAACCCTTAAACCTTTCACCCTTGCCAAAGTTTGCATCATCGTGATTCGTTCTGTGGGCCGCCACAGCTAAGAGAGAGCTGCTGCCGCTGAGTGCCTGCACCCTTTGCCACTTTGCATCATCGGGATTCGTTATGTGGGCTGCCACAGCTAAGAGAGAGCTGCTGCAGCTGAGTGCCCGCACCCTTTGCCACTTTGCATCATCGTGATTTGTGTGGGCTGCCGCCGCTAAGAGAGAGCTGCTGCCGCTGAGTGCCCGCACCCTTGTCAAATTTTGCATTATCATGATTTGTCCTGTGGGCCACCGCAGCTAAGAGAGAGCTGTTGCCTCTGAATGCCCGCACCTTTATCAACTTTGCATCATTGGGATTTATCCTGTGGGCCGCCGCAGCTAAGAGAGAGCTGCCGCTGTGTGCCCGCACCCTGTCCACCCTTGTCTAGGATTTTTGCTATCATCCCATGGGCTGCCGCAGCTAAGAAAGAGCTGCTGCTGCTGTGGGCCCACCACGGAGCTACACGACGAGAGTCATCGCCACCACCAGCCCAGGCAGCCGCATACGGCTGCCGCTGAGAGCCCGCCTGGCCCGAGTGCCCGAATCATTGTGGGTGCACGCTACGGAACTCTGCAGCCCGGACGTGTGGTCGCTGGGAGTCCGCCTGTCATCGTCTCCGCTTCTTCGAGTGGCTGCATGCTGTGTCCCCTTTCACCGACAGGTATCTGGTGTGCAACGGGTCGCGTAGGCCCCGGCCTTGAACTTAGTCATTGTCACGGTCTGGTAAATACCTAATTGCCGTTTGGAGTCCCTACGGGTTGACGTGAATTGTAGTTGTTGAAACGCTTTGTGAATTTCGAGTTAAAAAGTTAGATAAAGATATTATTTTTCTATACCTACCTGAGTTGTGTCCTTTTGTGGTGTCGTTACTGCCTTATTATACATGGTCATAATGCTTCACACACTGCCTCTGAGATAGGCCTAACTGCTCGTGCTACGTTACCACAGGGATGAGCAGGGTTGTCAAAGGGGGTAGCCCGCTTGCCCTGACTTAGGAAGAAGGGTCCCTATTTGGACATTGGCACCCGCCATTGCCAACTGGAGACCCCCATTTCTAACATATGTATAATGTGTAACGTAATTGCTCCCCAAATGCTCTAGGACTAAGCTCTTTGACCGATACATGGGGGGAGTTATATCTATGTTTTGTGAATGTACCTTGTAACCAGTTAAAAAGGGGTTAATCAGATTGTTTCGTAAATTGATGTTCATTGTGCCTTCACTTGCATGAATGTGTCAGACTTCTAGCAACTATGATTGTCTGTCAGAAATGACTCGCTCTTTCCACCTGAGTATCTTTTGTATAAACTGTTTGGACATCTTTTAATTTTGGTACTTCAAGTAAATCCTCAAACGATCAACACACTTTTTGGATAACTAATCGATATTCTTTATGCTTGCATTATGGCTCCTTCTATGTTTCTTCTTCTACTGCCCTTCGATATTACAGTTTCTTTCTAGTACCTCTGGGACCTTTTTGCCCAGACGTGGATGGCCTTTTGCTTTTTGTTTAGACTTATGTAACACCATGGAGATTGGTTTCTCATTTTCAATTTTGCTGTTAGTTCATTATTAATCTTTATTATTTAATTATTGTTTTGATTACTATACGGACTTATTTGTTGCTTTGATCATTTAGCATTAGGCTTGGGTCTGTTGATAACATTAACAGATGTTTGTCTGTGTCACAAGCGATATGAATGTAATTCTAAACATGACCAAATACACTTATTGTTTTCCGTTTGATTGAAAAATCTGTAATATGTACAGCCCCCCTTTTTTAGGTCTCGCCTAACGTTGCAGAGCATGTGCTGCTCGCTTTGCGACACATGCAATATACAGTATAGCCGGGGAAGCTTCATGGAAGCTCCGCCTACTCTTCGCGCATTGGCTTGTGTATTTGTCCTCCGTAAATGCTGTCTTCTAATTTACTTTGAGGCGTGTTAGTCCCTCCTTATGACGACTATGTCGTCATTTGTCACCCCCCATGGCTACTGGCCCCTTTATTGGGAGTGTTACACCCGTTATGTGGACGGTAAGCACTCCATTTGTGCCCTCTTCTCCCCCGCCAGCAGTCCCATTTAAAAGCAAAACGTCTCTCGGGAGACAGTGAGCGAATCCCCAACAGTGACTTGGCTGCAACTCCTTCCCCTCACCCTCCAAAGTTGCTACACGATCACTCAGGGAGTTCAGGTCCATTGCGATCTCTTTTATGTCCTGGGAGTCCCTTTTGACTGCCTGTAGCTCATCTCTGAGGTATGTGAAGAGGGACTTGAGGAAGGAGCAAGTAACCGGCTCCTCCACAGTGTTGTTATCCTGCAGCTAAGGTGGTCTGGATGCTGGAAAGCGGTCTCCCGAGGGACCACCAGTGGGTCTAGAAAGCATGTCCTTGAGGGTGCGGTCCTTTTTAGAGTGGGCTGTTGCTATCACGCCAAACTTCCAATTGGTGTTCATCGGCTACATGTCTGTACAGGTGGTTTTGCCGAGTTGTGCTGCCAGTGGATTCAGGACACAGGTCACCGCCGGTCGCAATCTAGATCTCAGCATCTGGGGGACAGAAGAAGTTGTACTACAGTGAAGCACTGGCCCAGAAGCCCCAAATGTCGAAGAGAGAGAGTGGCGCAGAGAAAGGGGTGGCAAGTAGAGGGTGGTCCCACCGAGTGGAACGGCCCCCAGTACAGATAAATACCGGTGATGTTAGCCCCTCACTGAATGGATAGGGGCACCCCACTCCTGCCCTCAGCAAGAATGGGCCATGAAGAGTCCCAGCGATGGCAGCCTCTGGGCTGCTGAAATGCATGGGCCCTGCCCAGACACAGGGGATTTAAGTCCTCTCTGTCATGGTGTAGGGAGATGTGCCGTGATGAGTAAATATGTGGCTCTTAAGCACTGTTCAACACCCCTTCATAGCCTAGGGAGCGGGGCTTGGAACATGGCGTTCGGATGAGGTGGACTCGACTCCCACTTCCTGAATGGTCTATGATTGGGGAACCCCCCAGTCTAATTTCCACACTCTCGCTGGAGGCGCCCAGGGGTCTCCGAGGTAGGTTATGGCAGTATACGGGGGCTGACCCTACCGGGATCCCCTAGGTTGGAAGGGAGCTGTCTGCCGTAAAGATGGTAGGCCCCATTCCAGTTTGGAGATGTTTGGAGCAAATTTGGGAAAAAGCTCCATAAGGTGTCTGACCCAATGTCGATAGTCAAGCCAGTGACCTTCAACTGCCACCTGACCTAGAATTCAGCTTCGTCCTGCTGAAAGCTCCAGGGCTCCAGCCTTCCAGGATTTAACCAGGGCCACGCAGACTACCAAGCTGGTGCACCCACACTGAATCCAGCTTGACGAAGTGCCTTGCTCTACGTTGGGAGAAAAAGCTCCAGAAAAGCGACTGTGAAAGTTAACTTTTGACCGAGGCCTCTGTTTACTCTATCCAACCTGAGGCTCAATTGCTGTTGGACTCAACCTTTACTTTGTCCCTGTCAAGTGCGACCAGATATTCCAAGTGAGAGCTATATGTTGTTAAGCTCTAGAAAGTGTCTATTCTTTACAAATTCATATCTCTGGTTCCCTACATTGGATTTTTGTCGTTTTGGTGTCTATTTGTTCATAAAAATATCACCTATTTGTTTGGTAATTTGCAGTTGAATTTATGTTGAAACGCTTTACACACCTGTCTCTTAAATTAAGCCTGCCACCTACCAAGAGTTGAGCGAGGGATTAATTCATTGAGGCCCTGAATGAAAATGTTATTGTGTTTGTGGCCGTATTACTAGTGGTATGTCATTACTTATCACTACTAATAATCCACTTTCAAGTGGATTACTTCCACAGTCATGAAAAGCTGGTATCCACGTTACTTGGCGTATGTGTCCTTGTAACCCCCAGTCGTGGTGGATTCAAATGGCTTGGGGTAAAAGCTGTCAAGATGTGCTTCTCTCCCATCTGAAGTAAAGTGCATGGGACAAAGAAGGTGTGTGGAGGGAGACACTGTGCCAGGTTGACACTGTGTAATCAACAAAAGTGAATCCACATCCTTGATCGGGGATGATGCCCCCCAGCACCCTCAATGCCAGAAGATTGATAAAACATTGGTGAACTGCGGTCTGCACTGATACATCAAAATAACTGTTACAACAGGTCTCACAAGGTACATCAAATCCAGGCAGCGTTGCTGGCCAAGGAGGTAACATCCAAGCAACATATGAAGTAGGGGTGGGCAAAATATTCACCTCCGCTGGCGAATTCATATAGTTTTGCCCACTACACATTCCGCTTGGAACACGGAGTTCCAGCAAAGATCCTGCAACTGCTGGTTTTTCTTGGTGAGTGAGAATTTGTGTCCACTAGTGCACCTAGCAAGCCTTCCAGTGAGATTACACTGGAGGTTGTGGCAGTTCATGTCTGTTTGCACTGAGAAAGCTGCAGCTCGAGTAGAAAATCCACTCGAGCAGCAGAAAGAAGCAGCGCCTTCTGGTGCACCATGTGGTGTCGTCCGTGCTGATATTACAGTGAGAAACAGGCTCCCAGTGCTAAAATTCATGCAAGCAGTGCAGCACGCCACATTCAGCCCTCTCTGCTGAATATTGCGAAGTTTTTACAAAACTTTGCGGAATTCCACAGAGTGAATGTTCACAAGTTCTCTCCACCCCTAATATGGAGCCCCATGCCACCCTCCTCCATAGTTGCGTTTTCTCCTTACTTGCAAAATTCCGCATTATCATTTCAAAATATTGTTTCTTAATTAGTAAATTGAGGGCTGAAAGGTTTTTTTGTGTCAAGGGTTGGGAAGTGATTTGTGGGTAAGGTATTCTACGGTTTAGAAATATGTAGTTATTTTGGTGTGTTAAGTTAATTTTTAGGGTTCAGGGATGGGTAGCAATATGAGGTAAGGGGCTTTGTAGAGTTCCGGGGTTGGTATTGATTCTGGGATTTTAAGGGATTTTTTCGGGCTCCGGGATGGGTAGTAATATGTGGGTAAGATACTTTTAGGGTTATGGGGATGTTAATGATTTGGGGATAAGTGTTCTTTTGGGGTTCAGTGATGTCTTGTATTTTTTTTAATGTCAAGGGATTTTTGGGGGGTTCATGAATCGGTAGTATTATAGGGTAAGGTGGTTTTGTGGTTCTAAGGGGCAGTGATTTTTAGGGATAAGGAATTTTTGAAGGGTTCAGCGATGGGTAGTGATATGGAAAAAGGGACTTTTAAGGTTCAGGGGAGGGTAGTGATGTTGCTGGTAAGGGTTTTTCTAAGTTTTAGAGGTGGATAGTGATTTGGCGGTTTTATGGGAATGGTTAGCACCCATGGATGGGATGGTGCGAAGTATTCTTAAAATTCAGGGGTTAGCGGCCTATAACGATTTTTTGGTGTCAGAGTTCATGAATGAGTTGCAGACTGGATGTTTATGAGTGGGTAGTGATATAGAGTTTTTTTAGGTTCATGGTTGAGTCCTGAATTCGGGGGCAAGAGGTTTTTTAGGGTTCATTCACAGCCAGCTCTCTAGTGGGCATTGCAGAGGCACCCCTCTTTTTTGTTGTTGTAGTTTCCTTTCTCAAATTGTTGCCCCAAATTGCAAAAACAGATAATGGGGATTGAAAACATAAAGGCGCATACACTCACAAGCTTACAGCCTCACTCGCTCATGGCCTCAGCCAATTGTAAACACTCCTTTCTCTCTCGCACATGTATGTACAGCACTCACCATGTGTACAGTCCGTAAAATGAATAGATGGTACGCATACACACTTTGCACAGCCTGTCACTTCACGCTAAAACCCTGCAGCCCCAGTGGCTTCACATCAGTGAAGGACTGAAGTCACGCCCCTCCGCCCCTCCCTAACTCATCATAGGTTGGGGTGGAGTCACGGAGCATCACTGACCACAACACACTCTGTGAGCAGTTGGGCAAGGGTGGGGTTAGAGGCTGTAAGCAGAAGCTGAGCACTGGATTCTGTGCAGTGTATCATTGGCAACCTGCACAGAATGCAGTGTACAGCTTTCCATTCCGCCAATCAAGCTAGACAGACTCTGCAGGAGAGCTCCACCTGCAGAGTTTAGAGGGAAACATCCTTAACTTCGCAATCAGTGCAACTCGATGCTGTTACATCGCGGTTGTTACAACGAACGCGATGTAACGACGTTATGCCATTACAACGCAAGTCTTTACATCGACTTGCGCTAGATGGCGTGCTAACATTACAAATTATGTAGTTTACTATCCCAACACCTTCCCTACTGTTAAGAGGACTGGAGTTTGAATAGTAAATTACACTTATATAATGTTAACACGCCATCTAGCGCAAGTCGATGTAAAGACTAGCGTTGTAATGGCATAGCGTGGTAACATCGCAGTCGTTGTAACGACCGTGATGTAACGGCACGCGTTGTACTGAAAAGTGTTGTTACGTCATACATCCGTCCACACAATACATGAAAGACGGGGATCAACAGGAAACTACCACTATTGAGGAAATGGAAAGGTACACATAACCCCCCATACAACATCACAAAAATAATGAACAGTAGGAAGGAACCCACAGATACAATATACACAATACAATTAATATTTTCCTATCACAGCAGTTCCATTTAAAATTCCATATGTTGCCATCATTCATTCTGATGGCATTACGGAATACTTTAACCATATTGTAGGCTCTACTGAAATGAGAAACACTCTGAACTCTAACAGGCAGCTTGATCTTTACTAAATCCTCCTCACATACTGCCTTGGACTTAACTGCATTTTGCAGATGAAAATCTCCTTTTCTTTCGGACTGCATTTGCATTTCCTTTTCTCGTACAGCACAGTCCAGATCCTGAGGCACTTGATTGTCTTCTCAGTACTGCTTCATCCAAGGAGAACTTATCAGGGTGAAAGGGACATGTTGTTGAGTTGTACAGAAGGAGAAACACCTGTTGTGGTATGAGGAGTGAACGTTTACTCTGCCACTTGTTTCTTTACTGCTTGTATCCAACTTACTCCATGACTCTTGGCCACATGAATGGTCTCCTTCAGTGTTTGGTTAAATCTCTCCACCATCCTGCTGGTCTCAGGATCATAGAGAACACACTTCTTATCTGAAATTCCACAGTCTATCAGAAATGTCTCCATCTCTTTCGAGGTCACTTGGAGACCACTGTCAGTAAGATTGTGTTTGGGGTTACCTTCTTTATCAAAATTCCAGCTAGGAAACCACACACAATGGTGGTGCAAATATCATTGGTGAAAGCTACTTCTGGCTGTCTTGATGTCATGTTCATGGCCACTATGAAATACTTGCAAGTCCCACTCCTTGTAATGGGACCCACAATGTCTAAGCCAACCTCTTCACACAACTCCTCTGGCAAATTTCTACAGATCATGGGGGCGTCCTAACTTTCATAGATTTATCACTCCTGTTGCACCCTCTACACTGATGTACCACACACCACAATGCTATGTCCATCCACGTCCACCGATATACACCCCTCAGCCTTTCCTTAGTTTTACGTATTCCCTAGTTGCTCTCATATGCCATTTCCACAAGGCGATGTCTGAGCCGATTCATAGGAATCAGTCTGGTCCCTCTCAAAACTATGCCATTAACCACAGATAACTCATAAAATACTTTGGGAAAATCTGCACCCTGCCTCTCCAGGTCCCTACCAGCGAGAACATCCAACACTGACTGACAAAGCATCTTCAACTCTTCATCTGCTTCCAACTCACTCAGCCATTCCCTTTCCGAACTACAACCACCAGTAACTACACACACCTTAACATCGTCCTCTATCCACTACACTTTTTCTTGAAATCCTGAGCTTGATTCTCCACTACCAGTCTGGAAAGACAATCAGCCTCTTTATTAGTCATACCTGATATGTATGAGACAGAAAAATAAAAATCCTAAAACCAACTAACCACTTGCATATTCTTGACGAGATATTATCCAGTCCCTTTTTCTCAAGCACCTCTTCAAGAGGTTTGTGACCTGAATGAACCTGGAACCTAATATCCCACACAAACTGTCTAAACATTTTGACTGCCCAAAAGGCCTCCTTCTTGATGGTGAAATATCTTGCCTCAGGCCCTTTCAAGGATCTTGAGGCAAAGGCAATTGTTACCTGTTTGTCATTTTGAACTTCCTTTACACCCACTCCCAAGTCTCCCTGGTTAGTATCAGTTACAAGTATACAAGGCATACCTGGGGTAAAAAACTTTAATTTTTGGACTAAGGCAATATCCATCTTTACATCCTCAAACTCTATGCTACTAGCTTGTGACCACAGAAACTCAGCATTATTCTGAAGTAAAGCTCAGATACATTCTGTGCAACCTGCAAAACAGAGGATAACTGCAAAATGGTGTTAACCAGATTTTCCTTCAGTCTGATTGACTCACCCGACACCACATGACCCAAATAAGTCATTTCTGTGAGACAGAAATGACAATTGCTGAGTTTTATTGCCATTCTACTCTCCTCAAATAGTTTTAAAACGTCTCTTACTTTGCTAAAGTACTCTTCAAAAGTTTGACTAAAAATGTAGACATTGTCCTGAAAGAATTTTACATTTCTAACACCATCAAATGGACCAGACATGAGCCTTTGAAAGACTGATGCAGCCGAGCAAGTGCCAAAAGGCATTCTGTTAAAACAAAAATCACCAAATGTTGGCACTGGTCGTCAATGTTGTCATCTCCTTGATATTAGGCAGTGGGAATTTGCCCTCCACCGCCTCCTTGTTGAGACTCCTAAGGTCAATGCATATGCGTAAACCCCCAGAAGGCTTAGTGGCCATGACCACCGGGGTAACCCACTGGAAAACCTCCACAGAATCAATGATACCTTCCTCGTTTAAATTATTAAGATCTTTCTCAACAGCTCTTTGCGTGGTTACTGGTATACTCCTGGTATACTCCTTGGAAGCTACTGGAATAGCATGGGGTTTAAGAATGATACAATGTGTGTACTCTTTTACGCAAACAACTTTGCCAGGAAATACATTTGGGAAAATTTTGCTAAAATTTTGGACATTGTTGCCTCTTCTCTGACCTAATCCTGGGGTGTGAGGTTAGGATCCAAAAATATGCCCAACAGTTTTTGATGGGCCAACTCAATATGGTGTCAACTTTTAATGGGACAGACACTTTACCCTCAGCACAATTTCCCTTAAATTTGAAATTCGCTTCAAATTATCCAATCAGCTCTATGGGTTTACCTCTATAACTCTAGGGTGTTACATCAGGTGAAACAGCTTAACTTCAGCTTTTAAGCAGCGAGCAAAGTCAACATCAGAATCTAGAGGCAACCTTGTCCCAGAATCCATCATCATGGAGACGTGTACACCATTCATGGTGATCCCATCAGAAGGATGTTCACATTGACAGTCAGCAATGCATTTGGCATCATTAACAACCTGCAACATCATGTCCACATCAATATAGTCGACATTTATTTTAACAGTAGATGATTTAAAACATTTCACAAAATGTCCCTTTCTGCCGCTCGATCTGTGCAATACACATATGGCAGGACAATCCTTGCTGTTGGCTGAATGGTTAGGATTTCCACACCGGTAACACATTGCTTTGGACTGAAATGCAATTTGTTGTTTCATGCATATAATAATAACCTCAGTTACAATGGGCCTGATTCACAAAGGTAAACTGAGACGAAAGTCTAACTTAACGATTTTTAGTACTCACAAAGGGCATTTACTAGTATTAAAGATAAACTTTTGCCTCAGTTAAACATAAGTTTTAGGTTTAAGTTTAACTGAGACCAAAACTGAGCCAAAAGTCTAACTTTACTACTTGGAAATGCCCTTTGTGAATACCAAAAGTCATAAAGTTAGACTTTTGTCTCAGTTTACCTTTGTGAATTGGGTCCAATATCTTTAGATTTTTGTAAATTGCAAATGCACTCCCATGAATGCAATTTCCATAAACTGCAGAAAGAGAAGGATCATTTTTTGTCCAAAGTGCTTCTCGGACCTGATTAGCATATTTGATTTACTTATAAGTCCCTAGTGAAGTGGTGTACCATATACCGAGGGCAGGTAAATGAAATTCTACTAGTTGGCCTGTAGCCCTTATTGTGCCACTCACTTAAGCAGCCCCTTAAAACTGGTTCTGTGCTGCAAAATCAATGGGAACGGCACCACGTGGTGCACCGGAGGGCGCTGCTTCTTTGCTCCCGTTCGATTAGAGTTTCTACTCGAGGGGCAGCTTTCACACCGAGAATGGTTGCAAGTGCCTGCGCCCATTGCATTGTGACAATTTCGCTGGGTGCCTCCCTCGCTCCCAAACATCATGCAACAGAATGCCAATTGTCACTCACCAACTTGCGAGCTGGCTCGCGAGAAAAACTCATCCATGCAGCAATTGGCAGAGTTTTCCTAGAACTCCATATTAGAAGCGTAACACGGAGTGGGCAAAACTCAGTGAACTCCACCTGCAGACCCAAATTTGTTGCCCACCTGTACTTACAACATGTTTCAGGTCTGTCATTGCAGTCTGTATGTGGTTTTAGAATGCCAATTCAACTGGGAAAAACAACCTCTTTGCCAAGCCTAGAATCCCCTTTTCAATACATATGTCACCCCTAGGATAGGCCCTAGCAGGCCACAGGGAAGGGTACATTGTATTTGAAACGTTGGACATGTATATTTAAGTTTTATATGTCCAGGTAGTAAAAAACTCACAAACTTATTTTTCACTACTATGAGGCCTACCGCTCCCTTAGGATAACATTGGGTTACTTTATTACATTTAATGGGGAGAGGAGTTGGCCTAATGGCTAGGGAGGCCGACCTTGCATCTGGGGAACTGGGTTCGAGTCTCGTCAATGACGCTGAACATCCTATGATTCTGGGCAAATCACTTAATCTCCCAGGGCCTAACAAAAATGAATGTGTCCTCATGTAATGCAACTGGTGCTATGTAAAGTGCTCTGATACCCGATTCGGGTCAAGTTCGCGCTATATAAAACTCTGTTAAATACAAAATTATATTAATAAGAGATAACCTTTGTTTAGGAGTAGGCAGAAATGTCATGTGTGTGGTCTAAGAAGTCGGAATTTAAAATCCTCTTTAATGATATAGTCAGATTTTAAGACACAATTGCCATTTTCTTGTGCCAACCATTTGATGCCTGCTGTATGTTTTCTGGGTCACATGACAAGGTGCAGTTTGCAGTTGTACGTGCTGCATTCTTCCCAGACATCCACACAATAGAGAGACTGGGTGTTGGCAGGATGTGAGACAGAGCTGTGCGCAGCCCTACATACACTTCCAAAACACTGCCTCAGCTCACACCCATATAACGTCACATTATCCTATTGTGCCTGCAGACAGACTCATGCCAGGGTAGGGAGACAGACAATTCCAGACACTTCAGTAGAGGGAAAACTCTAGAAGTTTGTTCTACTTCAAAGCAAGCATCAGGTAAAAAGATGGGACCCTCCGACCTACTTTTCAGTCCACTTCTGGACCTACAGAAGGACTCTGCGATTACTTCGCTGCTGCCTTTGGCCTGCTGTGTACTTCAGAGGACTGCCTTGCTGCAGACAGATGATTGCCCTGCTTTGTGAAGCCTGACCTCTGTCCTCTAAGGACTGCCCTGCTGTTCGATACCTACTTTCCCACTTGTACTTAAGACTTCCAAAGCGACCCCACGGGCTAGCTGACCGGCCTCCTTATCAGAGCAGTGGGGATAGAAATGGCTCCCACTATCTTGAACCCACACCTCTATCAACCCTGAGTGAGTCCTGACCCTTCACGTGGGGCCCCTCCAGTACTGGACCCTTGGACATGGTGGTAAAGGAGCTCAAATCCAAAACTTGTCTCTTAAAAAATGTTTTGTCCAAAAGTGCTCTGTGACTGAGAGAATACTGGCGTCTACCTGATCGCTGATTAGCCCAAGCAGCATCACCGGTCAGACTGACTTTACTGTTCTTCTTTGCAGCAGCAAGCCCTGTTTGGCAGTTCCACCTGGAAGGGATATCTTGCCTTGAAAAGCCCTCGTCAACTAGAGCCAGCAGCTTCATCCCACTGCAGATCTTCGACTCCCAAAAAAGAGACACAATCTGAACTAAGAAATCCTCACTGCAACCACCTCAGGGGCACCCCAAAAGCAATTCCTCCTCCTCAGACACCGCCGGCTGCCCTGCCCCACTGAACTTTACTTTTTCAGACATTTTCCCCTAAAATGTCTTCTAAGTCCAAAGGTAATTGGAGACCAGGCCCAATCCACTTTGTGTGTCCAAACCATGCTGTATCGCGGCCAGACATACTTTTTGATTGTGCCCTGGTCTTGTGCATCTGGATGTCAGCAGTTTTTACTTTGTTCTTTTAGGTGCTATTTTTCACCTAAAACTTTAAAGATTCATAACTCCGGTTCAACTGATTGAATTTCTGGATGTTTTGGTGTCGAGTCATTTATTAAAATGTACTCTACATGTCTACATTGGCGTGGGATTTTGCCTGTGTTGTGTTTTCACTTTGTTACTGTTTAAGTACTGCATAAATGTGCATTACCTCAAAGTTAAGCCTCACTGCTGTTGTGCCAAGCTCCCAGAGGGTTAAGTACAGGTTAATTTAGTGACTTTTTGTGGTACACACTGGCAAGGATTGTTGCTTGAACAGGGTTTAAATCCCACTCAACCAACATCCCAATTTCTCACACTTATCATATTATGCAAAATATTGTGTTTTTCTGACTCACAGATTCATTCTGATTTAAATAAGGGTGGGCGAAACTTGCAAAGTTACATAAAACTCGTTGAGAGTTCTGCCAATGGGCCGAATTATGCCTGTCACCCTGCTAACTCTGCAATTTAGCACCAGTAGCCAAGAAGGGCTGAAAAATCAGTACAAATGCCACCATGCGGTGCGCAAAAGCCTGCAGCTATTTGATGTAATGTTGCTGCCCCTTGAGTAGAAAATCTACTCACGTGGTAGCAAAGCTACTTCAAGAAGCAAAACTCTGCCCGCAACCACTCATGACCATCTGCGACAGCTCGCATTAGAAGCGATGCTATGGGATGCCAAATTTCACTCATGCTCACATTTCTGGAGCCTAGTAGGAAAAAAGTCTGACACATGGAATTTGGCTAGAACTCCATGTTACAAGAGTAGTGCGGAGTTGCCAAATTCAGCAGTCTTGCACTCCTCTAGTGACACATTCAGCACCATGTTCTAATCCATTCATTGCACCAAAATACAAACACTTATAAAGTACTCTAATTATTCAGTCAGTACCCAAGTACTCATGCACTGAGCCAGGTCTTGGCACATGGACTGCTTCAAACGTCTATCCACTATGCATGCAGTCCTCTAACCACCTACACACTTGTCTTTCACACCTTCAATTCCCCAGTCAGTATCTATACACTCCAGCAAACACCCTGTCACTCCCCTTGCACTCCCCTACTGATCCATTCAGCGCCATGTACTAATCCACTTACTGCGCCAAAACCCAACCACTTATAACTTCACCCAGGCACTCTCCTTGCAGTACTCTAATCATTAGTCAGCACCCAAGTACTCATGCAGTGAGCCAGGCCTTAGCACATGGACTGCTTCAAGTGCCTGTTCACTATGCATGCAGTCCTCTAATCACCTACACAGTTGTCTTTCACACCTTCAATTCCCCAGTCAGTATACATACACTCCAGCAAACACCCTGTCACTCCCCTTGTACTCCTCCAGTGACCCGTTCAGCACCATGTACTAATCGATTCATTGCTCCAAAACCCAAGCACTTATAAATTCACCCAGGCACTCTCCTCACAGTACTCTAATCATTCAGTCAGTACACAAGTACTCATCCAGTGAGCCAGGCCTTAGCACATGGACTGCTTCAAACCCCTATCAACTATGCATGCAGTCCCCTAACTAACCAATACACTTATAGTTCTGCACTTATACATTCAACAACAAAAAACAATATTTCAGTTGCAATATTTTAAATAACTTTTTATTTCCATTTATATTAAATATATATAATGTAATTAAAAAAATAAAATATGTAAAAATAAACAGTTAAACAACTGTAGAAAATCAGTATTAAAAAAATATATATAACTATTATTACATTTAAAAATTATCATTTAAAAAACCTTCGATATTCACTGAAAAGACCATAGGTTTCATACATGTTATAGTTAGGAATTAGCATTTAAAAAATCTTAGAAATTCAATGCAAAAAACATAGGTTTCAGGGCTGTTATAGTTAGTTGGACATTTCACTGGCACAAAACCATTGAAATTCCTCCCTTATAGTTAGTTCTGCTAACTATAACTCGCGCGCCCGCAATCCACTGCTGATGATGTCACATATTACATCATTAATGACATGGTCAGTGATATCACTGATGACATCACTGATGACATCTCAAATTACATCACTGATGACATCACTGATGACATCATCCAGTGAATGTGGTTTGGTTTGTTATTTAAATATGTATTATATATATAGCAATCTGCATTAAAGAATGAGTGAATATATAAATATAAATATCAGGATGGAGGATTTAGTAGCAGTGTGATTGACTGTTTACTTGACTAATTTATAGTGTTTCACTAAATATATTGGATAGTGACTAAACTGTGTGAATATCTGTTTCACTTTGTCAGTTGTTGTGTAAACTGCTGCACCAGTTGGTTACTAGCTACGTGTAAGTCTATATTAGTTATTGATTAGTTAACTGAGTATTTGTATGGGAGAGTGTGTGTGTGGTTTGGTGGGGGTGTGTGGCTGCCCAAAGATGTGTGAATAGTTGATTCAGTTGGTATATGAGGTTAAAACTACATGTTATAACAGTTGTTTGGATGAGTGAATATCTTTATGGGTGTGTTGATGAGCAAATATATCTGTCAATGGTACATGTCCAACAAACTAGAAAAATAAAAGGCAGTGTATGTGACAGTTGTATATAAATAAGTATACATAAGACTCAGTGATTGTATGAGTGACTGTATGGATAACTGTATACTTGTAATAGTGATTTTATAACACACTAAGTATGAGTTACTATCTATATGAATAAATGAAGTGGTGTTTGTATAAGTGTGTAGCTGACTAAATGTAAGTATGATCCATTGTTTGCACAAGTGAGTAGGACGACTGCATAAGTGAATAGGATGTGTACTGGTGTGTAATGTTGATATAGGTGTATAAGTATATTTGATAGTGTTCTACTGATCATTGACAGTATGTATGAGTGAATCTATAGGTAAGTGATTAGATGTGTGTGTAGATCTAGGAATCACTGAGTGGGTTTTTAGAAAGTTGTATTGGAGAGTCAATGGATTCAAATATTGTTCTCTGTATTTTACAGTGAGTGATGAAAGGTTATACTAGAGTATGATTAGGTGTATCTGATTGGCACGTGGATGATGCCATCAGTGATGTCATCAATGATGTCATTTGAGATGTCATCAGTGATGTCATCAGTGATGTCATTGACCATGTCATGAATGATGTAATATGTGACATCATCAGCAGTGGATTGCGGGCGCGTGAGTTATAGTTAGCAGAATTAACTATAATGGAGGAATTACAATGGTTTTGTACGAGTGTAATTTTGCATTTATTGTGCACCTAGTGCTCGCACATCACTGTCCTGTGACCAAAAAGCATTCTCTACCTAAAAGGATGCATTATAATAATTCTCATGGCCTTTATCATGCTGTACTCTGGCATGAACACTGAACCAGCACCCAGTGTATGCGCAACATTGTTTGCCAGTTCTCACACCTTTTAGGGCTTCTGTTTTTGCCAATGCTCGGTTCCGTGTTGCAACCTGGGCATACAGCAATGGCAGGGAAAAGCATGGCGATTGAAGTGTTGCTGAAAGCGTCCCCGTAAACAACCCGAGCTGATGTGACTGGAGCTACTAGAATCATGGATGCGGTGAGAGTATGAGCCAGGCCTCCTGGCAGTCCCACCTGTCAGCAGGTCACGGAGGTTATTTATTGGCTATAAAAAGGGTACGCCGTGAAAAGTGTGCTCTGTGAAAAATGTACTCTGTGAAAAGTGTGCTCTGTGAAAAGTGTGCTCTGTGAAAAGTGTACTCTGTGAAAAGTGTGCTCTGTGAAAAGTGTGCTCTGTGAAAATTGTGCTCCGTGAAAAGTGTGCTCCGTGAAAAGTGTACTCCGCGAAAAGTGTGCTCCGTGAAAAGTGTACTCTGTGAAATGTGTGCTCTGTGAAAAGTGTACTCTGTGAAAAGTGTGCTCTGTGAAAAATGTACTCTGTGACAAGTGTGCTCTGTGAAAAGTGTGCTCCGTGAAAGTGTGCTCCGTGAAAAGTGTACTTCGTGAAAAGTGTGCTCCGTGAAAAGTGTACTCTGTGAAATGTGTGCTCTGTGAAAAGTGTACTCTGTGAAAAGTGTGCTCTGTGAAAAAGTGTGCTCTGTGAAAAGTGTACTCTGTGAAAAGTGTGCTCTCTGAAAAGTGTGCTCTGTTAAAAGTGTAGCCTGTGAAAAGTGTACTCTGTGAAAAGTGTACTCTGTGAAATGTGTACTCTATGAAAAGTGTGCTCTGTGAAAAATGTAGTCTGTGAAAAGTGTGCTCTGTGAAAAGTGTGCTCTGTGAAAAATGGAGTCTGTGAAAAGTGTACTCTGTGAAAAATGTACTCTGTGAAAAGTGTGCTCTGTAAGTAGTGTGCTCTGTGAAAAGTGTACTCTGTGAAAAAAGTGCTCTGTGAAAAGTGTACTCTGTGAAAAGTGTACTCTGTGAAAAGTGTGCTCTGTGAAAAGTGTAGTCTGTGAAAAGTGTACTCTGTGAAAAGTGTACTCTGTGAAAAGTGTGCTCTGTGAAAAATGTAGTCTGTGAAAAGTGTGTTCTGTGAAAAGTGTGCTCTGTGAAAAGTGTGCACTGTGAAAAATGTAGTCTGTGAAAAGTGTGCTCTGTGAAAAGTGTGCTCCGTGAAAAGTGTGCTCCGTGAAAAGTGTACTCTGTGAAAAGTGTGCTCTGTGAAAAGTATGCTCTGTGAAAAGTGTACTCTGTGAAACGTGTAGTCTGAGAAAAGTGTACTCTGTGAAAAATGCAGTCTGTCAAAAGTGTGCTCTTTGAAAAGTGTACTCTGTGAAAAGTGTAGTCTGTGAAAAGTGTGCTCTGTGAAAAGTGTGCTCTGTGAAAAGTGTGCTCTGTGAAAAGTTTACTCTGTGAAAAGTGTAGTCTGTGAAAAGTGTACTCTGTGAAAAATGTAGTCTGTGATAAAAGTACTCTGTGAAAAGTGTGTTCTGTGAAAAATGTAGTCTGTGAAAAGTGTGCTCTGTGAAAAGTGTGCTCCGTGAAAAGTGTGCTCCGTGAAAAGTGTACTCTGTGAAAAGTGTGCTCTGTGAAAAGTGTGCTCTGTGAAAAGTGTACTCTGTGAAAAGTGTGCTCTGTGAAAAGTGTGCTCTGTGAAAAGTGTAGTCTGTGAAAAGTGTGCTCTGTGAAAAGTGTAGTCTGTGAAAAGTGTGCTCTGTGAAAAGTGTGCTCTGTGAAAAGTGTAGTCTGTGAAAAGTGTGCTCTGTGAAAAGTGTACTCTGTGAAAAGTGTAGTCTGTGAAAAGTGTGCTCTGTGAAAAGTGTGCTCTGTGAAAAGTGTGCTCTGTGAAAAGTGTAGTCTGTGAAAAGTGTGCTCTGTGAAAAGTGTGCTCTGTGAAAAGTGTGCTCTGTGAAAAGTGTAGTCTGTGAAAAGTGTGCTCTGTGAAAAGTGTGCTCTGTGAAAAGTGTGCTCTGTGAAAAGTGTAGTCTGTGAAAAGTGTGCTCTGTGAAAAGTGTACTCCGTTCCTTGAGTTGAGAGCCCTCATCACCATGATGAAATGACTCTCTCTCCTTTAAGGTGCTGTGTCATGTAGTTTCTACTAATCCGTAGTATCTGCATGTTTGTTGGACAACATAAATTATGGGTGAGGTGCCTAGGCTTATTCTGAGGTCCCCTGCAAGCGGCTGCAGCAGCTGCAAGTAAGAGCAGTGGGGCGGTGGGGCTGGCTAGGGGGATTTTGTGAGACGAGCACAAGGGAAAATTAAATAAATGATTAATTTTACCTCCGGGTTGTCTCTCGAAATCCCCCCCAGCCGGCCCCATCGCTCTTACCTGCAGTAGCCGCGGCTGTCCACAGGATATGTTGGCCTAGAGACCAGCCAGCCCACAGTGTACCAAAAACCCTCCCTGACCTTACCAGGAGGCGGCCAGCTTCTGACAACCACTGAACATGATAACCCTGACCCCTCAGGGATCGTGGTAACAGATCAGAACCCTTTGCTCAGTCATTCTTGCTTACTTGTTCTAAAATAAAATATACAGAGCATACACGCTGGGACAGTTTCAATATATTTATTGAACCAACATTTTTTCTTCTATGAAAATACATGTGCTACGACAATCAGTTGACAGAGGCTGAAATATAAATGAAATACCAGCATTTGTAAAGCGCACAGCTACCTCCGGAGAGGTGTCCCGGCGCTGGGGGCCGCCGGGAAGATTAAGTGAGCTATTGACCAGAGTCACAAGGAGCTGGGCTAACCTACCGCCGGCACCGGGGATCGAACTGTAAGCCCCTGTGTCCCGGAGTCAGCTTCCCTGGCCGCTGCACCGCACCTCTTCCCAATGACGAAAGTGATTACAAGCACCAAAAGAGTAAATAGTCGATATATTCCTACCAAGGCGCTAGAACAGTGTATATATGCAGGCATATTGGCAAGGCACTAATCTGGCGTACTCCTACTATGGAAACCCTACTCTGTGTGTACGACGAGTGTGTGTAGGTGTGAAGCCAAGAATGCCCCTGAAGGACGATCCAACCCCATTACCTGGGGGAGAGAATGTAGGACCCCGTCTTGGTCACGAATTGGACACCCCTCATGGAGATGTCGGACACCTACATGGTGAAGTCTCAGCATGCAGGGAGCGTTGGTGTCCGCTGAAGTGCCTCCTCTACTAATCCTATGAGATGCTGATTATCTGTAATGAAAAGCATCCTTGCAGTGTACGTACAGATTAGCAATGTTATAGATATGTTGATAGCCGTGTCACCCCATGGATGAAGAAGGAACAACATCTGTACATTTGTGCCTAGAGGTCTTGTACTTGGTGTTTAATGCATTGTGATGATGTTGTGCGAAGCCAGATGTGTAAAGAGAATTCATTTCAGAGAAACAAATCCAACATCGTCATGCACGTGAATATGTGTAAAAGGTCACAGCAGAAAATTATTCTGAAAAAGAGGACAATGTAAGAAATGTCCAGCTTCGCTGCATGGGCCTAACCTGGGCACATAACACCCACTTCTCATACCAAGCATCGATATATAAAAACCAGCAGGCCATAATAGAATGTAAACTAAAAAGGTCTAAAACCACTTTTAAAATCATCTAATAGCAAGCTTCCCTTTAAATGTTCATAAAAGCCTTTGATTATCATTATACTCTTTACGCACTCAGAAAGTCATGGTGCCTAGAAAAATGAACCAAACACTGTTTTAACTTATTTTGTTTAAAAACAGGCCAAATCATTCCCACCACACAGAAAAATCCAATTGTTTATGTGTTCTGAGCAGTAGACGCAACATTGCTGCTGTTCGCTACCGCAGATGACGTTCCCAGAACGCACCTCGAAGAAGGTTTATGGAGCAAAGGTGGCTCCATTTATTAGCCACATACGACCGCTGAGGGAGGGACGGCATCCGGTAAGCATATCGCAGAGCGGGTATCCACCACCGCTGCGGGAGGGACGGCATCCGGTAAGCATATCGCAGAGCGGGTATCCACCACCGCTGAGGGAGGGACGGCATCCTGTAAGCATATCGCAGAGCGGGTATCCACCACCGCTGCGGGAGGGACGGCATCCGGTAAGCATATCGCAGAGCGGGTATCCACCACCGCTGAGGGAGGGACGGCATCCGGTAAGCATATCGCAGAGCGGGTATCCAGTTCACTAGGACCCAAAGCATCCCAGGGTGGCTCAAAGAATGCATTCATCAGCAATAAGAATATGCGGGGACCACAATACCAATGGACCTTTCAGCGGTCCATCAGTACTTCAATGTCCAGCGGCACAACCAATTGTGATCCGAGACATGAATCCAGTACACATTCAAGGCTAAAAAGCAGGCAGTGGAATATAGGTTGTACGCAGGGAAGCCACACATGCCAGATCGACATTAACCACTGCTCATTCAGTTCTCAAAGCCGAGAAGTGCCAAAGTAGTGTATCATGTGCTTTCGGCATTTCAGCACAGCCAGTTCTCTCTACATTTCAGGATGAACTGAGACATCCATTGCAGAGCAAAAAAAATCTAATCAGAATTCCTTCCACAAGTAGCAGGACAAGCGTGAGACATCCAAAAACTCTTCTCAACATGGAGTGTATGAAAGATGGTATAACTCAGAAAATCATCTAAAAGGTGCTAACCAGTCCAGAGCCAATACATTTAAAGAAGTGCGCTATTCCCTTCGTATCAGACATATTAAAGATATGGTCTTTTTGCATTTAATTCTCTTACAATTCGATGTTACTGTTGAGTTTTGAGCTTCAATTGGGAAGGTTAGTGCTGTTCCCTGAGCCATAAGTGTAAGCTCTTGTGGCAAGTGGTCACTGCACTCTAGTGTTCCTCTCTTAAAATCACTACCTGATTTAAAAGGTGATAGAGAAGGGGCGTGGTCTGTCATCAGCCAAGATGGCACCGTAAACTCTTTGCTCCGTCCCGACCCTCGCCTCGCCCGCGACATATGTCATTGATCCGGCTACCGGATGGGCAAATTACTTGGCACAATGTTCCGGAATTAATCCTGTGGCGAGAAAGACGTCTGCGGTCCCGAACGGTGCAGCGGGTCTCGGGCCGCGTTGTGTGGCATCGGCGGAGAAGTTATTGTAGGCGGGTGGTGGAGTCGCACTGGAGTGCTAGCTGCGTGAGGAGCGTCCGGCCCGGGATCTCTTCCACACGAGATCCGTTGCTTGGGGGCCTGCACTGGTTGCTCCACTGATCCCTGTGCTCCTTGGATCGTGCTACCTGGGTGATTCCCCCCGCCGCGGCTGTGCTTTATTATCCAGACTCGCCGGCAGCAGAGCAGCATGTTGCGCCTACTCAGACTGATGTCCATGCAGCTCGGGGGCTGCCGGCTTTGAGCTCCCCAGGTTTTCCATCTGCCTGGGTGAGCTTGCTAGTGGCCCCGATACTGCGCTAGTGTCGCCTGTTGCAGCGGGAAAATGTTGGCTGCTGCCGTGGGGGCTCACCTTGTGAGATCTACTGGACCAGTGGTGACGCCTATGAAGGGGAGTCCCCCTGCCTCCACACTTGTGTTAAATAATCTGGTTACCTGAGCAGTGTGGAGACTGATGCACAGGGGGCATTGACCGGCCAGTCGGGACAGTTGCAGATCATTGTGCGCATTTTCAACTTCAGAGATCGGGATGCCATCCTGCAGGCTTCCAGAGTTCGTGGATATCTACCCTTTGAGAACTCGACTGTGAGGTTCTACACTGACTTCACGCTGAAAGTGCAGCAGGAGCGGCGTACTTTTGTTGGGGTGAAACAAGCCCTTCGGGAGAAGGGGATACAGTATAGGATGTTCTTTCCGGCCACATTGAAAGTGATTGATAACAACAAATTGCTGTTTTTCATGTCACCAGCACAGGTTCAACAATGGCTGGATGGAAACCCTCATCGACCATCCAACCATGGCACTGATGGGGACTGACGCGGGAGCCGCTTCCACACTCTTAAATCTCCATCCAGGCGCTTAGGCAGAGATAGGTCTGTCTCTAAATCCAGGAGCTCCCGGTCTGGCAGTCCCACGAACGATGATCGATCTTCAGGGAAGTAAGATTACAGACTTATGGTTGCTGTCATTCTCTCTCTTAGAGACTCTGGACATTGGTCCTCCGTGTTCACTAATAGACCTGTTTCTCCAGGGGGAGCGGTGAACTGAGCTATCTTCAAATGGGACATTGCACTCTATGTTTCGGTGTGATGATGTGTGAATGGGCGGTCGGGAGGTGAGGGTGGGAGTGTTATTTGGTGCAGTGCCAGACAGCCCTACCTTAATCTTTGGTTATTGGGGCGATAGACGCTCTGCTTTTGGGGATAAGGGAAGTTTTAGACCTACAGTGCAGGGTTGCAGTGTGGGGGGACATTGTTAGGGGTGTTTTTATTTTTTTGTGTTTCGTTTATTGTTTGTTTTTTACTTCAGATGTACTATTACACTTTCAGTGTTGGCTAAGATCCCTTTCTGAGGTACGCCCCACTGCATGTAGGGGGGAGGTCTCTGTTCCGGGGGTGGAAGGGAGGATGAGCATTACTTGATTACATGAATATGCGACATAACAAGACACTGACTATCCTCTCCTGGAACGTAAACAGCCTTGGAGATAAAATTAAGTGCACGATGGTTCTACAATACTTGCGTAGGCATTCCTCTGACATCATCCTATTACAGGAGATGCACCTGCGGGGCAATAGGTACTTGGCACTTAATAGGTATGGTTACACGCTACAAACCCATGCAGGCTTCATGTCCGGATCCAGGGGTACTGCGATTCTCATTAAAAACGCGATTCAGTGTACATTCCCCAGGGCTTCATGACATTACATTCCCTGTTCTCAGCAAGCTCCTGGTGGAATTCCCGCCCGGGTCACTGCATTTTGGCAGGGACATGAAAGATACCCTTACACCCGAAATGGATAGGGAACCTCTATCCCCCGGGGTAGGGGGGGCCCATCCACTGTCCTCTTTTGCACGGGCTATGGGACTGGTGGATCTTTGGAGGAGTCACAACCCCAGGGCTAGACACTATACTCATATTTTGGCGGCCCATGGCAGTGGGGCCCGACTGGACTACATCTTTACACACAGTAATGCAGCAGGGGCTCTTTCAGGGTGGGTGCCACAAAGCGCGCAGGTATCTATGACCACTCACCTGTCGAGGTACAGCTCCATGGACCTGTTTGTGACCGGTCTCTTCTGCCACTTTTAGACCCCTTCATGTTTCGGGACCAAGAATTCCACGAGCGCTTCAAGGAGCAAACTGAGTTGTATTTTACCGAAAACTAGGGCTCTGTTGGCTCCTCTGGTGTCTTATGGGATTTTGTCCAGGCGGCATGCAGTGCACAGCACAAAGAAAACCATAGTCAGTGTGAGGATCTTGAGCGAGAAATACTGACCTGGAACGCACCATAACTGTGACTCCGGGGGAGACGGGGGATTTCAAGCACTCTCTTAAGACCTCGCAGATAACGCAGCATGGGCACACGCACTTGCCACGCAGCGTAGAATATATGATCTGGGTGATAAGGCCAACAAATTGATTTCTTGGCTGGAACGCCGCGATAGGAGTCGCAACTGGGTATCTGAGATCCGGTCTGAGGAGGGGTCGCGGGGTGGGACTGGGCTGCCCTTACTGATATCTTTGCTGCTTACTATGAGAGTCTTTATCAATCTCAATCCGAATGGGCGGAAACGGACTATGTTGCATTTCTGCGCGACATTTCTCCCCCGACTTTGAATGTGGAGGATAGGGACACCCTCGATTCTGCTTTTCATCTGGAAGAAGTTGAAAGTGCCATGAGGGACTTACAATCTGGTAAGGCGGCAGGCCCGAACGGGCTTCCCACTGAAATGTTTAAATGTGTGGTGGGGACAGTGGCCCCATACATGCT
Source organism: Triturus cristatus (assembly GCF_964204655.1). Lineage (NCBI taxonomy): Eukaryota > Metazoa > Chordata > Amphibia > Caudata > Salamandridae > Triturus > Triturus cristatus. Next base: position 991,624,337 of record NC_140586.1, on the reverse strand, counting down.
TGACATGTTTCAGGAAGTGTCCAAAGAGAGGCAGCTCCCAGAGGACTTGAGACTGGCGACCATAGTCGTCCTTCCCAAGAAAGCTAAGCCGCCTGACCTCTGTAGTTCTTACAGACCTACCTCCCTCTTGAACTTCGAAGCTAAGGTTTTAACAAAAATCATCGCAAATCGTTGAGCCTGGTGTTGCAGTCCCTGATCCACCCCGACCAATCGGGCCTTATGCCTAATTTGAGCACAATACTAAATTTGAGACGCTGATTTGGAGTCATGTACATTACCCACAGACGGATGTATGACGTTACAACGCATGCTTTTACAACGCATGCCGTTACAACGCATTTTTTACAACGCGAAATCTGTTACAACGCAAGTCTTTACAACGCAAGTCTTTACATCGACTTGCAGTAGATGGCGTGCTAACATTAAAAAAGGGTAATTTACTATTCTAACTCCAGTCCACGTTGCAGTAGGGAAGGTGTTTGGATAGTAAACTACCTTATTTTTAATGTTAGCACGCCATCTAGTGCAAGTCGATGTAAAGACTTGCGTTGTAATGGCATGCGTTGTAACAGATTTTGCGTTGTAATAGTTTCGTTGTAATGGTAGTGCGTTGTAAAGGTTGTTCCCCCCCACAGACAGCCAAATATTCCGGCGGCCCTCCTTTCTCTCGATGCACGGATGGCATTCGATAGCACTGCATGGACGTATCTCTTCGCTGTCCTGGGGAAGGTGGGCTTCAGCCCGCGACTCCAGCGGTGGGTCCAACTGCTGTACACTGCTCCGATGGCCAGGTTGAGGGTCAATGGGACCATCTCTAGAGCCTTTGCATTGCACAGAGGGAAACTTCAAGGGTGTCTTCTCTCCCCGACGCACTTTGCACTGGTTCTCGAGCCTTTGGTGACATGGATTAGAAAGGACCCGGTGTTGGTGGGGATTGATTTTGGGGGAGATTGGGAGAAACGTATTTCGCTTTATGCGGACGACATCCTTCTGTATGCACACCGACCCAGCCAAACCTTCCATAGACTTATTCATATCATCAGATCCTTCAGGTCGTATTCTGGCTATCGTATCAACTGGGATAAGTCCGCGGTTTTCTCCTTGGCCGGGGATCCTCCGGTCCTTACATCTGCATGTGCAGAGATGGTGCTCCAAGAAAAATTTAAATTCTTGGGCGTTTGAATCACTAAGACCGATGCCAAATTTCATCAGCTGAATCTCCAGACACAGCTCTCCAGGCTTCGGGAAAATACCACACATTGGCGGGGGTTCCCTTTTTCGCTTATGGGACAAACAGTCCTCTTTATGATGATGGCTCTCCCTCGCCTATTGTATGTCATCCAAAATACACCATATCACATCCCTGACTCCTTTTTCCAAACGATTGACTCTGAGCTTCGTCTGCTCTTATGGGGGGAGTTAGTCCTCGGATTGCACTCAAGAAACTGCAGAAAGGGATGTAAGAAGGGGGGCTCACGGTTCCGGAACTTATGAAATACTAAAGGGCCGCCGATCTCAATAATATTGCATGCGCATGGGGAGCGACGGATCCTCTGACAGTGGCTGCATGGCTATGCGACTTGGACTGGTGCTGTGGGGCAGAATGGGTGGTGTATCAAAGCCAGGAACGCCCTCGCAAGTGGGAGAAAATATGGGGACCGTGGATATTGTAAAGGAGTCCCTGAGGGCTCGTACGAGACGTCTTTCCGGGGTTCTGGGAGGGCCTCAGGATGTATACTATTGGGGGGTGGAGGGGCACACGTCTATTTTTCTAGATTCTAATGTGCTACATTGCTTGAAAATTGTTAACTTGCGATCTCCTCTCTACAAATGTATAATTGTTTGTTTATATCTGAAGCTTGTTTATCGAGTTAATGAAAATACATTTTTTTAAAAAGTGATAGAGATAGGAAAGGATAGTCTATCGCTGTGCTTGCCACTGAGTTGTGATAAGTAGCTGATTGGGGCGATCACTGGGAAATCTACAGTTTCATGCTATCAAACCCAGACTTGGTAGTTTCACCAGTCAATCTTTAGATACCTTGGTTTGTTTACCCCACTTGCTTTCTTCTTGGGGTGGGATCCCCCACTCGAGTAGTTGATCTTCTGCCGGCCGATCATTGCCAGCATTCCCTGAAAGGAACATGTTGAAGTCTCCTGAGACAATGTAGTTCGATATCGCCTCTTCAGTAATAAGCCTTGTCAGTTCTGACGCTGGAGATTTTGCACCAGTTTTTTAGGTGTTAACCAGTATTAACTGTTGTTTGTTTTTTCCGGAGCCTACTATCTCCATCTGTATTGCGTTAATTCCATTGTTTGATATATTCGTCATAGACAGTTCTTTAGCTGTGTCAACGGTTTCTATTGAGGCATATGTGGTAAGGCCTCCTTTCAGGTGTCAGAACTTCGATCTTCTGCTAGCTGGAAGAAGATACAACTTGTAGCCTTGCAGATGAAATGGCTCTGCCAGCCAAGGTTCTTGAAGTAGGATTAAACCAAACTGCTGGAAGTACATCAGTAAGTCTATGTTCATGGGTTTAGATCTTAGGCTGGTTATGTTCCAGGAGCAAAGTTTTAGCTGTGGAACCTTCTTTTGTTGTTCCGGGATCTGTCATGGGCCTAAGTGTCTGCCCCCCAGTGGAGCAGAAACAGCCAAAACAAAGCTCCCCACAGGGGATCAACCCTTGTCCAAGGGGCTGCCCCCCCCTGCAAACATTCCTGGTGGCTAGTGGGGCAGAATTTAAAACAAATATGGTCTGATCCGCTCCTCAGGGGGGCAGAAACAGCCACAATAAAGCTCCCCAAAGGGAAGTGACCCTTTCCCAAGGGCCCATTCACCACAAATATATCCCGGGTGGTCTAGTGGGCAGAATTTAAAAATAATGGCCTGATCTGCCCCCCTGGGGGGCAGAAACAGTCAAAATGATTGCCCCCCAAAGGAGAGTGACCCTTACTTAAGGGGCCTGCTGCCTGCAAACAGTCGATTACTTAAAACAATGAATTCAAGAAATCCCTGGTATCTACTGGGCATTCCAGCAGCCTGATCGTGCAATCACACAGCTGTGGCTGAGACACCATCCACAGACTGGATAATCCATGGTTACATTACCCTACCGGTTACGACTTTCCAATTCCAATATTGTCTACAATACCACCAAGTAGGCAGATCTGAAGTGCATGAATACTGGGAGTTACCATTTACTTTTATATGCAGGAATGGGTACACAGATGTTTTCCTTAGTGGTTCCGACTGTGAGGATGCTTTGAGCGGGTCCTCAGTATGCAAGGACATTTTACTTCATGGGGCATCAGTTGCAAATTTGTCCTGTGATCTGAAGGGTTTTCTGGCTGCTGTGATTCGTTCAACATTCAAGCTGCTCTCAATGGGAGCTATTTGATGTTGAATGATCAAAGCTGCTGCAGAATGGAATCCGGCATCCCTTATCTGGTAACGATTAATTCCATAGTCGCAACAAGCGTTATTAAGGACGGGCAAGATAGATCAATCAGGTATATAAACAATCAAAGAATGTAACCAAAGCTGCAAATTAAGGGACATTAACAGAAAAATGTGCATACTGTGCCAGAAGGGCCCTGACATAAGTACACAGATAGAACTGAGGAAGCTAAAGTGCTTTAAGAATAAAATCATCTGGAAAGCGAAACAGAAATCCGCAGAGAAGATATGGGCCAAATTATTATATGATGCAAAACCTAACAACAGTGGCAGATTTTGGCACAGAGTGAATAATTAAGACAACCCGAGGGCTCATGAAATTAACTCGTATATAACAGAGGAAACCTGGGTAAAGTACTTGTCGCATCATTTTAACAAAGAAACCGACAAAATTACTCAAGACATCGAGGTTCTCCAGCGAAGTCTGCAAGGCCAAAAGCATCCAGCCGTAGAGACCTAGCTTCCATACACAGCAAAACAGATCAAGAACCGAATCATGAAAGGCAGGAAATACCGCCAATTCTATATAAGCAGGACCCGAATTATTGGGCAGAGCAACTAAGGCCCCTCTTCAAAAATATCCTGAAAGTAGAAAAAATTCCAGATTCCTGGAAGGGATCAATTATTTCCCCTATTTATAAAAAAGGCAGCAGGAATCAAGCAAAGAACTACAGGCTTATAGCACTAATTGATATAGACGCCAAATACTTTGCGGCTCTCTTATTGGATGAACTCACTGAACGGGCATTAAAGTAAGACTTAATTGCCATCAATCAGACTGGCTTCCAAAAAATCACCGGGACAGCTACAAACATCCTCACTCTTTCACTTTTAATAGACGCCACAATAAAAATCAAAAAGCCACTATTCATTTGTTTTATCGATTATACGTCCGCCTTCGATAGCATAGACAAGGGGAAACTTTGGGGCAAACAATCTAGCTGGGATATAGATCTGAAAATCTTGAATCAGTTAGTTTTACTTCATTCTGAGACATGGATTCAAATAAAACTAGGATCATGGAACTGGCTATCAAGGAAAATAACGACCACCAAGGGGCTGAATCAGGGATGTGTTCTTGCTCCAACCTTGTTCAACCTCTTTCTGTCAGATCTTTCAGCAGAACTTGACAACTGCAACCATCATGCCTCCAATTTAGGGGGTCTAACACTGTCAAATCTACTGTATGCGGATGATTTAATACTGATTGGCAGAAACCCAGTCGGTTTGCAACATCTTATAAGCGCCACAAGCAACTTCTCAGACAAGAATGGGCTATCAATAAACTTAGACAAATCAAAAGTGATGATACTCAACGAAAAGGATAAAAAACACCAACCTCGATGGGAACTGCGGGGTCAACAGCTGGAGGTGGTCAAAGAATATAAATACCTGTGCATAATCTTCAAATGAAAGGAATTGTTTGGGCAACAAAAAGCATTTATCAGAACATCACAGGAGTGACCCAGCGGCGGCGCAAATGCGTCACAAGTGCCTCATAAGTCTGCCACTTGGTGCCTTGCCATGGCTTTACAGCTCACAAGCTGTGAGACATTGGTTCAGCTTTTTCTCCTTTTAATTATTAACAGTGCATTTCCTTTTTGTGAAATTTCTAGTTAATAGAATTTTATGCTCTGAACATTCACTCACCCTAGTGCCAAATCCAAACAGCATGTGTGTGTACTTAAGGCATTGTTAGTTTTGAAGTAAAATTTGTCTTTACTATCTCTCTCTACCGGGACGTACATTGTCTCCACAGTGTCTATTGATGTGAGTAGTGTAATATGCTGGGGCCGCAGCTGGTGGTGTGAAAGCGTGTGTCAAGTGTGAAAGGTGTGTGAATGGCCTGTAAAGTGGTTGGTGCCTTGTCGTGACTTTACAGCTCACAAGCTGTGAGTCACTGGTTCAGGTTTTTAACCTTTCAATTATTAGCAGTGTATTTCCTTTTTGTGAAATCTCTTGTTAATAAAATATACATTTTAAACCTTTCACTCACCCTCATGCCAAATCCAACCAGTATGTGTGTGTACTCGAGGAACAGATGGATAGGCAGTCATATTTGTCTTTCTGTGCTAAGTTGTGTCGGTCTCTAGGGAAAATCTATCAACTTTAGATATTTCTGTAAACCAAATAAAATGGGGAGTGCTGGGTGGTGTGCCTCTCATGGATCAAAGCACGTTTCTTTACTCACAATGCCATGCAAACCTCAAAATGTGACTATAGTCCCACATTTTTCTTGCATTACTGTGTCATAATATTCTGGTATCAGAAAAAACACAATTTTTCTACCATGGAGCATTTCCCCCAGGTCTCCCGATAAAAATGGTACCTCACTTGTGTGGGTGGTCCAAGTCTTTGCTACAGGCAAGGCCCAAAACATATTGAAGAGACATCAAACTTACCTATCACAAAACAACCTGGTTTTGCAAGGAGGGGTCACCTGGGTTTTTGGCCCCGAGCTCTGCGCCCATCTTGGGAAACTACCAAACCCACACATTTCTGAAAACTCAACACCCGGGTAGTCTGGCGAGGTATGGCTTGCGTGAACCCCTCAACGTTTTCCTACCCATAATCCCCTGCAAACCTCAAATTTAGCTGAAACAAATTACATGTTCCACAAATGTTTGTGTGGGATCACCATGCGGGCACAAATTTCCTTCCCCACAGCATTCCCATCAGTCTCCTGAGTAAATTGATACTTCACTTGGGTGAGGCGGCAAGGGCCTGTGACTGGGAAGAGCCAAAAACATAGGGATTAAGGGTATAGCACAGCAAATTCTAAGCGCTACATTTTAAAAAATACTTTTTTAGCCAATTTTGCACTGGAGACCCACACAAGTGACGTTTCATTTTACTCAGGTGACTGAGGGGAACGCTATGGAGTAGGTACAGTTTTTATCAGAAGGCTTTTGGGAATGTGGGGTAGATGGAATTTTGTGTATCCACACAGATTAGAGAAATTTCCATCATAGAAATGTGAGGATAATTAGTTTTTTTTTCTTTTTACAAATTTTGAGGTTTGCAAGAAATTCTAGGTAACAGAACCTGGTGAAAGCCAGACAAGTCACCCCGTCCTGGATTTCCCTGGATGTATAGGTTTGTAGGTTTCCTTAGGTGCTTGCAGAGCTAGGGTTAAAAGTTTACAGCTAGGCACTTTGCAAAAAAAGGGTCCGTTTTCACTGTAAAAATGTGATGTGTCCATGTTGCGTTTTGGGCCATTTCCTGTTGTGGGCACTAGGCCTACCTACACAAGTGAGGTACAATTTTTATCGTAAGGCGTTGGAGAATGTGGGGTGGGTGGAATTTTGTGGATCCACACGGATTCCAGAACTTTTCATCACTGAAATGTGAAGAAAATGTGTTTTTTTTAAACAAAGTATGAGGTTTGCAAGGGATTCTGAGTATAAGAACCACGAGAGACCCAGACAAGTCACCCTATCCTGGATTCCCCTGGGTGTCTCATTTTAAAAATGTATAGGTTTGCTGGGTTCCCTAGGTGCCGGCACAGCTAGGGTTCAAAATCCACAGCTGGGAGAGGCATGGCCGGCAGCCGACGGAAATGGCCACCGCCTAGAGCAGCTCCGGAGTTCCCCAGACGATCCCCCTATAAATCCGTCAATGAATCCATCCGCATGACTCGAGAACTGTGTTACATCTGTCAATATATGATAATATGAGTTCATGAAATTTGGCGACGAAAATGTGAGGACGAGAAAAAAGGTTGAATTCTACAGAACAGTGTAGGCTGGATCAATTCTCTTTGGCCTTTCCTTTGTATGGTCTTTGAGGACAGAGCTCAATGACAAAGACCAGACAACAATGTCTTTGCTTGAGTTTCGATTACCTGTTAGACGACGTCCAGGTCACAATAATGCTGAATCTTAATATAAAGCCGTTGTTACCTAACAAACAAGGCAGCTTGGATTATGAGGAAAGCTGTAACCAAATAATTGTGACTTACTTTTCTAAATTTGCCTGTGTATGTCTGTTAGAAACAGGGTGCAAAACAGACATGCATTCACTTGGCTTCCAAGCGTTTTACACATGTTTCATACAAGAAAAGAAGTTTGGTTGTGCATCGGATGGTCTCACCATTTTCCTAAACTCAAATAACAAGTATAAATTAACAGAGCTTCCACTTGAAAGCAAACCAACCCAAGCCACCTGTATACATAAATGGAAATTAGACTTAAAAAACACATTGATAATATGAACTAATGTATATGTATAAAAAATTAAATACAAAGAAATCCGTGAAATCATTTCAGCAATATTGATATGACATAATCAATGTACATCCCTTCTTGGAAACCACAGAATTCCAGATAATTAAAAGAGTAGAAAGCGGCCATATGCCACAAAGTGTCATCATCATTGACTACAGGAGCATTACAATAAAGACTTAAACACATTGGGAATAATAAATTCATTCACTCCCAGAAGAGTAACTGGAAGGTTGATGAGCTATGAGACAAGCTGTAGAACTACTTAACCAGTTTGTCCTGAGGGTAGCTCAAAAAGACTTAAACAATATGCAAATAGAACACACCATATGACAGGAATTCCCAAAAAGCTTATGGTGACCTACAAGCTTCACTATGACAAATAAATATCAACTCCAGTGGGGAGACCCACATAATAGCTCCTCTTTGTTCACTAAGGGCCTCAAGATGAAAAAAAATGCGATCCGTAGGATGGCTAAAAAACAAAACAAACTCCTCAAGACCATTCTGGAGGAAGGACCACATCGATTCATACACAGGACTCACAGAAAGCACTGCAGAGCCAACAGAAATCTCTCATCCCAGGAGAGTTGACAAAGGTACATCAATCAATCAATCAATCAATCAATCAATCAATCAATCAATCAATCAATCAATCAATCAATCAATCAATCAGGGGGTTTAAAGTGTGCTACTCACCTATGAGGGTCTCAAGGCACGAGGGGGGTATTGCAGCTCCGGTTCAGCCGATTAGCCAAGTCTTGAGGCTCTTCCTTAAAGTGTCCAGTGTCGCAGAGTGTCTGAATAGAGCTCGTTCCAGGTTCTAGCCCAGATGTAGGAGAAGGCTCTTCTGTCTCGCTGTGGTTCTGCAGATGCGCGGGGTTCCTGCTAGGGCAAGGTCGGATGAGCGGAGGTTCCTTTTGGGTAGTTGGAAGGATATTCTTTAGTTGAGATATTTAGGTCCAGTTTTGTGAAGCGATTTGTAGGCATGGGTGAGTAGCTTGAAGGTCACTCTCTTCTCGACAGGGAGCCAGTGGAGATCTCACAGGTGTTGGGTGATATGCTAATGTCGTTGAATGCCGAGGACGAGTCTGGATGGTCTAGGCCAGGGGGTATGTAGGCGAGGGTGCCATGAAGTGTGGTTCTAGCGCTCATCTGGATCTGGAAGTGAAGGTGTTCTGTGGTGGCTGAGGAGTCACTCATGGTGGAGGTGGAGAGTCCGAGGGAGCTCTTGTGTGTGATGGCGAGTCCTCCTCCTGGGTGGTTGGGGTGGTCTTTCCTCTGGATCTTGTAGCTGTCGGGAATGGCAGTGGTGATTTCGGGGCAGAGGAGGCTTTGGTCCTGGTTTAAGTGAAGAAGGCGACGTCTGGTAAGAGGGTATTGAGGAGGTTGCAGGTCTCTACGGCATGTCTGTGCAGGGAGCACACATTGAGGAGGATGCACTTCAGGGCTTCGGTGATGTTGGCGTCAGGCGTGGAGGTGGTGGCAGTGGTAGTACAGAGAGTGGTGAAGGTTCGGCTGCAGTGGCGGCAGGAGAACTGTCTGTGGGTGGTGCTTGGCGTGGACAGCTGGTAGTTGTTGTTCCTTCCGGGGTTGAGTGTAAGGAGGGCAGCTGAGTCGTAGTGGTGGATGGTCGAAAATCATGGGTCTCTGGTGCTGGTCGTGGTCAGGGCGGGCTTGCTTTTGGCCCACTGCCAAGCAGCCGCCATTAAATAGGGAAGGGTGAGGGAAGCACAGCTGAGAGGCAGGAGCGAAAACCAGCAGGGGGCAGGGGCTGCCGGGGCAGCAGCAGTAGGAAAGGACAGCGAGCGGACATGGAGGACAACAACAGGGAACAACCAGTTACAAAGGAGACGAACAGGCAAAAACAAAACAGGCAAAACAAGACACAATACAGACAGACTGTAGGAAGGTGAAATCTGACTACATGGTTGCCCCTACTTTTTTTCTGGGCTTTTGATGGTTTTTGACTTAGTGTGGCTGGGAACCTGCTATTCAGGTCCCCGGTCTATATGCTTTCTCTTATAAATACTTTAGGTACACCACAGATTGGATCCTGAGGTAACCTTGTGAGTCCCTAGTATATCGTATACTATGTAGTACAAAAGGGGGTGGTGATGGACTGAGCATCAGAACCAATCAAACACTCACACTCAGTCAACAGATCTGGGTTTGATCCATCACCGTTCTTTAGCCCACTCTGCCACCCCAGTTCAGACATGGCCATATGCAAATCAGTCTGACCCTGTGCCTCATGGGAACAGTCCAGCCCGAACTGCCAAGCATTGCCTTCCCTGGACCGGAAACAAGCTTCCTAGGACCGGTTTCTGGCATGGGATTGTTGTTTTTGCTTTTGTCACCCCGAGTGGGAAGGGTATGCCCAGACGTGGGTCCCTTGCTCTCCATGCCACTGGAAATCAAGCAAGCCTAGCTGAAGACGGCTGAAATGCCAGAAACCGGTCCTAGGATGCTTGTTTCCAGTCCAGGGAGGACCTGGCTTGGCAGTTCGGGCTGGACTGTTCCCATGAGGCACAGGGTCAAGACTGATTTGCATATGGCTGGGTTCAAACTGGAACGGCATGGTGAGCAAAAAAACGATGGATTTAGGCCCAGATCTCTGTACTGGGGTGAATGTATGACATTGTTCTGCAGTCTGTCCATGAATTGTTGTTTTTGCTTTTGTCACCCCGAGTGGGAAGGGTATGCCCAGACGTGGGTCCCTTGCTCTCCATGCCACTGGAAATCAAGCAAGCCTGGCTGAAGACGGCTGAAATGCCAGAAACCGGTCCTAGGATGCTTGTTTCCAGTCCAGGGAGGACCTGGCTTGGCAGTTCGGGCTGGACTGTTCCCATGAGGCACAGGGTCAAGACTGATTTGCATATGGCTGGGTTCAAACTGGAATGGCATGGTGAGCAAAAAAACGATGGATTTAGGCCCAGATCTTTGTACTGGGGTGAATGTATGACATTGTTCTGCATTCTGTCCATCAATTGTTGTTTTTGCTTTTGTCACCCCGAGTGGGAAGGGTATGCCCAGATGTGGGTCCCTTGCTCTCCATGCCACTGGAAATCAAGCAAGCCTGGCTGAAGACGGCTGAAATGCCAGAAACCGGTCCTAGGATGCTTGTTTCCAGTCCAGGGAGGACCTGGCTTGGCAGTTCGGGCTGGACTGTTCCCATGAGGCACAGGGTCAAGACTGATTTGCATATGGCTGGGTTCAAACTGGAACGGCATGGTGAGCAAAAAAACGATGGATTTAGGCCCAGATCTCTGTACTGGGGTGAATGTATGACATTGTTCTGCATTCTGTCCAGCAATTGTTGTTTTTGCTATGGTATACTATGTACCCAGGGCATAGGTACCCCAGAGGCCTACCAGGGGCTGAAGCATGTATTATGCCACCCCTGGAAAGCTACCCAAAATGACACCACAGATCTGCTACTGCAGCCTGGGTAAGGTGGTGCATGCACCCCTTACTGAGGTATAGGTTCACTATAATTCACCTATCACTGCACATAGTAACCTATCAGTCACTCCTATGGCAGGCCTTAACAATCCTGAAGGCAGAGTGCAGGCATGAGCTGAGTCGCTATGCAGTCTTCAGAATCACTTCTCCGGGGTTGTCAGTGGGAGGTCGAGCAATTTACATTTCTGCAGTATTGCTCTATTGGGAGGAGGAGTTTGCTCTGAAAGCGACATGGGCCCAAGCAATTCGCCTCAGCATACCCCACACGAACAAAAAAGTATTTGGGTCTGAGAAAATTCGATTTTCGATCGTGATCGAATCGACCCGCCATTTTGTGCTCCGCCGCCATTTTGTGTTGCCCTCACTCAGGCAGCACGGCGAAAAAAGTCTATTCTGCTTTTCCTGCAGCTTCGTGTCGAAATAAGCCTTCTGCCTCTATTTACAAAGCTGGTGTTAGGACTGGCCGAGTACACTAATCCCTGTCTGGTTTTTCTAATCCCCGTCTCAACTATCTGTTGGTTCACACTATTCTCTTCTGACTTTATCTTATCGTCTGGCCTTCGCTGTCCTCTGCTAGCATTCTCTCGTTTCACAACTGTCCTCCAAAACACACAAACGTATCTCGCCACCTGCAAGTTGGTTACAGACCTGTTAATGAATTAGTTCGTGAGAGGGGTGACAAACACAGTCGGAGGAGAGGCTTCTTCGAGTTACCTGATACTTTATTTTCAAACCTTTCCTATTGGTTCTGTTCTGTTTTCCAACTTTTCTTATTGGCTCTTTCTTGTATGTTTTGGGTGTGTTTTTGGTTAATGTATATTTCACATATGTACTATAGAAGATTGTGCGCCACAGAGTAAAGTGGCAGTCTCCTGAGAACCTACCTCGTGTACTTCTGGGATAACTGTACTAGCTGCAGCTAATAAATCCGATCTTTTAACGCCTAACAAAGTGTCCCGTGTCTCTGCGTAGCTGAGCAGGAGAACCCCGGAGATTAAGGCGTACCCTGCGCCGCCAGGCCCATAAGGTTCTGGTTCTTCAGGTCAGATTATTAATGTCTAAAGTAATCCCTCTAAGTCTGAGAAGAAGAAACTCAGGAATTCAGTCTCCATTCTAACAGAACTTAAGCCCGTACCATCTGTAAAAACGAGAGTCGCCGTTTCCCCCAAATGAATTTATTAATGAGGGTCTGCAATTGCACTATAGCCCGCCGTGGGGGTGTCATCGGATTCCTTTGAAAGATATAAAGAATGCGCAGGAGGACCATCGTTTTTACCGCCGCAACCCTCCCGAACCATGCTGGGCGCAGACGCGACCATGCGTCCAGCGCCTTGGTCGTGTGCTCTATGAGGGTGGAGTAATTGAGGGCAACCGTCCTAGCGATAGTCGGGGCTAGACGAATTCCGAGGTACAATATTTCTTGCTGGGACCATTGGAATGGGAATTGTGGCTGCAAGGCGTCCACCAGGACCTGGGGAACCGACAAGTTCAGGATGTTGGATTTACCCAAGTTAACTTTAAACCCCGATGCCTCGCCAAAAGCAAGGAGTTCTTCAAGGAGAGCCGGTAGGGTCAATTGGGGGCTAGTAATGGAGAGGATAACATCGTCTGCATAAAGACTTATTTTATGGACATCCGCTCCAAATTTCAGGCCTTCTATGCACTTGTCTGCTCGAATACGTTGGGTCAAAGGCTCCATATAGAGTGCAAATAGAAGGGGGGATAGGGGGCAGCCCTGACGGGTCCCCCGGGAAAAAGGAAAGGCGGCAGATCTGTTGCCGTTTACCCCCACAAAGCCGTGGGCGCACTGTATATACAGTGAATCCACTTGATAAAGTTCTCCCCGAAACCGAAGCAGCGCAGGGTATCAAACAGATAGGCCCACCCCACCCTATCGAAAGCCTTCTCAGCGTCTATGGACAGGAAGAATGCCTGCCTGCCCGACCGTTGTATGCTATGCATTAGATGGAAAAGGCGTTTAGTATTGTCTCCCCCCTGTCGTGTGGAATAAAACCCGACTGATTGGGGTCGACGAGGTCTGCCATGAGCGGATTTAAGCGCGCTGCTAATATGCCGGCAAATATCTTGGCGCTGAGATTGAGGAGGGATATAGGCCTGTAGGAGCAGCAGTCCCTTGGGTCTTTAGCAGGTTTAGCAGGTCTTGAGGAGCAGGGAGATCTCACAGGAATTCAAATACGTAAGCGGTTCCCGGGCCAGTGAGTCCTACCCTGTATAGTCGCCATAAAACACGCGAAATGTGTCCACTATGTGGGAGTCGGCACTATGTTCGTCCCCTTTGTGGTCCCTAATCGATTGACTCATAGTTGTCTGAGTTCGGGTCCGTAATCTGTGGGCCAAAAATGTACCACACTTAACACTGCTAAGGTAGAATTTGTGGTGGAGGAGAAGAAGGGCGTATTTCGCCCTGTCAAGGTCGAGATGTTTCAACAGGCGCCTATGTTTTTCCAGTTCCCTCCACACCCTCAGTGCCCCAGTTACTTTGTGTATAGATTCGAGCTCCTCCACACCTTTCTCTAGTTTGCTGCGCTTTTCTCTCCGGTGTTTATTATCCGCTGCAGAGATAGCGATAAACTCATCTCGCGTGACTAGTTTCAATGCCTCCCATACAGCTGAAAGCGGTGCAGGACCCACATCATTGAGCTGTAGGTACTCCTCCAACTTTTGCTTGATGCGTTGGACTGTATCTGCAGAGTGTAGGAGACTCTCTAATAGACGCCACCCAGGAGGAATCACGTGCGACGCCTGTGCAGGGATATGTACAGAGATGAGAGCAGGATCGGACAGGCATCGGGGCTCGATCGTGGCATTATGCAAGTGACGTGCTAAGGGCGTGGAAGCTAAAAAGTTATCAAGTTGCTGGTAAGTTTTGTGGGCTGCGGAATAGTAAGTGTAGTCCCGTACCCCAGGATGTTGTGTGCGCCAAACATTGTGTAGCCCGTTATCTGCTAACCACTCTTGCCCCCATGAAGAGAAAGACCCTGTTTGCATCCTTTAACCCGATCTATCCAGCTCCGGATCCATCACCAGGTTAAGGTCCCCACCAACCAGAATTGCTGTGTTTTGCGTCGAAAGGACCTCTGTGAGGTCTGCGAGGAAAAAAGTGTTCCTGTTGTGTGTTCCGCGCATAAAGTGACGCCACAGTGACGTACATCCCTCCCCATTGTACTCTGATCGCTAGCAAACGACATTTGATCTCCACCACTGTCGCCACTACCTTACCCGGGAAGTGCACCCAATCAGAATCGCTACTCCATGGGCCTGCTGACCAAAATTGCTGCGGGAAACGCCTTGTGCGCATGTACGGGGTATCTTTCAATAGGATGTGCGTGTCCTGTAGGAGACAGAAATAGGGATAGTACCGCTGCCCTTTTAACGGGGTTGTTTAGGCCCCGTACGTTAAGGCTAACTACCTTGAGGGCCTTCTCCATCGGGTGTATATGGTACGAGATCGTGCTGGTGTAGCGGCCTCCCACCGATGCATTGTAGGCTGAACCCTAAGCCTCCCCCTGTGCCCGGGAGGCAATGCCGGAGAACTACCTGCTGGGGATTACCCCAAACAAAAACCCCAATAACCCCAAGCCCCATAATGAGAACAAATGTCAGAACCAGTAAATAAAACAAAACACAACCAAAGTTCGTCGGGGAATGGAGGACCCATAAGGTCATGGCTCGAGCAGCAGTCCTGTCTGGAAGGAGCAGAGGTCGTCCTACCCTGCCAGCGGAGAGGGTGTCAGCGGGCATCAGGAAAACCACTTGTGCCCCCCCAGCAGCCCAACAAATTACCCTCCCCAGTGCAGTCTAGAGGTGCCGCTCAAGGGGTGGTTGGCTGATCTGACGGTTGTGAAGGGGAGGATAGCACTGCCTCCCTCTCCTTGGTCATTGTAGCCTAGTTCGGTTTCTGGGCGGCAGCCGACTTGCCCACTCTCTGCCATTGTGGTGCTCGACGAGGGTCCCGCTCTTTAGGCTTCTCTGTCCGCTCCAGTGTTGATGCGCTGTTGAGGCCGAGGACTTCGAGGGCTTCTGTAAGCGAGCGGATCAGGTGCAGTTTTCCTTGGAATTTAAAGATGATGAGGAGGGGATGACCCCAGGAAAAGGGGATTCCTTTCTCACACAGGTGTGTGGTGACTGCTCTGAAGTCATGTCGCTTGAGTCGAGTGGAAGCTGCCAAATCCTGGAAAATGGAGAGCGCCTGGCCCCGAAACTGAACTGGCTGGGCCTCTCGCGCCCTCCGTATTATGCACTCTTTTATCTGGAAATTAGGGATGCACACAAGAATGTCCGGTGGCGGAGCCTTGATTCCCCAGGGGAGACCCACTCTATGTACCCGGTCCACCTGGAGGTCATTTGGGCCCTCTTCTCCCAGAATATGCTGAAGCAGGGCCCCGATATAGACCCTAAGGTTGTCTCCTTGCTCTCGCCATGGCACACCTCTGATCCGTATATTATTCTGCCGAGAGCGGTTATCCAGATCCTCCGCATGGGCCTGGAGGTCGCGGTACTGTTCCTGGAGGCGCAGCATGTGTTGCTGTAGTAGGTGGAGTTCTTCTTCCCGGCTGAGCTCGCGCTCCTCCAACGTTGCCACCCACTCTCCTACCTCCTCGAGGTCTCTCCGGACCTCCTGAAGATCGGCGGCTTGCTGACCCTTGAGCTCCTGAATGTCTTCCTTTATTGCTGCAAAGAGTTCCAGCATGAAAGTCTTGGTGGCCGGGCCGTCCTCACCGTCCATCGCGCCCTCCCGTTACTCGCAAGGGGAGGCAACGGTCCTCTGCTGCTTCAGGAGCATATCTTTCAATGTCTTGTCCCTCGTATTGGGTGCCACCACCATGACACAGGGGAACCAGTTCAGAGCCCCACTCACTCCCAGCCAACGCTGATAGTCCACCTCCTCTGGGCCAGTTCACCGGGTAGCGGCGCTGGGCCCAGGTCACCGTCACTGAGTCAGTAGCTGTCGTCCTGTCTGCAGTTGGCTCCATTGGATCCGCCTTCAGTGGGCCGCGGAAGGAGGGCCAGAGCCTAGTGGGCCCATTGTCCAAGCCTGCGTGCCAAATGTAGGGGTCGGGAACCCCGGCTAGGCAGGCCCCAGGGGATCCGCAGGCACCTCTTCATCTCCCAGAAGGTCCTGCCCTGTCGCAGGCACGAGGCCGAGGGGTGCTCCATGCAGCTTCCGGCACCTGTCTGCTGCTATGCCCACGTGAAGCTATGCTGTGGCGATCTGCTCCCTGAGGGCCCCCACCAGGCCCAACCAGCCGCCAAGGCCTGCCAAGCCTCGCGTAAGCCTCTGTCACGGGAAGATCCAGTCCGCTGCAGCCACCTCAGTCGGTAGCCCCCCAGGCTGTTTTCACGGCATGCAGCCCCCGCTGCCTTTCCCAGCGGAGTATATCGAAGGTCCGCAAGACCTGGGGAGCTCCACGACCTTCCTGCTCCCCAGGCGTACTGGGTCCCCCGGCTGCAGCCCGCGATCAGCCTCATTGAGATACGGGTCCCCAGTCGCAGCAGGCTTTGAGGGCTCCCACCATCCCCCTTGCAGGGGAATGCCACTCCACCTTGTAGCAGCGGAAGCTTGTGGAAGAGTCACTGGGGG
Organism: Triturus cristatus; assembly: GCF_964204655.1. Classification (NCBI taxonomy): domain Eukaryota; kingdom Metazoa; phylum Chordata; class Amphibia; order Caudata; family Salamandridae; genus Triturus; species Triturus cristatus. Next base: position 991,607,590 of record NC_140586.1, on the reverse strand, counting down.
TCACGCACCAGCCCGTACAGGAAGCGGGAGCCTCAAGATGGCGGGGCTAACAAAATGGCAGGCCCCCAGACACTCTGCTCCTGGGCCATCGCCGCTGTTCTGCTCTCACCTCCTGTGATGCTGCAGATCGCTGCACTCTGACCTTCCGGGACACGCCTTCCCCTCTGCCCCGCTCACCGGTCAAGTCAGTGCAGCGCTGCAGCGGCCTCTCAGCACACCGGAGCCGCGCTGTTCAGCCCCGCTCTTGCTGCTCAGTCCCAGGCCCGCTCACATCAATCGACCGGTCTCTGGACCGGCCAGCCGCGCAGGCACCAGCAGGACGCCAATGTTGTTCCAGCCAAAATACAATCAGGAACGGCAATGAGCTCAAGCACTACCCGGTATCGTTTCAGTGCTCGAGGGCACCGGGATGGGGCAGAATAGCCAGGCTGCAGGTTGGCGGTGCCGGAGGGACATGATCCTGCGTCCTACCGTGCTGCCATCTTGGCCACGCCCCATGAGTCACTGTATGTGTGTGAGTGTGTTTGAGAGTTTCAATGATGGTGAAGTGAGTGAGAATCAAAGTTTGAGAGTGTGTATGAATAGGTGAAAGAGAGTACGAGGGAGTGAGTGAAGGAATATGAGTGTGTTAGAACAAGTGACTGATCGGAAGGTGTGAAAGGAAGCATAAATGAGTCAGGGGTATAGCTATCAATAGTGAAGTTTCTCGAGGGCCCGGATTTAGTGAGTGTGTGTAAGTGTGTTACTCAGTGAGAATGAGAACCAGTGAGTATGAGAATGTTTGTGTGTGAGTAACAGTGAGTGTGAATGAGTGAGAATGAGCAAGAGAGAGTGAATGTGAGTTAGAGTGAAGGGGTGAAACAGACTAAGTATGGAAGGGAATCTGAAATCCTCATGTTTTGTCTTTTTTTCCAGGATTTTTCACATGATAAATTGCACCAAGTTTGACCTGCCAGAATTTATCAGGGGAAAACTCAGAGTATTTGATAATTATTATATAACATTCCGATGCCAGGGCAAATCTGTGTTAGCACAGGGATCGGAATGTAGCCTAGAATATGTAATCAGGGGCTTTGTCTAATCAGCCTTGTTATGTTATCGGATTGGCAGACCGCATGGCTGCCCCAGCAAAGGGGGGTCCCAGCACTGATTCCACAGATAAACAGACCGAATAGGAGGGATGATGCGGAGAACTAGGCAGGAAAGAGCTAGGTCTTTACAGCCCTCCTGAATGCCCCATGATTTTGCATGCTTCTGATAGAACATAGAAGAGCATTCCAGAGAGAGGAAGCTAGAACACGGAATGACCGACCTCCGGCCCGTGCTCTTCAAACACGGGGAACAATAGCCAGATGTTGGTTTGAGGAGCGCAAAGCACATTCCTGTACATAAGGGGTAAGAAGGTTGGCTAAGCTAGAAGCGGCTTGAGCATAGGGAATTCTATGAGAAATGCACAAGGTCTTGAATTGAATTCTCTTCACAACCGGAAGCCAGAACAACCTCTGTATGGATTTGGAAGTAGAGCAAAATTTATGGAGGGAGAGGAGAGTCTGGGCCGCAGAATTCTGTACCCTCTGAGGTCGATTAATACCAGATTTATTGCCCTGATGGTAAGGATAATTACAGTAATCCAGTCTAGATATTATAGTAGACTGGATAATGCTCTGATGGGTTTGAGCATCAAAGAACCCAAGTAGTGGCTTAAGTCCGAGTAGAAGACCGAGGCAACCGCTAGCCACAGATTTCGTCTGTGCCTGAAATGTTAAAGCACTGTCAACCCAGACGCCCAGGTGTTTAACGATTTCCTTAGGGGGCTGGCAGCTCCCAGCATGGCAGTCCACCAATGGTCCCTTTATAGATGCGTGTCTCTTCCCATAAGACCAATCTCAGATTTACTCACATTCAACTGCAGCTAATTAGAAGCCATCCAATCAGCAATGGCATTCATGTTGTTCTAAAACTTTCTATATGTTGATCCAAATTATTTGAGAGAGAGATCACAAGCTGAGTATCATCAGTGTAGGAGGCCATGGAGAGGTCCCTACTGATGAGTACAGGCCCCAGCTAGGCCCGCAGGACACAAGGGTTCGCTCTCCTGCAATGGAATCTACAAGGAAGTTGGCACGGAAACTGCAAAGTACAAAGACAAAGTTTATTAACCCTTAAGGGTGGTCCTACAATCCATACAACACCCTTCAGTATTGCATAGAGTAGCACAAAGAACTTGCGTACACGGTCCCCTTTTATACACAACAGAGGGGCTCATAAGTGGGTGGATACATCATGAGGCGAACATCTTTACCTTTTATGGACATTTTCGATACAGAACCAATATGTGGGCGGAGTAACCAATTTCCTGAGCCCGTGAAAACATGGTCAAGCGAGGATTAACTGATAACAGATGTGGTCAAGTCTGGGCATGCGCCAGACGGACAAAGGAGCTATTTATAGACTGTTACTAGGCAGATTACAAGAGCAACTAACGAGAAGGTAGGACTCTTCTCGTGTACAGCACGTGGAAACATGACAATACAAAATGGAGTCCGGACATTAGACAACATAAGAAGAGAAACCCGTTCCGAGAAGAGGGGAGTTCATGTCTTCAGTGAATGCTTAATCACATCGTTGTTTCAATTTTCAACAGACGACCCTTTCAGCATTTACTGAAGACATCCGGTTTATTAAAATAATCATCGTATATGTCAATTTTCATCATTTCTTCTATTTCTTTAGTCAAATGTTTCTGGTAAGTGACATTGGCAATAGCTTTCTTATCAGGAATACAGAGTGACACACATAGGGAACAGAGTAAAGGACCACATTGGATACAAATGCAACAGGAAAACAAAATTGCTACGATAATACAGAGACCAGTTAAAACCTTCCATCCCCATGTGGTGATCAATGCCCAAAACCATCCAGAAAAGGTCCAAGTGCCATTTTCTGTATGGATTTCAGATGCAATTTTATGTAACTTGTTAATAGCATTATAGACCGATGGCGTGTGGTCAGGAATAAACACACAACAACTACTTCCGATAATTTTACATGCTCCACCTCGGTCAGCTAACATAACATCTAACACCATACGATTCTGCAATGCAACAATTCTAGTAATTTGTAATTCTTCCGTAAGATTCCCAAGAGCAGCAGCGGTTTGATTTGTCACAGCCTCTACAACTCTTGTTAACCTTCGAACTTTCCTACTATTTAGGGCAGCTCCAACAAAGAAGAACAATCCTAAATTAAAATCAATATACTGCTGCAGACTAGTATCGGTCTGGTCAACATCATCAATGGATAGAGTACGTTTATACCTATTTACAGTCACATTATTCAACAACTTCAAATCTTTATGATAAGATGCAGGTGCCAAGAATACAGGAGGTAATAAGAATGCTACATAACATACCCCAGACCAACCGGCTGGCAAATGATAATAACCCTTATTCCCACATACGAAGTATGTATTATGGGATGCTAAGAAGGTACTATTATTCAACCCATCAATGTTCAGGATGGTGACACAATCGCTAACACCAACAGGAATATAGCCCACACTCTGGACGCACAGGTCCGCTTGAGCTTGTGCCACTTGAATCACAAATCGGTCCTTCCCCACAGTGTCTCTAGTGTTCGTGAAAATATAGGGAATCGATTCATTGTCTGGTCGATACTCTTCCCATTCCCAAATTGTCCCATTCGCTTGTGGATAACCATCCTTATCTTGATGACATTCCCTATTAAGTCTGAAGAGTAACCGTCCCACTGTAGGTTTCCGTGTGGCAAAAAGCAAAGTGTACCATGCTCTACAAGAGCCATTATGAGAAAAAGGAAGAGGTATGAACGGAGTTCCTCCTTTCTTCTGGTGAGCTGGCATCATGCCACATATCCAACAGTTCGTAGCATTCGTGGCAACATGGGTATGATGCAACATCTGGATGAAAGTGTTATTCAAGTAAGACTGGCGATGCTTCAACTCTTGATACGGAAGGGTATAAAAATAGTGCTCCTCAGGCACTGGAGTAGTCAAAACAAGCAACTCTCGAGCAGGAGTCACATCCTCCACAAACCATGTGGTTATCCCAACAATAGCTACTGTAAGAATAAAACCTGTTGCACAAAGGATTTTCTTTTTCTCCATTTTAGAATGAAAAATCAATATCTTCCTGAAACTAAAAGGTTGTCAGAACTCTTCCCCTTAGGCAGCGGTTGATTTCTTCACCAGCGGGCCAAGACGGGTGTCGCTACACTAATGCAGGGCTGATCCCCCCCCCTTGCCACATCGGCTCTCCGTTTCACTAACCTAAGGGCCGTTCTGACAACCTGTCCTGATACTGAAGAATTCACTTCCTTGGTCTGAGATGATATCGTCTTCCTCCAGGAATCACGTGGTCCGGAAAGAGCTCCTCAGTGTCGTTCGGTTCCACAGCACGGCCTTTCTCTGCAGTCAGAATTTCTCGATGGTCGGTCAATAGAGCAGGCTCCACCAATCCGGGCGGCACTTTGCGACAGTGCAGGGAATGGATCCAGTTCTTTCGGTTGGAAACCCGCACAGCCGTCCTCGTTGCAAGTAGGACTTGCTCAGGACCAACCCATCTCGGCTCCAAGCTGTTCGTCCTTTCAAAAATCTTCAGCATAACATAGTCTCCAGGTCGGAGACTATGTCCTTCGCCTGTGGACCGATCAGGGAGCGCCTCTCGGACCTGTTGATGAATAGAAACCAAGTTATCCGTTAACTGTGCCAGATAATCATTCATCATTACACAAGGTACATCATACACAGCCTTAGGCCTTGGTGGACCCCAAATATTCATTGGGCGTCCAAAAACGATCTCATAAGGCGTGAGACCGGTTCGAGAATGTGGTATCGATCTAATTGACAATAATGCCAGCGGTAAAGCATCTGGCCAAGTCAAAGAAGTCGAAGCTTGGATCTTAGCGATCTTGAGCTTCAGCGTACCATTATACTTCTCAACCAGTCCTGCAGACTGAGGGTGAAACACTGCATGAAACTTCTGGGTAATGCCTAGACCCTTCAGGACATACTTTATAACATCCGCTATAAAGTGAGGTCCGTTATCACTCCACAGCAGTCTACAAACGCCATATCGAGGGAAGAACTCCTTCAATAGCATCTTGGCTGTAGTCATTGCAGTATTATCTTTCGTAGGGTATGCCTCAACCCATTTACTGAAGGCACAAACCACTACTAGAACATACTTCAAATTGTTACAGCGCTCAAGCTGGATGTAATCCATCTGCAAAACCTCAAAGGGTGCAGTAGGTGTCACAAATCCTCCTGCTGGAGTTCGAGTACCCTTTCCTGGGTTATACCTCAGACAAATCATACAGGTCTGCACTACCCTCTTTGCCGTGCTAGCAATCTCTGGATGCTCCCAGACTTGAGTAAGCAATTTTACAATTGCGGAAGCTCCAACATGTGCTAGCCCATGTGCCATTTGAACCATAGGTTGTACAAAAGCTGTGGGTAACTTCCATCTATCCATCTGCTTATTTCTCCAATAACCCTCATCATCCAATTCTCCATCATTGGACCATTGCTCCCGTTCTTTGTCAGAAGCGGTCCTCTGTATTTCCAGCACTTCTCTCTTTGCATCGTGCCATCTTTCTACCTGCGACTTCACTACGTACATGGCAGTAGCACCAGGCTGCATTGCAGTCTCCCGTGCCACCCGGTCTGCCAAAGCATTCCCTTCTCCAACTTTATCAACCACTTTCTTATGGGCACTACATTTAATTATAGCAATCTTCTTCGGATATGTCAATGCAGTCAAAAGGTTGTGAACTAACTCTCCATGCATTATCTGTACTCCATGCGACGTTAGAAACCCTCTCTCCTTCCAGAGCAGGCCGAAATCGTGCGCTACTCCGAAGGCAATAGCGACTATCTGTATAAACATTCACGCACAATCCTGTACTGAGCTCACATGCCCGTGTTAATGCTATAAGTTCCGCTGCTTGAGCTGATTTCTGTGGTATGCTTGCTGTCTCCACTATTGTTTGCAGTGTGGTAATTGCATACGCTGCTGAAGTCGTACCATCTGGTAGCTTCAGGCATGATCCGTCCACCCACAATTCTCCATCTACATCTGGAAAGGGCGTATCTTGGAGATCAATACGACCCTTTGTCTGTTCCTCAGTCACAAGAATACAATCATGTGCTTTTCGTGCTTCAGACTGAGTTTCCGGGAACGGCAACAATGTAGCCGGATTTAACGTTACACACCTCTTTAACGTAATATGAGGAGCCAAAAGCGTCAACTCATATCCCGTTAAACGGGCACTGGTCAAATGCTGCGTTTTCATTTGATTAAGCAGGGCATCAACAGCATGGGGGACTAATACCAACAGTTTGTGAGATAACACAATTCCCTCGCTTTGGCGTATTGACACAGCTGTCGCCGCAACCGAGCGAAAACAACCAGGCAATGCTTGGGCAACAGGATCAAGTACAGCCGAAAAATATGCACAAGGGCGCTGCTTGTCGCCGTGCATCTGCACTAAAACTGATAATGCACATCCATCTTTCTCATGCACATACAGCGAAAAGGGTTTTGTATAATCAGGGGTCCCTAACACTGGTGCTGAACAAAGGGCCTGTCGCAATTGCTGGAAGGCAATGTCACACTCATTTGACCAGGGAAGCGGAATAGGTGTGTCTTTTGTCAAAAGGGCTAATAATGGCTTGGCTATGTGTGAAAACCCTAATATCCATTGCCTACAAAAAGAAACAAGACCCAAAAATGCACGCACGTCCTTCTGTGTGGAAGGCACTGGCGTGTCCAAAATTGCTTGAATACGATCTGGTGTGAGTGCACGCCCCTCCTTAGACAAAAGGTGACCCAAATAAGTCACCTTTGGTCTACAGAATTGCAATTTCTTCCTCGATACTTTGTGATTGTGAAATGCCAAAAAGGAAAGCAAGGATAACGTACTCTTCTCACACAGCTCAGGAGTGTCAGCCGCCAACAAGATGTCATCGACATATTGTATAAGGGCGACACCCTCGGGCAAAACAAAGGAGTCCAATTGCCTTTTTAATGCTTGACTGTAAATGCTAGGGCTTTCTGTGTAGCCCTGAGGGACTCTACAAAATCGATAAGACCTATTATTCAGAGTGAAACCAAAAAGGTATCGGCTATCAGGATGAATAGGGATCGAAAAGAAGGCATTTTTCAAATCAATAACCGAAAACGTGGTTGCCGTTGGTGGGACCAAAGTGAGCAACGTCGTGATATCAGAAACCACTGGATACTGAGGTATCACGATCTTGTTCACCTCCCTCAAATCAATGATAAACCGATAAACTTTGGCATCCGTATCTTTCTTCAAGATGGGTAAAATCGGGCTGTTACAGATGTTGTAGGGAACTTCCTCCACTACTCCCACCTTAATCAAATCCTGCACAATCTGTATAAGGGCCTCCTCCCCCTCCTGGGAAATACGATACTGAGGGAGGCGTGGTAACACCGCCCCCTCCTGGACACTAATATGGACAGGCGGAATCACCATCTGTCCCACATCGGTATCCGAAATGGCCCACAAAGTACGAGGGAGAGAAGCTAACACAGTATCCTCTGTTACCACACACATCCGTTCTGTCAAAGGGTGATTATCGTTTAATATCACACGTACTCCAGCGGGGGAGCAGCGGATCGTAGCTCTGAAGTGCTTGAGCATATCCAGACCCATAATGTTGTCAGGCGTGTTCGGGGCAAGCAAAAACGGACAGGGTGCAGAAAAAGGATCAACCTGGAATGCAAGGGGTCGAGAAAGAGGGCTTCGAGAGAGTGTACCATCAAACCCTACCGATGTAACCATTAAGCCAGATGGGGGAGCCCTCGGAACCAATTGTTTAGACAGCGCACTACGAGTCGCTCCTGTATCTACTAGGAACCGATCAGTAGAACCCAAAACCTTCGCTGAGACATAAGGACCCTTCTGATCAACCGGCACTTCAACTGATTCTAACCCCCATCCAACGCATTCCTATGCATGCTGCGAATCATGGTACCCAGAGCGGTCCGTCCCTGACACTTGATACTGGTGCTGTCGATCAAAGACATTAGGTCTATCTCGCTGCTGCACGGTAGGTTCAAAACGAGCACGATCATTAGAATTCCCTCTGAGATTCGGGAAACCCCCTCTACCTCTCGGTGCACCTTGATTATGCCCCTGACGAGATGCATACAACGCCGGAAAATCTCTGGCCCAATGACCCGATTGTTTACAATACGCACATTGATTCCTATTTAAATCTGAGCGACCCGAAGGCGGAGCATAGAATCCTCCCCTACCTCTATTGACACCCCGACGGGGCGGACCATACACTTGCGCTAACATCACCTTCGTTTTCAAATCTTTCGATTTCTTCTCCTCCTGCCCCTTCGCTTCTTGTTCCTGACGCTCATAATACTGAGCTATAGTCAGGAGGGATGTCGGAGACGCGGTGGACCAAGAACTTTCACTCGCTTTTAAACGAGCTGCTATTTCCGGTAATAAATTCGCCACATATTTATCGGCAAAAAGGTGTCGACCCGTATCATCCGTAAGTGACTGGCCACTAAAATCATGAAATGTCTCCTCAAAGCGCGTAAAGAAATCTGCAACTAACTCATCAACTTTCTGTTTACACGAGGCTAACATGTTCCAGTCAATCTTTTTAGGGGGAATAATTGTTTTCAACTTGGTCAAAATAGCAGCGGGGAGATCTAAGATAATCTGAGGCGGTTTCTGCGCGGGCTTCCTCTCCTTATCCTCATCCTCAATCTCAGACCACCGAGCCTTAAAAGCGGCTTGATCATCCACCTTCCGTACAGATCGCCACATATCCGGTGGTAAAATAAGCCCAAAGAACAGATCTATATCTGCTAAGGTCATAGTACAAGAATTCAAGGCCCCTTCGACTTCTTCGTAAAAGGCCGCTGGATTCTTGCGGGGATCAGGCAATGCATTCTTTAATGCCATAACATCAGCCCTCTGCCAGGGAGTATAAACCCAATTGTACACAAAATATCCCTTAGCACCGGCAGAAGTAATATCCGCACTAGTTCCCGCTCCTTTAGGAGGAACATACAAAGGTGCCGCCTCTCGCATGGGTTTAGCATGCACTAGTTCGCCCTTATCTGACTGGGAGGAAGACAGCTGCTGGTCGTCCGCCTGCAAGGTCAAGCTCTCCTCCTCCTTCTTCCGGCGCGCTTTGTCCCGCAGTCGAAGCATCTCATCCCGTAGCGCAAACAGACGTCGGACCGCATCAGGCACCTGAGAGGGAGAGAAAGTACCATTACGTAGTGCTCTAGAATCCGACACTATCTCCTGCGGCTCAAAAGCATCAGAATATTTTCGAAAGGCAGCAACCACTTCATCAGAGAAAACGGCAGCAAAATACGATTTCTCCCTATCCTGCCATCCTTCCAGAACCGATAATAACTCTGCAGAAGACAGCTTATTTGAAACTGCACGATAAGAAATTTTCCGAAGCTCACCCGAGCGCTCAAGAGATAACATGGATCGCGTGTCTATCCTATCTTTACCCGATCCGGAATCCTGAACTGTCGGAGCAGACGCACCTACATAAGGTGGCGGGGAACGATCTAATAGGAAAAAATCATCATCAAGATTAGTAAGGACAGGATAAAGAGGCTGCCGAACAGCATATTGACCCGACACTTGCAGCCTACGCTCTTTCTCTTGTCTCTCCGTCTGTTCTCTTTCCTCCCGACGCTTCGCTTCCTGCGCTCGCACATGATCATTCTTCCGTTGCTCTTTATCAAACAGCGCTTTCTCACGTTTTTCTCGCTCACGCACTTCCTTCACCCATAATCGCACACACTCGAACATATCTTGATGAGCACGCCGTTTACACATACACTGTTCCACATACTCAATCTTACGCATATCAAACGATCCATACAAAGGCCATCGTAACTCAGGATCCTTTTTGGTGTACTTTGCGCCGTTCAAATTTACACAACTCCGGAGAAATATCTCCACATTACCTGCCTATATGTGTTGCAACGCATATATTCTCACAGCAATCAATACAAGATATGACCGGTCATCACAAATCAAACTCAAATAGCCAACCCAGGCTTCAAAAACTCGGAGCAAGTACCGTACAACGGTTCTTACCAATCAAGAGTGTCCAGATTCCAACTGCCAAGCTCCAAAATTCGCCCAAACGGCTGTCACGGCAGAACCCACAGAAGAGGTCTCAGTCGAGGACCGGCGCCACCCAGATGGTCAGTTCGGAAGGGAAGGAAGAAAACCTCGGGATGCCAGGACTAAAGTGCCTCTGGCAGTGATCACATCCCCGGGCAAATTCCTCACCTTCGTCACGACCAGTCCTTCGAGCATCCGAGTCGCCGATGAGCCCCACGTGACGGGCGCCAATTGATGAGTACAGGCCCCAGCTAGGCCCGCAGGACACAAGGGTTCGCTCTCCTGCAATGGAATCTACAAGGAAGTTGGCACGGAAACTGCAAAGTAGAAAGACAAAGTTTATTAACCCTTAAGGGTGGTCCTACAATCCATACAACACCCTTCAGTATTGCATAGAGTAGCACAAAGAACTTGCGTACACGGTCCCCTTTTATACACAACAGAGGGGCTCATAAGTGGGTGGATACATCATGAGGCGAACATCTTTACCTTTTATGGACATTTTCGATACAGAACCAATATGTGGGCGGAGTAACCAATTTCCTGAGCCCGCGAAAACATGGTCAAGCGAGGATTAACTGATAACAGATGTGGTCAAGTCTGGGCATGCGCCAGACGGACAAAGGAGCTATTTATAGACTGTTACTAGGCAGATTACAAGAGCAACTAACGAGAAGGTAGGACTCTTCTCGTGTACAGCACGTGGAAACATGACAATACAAAATGGAGTCCGGACATTAGACAACATAAGAAGAGAAACCCGTTCCGAGTAGAGGGGAGTTCATGTCTTCAGTGAATGCTTAATCACATCGTTGTTTCAATTTTCAACACTACTGTTCGCAACTCCCGCTAAGGGTTGTATATATATATTGAATCGTGTCAGGATAAAAGCTGAACCCTGTGGGACCCCATGTCATGCGAAATGGACCTGCGAACCATAGGGAGGGGAGATAACTTGAAATGGTCTCTCTGACAGGAAAAATACAACCCAGTTTAGAGCAGTGCCATCCAGGACAATCTCTTGTAAATGTTGCAGCAGAGTCTTGTGTGATACAGTGTAGAAAGCGGCTCTGAGATCGAGAAGGATTAGGGCTGAGGGGTTGCACTTGTCCAAAGAGCTCCGCAAATGTCCAGTAACTGCCAATACAGCTGACTCGGTGCTTTGGCAGGGTCGAAAGGCTTTTTGAGTGGGGTCCAGTTATTTATTGGACTCGAGAAACTTGGTCAAGATAGAGTTGATGCAAGAGTCAGTGACTCTGGCCATGAAAGGAAGCAGTGAAATAGGGCGAAAGTTTTCAGGTTTAGATGCATCCAGTGTAGACTTTTTTAATACAGGGATGACATTGACATGTTTTCAAGAAGCAGGTACTTCTGCCCATGCCAAAGACAGGTTTATCAACTTGCAGATAGTAGGTAGAAGCTGCTGTAAGAATTTCAGGAGCTGATCAGGTTTGAGTGCATCAGCTGGCGATCAAGATTTGATATTGTTGCACAGGGTGCTTTATACTTCAAAGGATAGGGCCAGGAAGGAGGATAGCAAGGTGTCAGAGCGACTAGACAGATTTGTGAGACCTACAGTGTTTGTTGAGAGGGGGAAGGATTTGTAGATGTCTTCAACTTTTTTAACAAAGAAGCTTCACATTGAGAGTTAGAAGTGATGGTTGGTGTGCTTGTATAAGAGGGATTTCTAATATCATTCAGCAAGGAAAAAACGTTTTTTGCTTAATTACTGCTATTTTTTATCTTTTCTGTGAAGTAATCAGCTTGCGATTTTAGTAAAGATTTATGATAAGCTTTAATAGCTAAATGGTAGTGTATTTTAAGTGCAGGGTCAAAGTGACATCTCATGTGTGTTCTAGAACTTTGAATTTTTTTCTCATCAGGGTTAGAGCTTCATTAAACCAGGGACTGGTCTTTGTTCTACGGCTCTGTGTGTATTTGGTAGGGATGCATTTGCCATGGGAATGCTTGAGACATTTCTGAAGGAGGCTATCAGCTGCTTCAATGTTAGCAGACAGTTGAGGCATTTGAGTTAGTAGAGTATTTCGAAAAAGATTGGCATCTAACTTGTGCCAAGGACGTTCCAGAACAGGCTTGAAGTGGGTGCACGGCAGTGGGTTTATACCCTGAAGTGTTATATATACAGGCAAACGGTCTGACCAGGCCATGGGGAGGGAGAGATAATTGTCAGGCTGCGAGATCCGCCAAAACATGAGTGATCTCCCTGTCTTGAATGGAGAAACTGGGGCGATGGGGCATACCTCAGCCTATCTTAAACATTATATCGCTTCTACACACAGATACCTGGGTGCAGGTCAAACTAGGCAGCGACACGCACCTCTCCTCGAAAGTTCCCACAACAAATAGACTGAAACAGGGCTGTGTGCTCGCACCTACCCTGTTCAATCTATTCATGGCCGACCTTCCAAAGGCGCTCGATGTCTGTAATTCCCATTCACCCAAGATAGGAGGAAAAACATTGACCAACCTTATGTACGCAGACAACGTAGTTCTGCTTAGTCACACTTTGTTGGCCTCCAACATTTATTGATGGAAATGCAGAACTACGCTACAGAAAACAACTTAAAAATAAATCTGAGTAAGACCCGGACAATGTCAATAAACAACAAAAAAAACCTCCAGAGGAAATGGTTCCTGGGCAGCATTAAACTTGACCCAGCTCACGAGTACAAGTACCTAGGAGTCATAATCGACAAGGAAGGGTCGTTTAAGCGCCAGAAAGAGGAAATAAAAAGGACAGGACTGTTGATAACTCTATCGATGAAAAACATTGCAAATAAATTGATGGGGCTAAATTTCACCCCGCTTCTGAAGGTAGTCCAGGCTAAACTACTCCCCTCGATTGCCTATGGAAGTGAGGCAATGCAGGGAAGAGACGCTAAGGATCTGGACAAAACACAGGTCAAAGCATATAGAACTAACCTTCTGCCCTATACATTACCTGCTCAAATAAGGCTGGAGTTTGGTCTTCTACAACAAGCCTTAGCCAGGTATGGCTCTTGCATCATCTGCTGGCATAAGATCAGAAGCGCCACTACAAACACGCTAAATCATCTGCTGTGGCACGACGTCCAGCACAGGGAATCCTTCCAAGCTAGAAGCTACCTTCGGTTAGCCCTGGAATCTACCAACTCATGGGACTTTGGGACGTGCAACTCGGCTATTTAAACTTTAAAAAACTAGCCTGGAAGACCATAAAACAAATTTCCTTAGTGGAGGACAAGGCAAGCTTCTCAAACAGATCTCACGCCTGGATGACCCTTAACTCCTACAAAGCACTTGCCCCACAAACATTTTTCAATCGGGGATATACTAAGGCCATAAAAATGAACTTTTTAGGGCACAGACTGGGGATTTTTCCGTGTGCTCAGCATCTTCCACCATGGCTGAGAACAACAGTACAAGACACGTGCAGGCTGTGTAACACCAAGCAAGGTGACATTTTACATCTAATCTGCTTATGCAAGGAAAACCATCAAGAACGGCAACAGCTCCTAAAAGAACCTCTTTACCAGGAGGCAAGCAGTGCTGGCTTGCTTAAACACAGAAAATACACAATTGAACTGCACATTGGAAAAATTCCTTATGCTGATTGAACAAAAAATGCAAAAAATACCAAAAATTTGAAACATCAATCATATAGCTCTGACGCCGCAGACTGTCATGCAGACGGGAAGAGGCATCTGCCTGACCACAATAAGGACAAACCACGAACAGAACAGTGATAATCTTGCAACAACTCCAGACAATTCGAAAAATATACTTAATATGATTTTGGTAAATGGGCAAGCACGGCTGGAGCAAGAAATCTGAGACTGCGCCCTATAGTATCCAGCGAGCTAATGACATTCATTAATACCATTATTTATTAATTCTGTTTTTAACTTGTAAAGAATTTTTCTACCTATGAGTTTTAACTGGATTTATTTCTTTTATAATTACAACGATCAAAAAGGCAGCAATGGTGGATGAAATCACACTGAATGTTTGTCTAATATTCTTTTTGGTGTCAATATTGCAATGGTTTTGCAAAAATAAAGAAACTATTAAACTAGAAACTGTCTTGAATGGCCTCCAAGTGGAGGTTCGGGTCCCCCACAATGTTAACATTTGCGAAGCTAGCTGCCAGAATGGCAGCTAAAGTGATGGGAGCTGCTCTAAAATGTTGATGGGCCGGGGTGGCGGTAAGTAAGGAGTCCTGATAGAGTAAAGTTACAATTGAGTGAGATTTTGAAGAGGCCGCTCTCACAGTCCTCAATCACCTCACTGTGGAAGTTCTCACAGCCCTGAACTTATGGTAAATTAAGAACAAATGTTAAGGATCGGTCTAAAAATGATGCAACTAATTTGCCAATGAGTCTCTGTTTCTGTTTTGCATCATTTGTAATTGTCAAACATACAACATTTTGCAAATGTATCTTGAATACGGTTTTATTCCTTATGCATATTTAGTTTGAGCAAATTGTCTGTAATTTTAAAAATCACTATTGCTTTTGTTATTAATAATATTAATAGTTTTTGTTAATATTATAGTATTTTGGATAATTGCTGGCATATTGGTGAAAAACAATACCTTCTTGGCTGAGTAATACTCCCATCACAGGAGCGAGAAGAGATCCCATGAAGCTCTACTGGAGACGAGTGTTTGTATACATCTGGAAGATTCCTTGTTTGCTGGCAGACATATGGAATTAATCTACTTAAGGTGAGGATTGCTTTGTCCATGTGTGACTGGAATGGTTCAAGTGAGAACTGCTAGTAAATGCTGCTGACAGTTTCAATCACATATATTGCCAGGATTCAAAGAGTTCCACCCACCCCTTGTCAGGAGTGTAAGTAGAACCTCCAGAAGAAGCCGTGCTCCAGGGACTGGAAGTTAAAAGAATGGAAACAAATGGGAGGAGGACAGGAGAGATAAGAGGTGATTCTAACATGAGTGGCGGAGCAGGTTACCCGCACTAGCTGCTTCTGGATTCCAATCATGCCCGGCCTGGGAGGAAAAGTGAATAACTCAAGTGGGGCAACACAAAGGCCTAGGATTGGAAGAACAGAAACTGTACATATTAAAATGATGTGAAGGGCATGGCCAACATGGTGGTGGTGTGAGACGTGTCTTTCTGTGTCTCCCCTGCCCTGGTGCCCAGAGCCGGTCTGCAGAAGGTGTGAAAGCAGCAAGAGGTTCACGGACCAGTTATCACTGCAGGGGATGCCTTTTGCACGGGGCTCTGCGAGGAGGAAGGACCTCCCTGGTTGTTCCGGCTCCTGGGTTCCGCAGCGGCCCAAGGGCCCCTTCGGCGCCAGGCCCTGTCCTCCGCTCATCAAGCTGCAAACATCAGGGCGGCACCCCGAGGCTGTGAGTCGAGGAGGAGCTCAATCTGCAGACGGCATGAGCAGCTCAGCATCAGGACGACCGGGATCGCTGCACCAGTGAGATACTGCAGGGAGCGCCGTTCGTAGAGCGGTGATAGACAGAAGGGATGGCTTCTCCCCGGCGCCCTGCAGAAGGGAGAGGGCCTCTCTGGAGGATTGGGCTTCCAGGGGTCTTGGTCAGTCAAAGGCCTAGCGGTTACCAGCCCTCGCCGCTTCCAGAAGAGTCCGCATACACTCTGGAGACACCCTGGAGTTGCATGTTGGTGAAGAGCCGAGTGAGTAACTGCAATGGCCACTCAAAGTCAATGACATGCCGGACCCCTGCGCTAGTAAGCCAAGGGACACTTGAAGGGCAAGGGGCAGCCGGGAGCAGGGAGTCCGGGAGAGGCAAGCTCTGCAGCACGCACTGAGACAGTGGCTCGCTCATTCACATCAGTCTTGTGGCCTGAAGAGGGCTGTGGTCCCGGAGTTTCGAGGTTGTGGAGGACAGGCCAAGCTTGGCTCACAGGTCAGCTTATTAGTGTCTCGGGAAAGACCGATGATACTGCCGCAGCACCCATCGCGAAACCGCCACCCTTCAGCCCTCCATACACCTTAAGACTTGTACAATGGTGACCGGAAGAGCAAGGAGAGGGGGCTCAATTAAAGACATGCTGACGCGCCTCCCTGACGGGGACAGCAAAGGGCATACAAGCTGTGTAGTATCACTATCAGGTTGACAACACAGAGGCCCTGGTTATGAGCCCTTACCTGGAAGCCTTGTTTTCCGCCTTGAGAGAAGACTTCATGTCAGTGAAAAACAGATCTCACATCTGAGCTTTACTCAGTCCGGAAGGAAGTCTCTGAGATTAGGAAATAGAGTGAATGATTTAGAATTCAGACATACCTGTAAGGATGAGGAAAAAGTGCAGCTGCAACAGGAGATTAAACGTCTCTCAGAGCAACAGCTGGATCTCCAGGTGCATGCAGAAGACCTCGAAAACTGCTCTAGCTGGAACAATATTAGATTTCGGGGGGCCCCTCGGGATGTGGAAGGAAGTGACATTGAATGTTATGTCCAGGAGCTTTTCGCAAAAATGTTAGGGGATGCTCCAGTGGCGGACATTCACTTGGAACACACACACAGAGTAGGTAGATGGTCTTTGGGAGCTCTCCGCTCTCTGGACATTTTGACCTGTCTCAACAGTTTCCCTCTCAAAGAAAAGATTCTAAGGGTGGCTCGTTTCTCAGCTTCAGTGGTCTTAAGAGAGCACACACACCATCTATAACAAGACCTTGCGGTTTCTACCCTGCAGAAACGGTGGGAAATCTGCCCTGTCACGAACGATCTGAGAGATAAGAACAACTCCTAATCTTGGGACCACCCCTTCAGGCTAATCTTCCGTTCACAAGATCGACTCTACCAAATTGTTTGTTAGGGAGTGCCAGCAACTCAAGCTTCATCTATGTTTGTCCACAAAGGGTGTTCTGAAACACATGTATAACGTTTATCATTGTGCTGGGGGGCGCCCGGGGCAGGGACCAGCGGGAGGGTGGAGGGAGGGTGGATAACCTAAGTAGAATGGCACCCTTGAGAGTGATAACGCTGAATGTGAAGGGCTTGAACAATCCTGTAAAGAGAAGTGCAATATTTAGATCAGCCTCAGGATGACATTTGCTTACTACAAGAGACTCAACTACTGTGTACAGACTGGCCTTGAATGCACTCAAGAGCCTTCCCACAGCGATTCTACTCATCTCCCTCACACAAAGCAGCATGGTTGGCAATTTTATTTATACTGACCTTTCGAGGGAAAGTAGGACCAGAGGTTGCTCAGATCAAGGGCCACCTCCTAGGGCAAAGTATTAACTACACCGCCCAAGATACCTACACCACCCAAGATACCTAAGACTCCTAATATTAACTACACCGCCCAAGATACCTAAGACTCTTATGATTAACTACACCGCCCAAGATACCTAAAACTCCTAAGATTAAATACACCGCCCAAGATACCTAAGACTCCTAAGATTAACTACACCGCCCAAGATACCTAAGATTCTTAAGATTAACTACACCACCCAAGATACCTAAGACTCTGAAGATTAACTACACCACCCGAGATACCTAAGACTCCTAAGATTAACTACACCGCCCAAGATACCTAAGACTCCTAAGATTAACTACACCTCCCAAGATACCTAAAACAGATTAACTACTCCGCCTAAAATACCTAAGACTCCTAAGATTAACTACACCGCCCAAGATACCTAAGACTCTTAAGATTAACTACATCGCCCAAAATACCTAAAACTCTTAAGATTAACTACACCGCCCAAGATACCTAAGACTCTTAAGATTAACTACACCGCCCAAGATACCTAAGACTCCTAAGATTAACTACACCGCCCAAGATACCTAAGACTCTTAAGATTAACTACACTGCCCCAGATACCTAAGACTCTTAAGATTAACTACACCGCCCAAGATACCTACACCACCCAAGATACCTAAGACTCCTAATATTAACTACACCGCCCAAGATACCTAAGACTCTTATGATTAACTACACCGCTCAAGATACCTAAGACTCTTAAGATTAACTACAGCGCCCAAGATATTCAAGACTCCTAAGATTAACTACACCGCCCAAGATACCTAAGACTCCTAAGATTAACTACACTGCCCAAGATACCTAAAACTCTTAAGATTAACTACACTGCCCAAGATAGCTAAGACTCTTAAGATTAACTACACCACCCAAGATACCTAAGATTCCTAAGATTAACTACACTGCCCAAGATACCTAAAACTCTTAAGATTAACTACACCGCCCAAGATACCTAAGACTCCTAAGATTAACTACACCACCCAAGATACCTAAGACTCCTAAGATTAACTACACCGACGCACCACAATTCTGCCCCCGGCACACGTGAGATGTATATGATTCGACTTTACCAAACTTTTCCGTTTGTTAGCTCTGGCATCCCCTGGAAGACCGTCCCCCATCGACATGACCCCCAATGTCAGGTACCAGTGGAAAATCTTTATCAATGGTATTATCAGCTTAGCAAAACTTTTGTTGATGCCATTTGTGGAAAAAATACAGACACTGTTGGTGAACACTTTTTTAAATCAATTTTTTCCCAAAAACCTTAAATTAACTATATTTTACCTATTTTCTCAGTCCTGTCCAAGTGAATTCACCAAATGTGGCAGCTTTAGAATGTTGGGAAAAAGGATGCAAATTGAGCCAAATAGTAGGGGTGGGCGGAATTTGCGAAATTCACTTTCGCAAATTATCGCGAAAATGTTAAAAAATCTCCACGTTTTTTTCCCGCCCGTTCGCGGTATTTTCTGCGTGGTCGTGGCTCGCCAACTTACCCATGCGGTTGCTCACGGGCGCGGCCATCTTGTTTTCACTTGTCTCGCGATGCATGATTGCGAGAAGAAAGACGTGATCGTGCGACGAATGACATTACTGCGGGCGCGAACTGTCGCGAGACAGCGCAAATGGCTACCAACAATCCAACATCTCGTGGAGAACGCGACCGGATCAGGAAAACTTGTCGACGAACGCGGGGATTCAGGTAAAGTGATCGCGCGTACGGGAGAATGTATTATTTTACAGCGCGAGCAAGCAAAACATTTCCGGTAAAATGCGGATTGCGGAAATTTTGTCATTTTCGCGCTCTCCGCGGAAAGCGAAAATGTCAAATTATCGCAATTTCCGCGAGCGGAACGGAATTTTAGCCCAGGCCTACCAAATAGACTAAAAAGGCCTTTGCATTTTAACAGTTTATGGTAACATAAACTCAAGAATCTGCTAACACTGTTCGGTGCAGTTGAAAATCTTTATCAATGCACTTTTTCCTACTATTCTGATTGACTCTGGAACAAGCCTAACTTTTGAAGTCGAAATGTAGGTATCCACAGAACTATAAGTATAAACACTTGGTTAAAAGTGACTTTACTGTCACAAAGATCTACAACCAGCTGAGTCCTGATTATCTGGCAGAATAGGTGAACTCTTTGGGTCCCTGCAACCCAAAAACTAAAGCATGGAGATCGGGAATCATTAGATCCAACCCTAAAGTCCCAGTACAACTGCATGCAGGAAACCAGTAGGCTGCTTTGGACTTTGCAATAACCTCAATTTTATGTACTTAATTAATTAGTTCATTGTATGTATTGAAGTAAATGTGCACACCTTCACAGGATGCCACACCCAGGTCTTAAAAAGGTTCAGCCTGAGCTGCCTCAAATTTGGCATGTCCATGTTCAGCGAATATTGCAATAAATCCAGTGAAACCAGCTGTATGCACACGTGAAATTAACTTACATTAGCCAAGAGAAGCGTCATCTGGGGGATCAGAGGTCACTACCTCCTGTCCGCAGTCTATTGAGAGCGTTTAAGTCTAGGATACATATATCTTCAATCTATACTTCCATGAATGCACTCACCTTTCGATATTTTATCTCTCGAGATTCTGACCTCAATATTCTTGCATCTCACTATTTTTGGAGTTGATGTTCAGTCGTACAACCGTGCTCATGCTGCTTGGAGGTAGACACCGATGAGTCCCAGAGGCAGGTTAACAACAGATGTGCATGCCTCTTAGATGATCACAGAGAAGGCTCAACGTGTGCTCTTCAGCACACAGGTTTCATGTAAGATTCCAGGAGGTCTGGCCAGGGTGCATGTGCTCACTGCAGTGACAGGCAGCCAAATAATGGATTCTTGGGGGCATCACACACACTGCCCTCACCTCCATGGGAGATACAGATCCGGGAGCCTTCCACTCCACATGCCAGGGCCCTCTATGCCCACCTATCTACCGTTGTATTGCAGGCAACACTTCAGACTGGATCCTGTGAGGACTTGGGTGCAGGGCTCACAATGCCTTTTATGCAGCCACACTTTGGTCTCATGCCAGCAAGGTTGCCGAATCAAGTGAACTGCTCGGATCAAGAAACATCTCATTCTGGTCCAACTTAGCAGTGCTTAATTCATCCCAGAAGTAAAGTCAATCTGCATGTTGGGATCGGGTACTTCAAGGCAGATTCTAACCACATTGGACTTCAAAATCATTCTAATCAGGACTCAACAGCATCTATTTTTCTCCTCAATCCAAGAGATGTACAGGACCATCCAGAGCGTGGCGGTGACTTATTGGCTTGGAAGTTCAGGGAGGTCATGGCCATGACTCCCCTAGCAACGAGCCATCCAGCATATTCACAGATCCCGATCTGCTGGCAAAGTTGTCTAATTCTCACTATATCCCTCACATAAAATAATGTGGTGCTTCCTCTTGACCATCTGCTGATGTTAATGGCATCCCTCCACTTGCAAGTAAAATGACCCTTTCGGATGCATGTAGCGCATTCCTTTCCCACAGCAAAACTCTTGTTAAAGTCTGACCCACGATAGTGCCTTTACATCTCTGACACATCCTGAAATCTACCTTCTTCAAAGTTCTCTTCCCACTATTGTTTTCAGCTTTGTTTTCTAGGTTATTAGACCCTGTTCTTTTCTCTTTAGTGTCTCCTTCAATACCACAACCTCCAAAAGCTTTTTATTCGACAATTGCCACAATAGCTTAAAACAGTAAAACAAAAAGGGAATAAAAACATTAAAAACATAACATATAAAATATAGAATAATTATAATGCTAGTAATACCCACAGTTAAAACTTTCTGAGACACACAATTAAGACTAGCAGCACACTGGGGGAACATCATAACAATCTGAAGATGCAAAAGTGAATTTAATTCGACTCCTGCACTGATTATCTACTGTTACACAGTCTATACAACAAATCCACAAATGGCAGCAAAATGCAACTAGACACACAAGAATCTCAGGTCTTATGTACTGGGGGACAATGGGCCAGTCTTTGTGTCTGTGTCTCCACATATATAGAAGTAACCAGGAGGCAACATAGGCAATTACTTGAGATGGGTTTGCCCTGAAAACACTAGTTGCAATTTTGTAGTCCCCATTGCCCATGTTACCTCATGACAGCAGGATCTATTTCCCCCTGTGTGCATAATACTGCTGGCAAAAGTCCAAGACATGACCTACAGATTCCTTAACCTCTGGCAAAACGGGCAGCTTAGGTCAGGTTGAGCATCAGCGAGGATGCACCGCCACTTTGCAGTAAATCATCGAAGTGGGAAAGTCCATATTCAGAACTTAAAATAAAGTGTCTTAGCACCTGGAGGCTCAATTATGCCCATGTACCTTTCCAGAAGATGAGTGTCTTTAAATTATAAAAAGGTAGAATTTAGAGTACCTGCTCCCTCATGCTGGTGTAATCTACCATCCACATATCTCCAATACCGCCCCTTGAGTGTAGACTTGGAAATATCACTGGACGTTTCCGAGCCCACACGTCACTGCACCTGATTTCTTCAAGGGAATTTTTAATATAGCCCAATCAAGGAATTCTGGTGGACCCAGAAAGTCTCATAATCTCTTTCAAGCCCGGACGATATGATAATAGATTTACTGAGGACCAGATCCTCCGCCACTACATCAAAGATCTGAGTTTTAATTTGGAGGAAAGTGAGTGAATATCAAGATCAAAGCAAAGTGGTACCATTGGAGTGCTAGAGGGAAGGTTGGTGAGGATCTGCTTTCCTTAACACTTTCCTCCTATTGGATGAGACATTTTCATCATTTGGTGTCTCTTTTTTATTTTCAGAACTTTCTGTCCTACGACCCTATGGGAATGACCATGACTGGGACAGAAAACATGGCTGAATTACAGCTTGCAATCTATCGAAGGTGGTTTCAGCAACTCCCTCGGATATGACATACACAAGCTTAGTGAATAAACTTGTAGGGATGTTCAGCCCTTCTCTCCTATACACTTCTGTCTACCTCTTACTCTCCAGCCTCTTCCTCTTTTGACCACTCTTTCATTCTGGTTATTTATCCTTTCATTATTTATCTCACATCTCCCACTACAATACCTATAGATTTTTTAATTGTGTTGGCAGACTTGTGCAGTTGTGTTG
This sequence comes from Triturus cristatus, assembly GCF_964204655.1. Taxonomy (NCBI): domain Eukaryota; kingdom Metazoa; phylum Chordata; class Amphibia; order Caudata; family Salamandridae; genus Triturus; species Triturus cristatus. The sequence goes on along the minus strand of NC_140586.1, from coordinate 991,585,007 downwards.
GTATTTTTATCTGGCCTATCATTTGTAATGTTAGACTCAGTGTTATGTCATGTCATGTAGTGTCGTGTTGTGTCATGTTGATTGTATGGTGCAGCTTTCCACCCGTGAGGGTATACAGGAGCTAGAGCAGGAACAGAGGGGGCAACACTCCTGGGTGAATAGTAGGTCTTCAGTTCCTTTCTGAAATTGAGAAGTGGGGTAACAGTCCTGATGTGTTGTGAAAGTTTGGTGCAGTACTTGGTGGCAATGAAGGAGGAGGTGTGTCCTCTGCAGATGCAGGGGACTCATGTGAGGGAGAGAGAGGTGGAACAAAGCTGTCTGGAAGGTTGGTAGAGTTGAAATCTGTCATTGAGATATGCTATTTCGGTGTTGTAGATGGCTTTGTAGGCATGGATGAGAAGCTTGAACTTGCAAAGATCTAGATGGGAATCCACTGTAGGTAAGTTAGGTAGGGAGTGATTTGAGCGTTTTGGGGATGGCCAGAATGGGTCTGGTGGTGTGTGTTTTGAAGGGTCTGGAGTCTTTGAGTGAGTTGGTTGGAGATGCCAATGTAGAGTGCAATGCCATCATTCAGTCTTCTGGTCCTGAGGGCCTGAGTGACCCTGCATCTTGTGTGCATTGGGAGCCATAAGTGACCATGCGTCTTGTGTGCGTGGGGAGCCATTTGAAAATCTATTGAAGCATTCTGAGGATAGGGAAGCAGGATGCAGCCACCGCATCGACCTGTTTGGTCATCATGAGTTTGAGTTTGTCATCAAGGATAATGCCGAGGTTTCGGCTGTGGTCTGTGGGGGTGGGCATGGAACCTAAGTCAGGTGGACAGTGGCCACCAGAAGGCATCCCAAGAGGAGATCTTGTTTCCGAAAATCTGGAACTCTGTTTTGTCGGTGTTTCATTTAAAGCAGCTCTTTTGTATCGAATGGGCCTCGTAAGATATCCTAGTGGTGTTGTTCGTGTTAGTGAGGGAGAGGATAAGTTGAGTGTTGTCTGTGTAAGAGACAATGTTGATGGTATGGGCTATTATGATGCTGGGGAGATGGGCCATGTATAAGTTAAACAGGGTTGGGCTGAGGTAAGAGCTCTGGAGAGTCTGACTTGTTAAGTCCTGTTTGAGAGGAAGGAGGCAATCAACACAGGGAATTCTATTGGATTCTTGAGTCCTGGTGTCTGACAATGAGGGTGCCATGGGTGTGGTGTTCAAGGATGCCAAGCAGTCAAGCAGGATGAGAGGTTGGCCTATGTCCATGGTGGACCAGATGTTGTCTGTTGCTTCCAGAAGGATGGTTGCCGTGCTGCTGTTACTGTGGAACCCTGACTGGGAGGAGTCCAGGAGATAGTTCTTTTCAAGATGGTTAGAGAGTTGCTTGTTGATCTCTTTCTCCAGCCTTTGGCCATGAAAAGAAGGAGCAAGATGAGTCTATAGTTCATGAGATCTTTTGGGTTGGCTGAGGGTTTCCTCAGGACAGCTGTGACTAATGTGTGTTTCCAGCTATCCAGGACGTTTACATTGAGAATGGAAGAATTGATGATGGTGGAGTGGTTGGCACTGATCAGCGTGCTTCCCAGGTTGTACATTTGGTGAGGGAAGGGGTCTGTGAGGGACCCTGGGTGAATGGTCTGCTTGACTCTGGCGGAGTCATCTGTGGTGAGAGGACTTCAGTTCGTTAGAAGGTGGGTGCTCCTCGGGGTGGGGGGAAGTTGTGTGGCAATGTCTTCTAAAGTTGGTTGGGATGTGAAGTTGGTGTATAACTAAAGTATTTTGTCATGGAAAAAGTCAGAAAGGTTGTCACAGAGGACAGGAAAGGGAGTGATGGTATTGGAGACAGATGTCCAAACCCTAGAATAACTAGGGATCAGTAAATTTCTCAGTGCGACTCCTCATCTATAAGTAAAGTCTGGTCTGTCTGAAATCGCATCGCTGAGCGATTTGTCAGCTCTCAGAATGTGCCAATGCTTGTTGAGACTATGTACTAACAAGACTGACCAGGCGTTATAACCAGTCACCAAACGTATCTTCTCATTTTTTTGCTAGGTTTGGTGTTTCCTTTAAAGTGTCCTGTCTCTTTACACTATTATTTCTCTGTTCAGCTTTCCTAAGTGTATTTTTGCCATACCCCTTTCTCTGGAAGCGGGCCAACACACCTTTCTTACTTTCCTCAAATTCCGGATCTTGGCTGTAATTTTGTCTAACCCTGATTAGTTCTCCAAAGGGAATATACCTAATTTGGTGACCAGGATGAGCACTGGACGCATGCAACAGTGCGTTTCACGCTGTCTTTTTATGAAACAATCTACTTTGGATCTTATTCTCCTTGATATAAATTTCAACATCTAAAAATGAGATCTTGCTTGTGCTAAACTCAAAGGTGAATCTGATGTTATATTCCTTCTCATTGATGTATTTGAAAAAATCAATCAGTTTATCTGTCGTGCCAGTCCAAATCATGAGGCAATCATCGGTGTACCTGATCCAATACAGGATAAAGTCATTCCATTCGGCTCCCATCAGACCCCAGATTCTTATCTCTTTGAACCAACCCATGAACAGGTTGGCATAAAAAGGAGAAAATCTGGAGCCCATGGAAACCCCCTCTTTCTGCCTGTACCACTTTTCTTTGAACAAAAAAACATTATTGTCCAAAATAACCTCAATCATACTGATCAGCATCTCTGTGGGGTTCCATGCACTAGCCGAACTAGTGTTGAGTATCTTTCTGATGGCACGCAAACCAATCTCTCTTCTAATGCTTGTGTACAACGCCGTAACTTCTAGGGTAACCAAAGTCATGTTTTCTTCCCAATTCAGGACTGTCAGGATCCCTGGAATATGTTTTGTGTCGCGGATGTACGAAGGCAAGTTCTAAACCATTGGTTTCAGAAATGTGTCCACATATTCCAATACTCTTTCGATCGGCCCATCAGTACCAGATGTGATGGGTCTCTCAGGAGAAGAAGAAAGGTATTTGTGTATCTTGGGAAGCGTGTAAATGCAAAGAGAACCTAGGACGGTCAACTCTCAAGTAAGCCAGCTCATGGCCATCCAGCAAACCCAACCCAGGCCATTGTCTCAAATGTCTGTTTATGTGGTCTGTCAGAGCTCACATTGGATTGGTCGTAAGAGGCTCATAACATTCCTGATCACTCAATTGCGAGAGGATGTCAAGTTCATAGTCAGTGCATTGCATAATAACTATGTTCCCCCTTATCTGCCTCATGTGTCGTGATGCTCTGATCACTCCTAAGGTTCTTTAGCGCTTCACGTTCTCTATGTGTCAAGTTGTCTCTCATACTACCTGTATGTTTCCTTTTGTCCACATGTTTGTCAAGGTCTAAGAGCGCCAGTTTATGAAAGATATGTATATTATTACCTGTTAAGAGAGTCAGTGTCCATTTTCACTTTTCCTTCAAGTTACTGGTGATACTCAGATCGCTAACCATGTGCAGATCTCGCATGATCATATCCGAGGTCACGACCTTGTCTTCACAATCAGTTAGTGATACCAACAGTCTGGTGTCCAATACATCCTGTATCAAAAGTGCACCGGAGGCAAAGACCCTATGACTTGGTTATAAAATTTCATTGTCAAGATTCATCATTTGGAAATGTTTCATAATTTGCATCCCTCTACCAAATTTATTTAGATCCATTTTCAGATCACAAATATCACCAATACTGTTAGGGCAAAAACTCATCCCCTTCATCAGAACAGATGGAGCATCATCTGAAGAACATTTGCCAGTCAAATTCACCACATTTATGTCATCCCTTTCTTCTGGTTCTGCTCTTCACCCAGAGCCCCCTCTCTTTGTTTTGCCACCGGTACGGGGCGCTTGTTTTCTCTGTTGCCTTTCTTTATACTCTGAACCTCTTGTAAAAAAGGATTCTCGCTATTAGGAGCATTGTTAGAACCCTCCCCCCGTCTGACTCACTGCCACTGGCCTTAACAGTATCCAATGACGTGGAACTTGAACTGATTGTCCCTCCTTAGGTCTCTGCTGATTGTCTTTAGGCACTACGTGATCGCACTTTTAGCGAAAGTAAAGATCCTGCCGTTTACATATCTTGCTCATCTTGCCTTAGTTTCCTGGTTTTTCTCTGTTTAATGTCAGATAGATGACGATGCATCACGTCATTCGACATTGCAAAATTATTTTCGATTGCCTCTGCCAAATTCAACTGTTTGATCTCCTGTTCTAATAAATCTATATCTTTATGTAATAGTGAGACCTTCCTCTCACAATTCTCATTGAGAATCCCGATTAATCGGTTGGAATTCTCTGTTAGTTCCTTCTCCCAGCCGATTAAAAGATTCGCCTCGAGGTCATCGTATGTGGGTATTATTTGTGACCTTAAACCCCTGGGAATTCTCTTCACCTTTATGTATTGTTTTAAAGTGGCAGAGTCCCACCACTTGGACATTTCACTCTTCCTCATCCTCTTCAACCTAATGAATTTCTCCCCTAGACCCTCTTCTCTAAGAGGTTGTCCACCCTGTGCTGACGTAGTTGTGGCATTGCTACCTGACACATTATTAAAAGGATCCTCTGCCTCTCTGTCCCTGTTCATCCTTTCACTTGTAAAGGTTGTCATCGTGACTCCTGGGCTGCCACCTATAGGACTTAATGACCTTTGAATGGGCAGTGGTATTGAGCTAGGTGAGAGGGCGCCACTCAGGAATATCGCACATATATTAATAGATCCTAAATTCTGGATGGTGCTGTAAGGTGAGGAGAACCACCAACCTCCCCCAAAATTGCGGCAGAGGCTACTGAATACACAAAGGAAATCCTCAGCACACGTCTGTAGTGTCTCTAAACAATTATCTGCACATTGTATGCATAAATAATAACACAGTATTGTGAGTTTCTTGTATTTCTTTCTTTATTCTTATAGTTTTTCTTCAGCCGACATGTGATTTGTCGCATACACTGGCAAATCGTCCTGTGACTTTCTCAAGGCTGTATAAACACAAGCAAAAGACGGATGTAACACCATACATACACTGGTGTATATTATCACATTAGAAGTTCCCCATATCACGAGGTATAATTATACACCTCTAAGGAGAAGCATGTAATAAACACGCACAAGGTAGAACAAGTGAACATGAAACCCATGCCAATAAGGGGCCAGACATAAAAATGAGGAGGAACCTTATGGTGAAGCATGCCACCTATTGGTGGGTGAGGGTTTTCATCCTAAAAAATAAATATTTCCCGTACATCTTACGATACATACCAACACTTTAGGTATTTTCCAGACCTCGATATTTTGTTGAGTTTTCAAGTTTTTGTGTTGGGAGAGAATACTCACTGATCTTTAAACCTCATCTGGCCTTCTCTTTTGTGTGGCATTAAACTTTGTAGAATACATGGAGGGAAAACTGCCTTAGAGTACAGTTTTGCTTCCCTTTTACCTACAGAGAACAGTGAAGTATTAAAACGGGGTGCAACCTGTGCAAGAAATTCAAATCTGCAAGTTCAAAAAGATATCTGTACAACCTCCTCTCATAAACAATACTATACAACGAAATCCATTGCATCAAATATATACATCAGCACCCCTTTTCACTACTCCTCAAAAACAAAACATATCACACATACCAGCACAAGATCTTCAAAGTGCAACACCTCATAATACTTACCATCACAAAATACAAACATACACCCACCTTTCCAACATCTACATGAAGTCATTACCAGTACTGATCAATCAATTTCACCTCACGTGCTATAACTATGCAGATGACACACAAATACTCCTTCAACTGGAATGCCCCAAAGACATTGGAAAATCCCCAATTTTCAGTTGTCTCAGAGCCGTGGATCAGTGGATGACTTGGAGCCATCACAAATTGAATGCTTCAAAAATGGAAATACTCACGTGTGGTGACTGGAAACAATACAACCCACTTGCCGCATGGCCTAATGAACTGGTATCACCTCATAAAGTATCGAAGGAAGTAAGAAACCTTGGAATGACCATGGACTCCAAGCTTTTGATGAATGCCCAAGTGGACAAACTAGCAAGATCAAGCTTTGTCACTATAAATACGCTGCAACGAATTTTCCCTCATTTGGGATTTCCACACAAGGTCCAAGCTACCATCTCCCTTGTTCTGTCCAAACTCGATTACGCCAATAGCCTCTACCACGGATCACCTTTAACGACCATGAAAAGACTACAACGGATTCAGAACTCGACTGCCAGACTACTCTTGCATATCAATCCACGAGACCACATCTCACATGCCTTGAAAGCCCTGCATTGCTTACCATTTGCCAGAAGATCCACGTTCAAGCTGCTTTGTATCACCCACAACGCAATACATGGAATGGGACCGCTCTTCATCAGGAATAAAATCACCAAACACATTCAACTTAGGAACCTCTGCTCTAAAGGGGCATCTCTCCTCAAAATCCTAAGATACAAGAAAAAAACCATGGGTGGCACATCCTTCTCTGTTCAAGCAGCCAAACTATGGAACTCCTTACCCCCCAACATAAGGTCCACTTACAACCACCTTCTCCTCAGAAAACTACTCAAGAATTGGCTCTTCCCCACATAAGCACCATATGCAAACAGAAATTGACAGCATATCCCTCTGTATATAAGCATTTGTTTTCTCTTTAGATATGTACCTATCGTTGTGTATTGCTTTGTATAAACATGTAGAATAATTATGTTGTTGAGAAAAAAAATACAATAAATAAATAAAAATCATCTTTGGTCTACATGTACTTCCAATGTGCATCTATGTACCTTCCATGTGCTTGGATCTGTGTGTCTGTTACTTTTCTCCTGAAAAAGCATATCCAATGCACTACCCCATTTCTCATCCTGTGCCTCTATCAATAACTTTAATCTACATATACTTACCTCCTTTATGTATCTATATACTTTCAATGTTCTTATGGATCTATATATTTATCACTTTCTTCTGACTCATCTCAAACTTCTTTCTACTACTCTTTCCAGTGCACTACCCTATCTCTCACCCTATACACCTATCAATATATCCTTTACAACCACTCTCTCATATATCCCAAACCCCATACCACTACTATATTCCCCAAAATAACCCTTTCTAGACTTTCTCCTACTCTACCCCTCCTTGCATCATCTGACACCTCTTTTACTATACCGATCTTCCAAAACAAACCTTTCTAAACTCTTTCCTCTGACTCCTCTCCTCCAAAACTAATTTTTACTCATCCAAAAACCTCCTCCTACTGCTATGACCTCAAAAAAAAAAATACTTCACTCTTCTTTCCCTCCACTATCCTTTTCAATCAAAATAACAGACTAACATGTTTGCCTCTCAAATTCCATATTCCACTATACTAATTCACCACTAATCCTTTATGGGTTCCAGAGTAGCATGCTACTCGCCAATAAAGCGCCTCAACACCCCATCATGGTTACAAGCGCTATATAAATGCAAACCTTTTACCCTTTTCTACCCCTCCTCAACCCTTCTCAATCCTAATGACCAACTAACATATCCACCACTAAAATTACTTTAATGTTTCAACATACTAATTCAACACTAATCCATATAGGTTCCAGAGTAGCGTGCTGCTCGCCAAAACCCCATCAGGGGTAGCAAGAGCTATTTGAAATACAAACCTCTTTCCCTCTTCTATCCTGCCACCTACCCTTCTTTACCCAAATAACTGAATAACATATCCACCACTCAAGTTGCTTAATATTTCACTATACTCATTTTCAACACTAATCCTCTATGGGTCCTGGAGTAGCGTGCTACTCGCCGAAAAAGTGCTTCAACGCCTCGTCAGGGGTAGTAAGTACAATAAAAATACAATTGCAATACAATACAACTAAAGGTTTATCCAGAATTGTCATATCTCTCTGGCTCAGCTCAGGATCAGAGCCCAGGTCTTTTGTCAACCAGCTGTACCAGGCTAACTACAATTCACCCCAGCAGCAGGAAAAAAGGCCTCCCCACACAAAGGATCCAAATAACATTGCTTCACGCAGCTCCTGAGGAGGAAAGGGGTAGGGCTGAAGTCTGCATCAATCAATCAACTGTCACATTGTACCAGAGATTGGGCTTGCCTAAGCCCACTGAGCAAAGGAGGGAGCCCAGATCTCTAGACCAAACACAGGAGGGCTCTCTCCTTTGAAGATTTAGTGAGAAGGGTCCTGGCAGTGATGTCAGCGAGGGGCGAAGCTTAGACCTCCAGAGGCGATATGACTAGTGACCCTGGATGACGCCATTTTGAACTGTCCCAGCATGTTGTGCAGGAGGGTGGGGACAGGGGTGGAGAGGTAATGTTGCACCCTAGGATTGGTCAGAAGTGAGTGACTGCTGGAACCTTCCACTCCACTTTGAAACCTTTTACACAAGGAGGACGTTCTTCCTCACTTGGTATTTTTCTGGGGCCAAGGACTGCCCAGTCGGCTCCAGGCAACAGTTGAGTGAGGGACACTGCCCCCCTTACACTCCCTGAGGAACAGTTGGTGTAAATCCTGGGACTGATGAGCCCAGAAACAAAGATAAGGAGGAAGACTGGTGCAGGGAGCCAGGAGAACCAGTTCTCTCTGGATCATACCGCTTTGGGAGGTGAGGATGTCTGCTGTAACTGCCTCGAGTGGCTAGAGCTCACCACCAGGAGTAAAATGTGTTCAGGATCATCATTGATCGTCCAAACGTGGCCAAGTTATTGCATCCTCAAGTTTGGCAACCTTTGACCTTTTTCACTGAGGAGCGCTTGGGGCTCTGCTGCCATTTTTAAACTTTCCACGCGGGGTGGACCAGGGCCCAAGAATTATTACAGCAAACAAATGATGGACGGAATGCCAACAAATCAAACATTCTTCCCCAGTCAAAAGATCTAGGGTAAATCCATTGTTCTTTTGCTCACTACGCCACCCCAGTTTGGACCCAGCCATATGCAAATCAGTCTTGACCCTGTGCCCCATGGGAACAGTCCAGACCAAACTGCGAGGCAAGGTCTTTCCTGGACTGGAATTAAGCATACTGGGACTGGTTTCAGGGTATGTCACCCTTCATCAGCCAGGCTAGCTTGAATCCAGTGGCGCAGTGAGCAAGGGATCCACATCTTGGCATACCCATAGCAAAAAGTGTTACATCAAACAAATGATGGGCGGAATGCCGACAGTCAAAGATCTGGGCTACATCCATCGTACTTTTGCACGGGGAGATTAAGTGATTTGCCCAGAATCACAGGATGCTCAGCATCATTACCGAGACTCGAACCCAGATCCCCAGGTCCGAGATCGAGCACCCTAGCCGTTAGGCCAACTCCTCTCCCCATCATAAAAAATCTACAACTTATTCAGAACGCTGTGGTCCATGTCTTGTTAGGTCTTTCCAATTAGTGTGTCCTGCCTTTGCTAAACTTCACTGGCTGCCAATGTCCAAAAGAACACAATTTGCTTTATGTATTGCTCACAAGCTAAAACATGCAACCAACACCAATATCTTTCAGCATCTCAGTTTCCCTTACAAAGGTGGCAGAGAGCAGAGATCTAACAACCTCTCCCTGTTAACGCTCCCCAGAATCAGGAGAGCAAGAAGTGGTGGTTGTTCCTTTGCATATCAGGTTGCAATATTATGGAATTCCCTTCCCCTTGGTCTCAGATCGGTTGTGCTTTAGGAAAAAGGTGAAACATCTGTTTAAGTAAAATTGTATATGTCTCACTAGGTCCTATTAGTGCTGAGAAGCCCAGTCTTGGGCAGGTATGCGCTCTACAAAATCCTAGCCATAGACATGCTCTTTTTGTTTTTCTTATAACTTTACCTCCATTTATTTCTCTGCTTGGTTTCTCAATAATTTTCATTCATATATTGTGTCATGCATACTTGTCTTACTAGGAATAGGGATGGAATTAATTCCAGCCAAATTCGATCAATCGCTGAATAGCAGAATTTTCTCTTGTGCTCGGCTTCCGAATGGTAAGTTGCTGAGCACAATTGAGATTTTGCATCCCACAGTGTGATTTCCAGTCGCTAGGAAGACATCCAGAGATATTTTTGTAAGACAGGCAGTCGCAGGCGGTCGCGAGCATCCACGATCAAAAGGCTGCAGCTGGAGTAAAAAATCTACTTTAGTGAATTAACTTGAGCAGCTGCGCTCTCGAGCGCAAAGTGTTGTGCCGTTGTGCTAAGTTTTCAACACAGAAAGTGCTACCGCTGCTAATTCACAGCCCAAGCAGTGCAACGTGTCTATTTCTGCCCATTGGTGGAAATTCACAGAATCTTGCAGAATTTTTATGTAACTCAACAGAATTCTGTGGAGTCAAATTCTACAAGTTCTACCCAGCCCTAACTATGACCTTTGAGATTTGGGGATGCTCAGTTCTCCTAAGTGACTATTCACGTACAATTGTCAGAAAACATTAATTCCAGAGACTATTCACCTGATTTTGTCGGCTTTATCCTGAGCAATTTCTCCTCCTATTTTTTCTAACAATGGGTGCCTCTGTCTTTTTTGGAAGCCTTTTTGCCCTTCTGTCTGTAAGTACCATACTACACTTTGACACTATGGGCCTAATTACAATGTCGGAGGCTTTCAGACCGGCATTGTAGGTTCAAATTCCCACCGCTGTCATTATAATACATTATAATACATTTAAACCGGCTGGGGAATCCGACACAGTTCCGACGACCTCAAGGAGCCCGTCAGCCAGTCGGAAAGGCCTCATAATCCATTAAGGACAGCGTTTCTGCAGTTGGGATTATGATGGTACTTTCCAACAGCCTGGAACTGCTGTCGGAAAGTGTCTTTGAATGGTGCAATTACAATGGGATTCAGCTAAGTGAACTGCAGCAAGGTCCGTCCATCCCATTTTATAATCTCCCTAAAGCCTACGGTAAATGGATATCACTCATGACGCCTGTGGCCCATCGGTGTAGGAGTGCGTAGCCAGCATTGCCTTTGCCTGTGCTCTCTTCACCAGGTGCACAGTAAGAGTGATAGGTGGCGACGTGCAGCCCTCGCTAAACCCTAAGCAGAACCACACAAAAGACCAATGAAACGGCAACATGCTGGTAAAGAGGGCAACCTCTGTACTCCTTGACTGAGAGCTGTAACCAATGGATGTTTGATGGATGCTGATGGGATGAGCTCTTCCCCTCTCTCGCACTGAGGGTAAATCAATGGATGTTTGATGGATGCTGATGGGGTGAGCTCTTCCCCTCTCTTGCACTGAGGGTAAATCAATGGATGTTTGATGGATGCTGATGGGGTGAGCTCTTACCCTCTCTGAGGGTAAATCAATGGATGTTTGATGGATGCTGATGGGATGAGCTCTTCCCCTCTCTCGCACTGAGGGTAAATCAATGGATGTTTGATGGATGCTGATGGGATGAGCTCTTACCCTCTCTCGCACTGAGGGTAAATCAATGGATGTTTGATGGATGCTGATGGGGTGAGCTCTTCCCCTCTCTCGCACTGAGGGTAAATCAATGGATGTTTGATGGATGCTGATGGGGTGAGCTCTTCCTCTCTCTCGCACTGAGGGTAAATCAATGGATGTTTGATGGATGCTGATGGGATGAGCTCTTCCCCTTTCTCGCACTGAGGGTAAATCAATGGATGTTTGATGGATGCTGATGGGGTGAGCTCTTCCCCTCTCTCGCACTGAGGGTGAATCAATGGATGTTTGATGGATGCTGATGGGGTGAGCTCTTCCCCTCTCTCGCACTGAGCGTAAATCAATGGATGTTTGATGGATGCTGATGGGGTGAGCACTTCCCCTCTCTCGCACTGAGGGTAAATCAATGGATGTTTGATGGATGCTGATGGGATGAGCTCTTCCCCTCTCTCGCACTGAGGGTAAATCAATGGATGTTTGATGGATGCTGATGGGGTGAGCTCTTCCCCTCTCTCGCACTGAGGGTAAATCAATGGATGTTTGATGGATGCTGATGGGATGAGCTCTTCCCCTCTCTTAGGGTAAATCAATGGATGTTTGATGGATGCTGATGGGGTGAGCTCTTCCCCTCTCTCGCACTGAGGGTAAATCAATGGATGTTTGATGGATGCTGATGGGGTGAGCTCTTCCCCTCTCTCGCACTGAGGGTGAATCAATGGATGTTTGATGGATGCTGATGGGGTGAGCTCTTCCCCTCTCTCGCACTGAGGGTAAATCAATGGATGTTTGATGGATGCTGATGGGATGAGCTCTTCCCCTCTCTCGCACTGAGGGTAAATCAATGGATGTTTGATGGATGCTGATGGGGTGAGCTCTTCCCCTCTCTCGCACTGAGGGTAAATCAATGGATGTTTGATGGATGCTGATGGGATGAGCTCTTCCCCTCTCTTAGGGTAAATCAATGGATGTTTGATGGATGCTGATGGGGTGAGCTCTTCCCCTCTCTCGCACTGAGGGTAAATCAATGGATGTTTGATGGATGCTGATGGGGTGAGCTCTTCCCCTCTCTCGCACTGAGGGTGAATCAATGGATGTTTGATGGATGCTGATGGGGTGAGCTCTTCCCCTTTCTCGCACTGAGGGTAAATCAATGGATGTTTGATGGATGCTGATGGGGTGAGCTCTTCCCCTCTCTGAGGGTCTGCACTCGCCCAAAGAGATAAACCCATCTCATCCATAAGGGCTCAGTGATGTGAAGCACGGACTCGTCCAGAACATTCCAGAGCCGGGAAGGGAGGCACAGCTACTGGCATCATTTGAAGATTTTAGCACTTACGTCATTGCATGGCTCACTCCCAAAACAGTGCTGTCTAGTGGGCAGGATCGTTGTAGCTGGTCTCGTGTGACTGCCAACATGAGATTCTATCTCTCAACTAAATGGAAGTTTCTACAAGTACAAATCGCAGAAGCCACTATGTCCTGCAGGTTACAGACCCGACTATGCAGCAGGTACCACCTTAAATTTTAGTGTTGGGCATAAAATGAAGAGATCTGTAGGACTGAAAGTGAGAGGCCTGAGAATACTGGTGGTGAGGCGCGAGTAATGTGAACAGACTTGCAAGCCCTGTAAACTGGCACATTATTTATTTTAAAGATTCAAGTGGCAGAAAAAAATATATGTTAATTGTATACATTGTTTCATGCACTTCCAGCAGGTACCAGCAACCATGAGCTATTCAAATCCAAAATCCTGTGTCTTTACAAATGGAAACTGCTGCCTTGAAATACATCCACCAGTTCGGAACATGATTTTCAGCTTTTCTTCTGCTAAGGAAGTGAATTATAGAAATAATCAAAGATATACATTGACAGGCCTCCCCTCTACAATTTAATTCAGCTCAATAATTAAAGGATAGTAGTTACAAACAAGAGGGTAGACCTTCTCTGTGAAGGTGGCTGTGTAGGTGAAGAGGTGCTCCTGGGTCTTAGCCTTGTAGAAGGACACCAGCCCCCCCTCGTAGTCCAGGTAAACTCCAAGGGGGCTTACTAATGGCAGGCTGCTCGCAAGGGTAAAAGGCAAGGTGTGAATTGAGGAAAGAAATAATCTGCGCTCCAAAACCCAGAAGCCATTTTCAGGCTTCATTAGGCCAATGTATTTATTTATAGTAGCAGACTCCGTGGCCACCCCTATGCGCCACAATATGATATTATTAGGTTGAACAAAGCGAGTGGGCACCGTCAGCTCCCAGTAATGCTTCCCAGAGGTGAAGCCCACAGTTCCTCTGGCACAACTCACACGCACACGTGTCTCTGCATTCTTGGTAATACGTTTTGAACTAGTGCGGCACGTGACTCGCTTCCCATCTGCGGAGATGTTGAGTGAAGGATAAGCTGTGTTCGGATCCAGGAACAGAGATTCTGAGGAGGAAAAGAAAAGAGAAGGTTAATGTACATCAGTCAGTCTGTCCAGCTCTCAGCTCCTCCTGTCTAATCTCTCTTCCCCAGTCTAACCCCAACAGCAAACCCGTCTGCCCAACTCTCTTACTTCTTTGCCGCAGTTGAAATGAAAGAGATGCTTTTGAAGGACGCGTGTCCTGAAAGACCACCAGTGAGATGACAATGGGATCTGGAATTGTCCTCAGTCATGTCCTTGAAGACAAAGGGCCTCATGTTTGGGATTTGGGCATAGGGCAGCATAGTGAGGTGCCTTTCTGTGCTGCCCTACTTCAGAGTGAAAGGCAGGAATGTACTGTATTTTTGCAATACAGTGCATTCATGTCCTTTCTCCCTGCTGGTGCCATTTCATCAGCCTGGCGCCATTGTAGGCTCCCATACACCATGGTGCAAGGGAGCCTGCTTTGCATCTAGGATTGTTTTTGTGCAGGAATAGGCACTTTTCTGCGCAAAAACAATCCTACAAAGCGTTTTCCTCCTTCTATGTGTACTGCACTATGAAGCACACATGAAGAAAGTACGAGCAGAAATGAACACACTTCTCGTTGCTCCTCACCTCTGGAGGTGTACGGAATTGGACTTGCCACTTCCCCAGGTTTATATGGTTTTCTAAATTTGGGGAAGTGTCCAAGTCTATAGGTGTTGCGTGGGAATTGTCACCACAACTCCCATAGAACGCCTCCCGGCCGCAGAGTAAGGCAACACAGCAATTTGCGCAGCATCACCTTACTCATGATTTATGAGGCCTCTCAAAGTGACCCAGGGCAGCTTTGCATGGCTTCATAAATCTGACTCAAAGCCTTCCATCACGCATGTGCCACTTTACCTGGCGCAAAAGTGATCATTACACAGCCCCAACCTATCTCCAGTTATCCTGTGATCAAATGTGTCACTCTGCTGTTTTCCTTGTTCAGAAACAAACTTCCTCTCTTTCAAGTCAACAATGAGTTATCAAGAGATCTCTGGGCACGTCCAACCTGGGCTACCTCACTACTATCTCGACTTGGCTTCACAAAGAATTCAGAATAGGAACAAAGACTGTAGAAACTAGCAGGATGAATATGTCTAGAATTTCAGAAACACACTATTTTGAAACCACTGCTGAAAGGTCTCTATTGGTTTTTGTCAAATATTGTAAAGTCGATTAGGGGTGTAGGTCTACACCTAGTAATATTAACACAATAGGTCAATTTAGCTCAATTTAAACCTGAGCTCAACCCCAGGTAGATGTAGCATAGAGCAGGCACACTTAAATTTGGAGAACTGTGTATTAAAAGTACAGAAAGAGTTGAAAACAGACCCCAGTAAAAACCCCAGTCCAATTTATCAACATAGAGAACATGTTAATGAGCAAATAGACACGAAACTGACAAACATATGATGTAGGAAACTGTAGATACAATTTGGTAATATTTTATTTGTTTCTGGTGCCAAAAAATGTAAAGCACCACCCGTAGATATTTGGTTGTGCAAGACCGGGTCCAAGTCAATAGTTACGTCCAACAGGGATGGAGCGTAGGTCGGATACAAGGAAGCGTGCAGTCCAGTAGAAAATGTAACTTTCTAATTCAGTCTAAGGAATGGAAGGCAAAAAATCTCAGCAGGAGAAGGCAGCAGGCTATGAGCGAAATGGGTTTCATGAAGTCAGATAGCGATTAGACAGTTACGGTGAAGCCATTTGCTTTTGGCAGGAGGGCTAAGAGCCGCAGATATTCAAAATCCACACCAAAGGAAGGCCACTCATAGGCCGGATATTTTTGGTGCCTTCTGCTGGTGAAGATTTCTAACTGTGTACTTCACATCATTTGCAGAAGTTAAGCTTTGTTCAGTGGAGCAAACCAGCAAGCTGAATCCGTCCAGAAGTAGCCTCTGGTTCCTTTTATAATTGTTTTGAAAATGTTTTCAACTGTTCAGCTTTGTAGATCGTGATGGGGGGCACGTCCAATCTTTGCCAGCCTGGGGTCCAGGAAGTTTTGGATACCACTTGAGGGGTTAGGACTCAATCTACTAGCAGCCACCACCAGGGAACAGGGCAAATCCAGTTGATACTGGTCAGCTGGATTTAGCAGAAACTTGGTCTCCTCAAGGATAACAGGAGGTCAGCCAAGTAGCCCTTGAAGTTCACTCATCAGTCCTGGAAACAAGTGAGAACAGGCCAAGCCCTTGGGGTTACAGTGGGTACAGACCACTGTCTGAAGTCCAGATTTCAACAGGTGTCTTTCTTCTTTTGTCTTCTACAGGTCCAGAGATGTTCTGAAGAGGGTACCCAGAGTGTTGAGACAGAATATCAAGTGACATTCATTTTGTGTCAAGAATATCGAGATAGCAAAAGTCACACAATTGATGGATGGAATGCAGAACAAATCAAAACATTCACCCCCAGTCAAGAGATCTGGGTTAATCCATCATTCTTTTGCTCAACATACCAGCCCAGTTAAGACCTGGCCATATGCAAATCAGTCTTGACCCTGTGCCTCATGTGAACAGTCCAGCCCAAAATGCCAAAAATATTGTGATAGCATAATATCGAGGTAAGTAATATCGATGTCAAGAATAGAGAAAATAGATTTAGTTTGAAATATCTACATTAAAAATATTAATGTTATAGTTGTATAGAATATCGATTTTTTTTAAATGATATTTAATATGTTGTAAGTGTTCTTTATTTTATAAAAAAATATTAATTTCAATTTTTTTTAGTAATTGCTAGTGAGGTATATTAATTATAATGTTAATAATATAATTTTTTGTAAAATACATTTTTTTGTAGCAGGATGTTGGGTTTGTGCGGGGTAAGGGTGGGGAGTAGTTTTAAAAAAAATTGAATTAAATTTATCATTTTAAAATTATTTTATATGTAAATTTAAGAATGTTAACAGTTTTAGGAGCGGGAAATTGGGTAATTTCCTGTTGCGGAGACTAGGCTTACCCACACAAGTGAGGTACCATTTTTCTCGGAAGACTATGAGGAATGTGAGGTGGGTGGAATTTTGTGGATCCACGCAGATCCCAGAACTTTGCACCACAGAAATGTGAGGAAAATATGTTTTTTTTAAAACTAAGTTTGAGGTTTGCAAGGGATTCTGGATAAAAGAACCTGAGAGGTACACAAGTCACGCCATCCTGGATTCCCCTTGGTGTCTAGCTTTAAAAAATGTATCGGTTTGCTAGGTGAATGCACTGATGCAGACCTCAGCTGTGACTTTACTTACAGTAACAGGGCTGAATGATGACACACACCACTCTCAATCTCATAACATTAATATGGATGAAGATGTCTCAGTTTCACTGACTTACAACTTTGTGCAGACTCCAGACAGACAAGTAGTGTCTGTGAAGTAGTGCAACTTAGCAGCTGTAACTTTACTTACAGTACAGGCTAAATGATGAATGATGAACGACAAAGGTATGGAAGCTGATATGTATGATGGAATAGCCAGAGGAGATGGGCTAATGATAGATAGGCAGTGAGGGAGTCTTTAAACTCTGGATCAGGTCACGTGAGACTGACTGTGGGGGAGTAATTCATTTGCAGCGAACAATCAGAAAGTAATTAATTGGGCGGCTTGCTGTTGGCAGTTGCTTGGATTTAGTTTGTTACCAAAAATAGTGAGCGGTGTTAAGGGGCTAACAATGTTTCCAAGAAACTTCCAGAGATTTGTTCACAACATGCTGTCACAACAATTTGATTTCATGTTGTTCTAATCCGAGAATTATGTTTATCCCAGCTATTCAACTGTTGCCTGTTTACGGGGGGTCAATACTTGTATTCTGAGTGCTCTTGCAGGCCTTATGCATTCACTGGAAGAACATCTTACGGTATGGGCTCAGGTTTAAAGGTTTCTGTGAGGAATACTATGCTTACTGCTTTGTAGCCTGAGACAAGCATTTGCCCTCATTAAATAAAAGTGCATTTGGCACATGTAGTGTGACACCAGAACAACATTAAAATTAGTATATAAGCCTAATTTCCAATTTAGTTCAATCGAAAACAACTTAAAAACTACAAAGTCAGAAGTAAATCTGGTGTAGCGATCAGGCAGTATTAAAAAAAAATACTTGTGTGTTTTGTAGTAAGTCTTGTTGCAGGAATTCTGCTCAGGAACATAACTATGCTTGGGACCATAGGACATGGGTATGTAGGGACTGAGTCACCATACCACCTCCTTATCCTTGAGCCACAGTCCAATTAGATCTAGAGTCCCACTTGCCCTCCTACTCATATCGAGAGGAACAAATACCACCAGCATCTACATATAAAATACCACTGGCAGCTATCACAGTTGATGCGACCAAGGCCTTTGACCGGGTAAACTAGCTTTACGTGCAAAAAATCTTAAGGCTATCCAATTTAGGGGAGAATTTTTGTAGGGCAATAGAATTATTTTATAAAAACCCTAGAGCTAAAGTATTAGTGAATGGAAATATCTCAAGAGTTTTTAATATATATCGGGGGACGAGGCAAGGGTGTCTGTTATCAGCCCTCCTTTTCAATTTATACATTGAACCCCTAGCGGAGAAGATACGAAAACATGACAGTAAACTCCCTTTTAAATGTTGGTGCTAGGAGAAAAAAGTAGGACTATACGATGATGACTGAGTGGTATATACCTCAGAGCTCACCACAGCATTACCGGTAGTGTATGAGCTGGCATCACAGTTTGGGCGGATCTCAGGATGTGAGATTAATGAGAGCAAAACGATCATAATGACTTGGAACATCAACTCACAACTGAAGTGTGTTAAAGAGGAAATTAGATACCTAGGTATCAAAATTGTCCAGAAAACAGAACAAATCCCCGAAACTAACTTTCAGAAGATCAGCAAGAAAGTGGGGACATTTCTCCTTAATTGGTCTTTTCTTCCTTTGATGATTTATGGTAGAGTCAATCTTGTGAAAATGTCAATTCTCCCTAAGTTTACTTTCTTATTTCAGAATATGCCCATGGCTTTTAAGGAAGAATAGCTCAGAAAAGTTCAGTCAAAAACTACCAGCTTTATTTGGGCCTCAAAAGGTGCTCAAATTTTGTGGAAAAAAACAAGAGGAGCAAAGAATCGAGTTCAACGATTTGTTCATTAGTAGAGCTTTAACTTCCCTTTTGAAGGCAAGTGTAGAGGGAATCAGTCTTGTATCCACTGGAAGGGAGTTCCAGATTCTCGGGCGATGCAAGAGAATGTTCGATGGTAGGTTTTTAGGTTCTTAAATTTCTTTGGCTTGAGCAGCAGTGTACTAGTGCTCCTTGTGGACTTGGAGCCACCAGAAAGTTCCAGCTTGTTTGTCAGGTAGAGTGGGGTGTTGAAGTGTAGTGCCCTATGGGTCATACAAGCGATCTTTAGTTTTATCCTTGCCTCAACGGGAAGCCAATTGAGCGATTTCATTTCCGGCGAGATGTGGTTGTTCTTCTTAGAACCCGTGATGAGTCTAGTAGCAGCATTCAGAGATGCTCTGATAGGGGCTAAACTGAGTTTCGACAGTCCGCATTGAGTAGCACTGCAGTATTGTAGTCTAGAGATGACAAGGGCTTGCACCGCTGATTTAAGGTCATCTTGGGGAAGGTAGGGTTTGAGTTTTCTTAGGATGCAAAGTTGGAAGTTAGCTCCTTTGGTCGATGATCTGATGTGGGCTTGCATGTTTAGGTTTTTGTCTAGCACAACTCCCAGTGATTTAGTGGAGTTAATGATGTGTGGTGAGCTGTTTAGTGCGGTGAGGTTACACAGATATTTCACCACTGTGGTGGTTTGCCTAACGGGTGCAATGAGGAGGAATTCTGTCTTGAGGGCATTTAATTTGCGATGGCTGGAGGTTAGCCAGTTTAGGGTTTTGAGGAGGGTTCCGTTGAGAGATTTGATGTAATCGGGGGAAGAGATTTTCATGTAGAGTTGAGTGTCATCCGCATACATGTGATATTGTATGTTGGAGGCTTTAAAAATTACAGTCAATGGTTCAAGGAAAAGGTTAAAGATTGTGGGGGAGAGTGAGGTACTTTGGGGAACACCAAGTGTGCAGGGACTAGGGTTGGATAAAGACTGGTTGGATTTGACTCTTTGTGCTCTGTTGTTGAGGAAAGAGGAAGACCATTTAATGACCGTGCCTGAGAGCCCCATCCTTCGTTCTAAGAGGTAGAGTAGATTGTCATGTTTGACCGTGTCGAAAGCAGATGAGAGATCGAGCAGAATTAAAAGACAGGCTTCATTTTGGTCAAGTAAAGTGAGAGCGTTGTCCACTATGTGAGTGATGGCCGTTTCGGTGCTGTGGCAGGTACGGAAGCCCGATTAGAATAGGTCGAGAATCTGGAATTGCTCAATGTGTTTGCGTAGTTGTTCATGAACACATTTCTGCAGAAGTTTTGCCAAGGTGGGTATGTTTGTGATTGGTCGGTAGTTGTTCAGGTCAGCAGGGTCAGCCGAGGGTTTTTTGAGACTAGGAGCACCAGGCCGGCCTTCAGGCAGTCCGGGATCTCACCTTGAAGAAGTACGGCATTGATGATCTTGGACTAGACCGGTGCTAGTGAACCTATCATTTCTATGAAGAAGTTGGGGTGGAGCGGGTCATTGAAGTGATTAGAGGGTTTAAGGGTTGAGAGAATATTAAGGATGGTAATGTCATTGAGAGGAGTGAATTGACTCTATGAGGCATTGTTTTTGAGGGAGAGACCATGTGGCGAGGGTGTGGCGACAGAGGAGTCAAGAGAGGGTGAGAGATTGACTGCAGCAGACCTAAGATCTGATTCAATTTTATTTGTCTTTACAAGGAAGAATTCCGCAACCGCTTCGCAGTTTGGTTGCGGGTGAGAGAGGTGCTGAGATTGGGTAGAGGTGTTGTTGGATTGTGATTTAATGAGCTCAAAAAGTCGTTTTGGGCAATTTTTGGCTTTGTCAAGTTGGTATTTGAAGAAGTTGGCTTTCATCATTCTAATGAGTTTGTATCTACTCCTTTTGAGTCTTAGAGTTTTTAGAAGCTCTTTGGAGGGAGTGGATCTCCAATTGCGTTCAGCTAGTCTTAGGCTGCGTCTGTCCGCATTTAGTCTGTCATTGAACCAAGGTTTGGAGTCTTTTATGGGAATTCTTTATAGTTGAAGGGGGCCGTATCATTCAAGGCAGATAGCATGCTTTGTTATAATGTTCAGTGAGGTCGTGAACATTGTTCATGTTTGCAGGCGTCAGAAGGGAGAAATTGCAGCGCTCTATGAGCACATTAATGCTTATGTTATGGAGCGATCTTTTCCAGTGTTTTAGCTTTAGTGGTTGTGCACTTTTGTGGTTCCAGCTTTCAAGTATCAGGAAGTTGATAAAATGATGGTCAGACCAGTCATAGGGTAGAATGGATTCGAGATGAATGGAGTTGGGGTTGGAGATGCTTAGATCCAGTGTCTGAGGGCAGTGTCGGCCCAGGTTGGAGGAGATGGTTTCCATGATTAGTTCAATTAGATGGAGGTTATCACTAGGGGGTGGGAGAAGATGTGAAGGCTGCATAGGCGTCTGTGTGTGCTAGTGATATCTATGAAAATGAAATGATATCTATGCATAGGTATTCACAGAATGAGAGATTAGCTGAAGGGGACTGTTTTATTGTTAGAGAGTTGCAGAAGATACAGGCTATGCCACCTCCTGTTTTCTTAACTCGGTTGAGTCTGATAGTGTTGTGAATTGGGGGGGACTAATAGGTCAGGGATAGGGCCACAGGAGTCACTGAGCCATGTTTCTGTGAGGATAAGGAGGTCCAGTTCTTGGGCAAGGATGAGATCAGCAAGGTCTGTGGCATGTTTCACCGCTGATCTGCAGTTAAGTAACATGCATTTCAGGTGTGATTTGTGCATGGTGTCTGTGAGCGTGGGCTGTGTAGTGGGGATCTGCATGAGGTTATTAATGTTTATGGAGTTGGCATTGAGTCTGGGGGCTCTATGAGGGTTGGGTGTGATGCTTTGGATAGGATCCACATTACCAGGTTTAAGGAATGTCGCGCTAGGGGCATTTAGTGGGGTTGTTTGTGTGGATCTAGCAGGGTCTGAGATGGCCGAATGAGGAGAGGTGTAATCAGGAGGGAGGAGAGAATATCAAGTTCTGAAAATGGATTATTGGATCTAGCAGGTCTAGATGGGGCATTAGGGTAGGGAGTGGTATTCCAAATCTGGACAGGGGGTTTCGGCTGGATCATATGCGGGATCTCATGTGATATCAAGTTGGAAGAAAGATGAGGGATCTCAAGTGTGGACATGTTGTAAGAGAGATCAAGGGCTAGCTCTTCGGTGGACTTAAGGAGTTTTTGGATGACAGTTTTGAGAGTTAGAAATTCCTGGTTTATTTTCTTGAACTTAGAAGCAGGATCTGAGTGTGGATAATGGGTCACATGGAGGGGAGGTGGAGGCTTGTTCAGTGGGGAGGGCAGAGGGGAGACCAGGGAAGGTGAACAGGAGGGAAGGGGGAAATCCGCTAGTGGAGAGTTCCATCTCCGACATACGGGCGCGCAAGGCGAGTGGGTGATGGAAGGTAGGTTAGGGGACAGGAGGTTGCAAGAGTTCCTGTTGGAAGCCCGCTGTCGAGTGAGGGAGTTATATAGGCAAGGGCTAGTGGGAGAGGGGGTGGTGTAAGTGACGGAGAGGTGGACGGAGCGAGAGATAACAAATGCTCTGTGATTACTCGGAAAAGTCTGGTCAGGTTGTGGCACAGCGGGTGAGTTAGGAGAGCTTGGGGATGGAGAATCTGTGGTCCTGTGTGTGTTGATCAGGGTAGGAGAGGCATTACTCAGGTTGTGGTCCATTAGCGGTGGATCAGGGACCTCCAGAGACGGGCTAAGGGGAAGTCCATACCTAGATTGAATAGGGGATTCGCTAGTGACCAAAGATTTTTTAAAGAGGGCAAATATGTCATCAAAGATGTCCAGGTTACGATCGGTGGCCTGAATTAGTATAGTCCCATTGTTGTAGATGGATATAGTTGCATTTGCTCTAAAAGTGGGAGACTTTGTAGCCAAAAGTCGCAGACCGTGAGGGAATTTTGTGGCCGAGGTGATTGTGAGTAGGGAGGGGATCGTCAATCTCCACTGAGCTCTTCTTTTAGTGTAGATGATCAGGTCACTCATAATAGTACCTATTTTTGGACAGAGGTAGGGGTGGGAGATAAGGGTTTCTGGGTTGGCTTTGAGCAGTCTATGTTTCAGAGTTTTAGTCACATTTTTGGAGAGGTTGGTTGGACTTGTTAAGTCTGGTGTCCATACTGCGTAAGGGTGGTCGTGGAGGAGAGAGCTTAGTAAACGAGGTAGGATTGAGGAGGAGTCCACAGAATGATCCACACGGGGTCGTGTCTTCATGGTGCTATCAGTTCTAGAGAGAGAACAGAATTATTGGGGAATTGGAGTCAAGCAATCGACCCAGTTATTATAGTGAGGAGCGGGGTCAGCCGTTTACAGCCCTTAATATCCGGGAGCCTCCTGTTGGAGAGATCAGGTCTATTCTGGATGGTGGTCATGTGCTAGGTCCCATTACAGTGTAGGATAGTATGGTGCCGGGGTCATGAGTCAGGTCAGCTATAGCACTAATGAGCATGGGGCAGCCATTTTGGAGAGAGGGAGCTTGAATAGTGGTAATGGGGTCAAACAAGCTACCATTTAATTAGGAAAAACGCAGGGGGCGACCATTTAGAGAAGGTGTGGTGCTGAGGTAATGAGTCACGTCAGCTATAGCACTAATGAGTAGGGGGTGGTCATTTTAGAGAGAGGGTACTTGAATAGTGGTAGTGGGGTCAAACAATCTACCAGTTAATCAAGATGAGCGCAGGGGTCGGCCATTTTAGAGAGAGGGAGGAATCCTTAATAGAAGACAGGGTCATGCACTCGACCCAGATGTTCCAGAGAGGCGGGGCGGCCATTTTAGAGATTTCAATAATGTAGGGAGACGGGGACCAGAAGCCCTTCATGGTGCACTTACCCCAACCTCAGCGAGTAGAGGGTAATTTTGAGGATGTGGCCAATAATAACCAATCCTCGGAGCAAGAGTAACTTTTTTAACATGCGAAGCTTGATAAAAACAAGTACTCACCAATGCATGGACTTGGGATCTCATAGAGAGGGCACTATTGATGTTGATGCCACGGTTTTTTTATGTGGTTTGGGCTGAGAGGGGGGATAAATTGACAGGCCACCAATGCCCCAGTTGCTCATGGAAGGCAGGCCAAAAAATTAAATCTCTGATTGGTCAGGGTTGAATTTAATCTGGTTTGCCTTGAGCCAATTAAACATCTTTGTGAGAAAAGATCGGATTCCATCACCATCAAACTCTGAACCCCTGTCGCAGGTAACGATCAGCTGCGTATCATCACCACATAAGATTATCTTAGTGCCAAAAAGAGTCTGGATGAGGATGGAGCACTGAGGGACTCCTACTTTCACACAGGGCATGCAGGACTCAAAAGGGGTATCCAGATTTCCTAGTTTCTATTCTCCAGGAAGGATGTTATCCATGCTAGTGCAGCACCCCCAATGCCTTTGTTCCTCAGTCTATCGAGAAGTCTCTCATGTGGGACTATTTTGAACGCTGCCGACATGTCAAGTAATATGAGGATAGCTCTGCCCCCCCGGTTAAGCTGTTCTTTAAAGTGCTCCATCACTTCCAACAGAGCTATCTCAGTGCTGTAATTGGCCCTAAAGCCAGATTGAGTTATATGCAGTAGATTGTGAATTTCTGTATAATCCTAGAGTACCTTAGAGAGATCCAGGAGGAGGGAGATAGGCCCTTGGTTTGCAGGAACTTTCGGGTCCTAGGACAATTTTTTACGGAGTGGCCGAATTTTTGCCTGCTTCCAAATGGACAGCACAATGCCGGTGGAGAGGGATGTGTTTATCACCTTAGTCACAGTGGGGTTTATAGCGGGGGCTAAAAATGCTAACAATTTAGCAGGACATGCATCGACCGGAGACCCAGACTTAAGGCCCTTGATATATGTAAGCGATTTGTCAAGTTGCACAGCCGGGAATTGTAATAGTGCCGGAGGTTGCTGGGGACCAGATTCTCTGCCCAGTATCTGATGTGGGGTCAAGGCCTCCCCTGTATCCAAGGAAAAAGACTGTTGGATCATGATAATCGTATTGTGGAGGCATAGGGCCACCTAGCTGGTCCATTCAGCCGAGTGAGGAGATTCCTAAGCTGCCGCCTTCGGGGAGGTGAACGACTTCACTATGCTAAAGATCTCCTTGCCCTTATTGCTAGCGATTTCAATATTAGCCTGCAGATCCTGCTCAACTTAACTCCACTCACCAGAGATGGCTCACTCAGGACCATTGAGAGCATCCACTCCGGAGCCCCAATGGACCTTTGCCCAAATCACATCTTCCATAGTGCAGCCACCTCCATCGCTCCGAGCTTTGCCGCACCATAAACTGCTCCATCAAGATTGCCACCTTCCACGATGACTGGAGACACTCTGAGATCAACCCATCAGCTGACCCAACAGACCTCAAGAACTTCCGGCCCATTTTCCAGCTTCTCTTCCCAGCTAAGGTAACTGAGAAGGCCATCAATGCCCAACTCTCTGAGTTCATTGAAGGGAACCACATCCTGGACATCTCCCAATCCAGCTTCCGAAGCAACCACAGCACCGAGATTGCACTCATCCTGAGACCCACCCCCTCAGCCTGGGATGACTCCTGGTGGACTACCGCACTGGGAACCCCCGACACCCCCATGGACCAAGCACATAACCTCTGGATGATAATGGACTCCTCTCTCAAAATGAATTTCATGATCAACACTGTATCCTTATCTTGCTTCCACACACTCCCCACAGAATCCAGAAAGATGGTCACCCATGCACTCATCACCAGCAGACTCGACTACGGCAACACATTCTAAGCCGGCATCACCCAGAAACTCCTCAGAAATCTACAGAACGTTCAAAACGCCACAGCCAGACGTCCTCAAAATCCCCCACCACAGCCTCTTTACTGCATACCTTCGAGAACTACACTGGCTTCCAGGCAACATAAAAATCACCTTCAAGCTCCTCACACGTGCCTACAAAGCTCTCTACGACGCAGGATCAGCATATCTGAACCACTGCCTCTCATGCCACTTACCCGCCAGACACCTGTGCTTCACCCAACTGGCCCTCGCAACTGTCCCATGGATCCACAAGCCCAAAACCAGAGGAAGATCCTTCTGCCACTTCACCACCAAGACCTGGAACAGCCTACCTCCCCACCTCAGGCAATCCCTGTTGCTGACCCAATTCAGGAAGGATCTCAAGACCAGGCTCTTCGACTGAACTACTGTGCCCAAGGAAATCAGCACCCCCCCCCTCAGCACCTTGAGACGCTCATGGGTGAGTTTCTGTGCTATATAAACCCCCAATTGACTGTTTGATAGTTTTCCTACCCATCAGTCTTTGAAATACTCCATTAGGGGAGTTAATGTTGTTTCATTTGCTTGATAGAAGGGACTTTCTATTAGTAGGTTGTATGGTTTGCTACTTCAGCGATGAGGAGGTAGGCTAGGGCTAATATTTTTTTTTACTTGATATACAAAATTACTATTTGCTGCATATTCTAAAATTAAGGTAGACTTTTGTAGATTGCGTCATATACTTTGGTTAAACTGACAGTAGCATCCTTGTATTGCTGTGTGGGGATACATTTTTAAAATTGCTTTGATCTTTGCATGCTCAAAGTCGATTATAAGTTTTTTGGGGGTAGTAATCATTAGTTTGTTCTTTGATTTGTGTTAGAAGCTCTATGTAAGTCATACATTTTGTGTTAGATAGTAATGCGTATATAAAAGCAATATTGTTGTTGTGGTTTAGGACATATTTTAAATGTTGTCCCAGTTTTTGTACTTTAGCAGGTGTGGCAAAGACAATCATTCTTCTTTCATGACTTTTGTTGTCATAAAGGAGGAACTATTCTTTTTTGTGTGTAATTGTGAATTCAGGTAGGATTCTACTTCTCTAAATGTTTTTGGGGCTGGTGGTGTTTGGGAGGTGGATTTTTTGTTTTGTGCTATTTAGCATTTTAGTATTGGGATGACAGGCAACTGACCAGTTATGTGCTCTGGGACACTGGGTAAGATAACTTTTAATGTTTTCTAAAATGTCTCTGACTTCTATGTCAGTGACGTTGGGGGTGGTTATGTTCTTTTACATTTATCACTGTAGTTTCCCTGGTTCTTGCCCTCCCATTGCAGGAATTAGAGTAGTATTTGGTACATTTCCAATGAATATGCTTAGATAATGTTCATTCCTGGCTGTAAGTGTAGCCTGTGCAACAGAGCAAAAAGTTTCCCTTTTTGAGAGGATATGAATTTAGCCACTTCTGTCATTTTCTGAGCTATATATAAGCATAAATTAATAAACATAATGGCTATATTTTCACTGTTACATTTTTATTACTTAAAACACTTACATATAAGCTGTGTTTGTATTTTCTTCATTTTCTTTTAAGTCCTCTGTTGTTTTTTCCTGCTTTAATGTTCTGAGTGAAATGTTATTAAAGTTGAGTTTAGTTAAGGATAGTTAGTATTGAGTTGCTTTTCTTTTTAAGTTTATTTGAAATAATACTCGCTATTTTAGTTGGATACTTCTGTGTATTTATTGTAGTTTGAATATTTGCAGTTGGTGAGGGCTGTAGAAAAGAGGAAAACAGTCAGAAACCATTTATTAGTTTAATTTGTTAGGGCATTTAGCATTTAAGATTATTTAGCTACATTTTAAAATTAATTAGCAGTTATACTTATTTTTTTTTATAGATTAATAGTTTATTTTCTTGTTTCAGTAATCTGCCCAGTTTGTTTTCTCTGTTGTATTTCTTTTTGGTCAGATTTGTTAATTTAAGGTGTTTAAATCTGTAGAAAAGTGTAAACAAATGGGCATACATTTATTTATTTTATTTGGCATGTTTTACTGCTTCTAAGTTTAGTTAGAGTATTGTTTAGAAATATTAGGTGCACTTACTTTGCATCAGTGTAAAAGTTTTGAAGGTCTTCAGTTGTGGCAGCAATTCAGCAGCGTTTTGTCCTTCTCCAATCTTTGCAGGTTGTGAGGTAATTTTTTGTTAATTAATTGGCTTCTTTTAAACTTGTTTTAATTAGTTGAATGTTTCTATTGGTTTTTGTTGTTTATGCTTTTATTTCATTGGTTGTTATAGCCTCTTTTTAATTAATTTGGCAGCTATGTGTGTAGTTAGAAAACACATTTATATGTGAGAAGCTGGGATTCAAGCCTGCATTATTTTACCAGATAAATCTTTATGTTGATTAATTGAAAACCCAACACTAATTCTAGGCACATATAATACAAGCTTAAAATCAGTAAGTTCTACTGAACTTAGGGTTGGGTAAGTCATGGGTATAGCACATCCTTTCTCTAACCTCAGAGAGTTCAGTTCCCACTAGGTTAGGTAGGTTCAAAACCACACCACACTTCGGGCGCGATTCCGATGTAGGAAGGCCACAGAATCAGGTTGTCTTTCCCGGATTCGATTCATAACCCTAGTTTCTGACCAAATTGTACACAGATCCAGAAAACCAAGTAAGATGCAAAGATCGGGTACGCATCGACCAAATGGTTCTCGAACCAAATCCTGTCCGTACGACTCGTTCGTAGCTGAATCGTGCGGCGCAATGGAGCCTGATTCCGACTAAGCGGGTATGATGCGCGATTCGGACAGCTGCATCGACTCGGTCTAAGCGAGAAGAAACAGCTATTGGAATCGGACTTCGATGGGCGTAGCAGGCCCCCCTTCACCCGGGGCCCTCCAAATATGTCATGGGGAGTGCCCATGGGTACCCCCCAATCCCAGCATGCACAGTGTGGCACCACAAGATCATAGACTTCAATGGGAGTCAGAACAAACAGAGACAATGCTGGCTCAGCCTCCGTATCTTTAGTGAGCCATGTTTCGGTTAGGAAGAGGATATCAGGTACCTCATCCTGGATTAAATCATAGACCTCAGCAAAGTGTTTTATGAGCGAGCAACAGTTTGGACTGAGGAATTTAAAAGTGGACGGGGAGAAGGTTTAGAGGTTACAGATACAATGGTTCTGAACCCGCAGTGTGTGCAATGGAAGGGGCCATGTGATGGGCCCAGTTCTAATTTACACATTGACTGATCCCTGTTCTGATGGAGACCAGGTCGTCCCATGAACAGGGCTGTCTTTGGGGGTACAGACAAGCAGCATGTCTTGCGTCTGGCGTCATCCAGGCGCGGGCAAGCGCAGACGGGCTTGCCTTTGGCGCACCGATGGAGCGTCAGCGGCGTGTTAGCGCTATGGCCGGCTTAAAGTAGCTGGGGAGCACAACTGGCTCCTCCCAGTCTAGCTCCTGATTGATTGGAGACCGCCAATCTGTGCTGTACCTGGCCGTAACGGGAAGCGGGAAGTGACATTAACACACAACAGCTAAAATATTATTAGACCCCGTAAATGATAAAATCATTCAAATGCAGGCAAGAAGCAGCAGAGAAGAGGCAGGTAAGTTTCAAGTATTAGCATTGAAGTCTGCGCATCTGCGCTATGGCCGGCATAAAGTAGACATGGGGCACAACTGGCTCCTTCCAGTCTAGCTCCTGATTGGTTGGAGACCGCTAATCAGCGCTGTGCATGGCCGTAACGGGATGCAGGGAGTGAAGTTAACACACAACAGCTAAAATATCAATTAGACCCCGTAAATGAAAAAAACATTCAAATGCAGGAAAGAAGCAGCAGAGAAGCAGCAGGTAAGGTTCAACTATTAACAATGAAGTCTGCGTGTCTGCGCTATGGCCGACATAAAGTAGCCGGGGGGCACAACTAGTTCCTTCCGGTTTAGCTCCTGATTGGTTGGAGACAGCCAATCAGCACTGTGCCTGGTTGTAACGGGAAGCCAGAAGTGAAGTTAACAAACAACTGCTAAAATATCAATAAGACCCCGTAAATGATAAAAAAAATTAAATGCAGGCGAGAAGCAGCAGAGAAGGGGCAGGTATGGTTCAACTATTAGCAAGGAAGTCTCAGTGGCAGCTATCTTGTGGCTCTCCTTTGCTGACAAAGGTAGAGATAAGCTCCTCACTGTTAGAGAATAGGATGCTGATAATTATTCAGTTTTGAACAGTGCTCTGATTGGTGAATTTGGCTTAACCACTGAACAATACAGCATTAAGTTCAGAGACACTCAGAAGACACAGACTCAGGACAGGGTAGATTTTGTGTATAGTGCCATTAAGGTTGCATGGAAGCAAAGTGCTTGACTACCACGGATTATACAGTTTGATTATGAGGAAGCAGATCCTTAATATTTGCCAGAACCATCTTTTGCATCAATACCTGTTGGACTCAAATCTGACTTCTCCCCAAGAATTGGGAAAGAAGGCCGATAAATGGGTCAGAACCAAAGTGAAGCAGATAAATCAGAACAGTGGTGGTGACCAGAAGAATCACAGGATAAGTGTCGGGATAAGAAAGAGTCTTCTCAAGGGCCCCAAAAACCTGCATCGGGGGGGAGACACAATCCGACAAGAAAGGCAAAAAGAAACCTTGGTGCTATATCTGAAATATAAAGACCCATTGGACAAAGGATACTGATTGTCCAAAGGCCAAGGAAACTACTACTACAACTGCCCCTAAGGCAACTGCACCCCCTAGCTCCAGTACAGGTGGTAGTACTGCAACCAAGGGATAAGTAGGGTTAACCTTGGGTTCTGAGATGGGTTAGTCAGGACTCCAGATCAGGCAGTTTTAGTCTGTGATGGTGGCATAGATCTTGCCACCTTACTTGTCAGTCCCAGTAGTCTGGGCAAGTACAGGCAATAGCCTTTAATTAATGGAAAAGAGGCTATGAACTACAGGGACACAGGGGCCAGTGTCACAATGGTGAAAGAGAAAAATGTGTCTCCTGACCGGTTCATACTTGGACAAATGTACCAAGTGACTAGTACTAGCTATGTAAGGACTGACCATTCATTGGCAGTTGTGAATCTCAGCTGGGGAGGGGTAACTGGACCTAAAAAGGTTGTGGTATCTTCAGACCTACCTGTAGATTCGTTGTTGGGCAATGATTTGGAAACTTCAGGATGGTCTGAAGTAGAGTTCAGGACTCAGGCGGAAACGTTGGCCATCTCTGCAAGTCACAAGCCAAACATCTTTCCACTGAACAGGCCTTGGATCCTTGTACAATGGACCAGGTGCCTTCCAAGAGAAGGAACAGGAGGGGAAATGCTGGGCCATCCCCCCAGACTCAGAGTGGGGATCAGTCTCTTGAGGGAGATGATCTTAGCCTCTGTGAAGGAACTGCCCCAGATTAACTTGAGCCAGATCAGGTTGAGTTTTTGGGGCAGGAGGCCCTTCCAGAGCAGATTTAAGTTTGGAGCAGCAAACATGCCCCTCTCTTGAGCCCCTCAGATAGCAGGCTGCTGCTGAGGCTGCTGGGAATGCTAGTGCGTCTGTGCGTCCCATAGGATCTACTGCGATGATAGACATCTTTACTCAGAGGGTAGAGACCCCAAGCCTGGTACCACCAGGAGGTTGGTTATACCCCAGAAGTTTAGAGGTCTCCTACTCACACTTGCACATGACATTCCCCTGGCAGGATATTTAGGGCAAAGCAAGACTAGGGACAGGCTTGTCCCTCACTTTCACTGGCCCCATATGTCTGAGGACACACAGGAGTTTTGTTGCTCCTGTGCCACTTGCCAAGCCAGTGACAAGTCAGGTGGTATCACAAAGGCCCCCTAATTCCACCACCAATGGTTGGGGTTCCCTTTGAGATGGTTGGGATTGATACAATCTGTCGCGTGAACCCTCCTACAGCATCTGGGCACAACTGTATTTCAGTAGTGGTAGACCATGCCACTAAATACCCAGAAGCTATTCCCCTTAGGACCACTAGTGCTCCTGTGGTGGCAAGGACCCTCTTAGGACTTTTTTACAGAGTGGGCTTCCCTAAGGAGGTCTTAACTGACAGAGGTACAAACTTCATGTTTAGTTATATAACTGTAATGTGGAAAGAGTGTGGAGTCAATTACAAATTCACCACACCCTACCATCCTCAATGCAAGGGGTTAGTTGAAAGATTCAACAAGACCCTAAAGGGTATGATCATGGGCCTCCCAGAAAAGCTTTGGTGAAAATTCGATGTCCTTCTACCCTGCCTTCTCTTTGCCTACAGCGAGGTCCTTCAGAAGGGGGTCGACTACAGCCCTTTTGAACTTCTGTTTGGGTATCCAGTTAGGAGTCCCTAGTTCTGGTTAAGGAGGGATGGGAGTTACCTCTCAAACCTCCCAAACAGGAAGTAGTGGACTATGTACTTGGTCTGCGCTCCCGCATGGCTGTATACAAGAAGAAGGCAAGCAAACATCTAGAGGGCAGCCAAGAATTGCAAAAAGCTTGGCATGACCAAAAGGCTGTCCTGACTGTTGACCAGCCAGGTCCGAAGGTGCGGGTGTTGGAGCCTGAGGCCCTAGCAGCTCTCCAGGACAAATGGAGTGGACCCCTCACCATACTTGAACAAAAGGGTGAGGTAATCTACCTGGTGGACCTTGGCCCTCCCAGAAGTACCCATAGGGGACTTCATGTGAACAGGCTAAAACCTTTTGTTGACAGGGCTGACATGGGCTTGCTCATGGTAACTGATGAGGGACAGGAGGAAGAGAGTGACTCTCTCCCTGATCTCTTCTCACAGAACCCTGATGATTGATCAGTATATGGAGTGACCTTGGCAGGCAGCCTCTCTGATCAACTGCAGATTGATTGCAGGAAGGTCATCCATCAATTCAGGCATATGTTTTCTCTGACGCCCAGTCAAACTACCTAATGTACCCATGAAGTGGACACAGGTGGGAGTCTACATGTTAAGAATAAAATCTACAGGCAGCCTGATCATGTCAGAAATTGCATCAGGACAGAGGTCCAATAGATTCTGGAATTAGGAGTAATTGAGCCCTCAGATAGCCCTTGGGCTAGCCCAGTAGTCCTAGTACCTAAACCTCACACCAAGGGTGGAAAAAGAGAGATGAGGTTTTGTGTAGACTACAGGGGTCTCAATGCACTCACTAGGACTGATGTTCACCTAATTCTAAGCCTGGGCGTTGAACTACGCTCCGTTCGCGGAGCTTGCGAAGTTTGGGTAACTTCGCGATTCGCGTAGAGCGCGAAGTTGCAGATTGCTACGCAATCTAGCGCGTAGCGTAGTAAATTTGCTTCCTCGCGCGCTCAATATTCATTCTCGCGTGCGCGGTAACGTCTTACCTTGATTCTGCGATCGCCAACTTGCTTTTCTGTCTGTTCGCGAGCGCCACGAGATTTGTACTATGGCTGCCCAAGCCCGCGAGAGTGTGCGACCCCGAACACGTCATTGGTGCGCGCGAGCTGACTTCCGGCAGCTGTTTTGGTAAGTTTGCGATCCCGAACATGGAAAAACTGCAATCTGGCAAAGAATATCTCGCGAGCTTCATAAAACCTTCTCTAAAATGATCATTTTGCTCAGAAAACTCCTCAGATTGTGATCTTGCTGTAGTCTTTTGTGTAAGAAAGAGTCCTTTAATTTTTTTAACTCTTTTTTTTCAAGAGGAAGGAAGTGCCCCTGAGTCTACAACTTCCTGTTCCTGTCCAGCAGGCTCCTCCCACGTGCTTTGTGCATGTGTTGTTCACTTTCATTTGGATTTGGAGCTGGAAGGATCACTTTTTGTGTCTGTCTGCTGCATCATACCATTGGATTGGATTTATTTGAGGAATTTTTGATTTGAGATTTAATTTACTACAAGTAAGTTGGAGAATTGGTGTGTTTGTTTCATTGGGGCTTGTTTGTACCTACATTTTTCTGGGATTTTTATTGTTTTTAAAAATTATTGTTGTGGTGGGTGGCCTGTACTACTTTCAATAGGGGCCTAGTTGTTTTTCTCTGCAATTTCAGCCAGTAGGGTACCCATGGGTCCATGTTTTGTGGTGTCTGTAGAATTTCTACATCATGTAGGGCATGGATGGCATAGGATTGAAATGCTAAACGTTGCTGTGGTGTATTTCACTGTTGGTGTGTGTGTGTGATTTACCTTTGTTGGATGTGTGTGCTTGTGGCCTAGTAGTCTTCCACTAGGCCCAGAGGTAGTCAGCCTCCAACCTGTGGTGCGTGATTTAAATGTACAGTTGGTGTTGTCTGGTGATTTTCCTTTACTCCATGGATGGCTTTGGATTTTATTGCAAAAGGTGTGTTTGGGGTGCAATAGCATTTTTTGGGTGTGTGCTAAACAAATTGGGCTATTTTGGCCAGCATGTAAGGCAAGGGATTCAGCTCGCGAAGTTTCGGTAACTCTGCACAGCGCGACTACGCGGACTTACAGTTTTCGTCATTTTTGCGCTCGCAATATGCGTGTTCGCCCACGCGAGAAAGCCTTTTTGTATAGTTCACGATCCCGAATACGCAGCTTTTGCAATCTGGCAAACAATATCTCGCGAGCAACATAGACCCTTCTCGAAAACGCTTTTTTGTGCATTTCTGCGCAAAAAACTCCTCAGGCTGTCATTGAGCTGTAGGTTTGGAGCAGGGAGAAGCTGTTATTTGTCTGGAAAACATTTTTATGAGAGGGATTTAGTTCCACAGACACTACAACTTCCTCTTCCTGTCCTTTGCAATCACTTTTTGTTTGTTGTTGTGGTGGGTGGGCTGAGCATGTGTGTGGCGGCCATTTTAGGAAGGCAGGCATTGTGCCTTTGCCATAGGCGTCCAAAATTGTGGCCTAGTCGTACAGTAGGCCCAGGGGTACAACTCAGCAATCATCACGGCGGGTGCATGGAATGTAAACAACTGTTTTTGTGTTGTGCATTGAATTTCAACATCATGTATGGCTTTGGATTGAATTGTAAAATGTGGCCTATACTTTATTACGGGGTTAGATTTCACTTTTTGGGTGTTGTAAATAAATGCCTTTAGTTTTTATGTGTATATGTTCGTTGTGATGTTGCTCCCTGATGCTGCATCCATCCCATAAGATTCACACATTTTTCTTTAGGTCAAACAGGCTAGACTACATTTATGTTTTTGTTCCTTGCTATTCTTCTTCCTAAGTGTACACAGTACAAATACAACAGGATCCCTGGCCTTGTCAGTCTCTTAATGGCTGGCTATACTGTTGATGTTGTTCACTGACTTCGTGAAATTTAATAATTGTGATGACCACCCACGAGACACTAATAAGTTATATATTATATTATGGATCTTTTGACTGATGTTCTTCTGGCTTTTTTGCTTTTAGGTGCACAAAAGACAGAGGTGTCATCGTCATCCACTGTTGTGGTGCCAGACCGACGTCCTGCTGCTGCAGTGTACACAACGTGACGTCTGTCAGTGACCTGACCAGGCATCTCTGCAACTTGTGCAACTGAGTGCTGTTTGACATCTGTTGAAGATGCCCCCAAAGAAAGCACGTAGCAGGTCCTCCGGTACCAAGAAAGTTGCCATGGAGAAGAAGGAACAGAAGAAGAAGGAAGTGTCACTTAAGTCTGGTGTGCCTCCCAAAACCTTTTTTGGTTCACCAAAAATGACGCCTGCAGCAGCGGTGTCGGGGGGGCAAGCTGGGGGCAGCACCTCCACATCAGTGGGCCCAACCCACCAACCCATGCCCAAGCAGATGAGTGTGGAAGAGGTAGCCAGCCTTATGGTGGAAAGCAGTGATGCTGAGCCTGAACTAAACTTATCGCTATCTCAAAGTAGTACACAATCAACGCAGGAGGGAACATCATCAACACAGCAGATAAGTGGTCAACAGCCGCAGCCACCGCCCGCAATAGTAGCTGTTGTTCCTCCCGAAGTAGGGGCAGTTCAGGAAATTGAGCCTCATGCAGAGGAAGAAGAGGAAGCCACTCCTTTAGAAGTTACATTGGCTTTTAAATCCTCAGCAAGGAAAAGGAGGGTTAGTACATCAAGTTCTTCACCAAGCCCCCCTTCTGATGATCTAGATGTCACTTGGAAGCCACAAACTGAGTCTGAGAGGGAAACACATCACAAGAGCAGGCATGGGAAGAGGAAGGTTCCAGAAAGCCTTACACTTATGGATGTTGTTGATGTGGAAGAGCAGGTTGATGATGATGATGATGATGAGGCAGTCATCACAAACATCACTCCCGGGCCTGAGGAGATGGAGAGCAACATTTTTACATTATCCAAAATGGATGCGAGGGATGTAGCACGCATACCTCCAACACAGGTAACACCAACACGACCTCCAGCTTCCATATTTACATTAGCAAAGGTCCGGCAGCGTCCTACATCCAGCACAACAAGCACCACCTCAGCAGAAGGAGGTAGTGGTCCTGCACAGAGTAAAATTCAACACACACCCTCCAGTTCATCCGGCATTGGAAGTGGGAGTGGCACCTCCAGCAGGAGACAAAAGTTAAGCTCCCCAGTGTGGGACTTCTTTACGGTTAGCGGAAAGGAGGAGAACATTGCTGTATGCTCCGTTTGTCATACCTCTGTTAGCCGTGGAAAGCTTGGTACAAACTATGGTACCGGAGGCCAAATGACCCATCTGAAAAAACACCACGCAATCCAGTGGGAGGAGCACCTTAGGCTCATCAAAACTGGAACCATTGCTGTTGGGCTTAAACGATTAGAAAGTCCGCTCACGGTGGAACAGGAAGAAGAGGGAGACATTCTCTGTGCTAGTGGTACACAAAGTAGCCCTGTCCCCAGCACTGCAGTGGTAACGCCCACATCCTCAGCCACATCTCATTGGCACAAGAGTAAGAGCCAGCCGGAGACACCAAGGACTACTGCTGGCCCAAAAAGTGCGACGTCGACCACAGGAAGGAATACCATGCCGCCTACCATTCTTAGCATGTTTAGTAGGCCGGAGGGGCAGTACGAACGCAACCACCCAATAGCACGTTTGTACAATGCTAAGCTGGCAAAAATGTTAGCACTGGACCTTCTCCCTTTTTCTTTTGTTGAAGGGGTGGGTTTTCTTGAGTTTGTGACCACCATCTGCCCAAAATGGAAAGTTCCCAGCCGCTACTATTTTGCAAGAGTTGCTGTTCCAGCACTACATCACGACGTGCTGGAATTGCTTGGAAAAGCCTTAAAACAGAGTGCTGTTCAGAGTATACACCTGACAACAGACATGTGGACCAGTTGCCAAGCCACTGATTACATGTGCATCACTGCACACTGGGTCTCTTTTTCGGGTGTTAAAGATAAGATATCTGACGGCGTTGTTGACACCGCTGAGATTTTTAAAGACACTCGCAAACATGCAACTGTAGCCATGTTTGCAATGGAGAAATCTCATACTGCTGCTAACATTTTGGATGAGTTTAACAGCAAGGTGTTTGAGTGGCTGCGACCAAGAGGTCTTACCATTGGTTTTGTTGCCACGGACAATGGCAGTAATGTAGTTCTGGCCATGAAAGATGGTGGCTATTTCAGGGTGCCATGTTTGGCACACTGCATTAACATTGTTGTGCAAGACTTTCTGAAAAATGAAAGCAAAGTCAGCAGCTTACTGACCACCTGCAGAAGAATATGCACACATTTCAACCATTCTTTTAAAGCCAGGAAGGAGCTGAGGGTGATTCAACGTGAGCATAAAATGCCGGTCAAAGCACTCATCCAAGAGGTGCCAACACGTTGGAACTCAACGTATTACATGCTTGAGCGTCTGTTTGAGCAGTACATACCACTTAATGCTTATGTCATGAAAAGGTCAGGGGATCCTACAGTGAAAGGCATGAGAGTTGAGATGGCCCAATGGGACCTTGTCAAAAGCCTGACAGAGATGCTACTTCCTTTCGAGGTCTTCACCCGTGAAGTGAGCCGGGAGGACTGTACTATGGGCCAAGCTATCCCATTGTTGTACATGCTAGAGCAAGAGCTGAAGGAGGTGGCAGAAATGTACGCAGGTGTGGATGACAAAGTAGACGAACATTATTTGGCAGACACCTTATCCGCTCGCTTATCTCACAATACAAGGATTCAAAATAACATTCTGTCAGATCCACATTACATTACTGCCTCAATTTTGGATCCACGTTACAAATTATTGCTGCGCAGTAATGAAGTCATTCCTTTTTCAGAAGTGAATGTTGCCCAGTACAAAACTTTGATAGCTGAGGAAGCCACTGAGTTTGAAAACGAAAGGATCTTCATTAAAGGCCCGCCCCTCCAGGGCAGAAAAAGTACTGCAGGGCACCCAGAACGAAGTTCTACTTAAGAAGCCAAGAGCAGTGCGTTTGCCTCCCAGCAGTCAACAACACTGCCAGCAGCAATAACATCAACAGCACCAACAACAGGATCATCAGGCACATTTACAAAAACGGCAGGTGATTGGTTTCTAAGGAAAGGGTATTGCACATCCATGACTGATGCAAAGGCAAAAGAGGCCCAGGAAATCGGAGCACCCCTGAACATTGAGCGGATGGTTCAGGCCTATCTAGATGACACAACAGAGGTCTACATGGAGCAAAGCCCATTGGTGTATTTGTATGGGAAAAGAAGCCAATGGCCAGTGCTCAGCAGGCTGGCGATAAAGTATGTGGCTTGCCCTGCTGCAAGTGTCTCTTCAGAGCGTGTTTTCAGTGCTGCTGGTGCCATTGTTACTGTCAAAAGGACCAGTCTCTCGCCCAAAAGTGTTGAGAGGTTAACCATGATCAAAATGAATCAACACTTTATACCACCAGAGTACAAAATACGTGAATCACAGGAGGAAGAGGAGAGCGACTTTGATGATATAAGTAGTGGATTGTTAGACGTACTGCTGTCCGAACCACCAGAGTTTGAGGACGAGCTCCTCTTCCCTGACAACTAGGCTTTCAAATTGTTCTCCCTTCCTTTATTTGTGTGTGACTGTGTGTATCTGTTTTTCTGGTTCAAAATCTACATTCACAACAAAGCCATCAACAGTCAGTTTTATTTCCCTATTGGAGTTGCACGTCTGTGCATAACTGTCCACTCCACTCCTCAGGGTCCTGCTCCATTTTCCTTACTCTCCCTAAGTACATTTCAAGCAAGTCAGACATTGGATAGAGATGGAGAATAGTACAATACAGGTTGCCTCTAACAGTCCCTCCATAAGAAGTGAAACGTGACTCCACCTATATTCCATTTTGTTTCCAAGCCGAAAGAAACTCATCACTGACTGGCAGAAGGCTAGGCAGACATCAGATCAGACAGCCAAAGAGAACACCAAGACAGGTAATGAGTGATTATTGTGAATGATGGTGGCATGCATTGCTTTGGATGCTGGCTGACTACGAAGAATTGTGCATGCCATGAAGTAGAACTATAGTAGTTTATCGACAAAGTAAAAGTGACTCAGAAGTGGTGACAGTTAATGTTTCCTTGTTGTTTAATAATAACCACATTGTACTCCTACTACCACTGCAGGTGCCGGCCAATATCCGTTGCAATTCGGTAATATGGAATATATTATAAACTTAATCAGTCACTACAGACTGAGTTGGTGTTGTAGAATACGTACCACACGGTCACCATCATGATGATGCTGAGCATACTATCTCTGCACACAGTCTGTTGGATTGGAGAAAATTGATGGAATAACTGCGTTTCATTGGCTGACTTAAAAGGTAAAAAGTTTGAACAAGAACCACAGCAGACCTAGGCTAGATGTCCGTGTAGTGGTGTGGAGTAGAGTGTAGTGGTATGACGGACAGTGGCGCATTGATTTAGTCACTTCATTTGGAAAATGCTAGGTTGCTGCAGTGCATATGACATTTCTCTGGCTCGGTCAAAATGTAAGTAAGGGGTAGGGTGCCTGGCCTGTGCCGCGGTTCTCCTGTTCTGTGGCTGTGCTGGCTCCTGAATCCTGTCCCGTTGTTGTTGTACCTTAATGCTGTAGAATAGAGTGACACTATGTAGCCTATCCAAGCTGCCTCAGTCTGAAAGTGTTCTCTCCAGAGTGTTGTTTGTCTTCTCGTCTTGCACTCCACTGTAACTGAGTTTATTGTTGTAAATGCAGTAATATTTTTTCCATCTACACTTACAGGCCGGCCTTTACCCTGTGCTACAGTGGGAGAAACGACTCACACGTACCTTACCAATCCGCATCAGGCAGGCAGTGGTACCCAAGATTGATGTGCGGAGTGTCCATGGAAGGGATGTCCAAGAGGAATGACGAGAATGATGCAACTCCACATTTGGACCAGGATAATACAGTAACTTTAGTATCATCATTCGTCTTTACATTTATTTGCTTGCTTTTTTCTCTTCAATCATTACGCCTGTGTGTTGTGGTTTGTTTGTTAATTGATCCAACTTTTTTTAAATTTCCTTAGCTAGCTTGAAAAATAAAAGTAAGCCCGGTACAGCATGTAATTGGGTTCGGTCTGAGCTCTGAGGGCGGCAGACAGGCAAGGCAAATTTCAATTTCGTCCCTGACTGTACTGTCTCATTGGGTCATAGTAGTTATAGTACAACTCATTATCATTAACCATCAAGTTATCTTCCTCAGCATGCATGCATTTGCTTTCTCTCACTTCATACTTTGATTTCTTTGATAATGGATCATGGTCGTCTTACAAGATTGTGTTTTACTTTTGTTGTGTCCATGCATATTGTCTGTTTTTCTTTCTCAAACCTTTCCCAAAACCCCACTTCCCATCCAATCATCAATCCCTAACCCTCTTCCCCCGGGCTGTGTGATTTATATTGAGGTGTGATGTGATGACTATGTACACCAATTGATCACACGCTTGCTGGGGCAGATGTGGTGAAAGCAACACAAATTGAATTTCAACTAAGGCAGGGCAAGGATCTTCTTCTGCTTGACCACCCATGCTGTAGTTTACTTTGTGTTCTGTTCTACTACTCCTCCCACAGTCTCAGTCAAGTGACTTTCTCTTTCTTTTTTCAAACGCTATTGCCAGTGTCTACTACTACCACCACAATAATGGCATCTAATCCGTCAATTTGGGAAACCAACCATGCAGCCATCAGTGTGCCGAACTTCATCATCAATCACAGGTAAGATAAGTTTGGTGGGAGGTATGGACTAGGAGGAGAGACTGACAGTACTATTATGACAATTAAAAATAACTCAGTGAGGGGTACTGCATCTATCGGTTTGTGTGTTACAAAATCGGCAGATCTTTTAAATCAAACACTGGCTGTGGGCATGCAGCAGTACGGAAACAAAGTAACAAACCATGTAACTTAAATTGAATTCTGAAAACTGTAACCCACCACAAAACATTAACATCGTATAAGTAAATAGAATAACTTTTAATATCCCCTAACAAAAATAAACTATCCCACTCTGACCTAACCCACCCCCCTCCCTAACCCCAACGAAAGTCCAAAGTCCCAATGTCTGTAGAAGAAATCCCCAACGCCCACGAACCCACCCACCAACAAAAGGAATTAAAAAAGGGGCAAACGACGAGGTCCTCTATTGCCGGCGGGCCTTAAGGTGTTTGTCCACCAGGATCTTAACCCGCTCCTCCATGTTCTCCTCCAAGCGGGCCATCCGGCGGAGCAGCTGGCGGCGAAATGCCCTACAGTGACATCCAGGGTGGGGGGCAGCAGTGCTGGAAATAGAGGCGCGGCGGGCGGATGCCGGACCACGGCGCCGTGAAAGTGGAGGCCGAGCCTGACTGGGGCCCGGGGCATTGGAGGAGGCTGCAGCTGCAGCCGCCTCCTCCTCCTCCTCCTCCTGAGCCACCAGCCGGCGATAATGCTCGCAGATGGCCTCCAGTTTCCGGCGCCGGGCCCTAGTGGCCAACTCCTTCCTTGATGGTTTAGTAGTGGAAGGAGTATCATCTATATCAAGAAAGAAAAAGAACATGTTGGAGCCAATACTCTTAGCAAAACAGGAACACTAAAATCATTCAACACATAGTGTCACAGTATCACTAGCAAGCACAGTTCATAACATTTGGGATTTGGTGGTGGCAAGTATCTCTAATCCTACTTCCTTGGACTCTAACATTTGTGACAGTTTCTGACATCATTTATAAATATAATCGTACTATGTATGTACTCCGGTACACCAGTCGTGCTGTTCTTATCTGTAGTTTAGCCCAATTACATAACCTTGTTGTATGCGGCATGCCAGCTCCATCAGCTAAGCTTGCACCCAAGAGAAACAGATATGAGCCACATGATGCAGACTCACGTTAGTTTTATTTACTACTACTGTCTGCAGGTGGGGAAGCTCATCTTTTTGTCTGGCGCCTTACGGCCGTTGGCACTGGTCATACTCTGTTACATGAGGGCAAATGGCATGCACAATTTCACTTTCACCCTGCCATGGGTACTACAAAAAGGCTGATTATTTATCGGATCCAACGATCATTGCTTATATTATTCATATTATAGATGCTGCTAGTGCTAATACGATATACGACATCAGGTCGGTAGCGGTCGGTGGTGGGAGTGCTGCCGGTCGGTGACGTGGGAAGGTGCAGGGTGGGGATAGTAAACGATGGATTAAGGACATTCACAGGTAATTAAAGAATACATTAAAAAAAAAAAATTGCTGCACACAGTAGCACACACTGCATCGCATTAGGCGGTGCAGTGCGCACCTTGAAAATAATTTTATTTATTTTTATGTTGATTACCTGTATTTGGCCTTAATACACAGTTTACTCGCCAGTGCCACCCACCCGTCCCCTCCCCATGTCACCGCCCGCCAACACTCCCACCACCAACCGCTGCTGCAGAGGGTACTTTGCTTTCATTGATTGTGTACCCAATATCCATAAACAACAGATAGGCCACCCTTT
This sequence comes from Triturus cristatus, assembly GCF_964204655.1. Classification (NCBI taxonomy): domain Eukaryota; kingdom Metazoa; phylum Chordata; class Amphibia; order Caudata; family Salamandridae; genus Triturus; species Triturus cristatus. Next base: position 991,542,499 of record NC_140586.1, on the reverse strand, counting down.
GCAGGCTGGCTGCCCCAATCGAAAATACATTAATAATAATAGGTAGGGAGTAGTCCCCAGAGTGGGAGGAAGGGGTTTCCGCTTGATAATATATGACGTGCTTGCAAACTACTGCAAGTGTACTGTATGCTCATAATACTACCTTGATTGCCCTAGGCTTTGCTACTGTCGCGCAGTTTCTTTTACATTTTCTTCAAAGTCAGAATCTCCAGTGACACTTTCCACCTATACTGTATCTTGGTGGTAGTACATCCAGGCATACATACATTAAAGCAAACGTCGATCCTTTTTTATATATCTCTTAACAAACCTTAGTTGGTTTCACCAACAAACACCCATGCTTCTGCTCCTTCCTTCCTTGCCTTGGCTTTGAGTTTGAACCAAAAACACCGCTGATTCTTACTATCTAGTACTAGTATCCACCCATACTGTGTCGCCCACCCAGGCAGGCATTCTTTCACCTTCCACCCATCCTTCAACAACCCATGCATCTGATCTTATTACTATCAGCCACCTATGCATGCTTCCAACAACATTTCCTTCTCTGCCAGTCAGTCATATTGTTTATCTCGCCCGTCCTTCCACCCTTAGTGCTTTCCCTCTTTGTTCAACACATCCATCAAGGTCATCTGATCTGAGTTTGTCTTCTCCATAAAACATTCACAGCTGACTTTGGAGTCAAATAGAAGAGGCCATTGGTTACTCTACTCACGCTGGTAATGCTACGTAAAGGGTGTCTTCTTCAACCGTTGTATAATAAGTCGCACAGTACAGTGAAATAGTGAACACAGTTCCATCTAGCTGTAATGTCAAGAAGTAATTAATATAACTTACCGCCGCCGGCCAATGCTGCTGGATCCCCCCTGGGCCCTGTGTCTTCTGCAGGTGCCGCCAGTTCGCCTGCCCCCTCCGGAATGGCCGCATCGCTGGCCCCGACGGCACTGGTGGATGGTAGTGTGCCTAGAAAAAAGCATCACAACTTTTTTAGATGCCTGTAAACCTCCCCCTATTTTAAGTGTTCACTTGGAACATTAAAAAAAAGTTAATGCGATGCAACATATATCAGCACTAGACAGTAAGTACAGTCAGTAGACAGACACTAGTAGGATATGGTTCCACTTCCTAGGGTCATCTAGTCCTACTCTACTCTTTTGAAAGTTAGCCTGAGCCATGAGTAACCCTTTTAGATTCATCATGTCGACTACTACTCTTTTGGTGCATATTATACCTGCCAGCTTATTGACATGTGCAGTAGATGCCTTTGAGGCCACTTGACTGTTGCGTACAAGTGAAGAGGTCGAAAAAAACCCAACTTATTGACTTTTTTTATATTGCTTAGCCATCACATACATGTTACACTTTTTGGCATGACTGCAAAATGCTAGCATTCACCAGTATACTATCTAACGGCTAACTCGCAGCGTTTTTTTCATATATCATAGGCGGAAGATTCCCTTCTACAAACCAGAGATTTACAGAGCATATTGGATGCAAGATGATGTAACCAGTATTTCTACGTTCAACGGTGAGGGGTCTTCCAGAATTCAAAAGATCTTGGCTCTTGTTCTTGTTGTCAATCATGCACTTGTAAATGTTTACTGTTTTAATGTTAGGCTTTTTGCTGGCTTATTTACTATGGCTGTAGTAAATTAAATTTCATATTAACGATGTGCAGAGTTTGATACTTGTTTCAAATAAACCTTTTGAACTTACACGTAGACTCTGTGGTATTTGGTGTGGTGGAGTGGACTTACACAAGTGTGTGAGCAAAATGGTGTTTCTTATTATGTTCTGGGTTGTCTCTGTCTCAGTCATCATCAACATTGTGTATCTTCTTCGTGGGGGGGGGTCGGGAGTGGGACCCTAATGTGAGACACCATAGCTAGTCGGTCAGGGGATCCTGGGTTCTTGGGTTTGAGGTGTGATCAGTAAGGTCCAACCTCCCATCAGCAACATCCTATTTTGTTGTGCATAGTTCTGTATGTGGCTCTGCAGAATCACTAGACAATAGTAGTATCGTGTACTATCCGATCAAAAATACTAGTCAAATATCTGGTTGGCCATTTTGTTTGTGGTAATTCTCAAAGCCTCAACATTGAGAAGACTTGAAGAGGACAACCCAAAGGACAGGACACAGTGGCTAGAGCTATTGGTCAATCAGAGTTTTATTATTGCAAAGAAAACCTTCTATTAAAGAGTCGGCAACTGTGCAAGCTTCGCTACACACAAGAGTAATATAGTAGTAGTAGTAGTAGTAGTAGTACAGAGAGTCATAGCAGAGGGAGTTAGAAGCAACTTAGAGGCAGGGATAAACAGAATTAGTAAACAGATAGTCAAGGTCAAAGAAGTAAGCTTTTGTAAAAAAGAGATTTAGAAAGTGGAACCATAATTTCGAGTTTGGGAAAAAAAGATGCAGTAACATAACATTTAGGGAAATATAAATGTCAATATAACCACTGGAGGACTTACTGGGGCCAGCAGCAGGAGCCTCAGTAGAGGAGCGGTCCTGTGGTTCCCCCGCCGACTCTGACCCCGTCTTCTTGCCCCTGGGTGGTGCTGATGATCATGTAAAATATAATAAAGAAAGAGACCAACATTAGTGCTGTGAGAAAAATAATAATAAATCATTTGGAAAAATAAGTCAAACAACATTTTAGGAAACAACAAGTGCAATAAAATTGACCTATCTAATCAGATGGATCGACTACTGGCTGCTTCCTAGTGCATTTACGGATTGTCTACTTATTTATGAACACTCCAGTGTTGCATGATCATTCTGATTACAAATACTAACAAAGCCTAGTAAGTACCACCTGACCTACACCACCTATTCCAGATGGGCCAATTGTTCACTAAGTCTGCATTTCCATTTTTTTCAGCCATCAAATGCACAGATGAGATGGAGGATACATGCATAGTTGCATACATTAGTGCATACATACATACAACAAATTGTGGGTTGGTTGCATAATTCTGATCTAGTTCTGCTACTGACTGACCATGCTAAGCCTATCACTCACTAAACAAAGTACAAAAGGTTCCACGGAGGACTGGGGTAAGCAGCACTCAGTGACAGAGGATGCGTCACGCAGACCGCATAAAACAATTAGTAACTAATACTAACAAACTAAACCTAGTATCCGACCAATATCCATCCACCACTATTTCACAGTAGGACAATGGAAGGACTAGAGTCTCTCTAGCAAATCGCATTACCTAACTTCAGTTCTGTAAAGTAAACTCTTACATAATCAGCATCAGCACAAGCTAGCGCAAACTAAGTTGCAAACAAGTAAGAGTACCACCGTGCACCTGGGTCCTTAAATCAAAGAACATTTTGCTTTTTGGAACGTAATTTACCAGCAACGCTTGGCACGCAGCAGTAATCTTGTTGTTCATCTAATTTAATATACACAATCAGTTACTCACCAAGCCCGACGACCTCGACACCTAGCAGGTCCAACAGGTCCTGCTCCCGGTCCAGGATGTCGGACCACCGGTGGGCTAGCTGGTTGTGGGTGCGCCGGATCCCAGAGCACCGGAACACGGCCCGGCGCACCTTCGCCCACCGACGGTGCCGCTCCTGGGTAGCGTACCCGGAGCCGGGCCTGCCGCCTGCTGCCAAGGTCAAGGGGAGGAGGCGCTGGATAAAGAAAACAAGAGCCGCCACCTCCTCCTCCCCAAACAGTTGCCGGGCCTGCACCCCTGCAGGACGCATTCTGCCGCAAGGCAGGCGGCGCTTCTCTGCGCCTGCAGGTCCCTTGCCCTTGGGACTTGGACCACTTGGTGTGCCCTTGGCCATGGTTCTGGGGTGGGTGGGAGGCAGAAAAGAAAAGTTCGAAGGGGAAAAAAAGTTAGGGGGAAGAAGATAGAAAGAACTTTATAAAAGTAACAAAAACACAGTAAAAGTAGAAATAAAATGCAAAATATAAACTGAGGCAAACAGAGAGAAAGATAATAACTAAAAAAAGTCACAAAAAAGGCTTTAAAGACAAAGGATTGCGAAGATAAAGGGAGGATACAAAAGTAGGCCCAGAACCATGGCATCGAGTGAAAATCAAGATGGCCGCGCCCATTCGCGACCGCGTGGGTAAGCTTGCGCGATATTTCTCGCGAACATGTACTATTCAGCGCGAACAAGTAAAATGCGCTCCCGAACACGTCAATGCACATCGCGAACACGCTATCCGCGACCCGGAACAGGAAATAAGGCATCGCGAGCGGGCGGGACAATAGAAAAACAAGATGGCCGCGCCCATTGGCGACCGCATGGGTAAGATCGCGAGATATATCCCCCGAGCATGCAAACAGCTCCCCGAACATGCTTACCGCGCTCGCGAACAAGAAAAAGCCATCGCGAACAGGTCGCCACAAGCAACTACGCAAGCTCGCGAAGCTACGCGAAGGTCGCGTAGTGCAATGACATCTTCGCGAAGCTTCGCGAAGCGCGGCTACGCGAACTACGCCCAGGGTTACCTAATTCCTCGGGTAGATGAGTTATTGATAGTTTGGCCTCAGCCAAGTTTCTAAGCACATTTTACCTGACTGCTGGCCTATCAGACTAGCTGAGGATGCCAAATCAAAAACAGCATTTTCTACCCGTAGTGGGCATTATCGATTTATTATAATGCCCTTTGGCTTGAAGAATGCACCTGCCATATTCCAAAGGTTTGTGAACACAGTTCTCACAGGCCTGGAAGCCTATAGTGTAGCATATCTAGATGATGTAGCTGTCTGTACCTACATCTAGGAGGACCACCTGGTCCACCTGAATAATGTTCTGGAGGCTCTGCAGAAAGTAGGCCTCACTATCAAGGTAACTAAGTGCCAGATAGGGCAGAGCAAGGTTTTGTACCTGGGCAACCTTGTAGGTGGAGGCCAGGTTCAACCACTTGAGAGCAAAACCCAGACCATAATGGAATGGATTACTCCAACTACTTAGACTCAGATCAGAACTTTCTTGGGCCTGACTGGGTATTACAGAAGATTTGTAAAAGGTTATGGATCCATTGTGACTCCATTGAACGGCCTTACTTCCAAGAAAATGCCCAAAAAGATTCAGTGGAGAGCTAGCTGTCAAAAGGCATTTGACTGCAAAAAGTCCTGATTAATCTAAAATGTTAATTGTGCAAACAGATGCATCTGAGGTGGGGGCAGGGTCTGTGTTGTCACACCTTTATACAGAGGGCCAGGATCAGCCAGTAGCTTTTATCAGCAGAAGGTTGACCCCAGAGAGAAACGTTGGTCAGCTATTGAGAGGGAGGCCTTTGCTGCGATCTGGGCCCTGAAGAAGTTAAGGCCATACTTGTTTGGCACTCGCTTCATTGTTCAGACAGACCATAAGCCCCTCTTATGGCTTAAACAGATGAAGGGTGAAAAACCCAAACTTTTGAGACGGTCCATTTCCCTACAGGGGATGGATTATGCAGTGGAACATAGACCTGGGAGTAACCATGCCAATGAGGATGGACTCTCCAGATATTTCCACTTAGAAAACAAAGAATCAACTGGGCAAGGTTAGTGTCATCTCCTTATGTTTGGGGGGGTGGTTGAGTAGGAAAGTAGGATCTGCTTCTATGGTTACCTCCACTTTTTGCCTGGTGCTAAGCTGTTATTGACTGTCTGACTGAGATCCTGCTAATCAAGACCCCAGTCTATCTGCTTTCTCCGTAAATTATTATGTTCAGTACTTAGGTACACCCCAGATTGGATACTGGGGTACCCTTATCAGTTCCTAGGATATGTTACTAAAGTACCCAGGGCATAGGTACACCAGAGGTCCCCCATGGGTTTAAGCATGCATTATGCCACCCATGGGAGACCCTTTAAGATGGAACTAGATGTTGCCATTGCAGCCCATGTAAGTTGGTGCTAGCACCACTTGCTAAAGATATAGGTTTCCACTTAAAACCTATAAGTCACCCCTCTAGCATACCTCTGCATTTCTGAAAGTAGGGTGCTTGGTTCTAAGTGAGAAGGTGCCCCTGCATGAGCAGGACACCCCTACAGCCTACAGAGTCCATTCTCTCAGGTTGTCAGTGAAGCAGCCATATATTATATGGAGGGCACCATGTAATTATGCGATGACCAAGTGGCTGCAACGTATTCTATCATGTTTGGTATGAAACATGTTGGAATCATGATTCCAAACACTGGGAGAGCCCTCCGTTAGGCTCTCAGTGTTACCGGTGCCAGCCTTCCAGTCCTGTGGTGAGCAAAAGAACGATGGATTTAACCCAGATCTATTGACTTGGGGTGAATGTTTGATTTGCTCTGTTTTCCGTCCATCATCTGTGTGTCTTTTGCTTTTTCGCATTATGAGCATCGGGTATGCCCAGATGTGGGTCCCGGGTTCACTATGCCACTGGATTCAAGCTAGCCTGGCTGATGAGGGGTGATGCCCTGAAATCGGTCCCAGGATACTTGTTTCCGGTCAAGGGAGGACCTATCTTGGCAGTTCGGTCTGGACTGTTCCCATGAGACATAGGGTCAAGAGTGAGTTGCATACGGCTTGGTCTAAATTGCGGTAGCATGGTGAGTAAAAAACCATGGATTTAACCCAGATCTATTGACTGGAGGTAAATGTTTGATTTGCTCTGCATCCCATCCATCATCTGTGTGTCTTTTGCTTTCTCGCCCTAAGAGTGCCGGGTATGCCCAGATGTGGGTCCCAGGCTCAATGTACCACTGGATTCAAGTTAGCCTGGCTGATGAGGGGTGATGCCCCAAAACCGGTTCCAGGATGCTTGTTTTCATTCCAGGGAGGACCTGGTTTGGCAGTTCGGTCTGGACTGTTCCAATGAGACACAGAGTCAAGACAGATTTGCATATGGCTGGGTCTAAACTGGGGTGGCATGGTGAGCAAAAGAACAATGGATTTAACCCAGATCTATCGACTGGGGGGAACGTTTGATTTGCTCTGCATCATCTGTGTGTCTTTTGCTTTCTAGTCCCGGACAGCACAACATTGTTGCTGCTGACCAGAGACACATTTCTGCCCTCCTGCTGCTGAGACAAGCTTGAGCAGGGGAAGGCAGAACAATAGGTATCCTATCACAGGGAGGTGTGACCACCTCCTAGACAGGATTTAGTGTATTGGGGCTGGGTGGAAGCGCTTGCCAGTGCCACCAAGTCTGCATAAGGGGCACATTTTGTTTCCCTGGGCATAGTCCAGTTTAAACCAGTCTTGGGAGCCGTTGGCTCCCACTCTGTTGCGGAACTGGACAAAGGACATCAGAGAAACTACCCCCCTGTCCAGACCCTCCCCTTGGAGGGTCCTCTGAATTGTCCCAACACTTTCCTTAGGGTACTTAAGGGCTAACCTGAATGAAGGTCCCTAGATTGATCATGGGACAAGATTCAGATCATACACCACTTCTTTATTTGCCGTCTGAGCACTCTGGACTTTGCTGGACTTTGTTTGGGCTCGACTTCGTCTTTCCTTCCAGTCTGCTGCATAATCTGTGCCTGTGCATGATACAGGAACCTTCCAAAGCCTGTGAAGCATCAAAGACACCTGAAGGAATCTCCCTTGAAATGAAGGAGTCACTTTCCTGCATTCGCAGGCACCGCAACTAAGTTGACCGGTCTGCTCATCCTGGGCTCCTCCGGACTCCAAAAGGTTCTGCAACACAAGTGGTGGTTTTCCACAGCACCAAGTTTGAGGCCAGTATCCCTTGCGGGGGCTGCAATAACCAAACCCCTGTGCACTGCATTCACTTGCAATTGCAAAGGTTTGTTGGCTTCCTTCCAGCTAGATCTTTGGGCTCCAAGTAGCCTCAACCTAAAGCACCTCCAGAGACCAAAGTCTTTGTCCACATCACATCATGTGGACCGTGGCCTGCATCTTTTGAGGAGCTGCTGGAGGTCCTCTTGTGACTCAAGTGCCTCCAGGCTGTGGGTCCTTTTGAGGGTCCCCTTTGTTTCTTTTGGTCTCCCTTCATTGCTTGGAGCCTGGTCTGACCTGCCTGCATGTGGTGAGTCTCCTTGACCTTTCTGGTCCCAACGTTGAACCTTCTTCAGCTTCTGCATTGGTTTAATTTTCCAAGGCTTGTTGGTGCTCCCGACAGACATCGACCCCTCAGCACTCAACATCCTTCATGGGACAGCTTGTGCATGGCTCCGGGTCTTCCTCAGCATTGCCTGGTTCTCACAGCTGCAAAGTCAAATTCCTTGTCAACCATCCTGCAACACCCGACATCGGAGGGCATTCGTCTTCTAAGTCTCCTGGTTACTCCTGAGTGACATAGACTCTGTCCCCTCTGCTTGTAGGTACCTCTCAACATGAATCAATCTTTGTATTACACCAGACACTTTCTCCTACCTCCAAAGCGCCACTTTCCTGAAGTCCTCCTTTGGGTTCGATGGCGGTTTCTGACACCAATTCAGACGTTTGCACCCGGCTTCCTTGATGTAGGTAACGTGGGTACTAGGGTATCCACGGATGGGGTGGCTCACCAACATTCTGTTTTCCACAGGATTTCTTCAGGGTCCACTGGAAAGGGTCCTTAATCCTTATAAATCCAACCGCGACTTACACGTTGAAGTGTACGGATCAGTCGTTCATGTTCATACATGCTCTCCATGGGTTCCCTATCTACTTACCTAGTATGGTTTTGTGGATCCCCAGCAAATCTACATCCTCTCGACTTTGTCCTGACTCAAGTCATGGTTCTTATACCACCAAGTCTTTAATATCATCTGAGGAATTCTCCTCCTTTTTCGCTAACAAAGCCAAAGCCTTAGAAAATGAACTTAGTGTCGCCACATACTCTCTACTCCTTCCTGACCTGCCTCCTCCCCCTGCGCGGCCCCCACAGACCTCACCTAAAAATCAAGCACTCTGGACTGATTTAAAACTCTATGACGAGGACTCCGTCTCTAAAATCCTATCGACCTTAAACCTGAACAACCATTTTAATGACCCTCTTCCCCCCAACTGCCTAGCGGCGGCCACCCGGTTCATTATTCCTAGCTGGACTGCAATAATTAACGCCTCTATGCGGCAGGGATCCATTCCTGACTCTCTGAAAGCTGGCCAAGTCCTACCCATTTTGAAAAAGCCATTGCTGGATCCTGCTTCCACCGACAACTTCAGACCTATCTCCAACAGCCCTCTCTTATCTAAAGTGTTGGAGAAATGTGTACAACAGCAACTGAGTCAACACATCAACAACTTCCACCTACTTGATGACTTCTAATCTTGATTCAGACCCGTGCACAGCACCGAAACAACCATTCTCCACATTGTTGATGATGCTGTCCAAGCACTCAACCAAGGGAAAACCTGCCTCCTAATCCTCCTAAATCTATCCTCGGCGTTTGACATGGTCAACCATGTCAAACTACTCAAACGCCTCAAACTCAGGATGGGATTGGATGACTCTGTTCTAGTATGGTTTAGGTCCTTCCTCCAAAACCGATCACAGAGATTCCTAATTAGCCTCAACCTATTGGCTCCCTCTCCGGTCACGATTGGAGTCCCTCAAGGACCAACCCTGTCCCCTACCCTCTTCATCCTTTACCTTGAACCTCTTGTCAAAGTTCTACGCATATTAAATATCTCCTACCACATGTATGCTGACGACACTCAGATCTACATCAAAACCTCATACCTCGAGGAGATTCTCTCTGTGAATAAAGCCCTGAAAGTGACTGTCCAATGGCTCACCTCCAATCAACTCAAACTCAACTCAATGAAAACTGAATTTCTCCTAATTTCCCCCCAAAAACCAATCCCGAGATGCAGAAATGGATTAAGGCTATCACAGTCTTAGATTGCCCACCGACCATCGTGGACTCAGTCAAATCTCTGGGAATTACCCTGGGTAGCAATTTGAACATGTGGGACCACATCAACGCGATGGCCAAATCTCCATGGCACCTTTAAAAGCCTGCCTCAACACTGCCACCAGACTTCTTACCAGCTCAAGAAAATTCAACCACATTTCTCCACACGTGAAAGCTTAGAACTGGCTTCCTCTTGAGGCTAGAATACAGCTTAAACTGGCCTGCATCACACACAAGGGCTTATACTCAAACCCCCTGCTTATCTTGCACAGAAACTTGTGGTATCCAGAGGAATCAGAAACTCCCGATCCGCCAGAGACCTCCTGCTACAACCTGCACGCTTCCGGGAAAAAAAAACTTACAATCGGGCTTCCTCTGGGGCCACTCCAAGAATATGGAAATCTCTCCCGCCCGCCATCAGAACAATCCCTTCTCTGGCACGCTTCAAAAAGGAGGCCAAAACCTTCCTTATGGGTAAATTCCTCGGTAAAATGTTGCCTCCAACCAGCACAGAGACCCTGATCAACTCCCGACTAGCACCTCCCCTCGGATTACCTAGTCACCTCTCCTAGAAACCTGGGGACTTGTCTCGAGTAACTATAAAATGCAAACTGTACATACGTGTCCTCTAACCTTCATTTATCCTGCACCCTGCCCCTCCTTACCTTTAGTATATTTTTGTGATTCCAAGCCTATTGTACATTTCTATGATTCCTGTAAAGCGCTCTGATACCCTAACGGGTCAAGTTCGCATTCTATAAAACACAAAATTAAATAAAAACAACGTATTAGTATGTGATTTGCTCCCCCCTCTGGGGTCCACTGTGTATTTTGTGCTATTTACTGTGTTTCTGTGAAAAGTATTGTGTGCATTGTGCATATCTTCGGGTAGGAGATATTTCTATGTGTTAGAGAGTATTATATAATAAATACATATTTTTATAAAGTTACGTTTATGAAGTGGCTTCGTGGATGGAACACTCTTGCCTCAAGCTGGACGGCAAAAAAACAGAGCTGATGCTCCTGGGTAATACCTTCGGATTAGACCTCAAACAGATCTGGCCCAATTGCCTGCGGCCTGTCCTGATTCCAAAGTCCAAGATAGAAAGCCTGGGCATCTGCCTGGACAGTGCGCTTAATTTCGATGACCAAGCAGTAAGAGTAGCTGGAGCCTGTTTTGGCGCTATTAGACTACTTCGCAAGGCTCTCTCCCTCCTTCCAATGAGTGCAAGGAGGACCCTGATACAGGCCCTGCTCCTATCATGCTTGGACTACGGAAACTGTCTTTACCTTGGAGCACCCAGAGCAACTTTAAGGAAAGTCCAAGTTGCACAGAACTGTGCTGTTAGACTATTGCTGGAGGTGCCAAACCGGCCCTGAAGATGCTTCACTGGCGACCCGTCTCTGAAAGAGCTAAATGTAAGGCTCTATGCATAGCCCATAAGGCCTTTTGGGGTATCGGCCCGGCTATCAACAAACCTCTCATTACCCCTACCATCCCGGAAAATGACTCCCCACAACTAGTCTCCATCTTGCAGAGGGCTTATATTCCAATTCTTTTAGAAAGACCATGGATATTTCTATACTCTTAGCAATTTTGATAGTCTCCTTTACGGATGGATTGCTCATAGCTAAAAACTTTTGCCTTTGAACTCACAGACAAATTGGTCATGAATCAACTGATCAGTGAATCCCTCAAACTGACATAAAGCAGCTAACCTCCTTAGAACTGAAATGTATGCGTCTACATCTTCACCCTCACTTTGTTTTCGCTTGAAAAATGTATGCCAAAGAACTATGAGACTAGGTTGTTTGTCAAATCTATTTTTAATTTTCAGAACAGTCTCTTGGTACTCGACCTCACCCTCAGTTTGTGGGATATCAGGTAGATGGACCTCCCCTCAAAACCAAGTGAATGAAGCAACAAGCATTTTTTCCTTTCCAAACAAAATCTAGATGCCCCTATGGCTCCCAAATAAGTCTCAAAAGCATCTAACCACACTTCCATCTTACTGTTGGTTCTCCTGGATTGTCCAGGAATGATGGTGGCGGTGTTACAGCATGCATAGTACACATAAGCAAAAAAAAAATAAAAAAAATGGAAAAGGGTAAAAGGCAAAACTCTTTACAGGTGATGGAATTATTAGAGAGTGACTAACTGTGATCCACCGTGTTCAAGAAGTAAAGTGAGTCAATAGTTGTTAGAACTATGTATTAGAAAAAACAAATATTAGGTGTGCGGTTCACCGTGGTCCGCAATACTAGTTTTGAGAGGAAGAAGAAAAAAAAATATACAAAGATGCACACAAAAGTAAAGACAAACTGTACTATGATGTGGTAAAAGTACAAAACCTTGGCAGATTGTCCAACAAATATGGCCTCCGAAATAGCATTAAAATGATAATGTAAAGTGGAGTTCAAAGTGTGCACATCACTGACATGCAGAACTGTATCTGTCAAACAACATAAGTGTGCACATCACTGACATGCAGAACTGGATCTGTCAAACAACATAAGTGTGCCCATCGCTGACAGGCAGAACTGGATCTGTCAACATAATTGTGCCCATCGCTGACATGCAGAACTGGATCTCTCAAACAACATAAGTGTGCCCATCACTGACATGCAGAACTGGATCTCTCAAACAACATAAGTGTGCACATCACTGACATGCTGGATGATAGGAAGGTTGTCAAGAAAGAGAGGAGCAGCTTGAGGAAATTGCTGATGAAGTTACAATGTAGTCCGATAGAGTGTGCACATCACTGATGTGCTGCCCATACATAAATGCCCGCTGGAAATGGAATTGCCAGCATAGAACGTAGCAGATGTGAGGACTTCGATGTTGTGCACGTTACACCATAGTCGGAAAGAGTGTGCATGTCACTAATGTGCTGCCCAAACATAAATGGCCACTGGGATTGGAATTACTGGCAGAGAATGTAGCAGACGTGAACAAACGTCAATGTCTTGCGCAATGCTGGAGCGCAGAGTAAGGCAAGAGGCAGCTAAAGATGTTGTGAGCGGATCTCGAGTGCAGAGCGAAGCACGAGGTAGCAAGCGATGACGTGAGTGAAACTTGAGCCCAAAGCGAAGCACGAGGAGCACCACCATGGGACACCCAATAGCATAGAAAGTAAACACAAGTGCCTGAAGGTATGGCCAAACTCAATCTGGGCTCACAGAGGAGTCACAGTCTCTCCCGCGGGCTCACGCAGAAAGAAAAGTTTGATTGAGACGGTGCGTGAGGTCACCCAGGGGCTTCGTGCTGGAGAACGAGGAGGAAGGCATCTACACAAGATCTCTCACTGGGAAGCGAGGAAGCAGTTGTAAATGAAATTGAGTGAGCTCAGTTTGTCGTGTTGTCGTGTTGTCGTGTTGTCGCAGGAAATGTAGAGACGTCAAAGCAGGTTTCTGGTTGCTATGGGATGAACCGAAGAAAACAGCACACTGAAGGTTTGTCCATTCTGTGTCCATGTACTGCTTCTAATAATAAAATTAACCGTGAAGAGTTGTCCATTCTCATCCGCTTCACTTTTTCAACCATAGTCCTCCAATTCTCCTTTTAGTGCTTTACTTGCACAGTTACTGCTTCAAATTGACACTAACCATATTAGCAGTGCAGCCATATTCATCCATTTGGGTAAAACTTTACTTGGAATACTTCCCTGTCCAGCGATTGTAATTTGCCATGTGGAGCATTTACTGTTCAGCCCTTTTCGAGACACATCAGCCGTGAAGAGTTATCTATCTGTTCCGCTTTGCAGTTTCCAAATACAGTCTTCGAATACAACTTTGAGAAAATTCCACGTCTAGCGCATGTAAGAGAGCATGTCGCATTAGCGGTCCAGTTGTTTCGAGACATGTGTGCATCCTTACTTCACTCACATCCGGTGACACATGCACGCGGCGCGTTTCACCTTATGTTCCCGCTCCAGTGGTCTAGTGTGAAGGTGTTCTCCATCTCCTCTCCCAGCCCCCGCCCAACTTAGTGTATATATACCTATGCATCGGGCACAATGGCGTTTATCACTATCCAGTGGATGCCGAAACAGGTTGATCAGCGGAGGAGCTTTGCGACAAAAGTAAGAACGTTCCATGTTTTACTATTTATAAGTGGTTAATGCTGTTATCACTTCTCTTCCTTGCGCTGACTTGATTTTCATCCACGCTTAATTTTTCCTTCCTTTCTTTTAAAAACCTCTTCTCATAGAGTACCTAATAGGAGCTCTTCCCGCCCTGGATACGATTGACATGGAATTCTCGTGAAATTACGTAATTACATACAGTAGCTTACTATTTCGGTCTTGTGCTGACCGATCGCCATATATTACAGCGTTTCAGTCTCACGCATTATTGGGGGCAGTATTTAAATGCCCTTAGAATAGTGTTGTTTTGCAATCCCTCACCCCGCCTTGTTTATTATTAGCAAACGTGGGTCAACCAAGTGCACACATGTTGCCTGCTCTCACTATGGCAGTGGTCTATTGATGCCGCATGTAGTCATGACCTGCGCACTCCACCAGCATGTTCACCAGCTTTACGAGCATGCAATGATTCCAATAACAATTGTGAATGATTTAATGAATGTTGTTACACGTTTGAGTGACACTGGCTGTGAATATAACCACAATGGGCCCGATTCACAGAACTAACTTAAGACAAAATCCTAAACTTACTACCATTTTGGTATTCACAGAAGGCACTTACACTTTTTGGTATTCACAGAAGGCACTTACTCATTTCGGTATTCACAGAAGTTAGTAGTCCTAACTTTAGGACTCGTAAATGCCTTCTATGAATACAGAAAGTTTTAAAGTTAGGATTTTTCTCAGTTTAGGAGTCCTAAAGTTAGGAGTCCTAACTTTACTACTCCTAAACTGAGAAAAATGCAAACTTTAAGACTTTCAGTATTCCCAGAAGGCATTTAGGAGTCCTAAAGTTAGGAGTCCTAACTTTACTACTCCTAAACTGAGAAAAATCCTAATTTTAAGACTTTCGGTATTCACAGAAGGCATTTAGGAGTCCTAAAGTTAGGACTAAGCCTGGGCAAAGCACTACGCTACACTCGCGTAGTTTGCGAAGTTCGCGCTGCTTCGCACTACGCGAACTGCACATAGCACAGAGCGAACACGCGTAGCGTAGTGCTGCGGTCATTTTTTGCTTGCTCGCGGTCCTCAATGACAAGTTGGCGACCGCGAGCAAGCAAAATGACATCCCGGCGAGACTTTTTCCTTGTTCGCGATCAGCAACTTCAAGTTGGCGATCGCGAGCATGGAAAATAAACCTCCCGGCGAGATTCCCAACGCGAGGAGGTCAGGTTTCTCATTGCGAGTGGTCGCGTATGCTCGCAACCGCTCGTGATGAGAAACTACCAGTTCGCGTTGAGAAAGCTGAAGCTCGAGTAAAAATCTACTCGAGCAGCAGAAAACTACAGCTCGCACTGTGCAAGATGCCATTTTCAATGATTGCACAGTGCCAGTTTTTTGTCCGCACTGTGCAATCATTGAAAACGACATCTGGCACAGTGCGAACAAGGTACTACGCAGTTCGCGAAGTGCTACGCGTAGCTCGCGTAGTGCGAACTTCACTTTGCGTAGCTTCGCGAAATGCTACTTCGTGAACTATGCCCAGGGTTAGTTAGGACTACTAACTTCTGTGAATACCGAAATGAGTATGTGCCTTCTGTGAATACCAAAATGGTAGTAAGTTTAGGATTTTGTCGTAAGTTAGTTTTGTGAATCGGGCCCAGGGGGAATAACCAAGGGGATAAAACTGTAATTTACACATTATGTTTTCTATGTTACATGTTGTATTGTTTTGTCACTCTTGCAGATTATTCACTTATTTAATAGGTCCTGAAGAAAGCTCCAACGTTTTTTTCAACCTAGCTGAAACATGTCGACCTGACCTAAGGATAATCCAGACGCACTGGGAACCCAATGATGAAGCATGACACCAACCAAGTTGGTGTGTGAGGTTCTTTTGAACAACCTCTGTGATGTTTTGACACCATATTTCAACATTATACATTCAGAAATAATGTCATTCAAAACATAGAAGAAGGAAAACTTGCTGTGGCTGGATGTAAAGGATGAATGGTGAAACATAACAAAGGAAATTTAATCAACTATCAAAAAGCTAAGCTGCCAAAATGCAGACAAAAAACTGTTTTTGTAATTAGCCTTGTTACAGTTGTTTGAGCCATGGCAAACTGAAAGTGAGCTACTTGGAGAATTTGACTGTTATGAAGACTCATTCAACGCTGTCAAAGACAGCAGTGATTGCTCTGTGTTTCCAGTGTATCTTCAAATGTTGAGAGAAGAGATTAAACAAGAAGAAACAATTTCTGATGAAAATAGCAAGAGAGAGTTCTCATAATAGTCAAAGTTCAGCACCTGGAAGTCAAGATCCTCGTGGACAGCCAATCATTGAAAATTAAGCTGCATTAGTTATGAATAAGGTGGAGAATGGGAGGCAGCAAGAAAGAGAGGAAACTGTGCATCTAGAACTACTAATACAGCAATTGAATGCATATCAGAAAGACAATTTTGAAAAGATGAAAGGTAAAGTAGAACATGGATGTCTGCATGAGAATAAAAAGTGTTCATGTTGTACATATAAACCAGTACTATTGTACATAAGTGGTCAAGCTGGAACTGGAAAAGGCTTCTTGATTAAAGTACTGACATATTACCTATAGAAGAGAACAGATTCCAATTTGCCGCGTGTAGTCACTACACCAACAGAGGTAGCTGCTCATAATGTTAAAGGAGTTACCCTTCATCAATTATTATTGCTGCCTGTTGAACATGACAACAAACTATAATACAAAAAAGTATCTGCTGATGCTTGTCATGAAGTGGTAAGAGTATTAAAGAAGTTAAAGCTACTAATTACAGATGAAGTCAGCATGGTGTCTGACCTAATGCTAGCTTTTATACATTTAAGAATGCAGCAAATATTAAAAACTGACTTTGATGTACTATTTGGAGGAGAACACTTGATAGTCTTTGGAGAGCTGCTACAACTAACTCCCCTAAAAGGACAACCTGTATTCGCAAAACTTCTACATAATGAAACAGGGAATTCACTAGGAAGTATTGGAAATGTAAACATTTTGGAAAACTTTAAATACAAGGAGTTAATCCAAAATATGCGGCCAGCATCAGATATGCATTATGCAGATACACTAAAGGAAATGAGAGTGGGAGTCCTCACAAAAGAGGGAAAGACAGTATTACAAACCAGCCTCATCAAAAATTTGTTTCCAAGTAATGTTTCAGCTGCTGAAGTAATGTATAATTTTGTTAAGGAAGAGAAGTCTATTGTTTGTTCGATGCCAACTCTTGAGGAGTGTAGAAAATTCAATGAACAATTATTGCAACTGGAAAAAGAAGAGATACTCAAAATTAGAGAAAATGATCAAATGGAACATCGAGGAGTTACAGTACTACTAACAGAAAAACTGCGATCAAAATTAAATAGTTTAAAAAAGTCTGTATCAAAAACTGCAGGATTAGGAAAACAGTTATGTATCTATAAAAATTGCCATGTAATCTTACGTCATAATTTAAATGTTGAAGAAGGGCTAGCGAATGGTGCAATTGGTAAAGTTATGAAATCTATTAATTATCATAAGAGAAATGATGTGGAATACTTAGTCATATACTTTAATGATATTGCTGAAGTTAAGCAGATTGATAGATGTGTTGTACGTTTCCTACTTGTGAAAGACTTGTATGTCCAGAGAAAGCAGTTCCTAGTGTCTTTAGCGTATGCAGTAGCTATTCACAAAACACAATTGTTGTTAATATTGGCAGTAATGTATTCAAAGAAGAAATGTCATATGTTGCTTTGTCGCGAATTAGAACATTGTCTGTTTTAGTTATGATTGATTTTGATGAGAAGAAAGTAAGTGCTGATGTGAGCTGTGTAAGGGAGTATAATCGGTTAAGAGCTCAATATACTAATCATTGAACCATTATCCCGTGATTTTAAAAAGAGTTATTGTGTCCAAAGCAGAACATTTGAAAGCAGACTATCGAAGTTGACAGAAAGATAAACAAAAACAAAAACAACAAGGAGGACAGAAAAGAAAACTACAGCACAATGAGGAAATAGATGGGAATCATTTTGATAATAAATCTGGAGTGAACTGTTATGCTAATGTAGTGTCAAATGCAGTATGCCAGTCGCCTCATTTCACAAATTACATTAAATAAAACATAGATAAAAGAATGTCTCCACAACTGTGTAGTGTACATGAAGAATTAAGAAGTGACAGACGTATATATACATTCTGCTACTGGAATAAGAAAACTCATGATGACTGCCCTGGATCAGTAGTGTTCGCTCAAATTTTCAGCAGGATGCTCACAAATTTGTCATTGTAATTCTAGGACTATTAGATGAAGAGGATGTGAATATCAGTGAATTTTCTTGTTTACCTTATACACGGACCCATAACTGTGAAGATTGTGAATGTAGGTCTAGCACTGACATCAATTCAGAATGATTCCTCTACTTGACATTACCAGATTGTAAAGCTGTGCCCTTTGAAAATATAACTGCAAATGCACATCAATATATGACCTGTCCAAACTACAAATCAGAATTTAGGTCAACATTGTTTCTACAAATGTATGGAAAATATATCATAGTCATGCTGCAACAATTCAGAGTGGATGGTATTAAATTAGAAACTAAAATTACAAACTTTAAAGCTACACAAATTTCAATCTGAAAAAAAACTTTCACAATACAAAAATCATATTTTATGAAGGAGTTAATATAGCCTCTGGAAACTAGGCAATATATTTAAGATGTCAAACAGAATGGACAGAGTGCATTGACATACAAGTGACATTCAAATCAATACAACCTAAAAAAAATACCAAACTCATATGTGCTATTTCTAGAACCGAAGGTCTAAGGAGAATTTAGAATAAGAAAATGTGGTATTGGATTGACATATATATGGATTATGTGTTTCTGAGAGATTATTCGGCCTATTAGGGGTATTGTCTACAGCAAGCTGTTAGAAATAAAAGACTCTTTTCAACTGCAGAAAAGGAATTTTTAAAACATTTGAGGACTACATTGTGTTTGTTACTACAGATAAAAAGTAAATGGAGGTACTATAATACCAGTAGCCTTAACTCCTTCTGTGCCCATGACGAGCTGGACTCGTCATGGAGTACAGTCACGCTGTGCCCATGACGAGTCCAGCTCGTCATGAGGCATTCCCCGGGAAATCCCTCTGGTGCGGGCACCAGAGGGATTCCCTTTTACAGAAAATAGCCTCGGGAGCTGGGGAAGAGCTTCCCCAGCTCCCGAGGCCCCCCCCCCTGCTTTCAGTGTAATGACGATCGGCGCGCACGTCGCGCCGACGTCATTACACTGAAAATGAAACTGAAATGAGCCAAGAGGCTCATTTCAGTTTCACTTTGTACGTGCTCAGGGGGCTATTTCAGCCCCCTGAGCACGTAGAAAGACGGGAGAGGTATCGTTGGAAAGGGGAGAATCTCCCCTTTCCAATGGTACCCCTCCCCAGTGGATCCCTGGTTGGGGATCACCACAGGAGGGTGATCCCCAAGCTGGGATCCACCCACTAGACACCAGGAAGGGGGGAGCGGCCCCTTGGGCAAGGGCCTTTGCTCCCCCCAAAATATTTTGGCAACATTTTGTCTTTTTGCCCCCCTGGGGGGCAGATGGGGGCAGTAGCCTCCATCTGCCCCCCCGGGGGGGGGGGCAAAAAGCCCACTAGACACCAGGGAATTTAAAAAAAGAAAAAAATAGGGGTGGGGGCTGCCCAAAACAGGCAGGCCCATGCCCCCACCCCACCCCCCAATTATCACAGTCTTTCTGCCCCCCTGGGGGCAGATGGGGCATTGGCCCCTAATCTGCCCCTTCGGAGGGGCAGAAAGGCCACTATATACCAGGGATTTCTTTCATTTTTTTTTTAGGGTGTGGGCTACCCGAAATGGGCACGCCAATGACCCCACCCACCCACCACCATTACAGCCTTTCTGGGGGCAGATGGAGCATTGGCCCCCAATCTGCCCCCCCGGGGGGGCAAAAAGACCACTAGACACCAGGGAATTGTATAAAAAATAAAAATAGGGGTGGGGGCTGCCCAAAACGGGCAGGCCCATGCCACCACCCCACCCCCCAATTATCACAGTCTTTCTGACCTCCCCGGGGGTAGATGGGGCATTGGCCCCTAATCTGCCCCTTCGGGGGGCAGAAAGCCCACTATACACCAGGGATTTGTTTTCAGTTTTTTTTAGGGTGGGGGCTGCCCGAAATGGGCACGCCAATGCCCCCACCCACTCACCACCATTACAGCCTTTCTGCCCCCCCTGGGGGGCAGATGGGGCATTGGCCCTCAATCTGCCCCCCCGGGGGGGCAAAAAGACCACTAGACACCAGGGAATTGTATAAAAAATAAAAATAGGGGTGGGGGCTGCCCAAAACGGGCAGGCCCATGCCCCCACCCCACGCCCCAATTATCACAGTCTTTCTGACCCCCCGGGGCTAGATGGGGCATTGGCCCCTAATCTGCCCCTTCGGAGGGGCAGAAAGCCCACTATACACCAGGGATTTCTTTCATTTTTTTTTTTAGGGTGTGGGCTGCCCGAAATGGGCACACCAATGCCCCCACCCACCACCATTACAGCCTTTCTGCCCCCCCCGGGGGGCAGATGGGGCATTGGCCCCCAATCTGCCCCCCCGGGGGGGCAAAAAGACCACTAGACACCAGGGAATTGTATAAAAAAGAAAAATAGGGGTGGGGGCTGCCCAAAACGGGTAGGCCCATACCCCCACCCCACCCCCCAATTATCACAGTCTTTCTGCCCCCCTGGGGGTAGATGGGGCATTGGCCCCTAATCTGCCCCTTCGGGGGGGCAGAAAGCCCACTATACACCAGGGATTTCTTTCATTTTTTTTTTAGGGTGTGGGCTGCCCGAAATGGGCACGCCAATGCCCCCACCCACCCACCACCATTACAGCCTTTCTGCCCCCCCTGGGGGGCAGATGGCGCAATGGCCCCCAATCTGCCCCCCCGGGGGGGCAAAAAGACCACTAGACACCAGGGAATTGTATACAAAATAAAAATACGGGTGGGGGCTGCTCAAAACGGGCAGGCCCATGCCCCCACCCCACCCCCCAATAATCACAGTCTTTCTGCCCCCCCGGGGGTAGATGGGGCATTGGCCCCTAATCTGCCCCTTCGGGGGGGCAGAAAGCCCACTATACACCAGGGATTTGTTTTCAGTTTTTTTTTAGGGTGGGGGCTGCCCAAAATGGGCACGCCAATGCCCCCACCCACCCCCCACCATTACAGCCTTTCTGCCCCCCCTGGGGGACAGATGGGGCATTGGCCCTCAATCTGCCCCCCCGGGGGGTCAAAAAGACCACTAGACACCATGGAATTTAAAACAAAATAAAAATAGGGGTGGGGGCTGCCCAAAACAGGCAGGCCCATGCCCCCACCCCACCCCCCAATTATTACAGTCTTTCTGCCCCCTCGGGGGGCCGATGGGGCATTGGCCCCTAATCTGCCCCTTCGGGGGGGGCAGAAAGCCCACTAAACACCAGGGATTTTTTTTGCGCAATTGTTTTTAGGGTGTGGGCTGCCCGAAACGGGCACGCCAATGCCCCCACCCTCACCCCCACAAAAATGACAGTCTTTCTGCCCCCCAGGAGGTAGATGGGACGTGTAGCCCCCAATCTAGCCCCCCCTGGGGGCGCAGTATGCCCACTAGAAACCATGGATTTTTTTGTTTTATTAGTGTAGGGGTAGGGGCTCCCCAAAATGGGCCTGACAATACCCCACCCCCAGAGAAATTCCAGTCTTTCTGCCCCCCCGGGAGGGCAGATGGTGGCAGTGGCCCCTGATCTGCCCCCTGGGGGGGCTGAAAGCCCACTAGGTGCCAGCGAGTACGCAGGCTTTTTTTATGCGTGGGGGCTGCCCAAAATGGTCATACCAATGCTCCCACCCCCACAAAAAAAAGCTGCAGTCTTTCTGCCCCTTTAGGGGCATATCAGGATGAACCCCCCTTCCCCGATTTCCCCCCAGGGCGGCAGAAAGCCCACTAGGATCCAAATTTTTTTTAGCAATGTGCATACCTGTGGATTTTGGGCCCTAGCGCAGTTGGCACGTATGCAAACCTAGCAAACCTGTAAATTTTTTTAAACTAGACACCGAGGGGAATCCTTAATGGGGTGACTTCACTGGCTCTCACCAGGTTCTGTTACCCAGAATCTATTGCAAACCTAAAAACGTGTCCAAAATAACACATTTTCCTCACATTTCTGTGGTGGAAAGTTCTGGAATCTGCGTGGGTCCACAAAATTCCACCCACCCTGCGTTCCCCAAAGTCTTCAGAGAAAAATGGTACCTCACTTGCGTGGGTAGGCCTAGTGCCCGCGTCAGGCAAGGGCCCATAACCTATTGAGGAGACATCAAAATTACCTATCAAAAACAACCTGGTTTTGCAAAGGGGGTCCCATGAGTTTTTGGCCCCGGGCTTGGCGGCCATCAAGGGAAACCTACCAAACCCACACATTTCTGAAAACTAGACACCCAGGGGATTCCAGGTAGGTATGGCTTGCGTGGATCCCCCAACGTTTCCTTACCCAGAATGCACTGCAAACCTCAAATTTAGCAGAAAAAATCACCTTTTTCACACATTTTTGTGTGGGAAAGTTGTGGCATCACCTGCATGACACAAATTTCCTATGACCCAGAGTTCCCCCGGGTCTCCCGATAAAAACTATGCCTCACTCGTGTGGGAGGCCTAAGGACCCGCCACGGGCAAGGGCCCAAAACGTAGTGAGGCGCACTACGTTTAGGACCCTTGCCTGTTGAGGCGAATTATGTTTTGAAATTGAGGTGTGTCCACGATGCGTTTTGCGCCGTTTCCTGTCGCGGGCACTAGGCCGACCCACACAAGTGAGGTACCATTTTTATCGGAAGACTTTGGGGAACACGGGGTGGGTGGAAATTTGTGGATCCACGCAGATTCCAGAACTTTCCACCACAGAAATGTGGGGAAAATTTGTTTTTTTTGGCAATTTTTTAGGTTTGCAAGGGATTCTGGGTAGCAGAACCTGGTGGGAGGCAGTAAAGTCACCCCATCCTGGATTCCCCTGGGTGTCTAGTTTTCAAAAATGTATAGGTTTGCTAGGTTTCCTGTTGGACCCGGCCTCATAACATGGCTCTACTGGTCCCCACACCCCCTAACCTGGTGCCGGCAGCCCCCACTCCCCCGGCCTCACCAAGCCTTTCCACCAGAACACACGCACTCGACCCGGACATCCTCGTCCATGGCCTCTCACCTTTCGGCCACCCCGGGCCCGCGTGCCCACTTCATGCACCAAGATGGCCGCCGGCCCCAGCGCGACCCGGGCCTAGAGGCGCCACTCCGGCTGGAGGACATCACGCTTCCAGGGGTTGAGAGAGGGAGGAGCAGTTTCTATCGCACCTCTGAACTCCCCTGGGACGATGGGTTTCGATCGGCCCTCTGGCCTCCCTGAAGGCTGGCTCCACGCCTGCTGGGTGTCTGGGACTCCTCCCGACCCGGCCCTGAAAGGATCAAAAGACAATGGCAGGAAACCCCCGACAAGCGACCCCCAGGTGACAAGACCCCTGCCTGCACAGACTCCGGACATCAAAGAGGGGTCGACCTATAACAAGGGGTGCTCTGGGACTGTCCGGCAGATTCGACGCTGGAACAACGAGAGCCTGCTGACGCGGTCGCGGCTCCTGGAACTTAGAACCACCTGAGCCCTGCTGAGTGACTCGCGGCTCCCTGAAGATCGTAAGACCTCCGAACTCGTACCTGAGCCCTGCTGAGTGACTCGCGGCTCCCTGAAGATCGTACGACCTCCGAACTTGTATCTGAGCCCTGCTGAGTAACTCGCGGCTCCCTGACGATCGTAAGACCTCCGAACTTGTACCTGAGCCCTGCTGAGTGACTCGCGGCTCCCTGACGATCGTAAGACCTCCGAACTCGTACCTGAGCCCGCTGAGTGACTCGCGGCTTCCACAGACTCCACTGGTCCCGCCGGACCCCACGACAACCAGCCTACCCCCCAGCTCGAGGATTGTGAGCTGTGCGCCGGGTACATCCTTACCTTGAACTTTTGCGCCAAAGACTGTCCCGCTACCCCCTATCCCTTCCGAGACTCATTAAGCCCGCGCTCTCCTTGTACATATTTGCAGTGCTAACCTGTTTGATAAAGATTGGTTCCTGAGAACGCACGGTGTGTTGTTTCTGTGTCGTGTGGTGCCCGAAGTACGATCCTCGATACGAGACTTCTCCTCCTGAGGAGTCTCCCGCCAGTGCCCGGCTACGATACTTGAGGGTGGGTCTCAGGGTAGTCAGGACCCCCTTTCCGGGCTCCTCTGAGGTCGCCGTCTAACATTGGTGGCAAGCGACGGGATTCGGGCCCATCACCGAGAGATCGTACTGTGAACGACGGACGCACTACCAACAAAGATGGCAGAAGGAAACACCATGATCCCCGCAGAAATCAACGCCAACAGGGTGTTCCAGGTGGAACAACTAGAAGAATACACACACAAAGAACTAAAGCAATTCTGCAAAGAACTTAGAATCGCTACCACCGGTCTCAACACCAAGGAAGATTTGCAGAAAGCACTGAAAGCCTGGGTGGATACCAGGGCCTCCCGCCCGGAAAACGCGGGGGAGCGCCCCGACGAGACCGAACCCCCCCAAGGCGAAAGCAGCAGCAATCAGGTGCGAAGCATCGTACCAGACGGGGGCCTATCCCCGGAGGAACTCGCGGACAGAGAGAGAAGCCGCAATCACGAACTCGAGTTAGCTAAACTCAAAATCGAAGGCGAATTAAAGTTAGCAGAGAAAAAGCTAGCAGTAGAGCAAATGCGCGTGCAAGGCGAGCTAGAAGAGAAGAAGCTCCAACGGGAACACGAAGGAAGGAAGCTCCAACTGGAGCACGAACGCAGCTTGAAGGAAATCGAACTCAAGGCCAGAAGTGAGGAAGGGAGGCCCCCGGGAAACCGAGAGGCGACCTCCCCAGCGGAGCAGAAGGTCCACATCCCCAAGGATGTGGTCAAGGAATATTATAAAAACGATGACATTCAGCAATGGTTCAGGGCCTACGAGGTCGCCGTGACCTCCCATCGGGTCCCGCAGAAGGACTGGGGGGCAGGGTTGTGGGGACGGTTTCTGAGCGAAGGAAGAGACACCCTGCTCGACCTACCCTTCTCTCTGCAGACCTCCTACAGCCACATGAAAGAGGCTCTATTCACAAGGTACGGTCTAACCCCCGAGATGTACCGTCAGCGATTCCGGGACTGCAGGAAAATCCCGGGCACCACCTGGGTAGAATATGTAAACTTTTTTAGTCGGGCCTTCGATGGGTGGGTCAAGGGCAGCAAAGTCACCACCCTTGAGGAACTCACCGACCTCCTATTGTGGGAACACCTGGCTGCGAACTGCTTTGTGGAACTACGCCAGCATCTGCTTGACAGCAAACTCACTGATCCCAGGAAGCTGGCGGTGGAAGCAGACCGCTGGACCAACACCCGGGTCACCCGGGGCATGGTAGGAGAATACCCCCGAGCCAGTCAGGGGCCACCCCGCCAGAGAGGAGGGGGGAACCAGGGAGGCCAGAGAGAGTCCCAGCCTAGTCCTCCGAAGACCCAATCTCCACCTTTCCCAGCGCCCCCCCCACCAGTAACCGGACCCCCCGGGAGACTGGGACACAGGGTAACCATCACTTGTTTCCGTTGCCAGAAGCCCGGGCACTACGCCAATGACCCAGAGTGCCCCATGGCCACCCAAAACACCCCTGCAAGACAGATAGCCAACGTAGCTCTGGGGGAGGAAGTTGAGGAAACCGGGGAGTGGGAACCCGCAGCCATGGCCCTAGTATCCCTGGGAGATAGGGAGATGGTCCCTGGTAGCCTCCTGCCCTCCAACACGAAGAAATACGGGCAGCTCGTTAAGATCAATGGCCACCAAATAGAGGCCCTGCGGGACACCGGGGCCAGCATCACCGGTGTCCTCAGGCACTTAGTCCCCGAGGAGCAGATCCTCCCCAACGTCTTTTGCCCAGTCATTTCCGCCGATAATAGAGAGAGTAGGTGTCAGGTAGCTCTAGTGCCGTTTGAGTGGGGTGGAGTGATAGGTAAACTGAGGGTTGCCGTAAGAACCTCCCAGCCAGTCGACTGCCTCCTAGGGAACGACCTGGAGAGTTCGCCCTGGAAGCACGTCGAACGCAAGGCCCACCTAGAGATGATGGGGCTCCCCGAGTGGGTGTGCGCCACCACCCGATCTATGTCAGCCCGACTCACCCCCCTGGGAGAAGTCGAAGACGCCCCGACCGAAGAAGTCAGAGCAGTAACCCCCGAGGGTCCTCCCATCCCCCCATCGGAGGGGCCCGTCGCCAGCGACGAGCCTTCTCTGTCCGACACCGCCCCGGTCCCTGAGTTAGGCGATCTACCCGAGTTGGCCCAATGGCGCCACGAGGGTGGGCCCACCCGGGAGGAGTTTTGCCGGGAGCAGGCCACCTGTCCTTCCCTGGTCGGACTGCGGCGCCAGGCCGAGGGCCAAGCCGCAGGCGATCAAACTGGCACACACCGAATTTATTGGGAGAATAGCATTTTGTATAGTGAGCAGAAGTCGGTGGAGCTGGGATCCGGACGGGTGCTGGTGGTACCCCTCCGCTTCCGAGACTTCCTCCTGGGCTTAGCCCACGACGTCCCCCTTGCCGGCCACCTGGGTCAAGACAAGACCTACAGCCATCTCGTGACCCATTTTTACTGGCCCAAGATGAGAGCAGCTGTAGAAGCCCACTGCAAGTCCTGTCCCACGTGCCAAGCTAGCGGGAAGAGTGGGGGGAAGCGCAAGGCTCCCCTCCAACCCTTCCCGGTCGTCAGTACCCCCTTTGAACGAGTCGGGATCGACATCGTGGGGCCCCTGGACCCCCCCACCTCCCAAGGTCACCGTTTCATCCTGGTCCTGGTGGATCACGCCACCCGATACCCTGAGGCGATCTCCCTACGCACCGTCACGGCCCCCGTAGTGGGCCGGGCCCTGATGGGGATCTTTTCCCGGGTAGGGTTCCCCCGCGAGGTCGTGAGCGATCGCGGCACTAATTTTATTTCGAGGTACATGACGTCCCTGTGGCAACAATGTGGAGTGTCCTACAAATTCACTACCCCGTACCATCCCCAAGGGAACGGCCTAGTAGAGAGGTTTAACCGGACTCTGAAAGGGATGATCACCGGCCTAGAAGAGCCCCTCCGGCGTAAGTGGGACGTCCTGCTCCCCTGCCTCTTGTTCGCTTACCGAGAGGTCCCCCAGAAGTCCCTAGGGTTCAGCCCGTTTGAGTTGCTCTATGGACACCCCGTCCGAGGTCCCCTCAGCTTGGTTAAGGAAGGGTGGGAGGCGGCACCCCAGACCACCCCACGAGATGTGTTCCACTATGTTCTGACCCTCCGGAACCAGACCAGGAAGTTCCGAGCACTGGCCGAGGCCAACCTAGAGACAAGCCAAGAAGAGATGAAGCGCTGGTACGACCAGAATGCCACTCTGGTCGAGTTCCAGCCGGGCCAACAAGTATGGGTCATGGCTCCTGTGAAGCCAGGCGCCCTCCAGGACAGGTGGACCGGACCCTACAAAGTGATTGAGCGGAAGAGTCCAGTCACATACTTGGTGGACGTCCAGTCGCCTCGAGATCCCCTCCGGGTCCTTCACGTGAACCGCCTCAAGCCTCACTTCGTGCGGACAGAACTAAGCCTCCTGCTGGCCACCGATGACGGGGCCGAAGACGAGTCCGATCCCCTCCCGGACCTCCTGTGTGTCAAGGAGCAGGATGGCTCCGTGGAGGGAGTGAATCTCTCCCCAGCTCTCACTGCCCAGCAACAAGAGGACTGCCGCCAGCTACTAGGACAATTTGCCGACCTCTTCTCCCTGATCCCCCGAGTCACCGACTGGTGTGTCCATGACGTGGACACCGGGGACAGCCCGCCTGTGAGACACCGAGCCTACCGGGTCCCCGACCGGGTCCGGTCCTGCATTCAAGCTGAAGTCTCCAAGATGTTGACCATGGGAGTGATCGAGCCATCTGACAGTCCCTGGGCCAGCCCCGTGGTCCTGGTTCCGAAGGCAGCGGCCCCCGGTGTCGCCCCCGAGCTCCGGTTCTGTGTGGACTACCGGGGGCTCAATGACGTCACCCGAGCCGATGCCCACCCCATTCCACGAGCCGACGAGCTCATTGACCGACTCGGGGCAGCACGGTTCCTCAGCACCTTCAACCTCACCTGCGGATACTGGCAGATTGCGCTCACCGAGGGGGCCAAGGAGCGGTCTGCCTTCTCCACCCCAGATGGGCATTACCGCTTCCGCGTAATGCCCTTCGGAATGAAAAATGCCCCGGCCACCTTCCAGCGACTGGTAAATAGAGTCCTGGCCGGGCTAGAACAGTTCAGCGCGGCCTATCTGGACGACATCGCCGTTTTCAGTTCCGGATGGAGTGAGCACCTCCAGCACCTCCGGAGGGTGCTAACCGCCCTGCGCCAGGCAGGCCTGACAGTAAAAGCCAGCAAGTGCCAAATTGGGCAAGGATCAGTAGTGTACCTGGGGCACCAGGTCGGGAGTGGCCAGGTCGCCCCTCTACAACCAAAAATCGACGCCATCGTGGCCTGGGAACCCCCCACCACCCAAACGGAGGTCCGAGCCTTTCTGGGCCTCACTGGCTACTAGCGCAGATTCATCAAGGGGTATGGCAGCCTTGTCGGCCCCCTCACAGAGCTCACATCCAAAAAACAGCCAAAAAAGGTTCAGTGGACAACCGCCTGCCAGGAGGCGTTCGATGCCCTAAAGAAGGCCATGTGCACGGCCCCCGTCCTCCAGGCTCCCGACTACTCCAAGGAGTTTGTAGTCCAGACCGACGCCTCCGAGCATGGCATTGGGGCCGTCCTGTCCCAGGTGAATGACCAAGGCCTGGACCAGCCCGTCGCCTTCCTCAGTCGGCGGCTGTTGCCCAGAGAACAGCGATGGAGTACCATTGAGCGCGAAGCCTTTGCCGTGGTCTGGGCACTCAAGAAACTACGCCCTTACCTGTTCGGCACACATTTCAAAGTCCAAACCAATCATCGGCCCTTGCGATGGCTTATGCAGATGCGGGGAGAAAACCCCAAGCTACTGCGGTGGTCAATCTCCCTTCAGGGGATGGATTTCACCGTGGAACACCGTCCTGGGACGGACCACGCCAACGCCGATGGCCTCTCCCGGTTCTTCCGCCTCAGCGAAGAGAACCCCCCAAGATGATGGGCAGTTCTCTCCGGCTTTCACCTGGGGGGACGCGTGTTGGACCCGGCCTCATAACATGGCTCTACTGGTCCCCACACCCCCTAACCTGGTGCCGGCAGCCCCCACTCCCCCGGCCTCACCAAGCCTTTCCACCAGAACACACGCACTCGACCCGGACATCCTCGTCCATGGCCTCTCTCCTTTCGGCCACCCCGGGCCCGCGTGCCTACTTCATGCACCAAGATGGCCGCCGGCCCCAGCGCGACCCGGGCCTAGAGGCGCCACTCCGGCTGGAGGACATCACGCTTCCAGGGGTTGAGAGAGGGAGGAGCAGTTTCTATCGCACCTCTGAACTCCCCTGGGACGATGGGTTTCGATCAGCCCTCCGGCCTCCCTGAAGGCTGGCTCCACACCTGCTGGGTGTCTGGGACTCCTCCCGACCCGGCCCTGAAAGGATCAAAAGACAATGGCAGGAAACCCCCGACAAGCGACCCCCAGGTGACAAGACCCCTGCCTGCACAGACTCCGGACATCAAAGAGGGGTCGACCTATAACAAGGGGTGCTCTGGGAATGTCCGGCAGATTCGACGCTGGAACAACGAGAGCCTGCTGACGCGGTCGCGGCTCCTGGAACTTAGAACCACCTGAGCCCTGCTGAGTGACTCGCGGCTCCCTGAAGATCGTAAGACCTCCGAACTCGTACCTGAGCCCTGCTGAGTGACTCGCGGCTCCCTGAAGATCGTACGACCTCCGAACTTGTACCTGAGCCCTGCTGAGTGACTCGCGGCTCCCTGACGATCGTAAGACCTCCGAACTTGTACCTGAGCCCTGCTGAGTGACTCGCGGCTCCCTGACGATCGTAAGACCTCCAAACTCGTACCTGAGCCCGCTGAGTGACTCGCGGCTTCCACAGACTCCACTGGTCCCACCGGACCCCACGACAACCAGCCTACCCCCCAGCTCGAGGATTGTGAGCTGTGCGCCGGGTACATCCTTACCTTGAACTTTTGCGCCAAAGACTGTCCCGCTACCCCCTATCCCTTCCGAGACTCATTAAGCCCGCGCTCTCCTTGTACATATTTGCAGTGCTAACCTGTTTGATAAAGATTGGTTCCTGAGAACGCACGGTGTGTTGTTTCTGTGTCGTGTGGTGCCCGAAGTACGATCCTCGATACGAGACTTCTCCTCCTGAGGAGTCTCCCGCCAGTGCCCGGCTACGATACTTGAGGGTGGGTCTCAGGGTAGTCAGGACCCCCTTTCCGGGCTCCTCTGAGGTCGCCGTCTAACATTTCCCTAGAGGCCGGCAGAGCTATGGTTCAAAAACTACAGCTAGGCACTTTGCCAAAAAAGGGTAATTTTTCACAGCGAAATTGAGGTGTGTCCACGTTGCGTTTTGCGCCGTATCCTGTCACGGGCACTAGGCCAACCCACACAAGTGAGGTACCATTTTTATCGGAAGACTTTGGGGAACACGGGGTGGGTGGAAATTTGTGGATCCACGCAGATTCCAGAACTTTCCACTACAGAAATGTGGGGAAAATGTGTTTTTTTTGGCAATTGTTTAGGTTTGCAAGGGATTCTGGGTAACAGAACCCGGTGGGAGGCAGTCAAGTCACCCCATCCTGGATTCCCCTGGGTGTCTAGTTTTCAAAAATGTATAGGTTTGCTAGGTTTCCCTAGG
Organism: Triturus cristatus; assembly: GCF_964204655.1. Taxonomy (NCBI): domain Eukaryota; kingdom Metazoa; phylum Chordata; class Amphibia; order Caudata; family Salamandridae; genus Triturus; species Triturus cristatus. The sequence goes on along the minus strand of NC_140586.1, from coordinate 991,511,716 downwards.
TGCCGGCAGAGATAGGGTTAAAAAACTACAGCTAGGCACTTTGCTAAAAAAGGGTAATTTTGCATCGTGAAAATGTGGTGTGTTCACGTTGGGTTTTGAGCCATTTCCTGTTGTGGGCACAAGTGAGGTACCATTTTTATCAGGAGACTTAGGGTAATTCAGATTTGTAAAGGAACTGTTATTACCTATTGACCTTTGATGCATTTCTGCCTTCCAAATGAAAGACATTGTGTAAAAAAAAGTCATTCTAAAAAATGACTGATAATTCTCATGCTAGTATGAGTATCCCAATTTCGGAAATGTGCAAATATCTACTGTTTCTAAACTCTATATTTTGTTCCCATTTCAGAAATATATAGGTGTCTTTCATACCGATTTTTCCATGTATACATTTTTACAGAATAATTACTATATACCTGGTACATAATAAAAAACCATTGCAACTTGCTGCTCAGTTTTTGGCTCTGGGTTCGTCGAGCTCTTGGTGAACCTGCAAGTCCTATATATCCCCACAACCAGTAATGTCCAGCGGATGTAACGGTATATTGCTTTCAAAGAGCTGTCAAAATTAGAAGAAGTTACAGGTGAAAACGTTGACACAAAAGGCGCTTTTTGTTCAACAAATTTTCAATTTATCCTTTATTTAACTCTTAGTTTCTAGAAAGAAACCTTGATGGATCTACACAAATGACCCCTTGCTGAATTCAGAATTTTGTCTACTTCTCTAAAATGTATAGATTTCCAGGATCCATTATTGCTTTTGTACCCATTTCTACCATTAACTGGAAGGAGGTTGAAAGCACAAAAAATAGCAAAAATAGGCTATGTCCCAGAAAAATGCCAAAATTGTGTAAAATATTTTGGGTTCCTGACAAAAGTCTGGTATCCCCTAAAAGCTGGGAAAATGGTGATTTCAGCCCCACAAACCCTTTTTTGATAACATTTGCAGGCAAAAACCCAGATGCTTTCATTTGCATCCCGTCTTTCCCATTTTCCCCTAAAAAACCTAAATTTTGATGTATTTTGGTTCATTTCTGTGACCCCTCCAGGGGAATCCACAAACCCCGAGTACCTTCAGAATCCCCATGATGTTGGAAGAAAAGGACGCAAATTTGGCGTGGATACCTTATGTGGTCAAAAAGTTACAGGGGCCTCAGCGCGCACTACCCCAAATAGCCAAAAAAGGGCGTGGCACAGGAGGGGGAAAAGGCCTGGCAGCGAAGGGGTTAAGTTGCATGCGAAAAGGATCTTCAACAACAACAAAAAGTCCCCTTTTGCTTCTGCTGCAGAAACTTCTATGTAGTGCTATGTGTTATGCTTTTCGTACATGGACTAAAAACATTTTAACATCATTTGGCCTAGCAGGGAGGATGTTTACAAAAGGATATCCAAAAATGAAGACTGCTTCTTTTTATAATTGTTGGACATTTTGTTCCAGATATAACAATATCAGAAACAGTTTTAACATATAGTTTCTTTCATTAAGGTAGTAACCTATCAGCAAGGAAGCAAGTTAAAAAACTTGTAATGAGTGCAGTGAACAGTATGACATGCTTGTAATGATGTACTGAAAGCAGTAAAAATCAGTAAAACATTTTTCTATGTTGAACTAAAGTTTTGGTTAAAAAGGATGTTGTTTGGTTGCCTAATGTTCAAAATGAAATTGTAATACATTTTTGTCTGTTTATATTTTTTCCACAGTAGTTGAAGTCAGGATATATTAATCACTAATCTTGTGATTGATCAATTCATCACTACTCATATACTCATCCCATTTCCAAGGTAGGACATTTCCACTCATCTAACCATCTAGTAACTACTGAGGCAGTCATCCAATCACTCAAGTACTGCACTTGCATTCATCCAATCTCCCAGCCACTACTCAGGCACTCATCCAATCACCCAGGTGGTGCGTATAGAGTCATGTGTTCTCTCACTCACTACTAATACAGTGATTGAATTACCTGGACACACTTACAGTCTTTCAATCATGAAGGCCTTCTACTTGTACTTATTCTTTCATCAAGGCAGTACACTTGCAGTCATCCAATCACCCAGGCACTACTCATGCACAAATCCATTCACTCAGACACCACTCATGAACTCATGCATTCACTCATTCTCGACCAATGCACTTATCCAATGACCCAGGCAGTACCCTTGCACTCATCCATTCACTGATCTTCAACCCAAGGACTCATTCAATCACCCAGGGACTTGTCATGCACTGATCCATTCACTCAGGCACTACTCATGCACTCATCCAATCACCCAGCAACTGCCCATACAGTTATCCATTCACACAGGCACTAAACTTGTAGTGATCCATTCAATCAACAACTGCCCATGCACTCATGCAGTCACCAAGGTGCTATCTATGCACTCATCCAATCACCCAGAAACTACCCTTGCACTCATTCATTCACCCAGGCAATACCCATGCTCTCATCAATTCACCCCAGCAGTACCCATGCACTCATCCAATCACCCAGTCACTACCCAATCACACACAAAATCACCCAGACACTACCCTTGCACTCATTCATTCACTCAGACACTACCCATGCACTCATCCAATCACTCAGGCATTACCCTGCACTCATCCATTGAATGAGGTGGTACACATGTACTCATACGATCACCTAGGTGCTACTCATGCACTCATCCAGTCACCCAGGCAGAAGGCATGCACTCCTCCAATCCCTCAGGCACTACCCATGTACTCATCCAATCACCCAGGCACTATCAATACACTCACCCAATTACCAAGGCACTACCCTTGCACTCATTCATTCACTCAGACTCTACCCATGCACTCATCCAATCACCCAGACACTACCCTTGCACTCATTCACTTACACAGGCACTACCCATGCATTCATCAATTCACCCAAGCAGTACCCAGTCACTCATTCAATCACCCACTCACTACCCATCCACTCATCCATTTACTCAGACACTACCCATGCACTCATTCAATCACCCAGGTACTACCCTTGCACTCATCCATTCAATCAGGTGCTACCCATGCACTCATCCAATCACCCAGGTGCTACTCATGCACTCATCCAGTCACCTAGGCAGTAGCCATGCACTCATCCAATCCCTCATGCACTACCCATGCACTCTTCAAATCACCCAGGCACTATCCATGCACTCACCCAATCACCCAGGCACTATCTGTGCACTCATCCAATTACACAAACTACCCCTGCACTCATCCATTCATGCAGGCACTACCCATGCCCTTATGAAATCACCCAGATACTACCCTTGCACGTATTCATTCACTCAGACACTATCCATGAACTCATGCCATCACCCAGGCACTACCCTTGCACTCATCCATTTACTCAGGCACTACCCATGCACCTATCAATTTACCCCAGAAACTACCCTTGCACTCATTCATTCACTCAGGCACTACCCATGCATTCATAAAGTCACCCAGAACCTACCCTTGCACTCATTCATTCAGTCAGACACTACACATGCACTCATCCAATAACCCAGGAACTACCCTTGAACTCAACCATTTACTCAGGCATTACCCATACACTCATCAATTTACCCCAACAGTTCCCATGCACTCATCCATTCACCCACTCACTACCCATCCACTCATCCATTTACTCAGACACTACCCATGCACTCATCCAATCACCCAGGCACTATCCTTGCACTCATCCATTCAATGAGGTGCTAAACATGCACTCATCCAGCCACCCAGGTGCTACTCATGCATTCATCCAGTCACACAGGCAGTAGCCATGCACTCATCCAATCCCTCATGCACTACCCATGCACTCATCCAATCACCCAGGCACTATCCATGCACTCACCCAATCACCCAGGCACTATCTGTGCACTCATCCAATTACACAGAAACTACCCTTGCACTCATCATTTCATGCAGGCACTACCCATGCACTCATGAACTCACCCAGATACTACCCTTGTACTCATTCATTCACTCAGACACTATCCATGAACTCATGCCATCACCCAGGCACTACCCTTGCACTCATCCATTTACTCAGGCACTACCCATGCACCTATCAATTTACCCCAGAAACTACCCTTGCACTCATCCATTCACTCAGGCACTACCCATGCATTCATAACGTGTGGGAGCCGGCCTCGTGGCGTGGTCCTGTTTCCCCGCGCTAAGCCGCACGAGGTCCAATGCACATCGGGACTCCTCCATCTTGGATTGCATGTCACTCCACGTGACCACCTGTATGACCCTGTTCTACCCGGCCTCGGTCCCATCCCCTTGCCTGACCCCAATCCTTTGCAATACTCCAGAACAGAAGGGACACACACACCAGCTTAAAGGAGAGGCAAAGAACACAACATCACTAGCCACACCACATACAGCACCACCACCACTTCCACACCTGCACCACTAACCCCCTGCACATCACACACCATACACACCACAAAAACACCTACCACTCACACTCCTGCACCCACAACCACTTTGCACATCACACACCATGACAACACAGAAAATGGCCAAATTCACTGAGAGTGAGTTGAAGGTTATGGCAAATAAGATAGTCAGAGTGGAAACACAACTGTTTGGTACCCTGGTCCAACAGACACCATTAGCCACAAGGACACAAATGTGGGCAAGGATAGTCGAAAGGGTCAATGCAATAGGGACCACCCCAAGATCCAAACAGGAGATCATGAAGCAGTGGCATGATGAAGAGGGTTGTCAAAGAGAGGAGAAGCAAGAACCGTGAGCTGGCTCAGAGGACTGGCGGGGGCCCTCCCATTCCACCAAAACCATTCACGCCATGGGAGGAGAAGGTGCTTGCCATACTGCAGCCAAAGAGTCTCACAGGAGTAGCCGGGGAAGTGGAGGCTGGTAAGTACAAACAAATGACTACCACCACACTGATACATACTGTCTTGCACAACTACAAAGCTACACCACCTAGGACAAATTCCATCCATCTGCACCACACACTCACAAAAACATGTCTCACAGATCCAACATTCACTCACTCCCATTCACCCCAAACGTCGCTAGCAACATTACCATGGGGGCATGTGTACAGGCAGACAGCACTACAACTCACACCAGCCCCCCTTGTCCCACAGCTTCAGCAAGATGGAGCCCTCCCCCACCCCACCTTGAAGCATGTGTCAGCCATTACATTACACTCATCAAACTAACAGGTAGGTGCCCATCTTCCGTGGGAGGGTGTTTGTGGGTGGGAGGCCAGCACTACTACTCCCACCATGCCCCCTGTCCCACACCTCAGCAAAATTGAGCCCTCCCTCACCCCACCCAGAAGCAGTTGGAAGCCATTGCAGTACACCAGACAAACTTACAGGTAGGTAGTCATCTTCACATTGAGGGTGTTTGTGGGTGGGAGGCCTGTACCACTTCTCCCACCATGCTCCCTGCCCCCCACCTCAGCAGATGGAGCCCTCCCTCCACCCCACCCAGAAGCAGTTGGAAGCCATTGCAGTACACCAAACAAACTTACAGGTAGGTAGACATATGATTCTGGCCTGTGGAGGATGTAAGCTGCCACCACGCGCACACACATGTGTGACATAACAAACCCAAATGTGGGCACATTATAGGTAAGTAGCCAGTACGTGCACCCACCCATTTGTCAGAAATTAAATGGTGCCATATGACAACACCAGTCCTCTCATTGCACAAATATGCACACTGATCCCATTGTCAAGCACAGTGTGCACACAGGTAAGCTAAGGAAACTGGCACAGCTACCAAAGTATGACACACCAAAGCACAAGTAGAAGAAAGTCAGGTCACAATCATGCACAGCACCTATTTACATGTGCATCGCCATGGGGCAAGTGCAACAAGGACCATTCGAAAAATACGAAAGCATGTGTGGTGGTACAAATCAAGATATGCACATGACAGGACAAAGGTATGCAGGAGATGACAATGGCCAGATGTGACGCCTGCCAGGTCAGACAAATCAAAAACGAGTCCTCAATTAAAAACAGGTTGTGCCAGGCCCTAGATGGCAACAAGTCCCTGTAATCATTAATTGTGCATGGGTCGCATGGTATGCCTTGACACCTCACACCATGGACAAGTAATGCATGTACCACTGCATCATGTCAGGAAGCACAGTAGTGCACATAGGAAACAATGTGATGATCAGTCAATTGTGCAGTGTACAAAAAGCGAATGACACACAGCTAACACAAAGCTTGCCGAGTGCACTACAATGACCATTTCCCATCTGACCCACAGGTGACCAAGAACTCACTGCAGAGGACAACACCAGCCTTCTGCAGAGCCAGTCTCCCCCCCGGTACATGGACTCTCGGATGCTAACTCCCAGGATTCCATGGACGATGAGCTCGAAGCCGGCCATCTGGTGTGCCAGGGAGCAACAGGTCCCAGGACCCCATCGTCCCCCCACCACATCTGCGGCAACAACAACTCCACAGCAGATCCCTGCTCTCACAGCCTGTGAGGCTACTTCCAATACTACCACCACCACCACCACCAGCAGTGTTGCCTGCAACACCCTCCCTGTCCCAGAGGATGACCAGCACACACCACCGATGGAGGAGGGCAGGGAGAGTATGCGGGTGCCCACAGTGGTGAGGCAATAGGTCCATGGCAGCAGGGCAGGTGGGAGGGGCAGGGTCACCCATAGACACCAGGAGGCTGGGACCCAATCCCTGGAACACATCACCAGAGTCCTGGGCACATAAGAACAGGCCCAGGGACGAACGGGCCGGTCGGACGAACTGTTACATGAGCTCATCCTGCTGATGAGGTCCATCGACACATGCATGGGACAAATCGTGGACCTCTTGGGCCAGCAAGTGGCGGCACTGAGGAACAGGAATGCACCACAAACAACACCTCCACCTCCCTCTGGTGGGCCTCACGAAGACAGTTCAACATACTCCCCTGCGCCCACAAAGAGGGGTGAGTCCTCAGACCCCACTCGCCCTGCAGCAGGGCCCCTCCCTGCCAAACGACGAAGGGGCCATCCTAAGAAGACCCTGGGAGTATCTGGAGGCAAAGCACCTGCCAGATGCCAGTCACGGAGCCAGCCATAATGGCAACCCTCTTCACCACTGCATTGACTTTTTGGACTGTCCTTCCCCACACTGCCTTGTGAATGGCATCTGTCTGTTGGACTGGGTCACCACATCAATGTGGTGACTACTCGATTATCTCATCTACCACAACTGTCAACTCACTGCCCCCCCCATGGAAATGTACACCGCCCCTCCCATCTCAGCATTGCAAATAAAATATCCTTACACACATGTTGTTGTGTCTGCTCCGTCTTTATTGCAGGATGTACAGCCTTCAACATGATCACAATGTACCAGGAACATGGGCTGTATGTAGGCAAGGAGAAGTTGAAGGCAAATAGGGAAACACAACAGAACTACTTTTACTGGTCTGGGTGTGGCATCACAGACATCACACAACCCCTACCATCAGGATAACCCAACATGCACACGTCACAATGGGAAACAAATGTTAACATACACGTCCTTTAGATGTTCCCAAATGACCTGTCCCAGAAACATTGCTAAACACGGCTGGGTCTACAACTGGCTGCTGTTACAATTCTCACATGCCACCTGACGACAACAGCAACATCAGCCGACAATGGGAATGTTGCACATTGTCACCAACCTTCAAGTGAAGTAGCGGGTGATGAGCTGTCCATGCAGGTCAACACCTTCCTCCTCTCCACTCTCCTCATCACTGGACATGGGTTGGTTTGCAGGCTGGGGCCTTGGGTCCTCACCATCATCCAGGAGCATGGGAATCTCCTTGCGAATGACTAGGTTGTGGAGCATGCAGCATGCCACTACAATCTGACACACCTTCCCGGGCGAGTATGCCAGTGCACCTCCGGTCTTGTCCAGGCAGCGGAAATGTGACTTGAGCAGAATAAACGTACGCTCCACCACACGACATGTCCTCCCATGTGCCTCATTGTAGCGGACGTCTGCTCGGGTCCTGGGATTCCTCAGTGGGCTCAGCAACCAGGGGCGGTTGGGATATGCAGAGTCAGCTAGGTATGACAAACACAAATAGACATTACAATGTCGCTGAGGCTGAGGGCAGCAGCTCACACACCCAGCACGCAATACGACTAGGCATACTCACCCACAATCCATGCACGCACAGGAAGCAGATTAGCCATCAGCTGGGGCATAATGCTGTTCCGCAGCATGTAGGAGTCATGGGCTGTGTCTGGAAATTTGGCACACACTTGGGAGATGATCATATCTGCCAGGCACACCACCTGCACATTTATGGAGTGGTAATGCTTGCAATTCCTGTAAATGTGCTCACTTGCCTTTGGTGGCACAAGACCGACATGGGTGCAATCAATGGCACCTATGCCATTAGGGATGTGTCCAAGGGGATAGAAGTCTCCCTTCAGAGCTGGCAATTCAGCACCCCTGGGGAAATGGATGTATCTGTCCTTGTATATCATCATGGCGGACAGTACATCACGTAGCACCATGCTGAACATCGGTTGTGACATTCCACCTGCGCTGGCCACTGTCTCCTGGAATGATCCAGTGGCAAAAAAATGCAGGGCCACCATGACCTTGTAAGTGGGGGTGAAAGCTGTTGGATATGCCCTGCGAGGCTGCAGGTGGGGCTCCAACAGGTCACAAATGGTTTTCAGGGTGGCTTGATCCAGCTGGCATTTCTGGATTATCACAACATCCTCCATGTCCTCCAGCACCGTCAAGTGACGAATCAGATTTGGCCTCCTCCTATTTGAGATGAAAGTGGACACATGTCAATGCAATACATCATGAGATGGGCACAGCATCTCACATTCTGGATGGCACAACGGCAACGATGACTGCCATCAAAATTGAGTTACAGACCAGCTTACATGTGGGAACACCTTCAGCTACACAAAGGGCACACCTGTCAACTTACACAAAACAAGTAGCTCAAATTGCACCTTGGTCAATTTGAATGCACATAGGGATATAGCCAAATTTCACATGGGTATGCCTGGGAGTATAGCATCCAGCACATGTGTAACAAATCAACCCCACTGTCTCCTACATTGCTGCTGTACCTGTCACACCTTCAAGCGTCATCTTAACATGGCACACCTCCACTACACAATGACCACAGTCGGTGCAGAAATGTCAAATGTGTGCATGAGCAGATAGAAGAGGCCATACATTGAGCCAAGCATTGCTGTGATTGTCAATGCACCTCAACACTTTGACATGTGTACACATTGTAGAGCCAAGGACAACACTGTCCTGCATACCCGAACATCAAATCCATTAGTGACATGTGACGGAGTACATGCCAAAAAACAACTGCACATACACAAACATGGCATGCATAGTCACCAGTGGAGTAAATGGGACATTGGCATCGTGTGCACAATGATGATGTGCCATTGACCATGAGGGCACTGTGCACTGTGGATGTTTGCCAGATGGCCATTGCCATTGATGGCACCCAAATCGCGGTAGCTACCGCCTGACCACGGCGGTGTGTCACCAGCACCCCCCCTTCACACAAGTGCGGTAGTGATAGGCATGTAGGCATGGGTAAATGGTGTTTGCAATGCACTGCCATCCATGCCGCGGTAGCTACCGCCTGTCCCCAGCGGTGCATCACCAGCACTCCCCATTTACACAAATGCGGTAGTGATAGGCATGGAGACATGCCCAATTGGCGGTTGGCATGCTCTGCTGCCCAAATCGCGGTGCCTCATGTGAATGTATGGCACCCAAATCATGGTAGCTACCACCTGTCCCCAGTGGTGTGTCACCAGCACCCCCCATTCACACAAGTGCGGTAGTGATAGGCATGTAGACATGGGTAAATGTCGGTAGCAATGCACCGCCATCCATGTCACGGCAGCTACCGCCTGGCCCCGGCGGTGTGTCACCGCAATGGAGCTTGCCCTAGAGCCAATGGGAACCTTGATAGCGGTGACATGATGCAATTTTAAAGATCACAGTAGGCGTGCTCCGCCATCGCGGAGGCGGCCATTGGATGCATTTGAAAGAGACAGACCTGGACCAACAGTTGCTGCAGCTTGGCACCTTAGAAACGACCCCAGGGGGGCTATATATGTGTGGGATTGAGCCTCACATTTTCACTGCTCACAGACTCTGCTGCCTGAGACCCCTCACCTGCTGCTGCCTCCAGGAACTGCTGCCAGAGACCCCTCACCTGCTGCTGCCTCCTGTGACAGCTACCTGAGACCCCTCACCTGCTGCTGCCTCCTCGGACTGCTGCCTGAGACCCCTCACCTGCTTCTGCCTCCAGGGACTGCTGCCAGAGACTCCTCACCTGCTGCTGCCTCCAGGGACTGCTGCCAGAGACCCCTCACCTGCTGCTGACTCCAGGGACTGGTGTCAGAGGCCCCTCACCTGCTGCTGCCTCCTGGGACTGCTGCCTGACACCCCTCACCTGCTGCTGCCACCAGGGACTGCTTCCAGAGACCCCTCACTTGCTGCTGCCTCCAGGGACTGCTGCCAGAGACGGATCACTGACATAATATCGACTACCAAAATATAGACCTACAAAAATATCGATGCCAAAATATCGAATGCCAAAAAATCGAATTCCTATCTACAAACAGGTAAGTACAAAAATATGGAGTCTAAAATATCGTTGTAAAAAATATAGTCAGTCAAAATATCGATTTTTTTAAAATGTATTAAAGGTAATGTAAACATAATAAAATAATACATATAATTAACTAAAACATATTTAAAAATACTTAAATAACCTTAAAAATAATAAATAATTAATGTAACTTCCAAAAAATAAACTTACATTTTTATTTTTTAATAGATATATATAAACGTAATATTAATACAAAATAATTAATATTTTTACCGCAGGATATTGGCTGGGTAAAATGTACCATTACCACTCCAGTGAGTGCAACAGTAGGGAAAGCGTCAGATAGCGTAGAGGTAAAAATAACTATTCCCACTCCAAAGAGTGCAACAGTAGGGAAAGCGTTGGATAGCGGGAGGGTAAAATTTACTATTCCCACTCCAGTGAGTGCAACAATAGGGAAAACGTTGGATAGCGTATAAGTGAAAATTACTATTCCCACTCCAAAGAGTGCAACAGTCGGGAAAGCGTTGGATAGCGGGAGGGTAAAATTTACTATTCCCACACCAGTGAGTGCAAAAATGGGGAAAGCGTCAGATAGCGTAGGGGTAAAAATTACTATACCCACTCCAAAGAGTGCAACAGTAGGGAAAACGTTGGATAGCGTAGGGGTAAAAATTACTATTCCCACTCCAAAGAGTGCAACAGTAGGGAAAGCGTTGGATAGCAGGAGGGTAAAATTTACTATTCCCACTCGACTGAGTGCAACAATAGGGAAAGCGTTGGATAGCGTATGGGTAAAAATTACTATTCCCACTCCAAAGAGTGCAACAGTAGGGAAAGTGTTGGATAGCGGGACAGTAAAATTTACTATTCCTACTCCAGAGACTGCAACAATAGGGAAAGTGTTGGATAGCGTATGGGTAAAAACTACTATTCCCACTCCAAAGAGTGCAACAGTAGGGAAAGCATTGGATAGCGGGAGGGTAAAATTTACTATTCCCACTCCAGTGAGTGCAACAATAGGGAAAGCGTTGGATAGCGTAGGGGTAAAAATTACTATTCCCACTCCAAAGAGTGCAACAGTAGGGAAAGCGTTGGATAGCGGGAGGGTAAAATTTACTATTCCCACTCGACTGAGTGCAAAAATAGGGAAAGCGTTGGATAGCGTATGGGTAAAAATTACTATTCCCACTCCAAAGAGTGCAACATTAGGGAAAGCGTTGGATAGCGGGACGGTAAAATTTACTATTCTCACTCCAGTGACTGCAACAATAGGGAAAGCGTTGGATAGCGTATGGGTAAAAACTACTATTCCCATTCCAAAGAGTGCAACAGTAGGGAAAGCGTTGGATAGCGGGAGGGTAAAATTTACTATTCCCACTCCAGTGAGTGCAACAATAGGGAAAGCGTCAGATAGCGTAGGGGTAAAAATTACTATACCCACTCCAAAGAGTGCAACAGTAGGGAAAACGTTGGATAGCGTAGGGGTCAAATTTATTATTCCCACTCCAAAGAGTGCAACAGCAGGGAAAACATTGGATAGCGGGAGGGTAAAATTTACTATTCCCACTCCAGTGAGTGCAACAGTAGGGAAAGCGTTGGATAGCGGGAGAGTAAAATTTACCAATACCACTCCAAAGAGTGCAACAGTAGGGAAAGCGTTGGATAGCAGGAGGGTACAATTTACTATTCCCACTCCAGTGAGTACAACAATAGGGAAAACGTTGGATAGCGTAGGGTAAAAATGACTATTCCCACTCCAAAGTGTGCAACAGTAGGGAAAGCGATGGATAGTGGGAGGGTAAAATTTACTATTCCCACTCCAGTGAGTGCAACAATAGGGAATGCGTTGGATAGTGTATGGGTAAAAATTACTATTCTCACTCCAAAGAATGCAACAGTAAGGATAGCGTTGGATAGCGTAGGGGTAAAAATTACTATTCCCACTCCAGTGAGCGCAACAATAGGGAAAGCGTTGGATAGCGTATGTGTAAAAATTACTATTCCCACTCCAAAGAGTGCAACAGTAGGGAAAGCGTTGGATAGCGGGAGGGTAAAATTTACTATTCCCACTCCAGTAAGAGCAACAATAGGGAAAGCGTTGGATAGCGTACGGGTAAAAATTACTATTCCCACTCCAAAGAGTGCAACAGTAGGGAAAACGTTGGATAGCGGGAGGGTAAAATTTACTATTCCCACTCCAGAGAGTGCAACAATAGGGAATGCGTTGAATAGCGTAAGGGTAAAAATTACTATTCCCACTCCAAAGAGTGGAACAGTAGGGAAAGCGTTGGATTGCGTAGGGGTAAAAATTACTATTCCCACTCCAGTGAGCGCAACAATAGGAAAAGCGTTGGATAGCGTATGTGTAAAAATTACTATTCCCACTCCAAAGAGTGCAACAGTAGGGAAAGCGTTGGATAGCGGGAGGGTAAAATTTACTATTCCCACTCCAGTAAGAGCAACAATAGGGAAAGCGTTGGATAGCGTACGGGTAAAAATTACTATTCCCACTCCAAAGAGTGCAACAGTAGGGAAAACGTTGGATAGCGGGAGGGTAAAATTTACTATTCCCACTCCAGTGAGTGCAACAATAGGGAATGCGTTGAATAGCGTAAGGGTAAAAATTACTATTCCCACTCCAAAGAGTGGAACAGTAGGGAAAGCGTTGGATTGCGTATGGGTAAAATTTACTATTCCCACTCCAGTGAGTGCAGTAGTAGGGAAAATAATAATTTAATATTTTTATTAAAATATTTTAATTATTAATACCAATACAAAAATTATTAAAATTAATTACCAATGACAAAATATTTAATAATCAAATAATTATAAATACCAATAAATATTGTTTATTTAATTAATTACCTATTAATAATTAATTAACAAACAATTAATTTTCAATACCAAAAATGATTAAATACAAATAATACCAATTAATATTTAATTAATATTAAATTAATTATCAATATACAAAATTAATTTCAATAATTAATTATTTAAAATTAAATTACTTCTCACCATATTCCCCTATAAACCCACAACCCACTACAAATAATAAATTAAAACAATTACCATAATTATCAATTAAACAATTAATAAAAATTAATTACAAATTAATACAAATTAATTACCAATTAATAATTAATCAACAACCAATTACCAATTAATACAAATTAATTACCAATTAATAATTAATAAACAACCAATTAATTTTCAATACCAAAAATTAATAAATAATAAAAAATGCAAATTAATAATTAATTAACAGTAAATTAATTACCAATAAATAAAAATAAATATTTACTTAATTATTATTAAATTACTTCCCACCCTATTTCCCTATAAACCCACAACCCGCTACGGAATTAAATTACGCAAAAATTAAATAACATAAAATTCATTACTTTAAAAAAATTAAACATACATTACTAAAAATATTATACACTTTTAACACATATACTAACATGCAAAACACTTTAAAAAATCAATATTAATAAAAATTCGATATTTTTTCATGCCTATATTATGACATCGATATTACTTACCTGCAATTCGATATTTTTAACGACTATATTATGTCCATACGATATTGTGTCCATTCTATATTTTAGACTCGATATTATGTCCATTCGATATTTTTTTTTCGATATTATGTCTAGTTACCGCCAGAGACCCCTCACCACCCAATTCCGCCAATGTTGTCTCAAGTCCACAGTGATGGCAAGGAAAGAGAAGATCTGTGCCAGTCCCTTCACGAGCGAGGAGGTGGCGGTCCTGGTGGACGAGGTGCTCACACAGTACCCAAGGCTATATGGTGCCCCAAATGTTGTGGTAGGTCCCTAACAGGGGGGGGGGGCAGGGGGTGCACACATGTAGTTGGACTGATGCAGTATTTGGCTGGGAGTGTGGGGTTGTGTCATGCACTGCCTGACATGCTGTCTCCATGGGGAGGGTGTTTGTACCCAATGCCACAGGTTTGCCTGCCTGCACATGGACATATGAGTGACCTGTGTTGTGTTGTCGTCCATACAATGATGCAGAAGGTTGTTCATGCAGGAGTCAGGACAGTGATTGCTTGGCTGATTGGCTGTGTGTGCCCTTGTAGTCCATCTCAGTGTGAGCCCAGCTGGCCAGCACAGTCCCCACCAACAAAGACAAGGACACATCACTTCAGTCACAGAGTATTACATCAGTCTTTTCACATTGCACTCCAGCTATGGTCCATCTCAGCACTGTAGATTGCACACACTGTGAAGAGGATTTTGGATTCATGAGAATATGTCTCTCAATGTGACATCCATGACACATCTATGAACAGGGCAGGGACATTGAGGGCTGCGCAGTCTTGGACACAGTGAGTCTACCCCCAAACACATTTTTACATGTGATGTATGTGTTGCTCAAGCCAAAAATGGACTGGAGATGTGGGCAGGCTACATAGGTTTTTCAGTGCTGGGATCCTGCATGTGTTTGAGATGTGCAGGGGCTGTGTTCCCCCTCACACCTTTGTGCTTTTACATCAGGTTTTCCCATGCAGGTGTACCATGTGAGATGTACGCTAGTCTCTGTCAGACATATCGTTGGAAATGTGATGAGTTTGTATTTTGCTGCTATTCTCATAGATGTCGGTACATGACACTGTGTCACTGATCATTTCCCCCTCTTGTCTCCCGTGCCTGCAGCTCAAGGTATACCAGCATAAGTCCTTGTGGAGGGCCATCGCAGTAAAGGTGCGAGCTCTGGGGGTGTCAAACCGACGGCGCACCCACTGCCACAAGAGATGGGACGACATCAGCCTGCTGGCACAGAACGTGGCGGAGATGACCTTGGGGCTGCTTCCTCGCACTGGGTGTTTGGCACGGCGCAGCATGACACCACTAATGGGGCGCATCTTGGCAGTGACACAGCCTGAGCTGGATAAACCTTTGAAGGAGCATCAGCAGCAAGCCAGGGGTGAGCATTTGCGGAGTCTGACTTTGGCTGGGAGTGACTGCATGTGTACGGAGCCTGTGCCAGCGCTGGCATATGTGATGTTGGTAGTGTGATGCTGTGGCATGTAAGTGGCTGCTGGGCTGGGTGCTGGTGGTATGCATTTGCCCTAACTGTACTTACAAAGGTGGTTTGGATGCCGTGCATTCACATTATATTCTGAGTTGTGCTCTTCAGGTTTCTTCTGCATTGGGGTAGTCTTGGGAATCTAAGGGAACGGTAGTGTGCCCGATCTGACTGTGCCTTCATCAATGCATCCATTGCATGCACCCAGATTGGGGAGGCCTACACATCTGACAACAATGTGCGCCATTCTATTGTCCCCAAAGTACAACAAGGTGGGTGGCACGGTCTACTGTGCATTGCGGACTGTCATGTTGTAGTCTGTGTCTGTGTTGTCCCCTCCTGTTCCAGCCAGATCGGTCATTGGCAACAAGTTGTGTGCCCCCATCATGTCCCTAGGTGTGCTCAGAGCTAGTTGTGTGTCTGGTTGAACAGATCCACAAGCAGGGTGTTGTGCTGTGTGGTTATCACATGGCTCACTCATGCTTGGGTTTACAGTTTCCACGTACTGCTTGAGTCTATATAGTGAGTTGGCACGATGTGATTGCACAGGGTGGTGTGCAACATGTAGATTTGGTCATCCTTTGTAATGCATTGCTTGCATATGTTTGGTCTCTCACTGCCACTGACCTGACCCTACATCTCTCTCTCTCATGCAGCATCTCCTGTGGTCACGGAGGGACAGGAGACGGACAACAGTGGGGGTTAAACTAGCACAACAGCTGCACAGGAGCCCAGTGACGCAGATGTCACCAGTACCTCAGAGGGGAACAGGAGTCTTCTGGAAGAATCCCAGCCTGAGATGCAAAGCACCACATCATCTGATGCCAGCGGGGATGCATCCATGTTGGAGGGCACAAGGAACGGGGACTATGCATCATCTTCTACCACACAGCGGCCAGTGCCCACCCTCCCAGCCACTTTCTCTGATGCTGCAAATGTCCACCTCAGTAAGAGGGGACGAGTGTCCTTCACCCCTTGCACCACTGCTCCTGTCCCCCCTGCTGCCATCAGTGCTGAGTCTGTGGACCTTTTGCACAAGCTGTGTGTAGGCCAGACAGCTCTCCTCAATGCCTTCATTGACCACAACAAGAAATTGGCCCAGCTGGTTGCTTTCATGGAGGGCATACATTCAGACGTGGGTGGACTGCACCTAGAAGTCCAGGCTTTGTTATCAACAGTGACGTCTGCCCTTCAACAGGCACATACTCACAGTCCAGATCCGGTCCCTTTGTCCATCCCCCTGACAGTGGCCACAACTGACGATAGTGACCACAATCCACATACATCCAAGTCATGATACAGCACACATAGCACACAACATCAGAAACCCACGCAGTCCTGGGCGCAGACACCATCCCCACAGAAGGCCAAAGCCACCCCAGAGCGCAGGGAGAAACGCCCTCAGAGGCATCCCCATCCAAGGACTCTCCAGCCCCTAAAGCATCGCGCAAAGAGAAGCATACAGTGTCTGTGCCCACCAAGGAGGTGGTGCATGCCAAGAGTACACCTAGGAAGGACTCCAAGGCAGATTCCCCCACCACCTCGACTCCCATTCCAAGCCCTGTGAAGAAGGGGCCAGAGGGCACTGTAGGGGTGACACCTAGTAAGCAGGGGAAGGGGGGCAGAGGCGAAGCCAGGCAAAGCGTTCTGCTGGGTCCAGCACATCACCAGAGGGGGTGCCAGTGCCTGCACCTGATGCTGTTTTGGTGGTAAGTGTGCCTGTTGTGCCCACACCACTTCCCATTGATCCAGAGTCAGTCAAGCCATTTAGGATCCCCAAGAAGTGGAAAGGCACCCCTCCACAATCTCCCAGCCACAGCGTGTCTCCCGTCTGCATGACTCCATCTCCACGTGCCACTACACCACCTGGTTCAAGTAGCCCTCCAGCTTGCCAAACAACTGATAGCTCTACCTCAGCTGTTCCACTCTCTCCCCGGTCAAGTGCCCCATCAGTCCCCGAGACACAGCCAGCTCCCAGTCCGCCTGACAGCCAAGTCTGAGTGTTAGTCAGCCTCACACACCTGTCTCTCACACAGGTTGGCCTGATGCAGTATTTGAAGCCTCCGGTCACAGCTTCAGTCTGCGACGGGGTACCGACAGATAGAGCGGGCCCCTTTCCCTTTCCCCTTTCCCTGAGCTGTTGCTAGGTTGAGGTGAGGCTCTCAATATCCAACAAATTGGGTTTTTCCGGTATCACTGATGGATACAATGGATGATGTTCAGTATTATGCTAATTTTGTGTTATATTGCACTTCAGCAGCAGCTTTGTATTCTCTTATGGTCCTAACGAAAGCCCAGATAACTGTTTGATCGGAAGGGCTGAAACATGTTGACCGTTTGTGCACAACCAGCAGTCTAAATTCCATACTGCTGTTGCACTGCTTTTTATTCCTGCCAGTGGGAACATATTAATAAAGCTAGCTCTATTTGTAGCTCACTAGGTAGTTTTAAATCACTTTTACTATCATTTGCGCTGCGTTTTTTTTGTCATTGTATCTCACTTATCACTGGACTTTAGGATCCCTGGAAATAGTAGCTTCATCTTTAAAACATCCCTGAGCTCCTCCCTCAAAGTGAGGGGTTGTAGCTCTCGGTGGAACTAGGTTTTTCCTCCGAGATAAGATTCCCCTATGATGAAACATGTCACCTTTGGTGAGTGAGGGTAATCGTCCTAAAGGGATTTCTCTCCTTCATTGACAGTCAACATACCCTCTTTTAGTTTGTTATTCCAGACACACTTTGTTAGTCTAGACCCAGAGAGGTTTGTGTTATAAAACTTTGTTAAGAGGGGACACCCTTTCTGCTGGTCTTTAAAAATACGTCCCTTGGACCCTCTACTATTTGGTGTTGTTATTGCTGTGAGAAAACAAAATAATAAAAAGATCACTTACCGGTTCTGTCCCCTCGCACACTTCTTTGCTGCTTTCAAACAGTTCTATACAGCATCCATTTTAGTATGTACACCGACATTTCTGTCCAGCCCGCTCCTCTGAACCCATTCACGTTTTAACAGATAAAATTATTTTCTCATGGTGAGGCCAACAGTCCGAGAATAGCAAGCCTCTAGGCCTTGGGAGGAGAATAGATAGACCTCCGAGCTAAAGAGACAGGAACTGAACCCAGACATGTTGCATAAAGATAAGGGTCCCTCTGACCTTGCTCCGGCGCAGGAATCTGCCAAGGATACATAAACCAAACATAAGTGTTTTAGATAAGATTACTTTCTGACCTCGCGCAAGGCTGTTGCTTCAGCTACAAAGAATGTCCTGCACTGTTTTATTTTTAGTATGTAAAGGAGGGGTCCACCCAGGGTGTGTGCAGAAAATGTATATATATTGTACTCTGTGAATAAAGAATCAGACCACTCCTGAACCTTGCACGGTGATGGAGTTTGCTCTCCCTTAACTCGAGTTATTGAAATAGAGTCCTTATTTAACTCGAAACGCCACGGACTCCCCGACTCATTAATTGATCATTATAGAAATTCTGCCTGGCGTAAATATAGATTTATTTACCACATATTCTGGCGCCCGAACAGGGACACTCCCCCTTCCCCACGCGCCGGCGATGTAGGCCCGGTCTTTGTCCCTTCCAGACCCTCCCGACGGACTTCACGTGCACGAAAACGGGGTTTCCCGTTAACTCCCGCGGCTGAGGGGGGAGGAGACTGTCTGCGGCTGGACATCCACACGAGGCGGTGAAGAAGTTGGCGGAGTGTCCCGACCCAGAGCCCGACCAGTAAGATCGTCGAGTCCGAGGCTTTCGGAGTCCCACCTCCACTGCGCAGCGTCAAGAACCTGACGACCAGGTCTTCAAGTCCTGCTTCTCGGTGAGTACACCTAAGAATGCATAAAGACGGGCTATATGAACGAGCACGGTAAAGACGAGTCCAGTTTTGTTTAGTGGGTTCGGTAAAAAGTTGCACCGCAATTCCGGTGTATAAAGATATCGAGTTTATTGATTAAGTTTATTGATTAAGTGTATTGTTAAGTATCGTTTTGTAGACATGCCGTTGTTTTCACGCCTACGTAAACTAGGTACCAAGAAGGGGTTGTTGGAACATTCAGTTCCACTTCCCCCTCGAGACACGTCCGGACATTTTATGTACACAAAGCATGGAATTAGTGCAATATTGTTTATGGAATTGTGGGTTGATTACACCAAGCGGTTAGAGAACAAGTATAGGTGGCCTGAGACCGGTACGTTTGACATGGAATGTATAATGAAACTAGAGGAGCAACTATGGAAGAGGAAGGTGAGACCGGCTCAAGAGGAGTCTATAGAAATGTGGCGCAAAGAAGCACATAGGCGGGTACAGAAACAAATTAGTAAGCTGGAGAAAAGTAGGGTAATGTCAGAAGGGGCAAAAGAAAAGAAATTGCAGGATGTAGGAGCCACGGTTCAAAAAGAACAACAAGGCCGTCACCAGAATGCTCTCATCACGGGGATTTATCCCGTGCTAACAGACTTACCCACGGAGAGGGATTTTTCCAACCCCCCAATAAAGACCGAAATGACTGTGCCCTCTGCCCCGGTTGATAGTTTCATCGAAAACTATTTAATGACCTCGCCTCCCGAGTATGTAGAGACTCCCGCCCCCCCCAGCCGTAATACACCAAGTGCTACAAATTGATCAACAAGATCAGCCACCACCGCCACCTGACCTATCAGAAGCAGCAGGGGGACATTTCGCGTTACCCACACATGCTAACATAAGCACCTACGAAGATGGTCCTGGCACTGGTCAAATGGCGGACGTTTCACGACAATTGGTTCAGGCAGAATATGAACTAAGAGACGTAGTGAACAAAAAGAAACTGTTGGACGATATTTATGAATACGTCCGTACGGGTAATAACCCGAATGCGATACAAAATGCTATACAAAATAGAAGCATCGATCACAAACAAAATATCCATATATTTACGTCATGCCTCCTGTTACGCCTGTTATCTGATGACGAGAATCTGGAAATAAAACAGGAACTATGGGACTTGTACCGCGCTATTGTGGCTGGGGATCACAAGTCAAGACAGGGACAGACAAAGTGCACAAAGAAACTGGTAAAGGAAATAGCGGCTGTACATACCGAACTAAATAGGTTACTGAAATTAGAGGAAGACGACAGTAATGGCTTCGTCGTCCGACCGGTCTATAAAAGCACATGCACAGACAGAAAGGGTATAAAGTATAGATCAGTAAGAACAGAAAAGGTAGGGTCATCATCACCTGAGGAACTGTACCAATCAACGTTCATGGCATTGGACGAGTGGCTGGACACTGAGCCACCACTCACCAATGAGGAACAGGAGATAGCACGGTCAGCCACGCAATGGGTGGCCCAGACTAAAGTATATGGTCCAGACATAATAGCACAATTGTACTCGAGTCTAGCCCCGCTCCAGCAGCGACTGGCCAGTATCTATATGGTTCAACATCTGGCTACGTTGTACGAATACCGAGGCTGCCCTCAGGATAGGTTACATGAATTTTTAGACGACTGCGTGAGCCGTAGGTTCATGTCTAGACCTGACGAGTTCCTCAAC
Organism: Triturus cristatus; assembly: GCF_964204655.1. Taxonomy (NCBI): domain Eukaryota; kingdom Metazoa; phylum Chordata; class Amphibia; order Caudata; family Salamandridae; genus Triturus; species Triturus cristatus. Next base: position 991,490,503 of record NC_140586.1, on the reverse strand, counting down.
ATATTTCTGGATCTTAGACATAGATATCACATGTGCGTTGCCGATATTGCTGAACCACTTGTTTTTGACCGTGGAAACTACCCAATGCGGGAAGTACACCCACAGGTAGGACCAGGGGATGCCATCCACAGGGCCCATGTTTACCAACCCCTGTTGAAAATTGACCTGATACAGTTAAAGAAAATGGTCCCTCCCCATGAAAAGGACCCAGTTGGTTTCCATAGGGAGCTAAGAGATATCCTGGCGATGGGAAATTACACGTATAGTGATGTACAAACACTGCTGCGTATGATACGGCCACAAGGGGTGTTTGAGAAATTAAAAGCACAGGATTGGGAAGTAGGTACAAAACATCTACGGTGGAGTGAGGTAGAAGCAGAAGAGAATAACCGCCCGGTGGGGGGAGGCCTTACGGATAAGGAAAAAGACTTACCGTCCCTACTCATAGCAGTCTTACCCCGTCTATTGGCAACTAAAAAGGAGGATTGGGGAACGATCTCGGCATGTAAACAGAAACCGGACGAGGATCCTAGTGATTATTCTGCCCGTTTGGAACAATGCTTCTCAGTAAACAGCGGTCTCTCTACGACCAGTGAAGCATACCCCCACCTTCTGGTGACAAAATTAATAGAGAACGCCCTGCCAGCTCTTAAAAATAGAGTATTAAAAGTAGAGAGTACGTGGCAGGCAGGTACTCCGAGTCAGGTATTACAGATGCTCCAGTATCATCACAACAGAATACGCGATGAACAAGACAATGAGAAGAAACGTATGAAAGATACTAAAATGAAAATATTAGTTGCACAGTCCACGGCTGTAAGCACCCCAGATAGAAAAACGGGTACGGCAAAGGGTGTCTGTAACTACTGTAAGAAAGAAGGTCATTTTGTTCGTGAATGTCCTGTCTTAAAGCATAATATTGCAACAGGGAAAACAGAGCCACGGCAATACCCACCAAAAGACTTGCCACCGCCACCACCCCCGCTGCCGACTCAAATGTACCAGCAAGATCAGGACCAGTACCCTGAATTTCCCGCATTTACATGAAGCTGCCTAGAGAGAGAGAACGACTTGCCCCTAATTCCTGTACCGGTGGATCAGAAGGGTCCGTATGTTAAAGCAATTGTTCTAGGACAAGATAGGAAATTTCTCCTGGATACGGGGGCAAGTAAAAAAACAATAAAGCTTCACGAGGTCCCGGAGGTGCCTCTCTCTGGGTCACATAGTATATCTCTGGGATTCTCGGGCCAACCAGGCATAAGTAAAGAATCAGAACCCCAACAATTGACGGTCGGCCCACTGACACGAACAACGAAGTTAGTTCTCACTGACACGTGCCCTGAGAACTTGTTAGGAATACAGACATTGAAAGAATTGGGAGCGGTTATCTGCTGCTCCCCCGAGGGTGTTCGTTTATTTCTACGAGATTTTAAGCGTCACTTTGTGGCAAAAGCATTGGACAAATGCCTACTGCACTTACCAGAACACCTCTGGGCAAAGGGAGCAGCGGCTGTAGGTTACATGGAAATAGCACCATATAAAGTGACGCTGAAGGCAGGAGCACTATTACCTAGGCAACGTCAGTATAAGATTCCACCGGCAGCGGAACAAGGGTTGATTGAGATAATAAAGGATCTGATGGACAGGGGTGTGGTGAAGGAAACAGGTTCTAATATCTGTAACAGCCCCGTGCTTCCTGTCCTTAAAAGAACGGACCCAACGGCACCCCCAGTGTACAGATTAGTGGTAGAGTTGAAAGAACTGAACAAATGTGTGATTCCCCAATATCCTGTCGTACCCGACATTTCATCATTACTGACTGCTATTGATCACAAAGCTACACATTTTACTGTCATCGATTTGAAGAACGCATTTTTCAGTGTGCCTATCCATGAAGATAGTCAGTACCTATTTGGTTTCACTTTAAAAGGCCGTAGCTTCAAACTGACTGGAGCTCCACAGGGGTATACTGAAAGTCCTAGTATATATAGTCAAGCGTTGAAAAGACAGCTAGACACCATCACCATGCCTCAGCATACAGCCCTATTACAGTACGTCGATGACATCCTGATCACAGCAAGATCAGAGGGGTTGTGTGAGCAGGCCTCCCTCCTGGTGTTGGGTTTTCTGGCAAATAACGGACACAAGGTATCACTTTCCAAATTACAATTCTGTGCACAGCAAGTGGTATACTTGGAACACGTGCTGTCCAAGGAGGGTAGACAACTCACCACAGAGAGAGTGCAGGCTATTGTCCGAATCTATCAACCTCGAACACTGAAAGAAGTCCAAGGCATCATAGGTTTGACCTCATACTGTAGGCAATGGATCCCACAATATGCACACATAGCCAAGCCCCTTATTCAATTAACGACCCAAGTTGCGAAATCCACTGACATCTTGCCCTGGACCTCCAAACACACACAAGCTTTTGAGGCGTTAAAGCAAGCACTCTGTGAAGCCCCAGTCTTAGCTACCCCTGATTACGACAAACCATTTACATTGTTTGTTACAGAACGAAACGGTACAGCACTCTCAGTCCTCACACAGGAGCAGGCAGGAAAGATCAGGCCCTGTGCATACTTTTCCAGTACGCTTGATCCAGTAGCCCAGGCCTTACCTGCATGCTTAAAATCAGTGGCAGCGACAGCTTTGGCGATAAGACAATCGGACAGTATAGTATTAGGCCATCCCCTCATTGTTCAAGTTCCCCATTCAGTAGAGGTTCTGTTGAATAGAACACAGACACAACATCTGACCATAGCACGACTGACAGGATACAAACTCACGTTGTTTCAGCCACACATAACCATAAAACGATGTAACGTGTTGAACCCTGCCACTCTCCTACCTGAGACAGTACAGATTGAGGACATCCATGATTGTGCCCAGACAGTGGAGGTCGTAACCAAACCCCGTCAAGATCTGACAGACGTACCACTCCCCATACTTGATAACACTCTCTATGAGGATGGCTCATGATTAAGGACAGACAAAGGGCAGTTAGCTGCTGCTTATGCCATATCTACTGGGACCAAAGTGGTAGAATCGCTCAAGATAGAAATACTGTCCACACAAGCGGCAGAATTGGTTGCCCTAATACGTGCCTGTGAATGGGCAAAAGGCTTGAAGGTGAACATCTATACAGACTCACAATACGCTTTTGGCGTGGTCCACAATTTTGGAGTTCTCTGGAAAGAAAGGGGATTCCTGACTTCTCACGGCACCAAAATCCAGCATGCAGCCCTGATACATAAATTACTAGATGTCATACACCTCCCGGACAAGGTGGCCATAATGAAATGCAAAGCACACACTAAAGTAACTGATTCCATCACAAAAGGGAATGACCTGGCTGACAAAACTGCTAAAGAAACAGCATTACAGGCCATCTCGAAATTAAGACTACAACTCCCAGTGTTCCAAGGCCCTGCCCATGCGGTAAAGGATCCTACTCAAGATGTTATAGACATAAAGACTCATGCTACCGCTACTGAACTGGAACACTGAAAAATGTCCGGAGGGGTAGAAACAGATCAGGGATGGATGACAAAGGACAGGGCCCTCTGGTTTTTACCAGACTCTATGGTCCCCGTGATAATTGACACCGCACATAGTCCCGCACATTTGGGAGAAAAAGCCATGCTGAATAGCCTAAGCAATATATGGTATAACAAACATATGCGTGTTGCGGCCAAAAATAAAGTGAAAACATGTATGATCTGTTACCAATTTAATACTGGGAAAGGCACAGTCACAGAGGGAGGAGGATTCCACCCCCCTGATCATCCTTTTGAAGTCCTACAGATTGATTACATCCAGATGGAAAGATGCAGGGGGTACAAATATGTCCTAGTTGTAGTATGTGCATTGCCCTGATGGACAGAGGCCTCTCCAGTCCCTGACTATACAGCGGTGACAACAGCCAAACAATTAGTGAGAGAATTCTTTCCTAGATACGGGTTGCCACGTGTCATTTACTCTGACAATGGCCAGCCCTTCTCTTCTGAACTGATGAAGCATGTCTCCCTCTTGTTGGGTTATACTTGGAAGTTCCACTGTGTCATGCACCCACAGGCAGCAGGCCTGGTGGAAAGACGGTAAACAGCCAAAATATCGGAAAAAAAATATCGACTGGACAGAATATCGAGTTTTTAATATAGAATGGACAGAATATCGACATACCAAAATATAGTGGTGAAGAATATCGAAAATCAGGTAAGAAATATCGATTTGCATAATATCGAAGTAAGTAATATCGACAGTCATAATATAGTTCTTAAAAATATCGATTTTTTTTATAGTGTTTTAAGTGTTAGTATATGTGTTAAAAGTATGTATTAATTTTGGAATGTATGTTTGAATATTTTTAAAGTAATGAATATTATGTTATTTAATTTTTTTGTAATTTAATTCCGTAGCGGGTTGTGGGTTTATAGGGGATTAGGGTGGGAAGTAATTTAATTTTAGTACAATAAATAATAATTTTTAGGAATTATTAATTTTTTGTAATTTAAGTTTGCGTTTTACTTCTATAGCGGCTTGTGGGTTTATAGGGGAATAGGGTGGGAAGTAATTTAATTGTTATTAAGTAATTATTAATTGGTACTAACTAATTTATTGTAATTAATTATTAATTGGTATTTAATTTGTAATAATTGGTAATTATTTTTTATTAATTGGTAATTAATTTGTATTAATTGGTTAATTGATAATTATGTTAATTGTACTAATTTATTATTCGGTGCGGGTTGTGGGTTTATAGGGTAATAGGGTGGGAAGTAATTTAATTATAATTAAGTAATTATTGAAAATATTTTTGTGTATTAATAATTAATTTACTGTTAATTATTAATTGGTATTTTTTTTTATTTATCAATTTTTGGTATAGAAAATTAATTGGTTGTTGATTAATTATTAATTGGTAATTAATGTGCATTATTTGGTAATTAATTTCTATTAATTGTTTAATTGATAATTATGTTAATTGTATTAATTTATTATTTGTAGTGGGTTGTGGGTTTATAGGGGAATATGGTGGGAAGTTATTTAATTGTAAATAAATAATTTGTTGAAATTATTTTTGTATATTGATAATTAATTTATTATGAATTAATTATTAATTTGTATTTGTATTTATTCATTTTTTTTATTGAACATTAATTGGTTGTTAAATAATTATTAATAGGTAATTAATTAAAAAAAATATTTATTGGTATTTATAAATAATTAATTATTAAAGGTTGTGTGATTGGTAAATAATGTTAATACATTTTGTATTACTATTAATAATTAATTTATTTTTAATAAAATATTAAAATATTATTTTTCCTACTATTGCACTCACTGGAGTGGGAATAGTAATTGTTACCCCTACGCTATCCAACGCTTTCCCTACTATTGCACTTACTGGAGTGGGAATAGTAATTTTTACCCCTACGCTATCCAACGCTTTCCCTACTGTTGCACTCTTTGGAGTGGGAATAGTAATTTTTACCCCTTCGCTATCCAACGCTTTTTCTACTATTACACTTACTGGAGTGGGAATAGTAATTTTTACCCCTACGCTATCCAACGCTTTCCCTACTGTTGCACTCTTTGGAGTGGGAATAGTAATTTGTACCGCTATGCTATCCAATTCTTTCCCTACTGTTGCACTCACTGGAGTGGGAATAGTAAATTTTACCCTCCCGCTATCCAATGCTTTCCCTACTGTTGCACTCTCTGGAGTGGGAATAGTAATTTTTACCCCTACGATATCCAACGCTTTCCCTACTGTTGCACTCACTGGAGTGGGAATAGTAAATTTTGCCCTCCCGCTATCCTGTTGCACTCTTTGTAGTGGGAATAGTAATTTTTACCCCTTCGCTATCCAACGCTTTTTCTACTGTTGCACTCTCTGTAGTGGGAATAGTAATTTTTACCCCTACTCTATTCAATGCTTTCCCTACTGTTGCACTCTTTGGAGTGGGAATAGTAATTTTTAGCCCTACGCTATCCAACGCTTTCCGTACTGTTGCCCTCTTTGTAGTGGGAATAGTAATTTTTACCCCTTCGCTATCCAATGCTTTCCCTACTGTTGCACTCTCTGGAGTGGGAATAGTAGTTTTTACCCCTACACTATCCAACACTTTCCCTACTGTTGCACTCTTTGGAGTGGGAATAGTAATTTTTACCCCTACGCTATCCAACGCTTTCCGTACTGTTGCACTCACTGGAGTGGGAATAGTAATTTTTACCTCCACGCTATCCAATGTTTTCCCTACTGTTGCACTCTCTGGAGTGGGAATAGTAATTTTTACCCTCCCGCTATCCAGCGTTTTCCCTGCTGTTGCACTCACTGGAGTGGGAATAGTAAATTTTACCCCTACGCTATTCAACGCTTTCCCTATTGTTGCACTCTTTGGAGTGGGAATAGTAATTTTTACCCGTACGCTATCCAATGTTTTCCCTACTGTTGCACTCTCGGGAGTTGGAATAGTCATTTTTACCCTCTCGCTATCCAGCGCTTTCCCTACTGTTGCACTCTCTGGAGTGGGAATAGTAATTTTTACCATCCCGCTATCCAATGCTTTCCCTACTGTTGAACTTACTGGAGTGGTAATAGTAAATTTGACCCGCCCGCTATCCTACGCTAAAAATATAGAATATTTGTTATTAACATTACGTTAATATATATAGGTATTACATTTTTTTTTTTAAACTTACAATAATTATTTATTAATTGTAAAGTTATTTAAGTATTTGTAACTATGTTTTAGTTAATTATATTTATTATTTCATTAATTTTACATTACTTTTAATATATTTAAAAAATTCGATATTTTGACTAACTATATTTTTTACAACGATATTTTGGAATCGATATTTTAGTACTTACCTGTTTGTAGATAGGCATTCGATATTTTGGCATTCTATATTTTTTCCTCGATATTTTTGTAGGTCGATATTCTTGTCCTCGATATTCTGTCAGTGATCCGGAAAGACATAACCAAACATTGAAAACGAAGCTGGCAAAAGTATGTGCAGAGAAGGGTACTGACTGGATCACAGCTCTTCCCGTTGCCCTGCATTCAAGGTCAGGCCTGTCTCCCTACGAAGTCGTGTTCGGGAGACCCCCAAACATGTGGGGAACGCCTATGCCGAAAAAGATAACTGATGTTGACAGTACTATGCTTGCAGATTATTTGGCTTCCTTGATGTCTGCACTCCTCTCTTGTCGTTCACAGGTTGCTGCAGCCTTCCCAGACAAAACCAAGCCCGAGGACCACGCCATAACTCCAGGAGACTGGGTCCTCTTTCGGAATTTTGACAGATCAACACCCCTCGAGCCCAGGTGGAAGAAGCCAAAACTGGTCCTATTGACCACCAGGACACCAGCGGTCAAGGTTGAAGGTCGAAAAGGATGGCTGCATGCAAGTCACTGTAAAAAATTCTTTGGGGATATTAATACCTATGAGAAGAACAAAGACTTGAAAGACACAGATCCAAAAGACATATTACCACCGTTACTGGAGACAACTCCACAGCAAGAATATACTTCCAAGTTAAGACCTAGACATAAGGTCTAATATTCTGGTCAATTAAGTCCACTGGGTACGTTCCGTGGTGAAGCGGCTGGAATAATGATCTCAGACTTCAGGAAAATGGCAAATATTCAGGCCAAAAAGACTATCATATAACAAAAGTATTGTAAAATGCTACACCAAAGATATTCTGTTTTTTTAGTAGTGTTATTATTTGTTGTCCTTTGTGTCGCAAGCTTTGGGTGGATCTTACACTTGGCATACTCCCCAGTTTTGGCAAAAACGTTAAACAGTACTACTATGCACTCCCATGTAGAACTTCCTACGCATCTTGCAGACAGGCGCCTAGAATTTCGCAACAACACTTTCCTTTCTATGTTGCACCATTACCAACTATCGGTTAACACCACTGACTGTTGGGTCTGTGGACTAATGCCACATTCGGTTAGCAGAGGTGTTCCGTTATTCTCATACCCCTTTTCTATGGCGGGTTCCTGTTTGGCTTGGAAACTCATGTTACACGAGGGACAGCGGATGGGAAGAATAAAAGATGCCGTCATCGCTTCCTTTACTCGACAAGTCTGGCGTAATACTTCAGAAACCAGGGCCTACCCTTTTTTTTATAGTTCCGATCATGACACATACTCTCTTCCCTACACTGAGGAGGAGAAGGAGGAAATGATTACCATTAATAACAACGGTGACATGGTATTTGTAGGTATGAAAATAGTAAAAAGGAATCTCACACCATCCTTTGTATGGGTGATACCCCAAAAAGGAGCCCTGTGTATAACGGGTATAGGGGATAAGCCGGTGGGGGAAAGTTCTTGTCTAGTTCATAGGAGTCTGAACACCACGATGTCCCCCTATCTGGTGCTATCAACTAATTCTTATTTTATTTGCGGAGACAAAGCCTATGTGTGGTTACTAAGGGTGGGCGTAGTTCGCGAAGTAGCACTTCGCGAAGCTACGCAAAGTGCAGTTCGCACTACGCGAGCTTCGCGTAGCACTTCGCGAACTGCGTAGTAACATGTTCGCACTGTGCAAGATGTTGTTTTCAATGATTGCACAGTGCGGACAAGCAACCGGCACTGTGCAATCATTGAAAATGGCATCTTGCACAGTGCGAGCTGTAGTTTTCTGCTGCTCGAGGAGATTTTTACTCGAGCGGCAGCTTTCTCAACGCGAACAGGTAGTTTCTCATCGTGAGCGGTCGCGAGCATACGCGACCCCTCGCAATGAGAAACCTGACCTCCTCGCGTTGGGAATCTCGCCGGGAGGTTTATTTTCCTTGTTCGCGATCGCCAACTTGATGTTGCTGATCGCGAACAAGGAAAAAGTCTCGCCGGGATGTCATTTTGCTTGCTCGTGGTCGCCAACTTGACGTTGAGGACCGCGAGCAAGCAAAAAATGACCGCAGCACTACGCAAGACTACGCTACGCGTGGTCGGACTGTGCTACGTGCAATTCGCGTAGTGCGAAGTAGCGCGAACTTCGCAAACTTCGCGAGCGTAGTGTAGTGCTTTGCCCAGGCCTAGTGGTTACCCACTGGATGGAGTGGCTCCTGTTATATAGCCTTCCTGTTACCTCCCACCTATACTGCCCCGGCAGATTACCATCTGCTTGACCCCCTGTCCACCATCAGAAGGCGGCAAAGGGGGGTCATAGATGCAGAAGATACTGCAGAACAAGAGGCAGGAGATTTTATTAAAGGTTTCAGTCCCTTCTGGGGAGCCATGATTAATAGCCGGCACATAAGACAGTTAACACGTGTGCTGAAAAACACTATCGATGAGACGGCCAGTGCGCTGGGCAACATCACTGCTGAAATGGCCGCCGAAAGACTCATGACGTTACAAAATCGTATGATTTTAGACATCATGCTAGCAGACCGCGGGGGGGCATGCAAATTGATCAGTTCTAGCTGCTGCATTTATATTCCTGATAACGCACCCACGGTGTATGCAGCTATTTCCCGACTTCATGTATTTTCAAAGGGCCTCGACCAGGCCACAGGCTCTTGGTCCCTTATGGACTGGCTATGGAGCCTTATTCTACAATGGGGATGGAAAGTGCTGACCGTACTTGGGCTGGTCCTTGCTCTCCTAATATCATGTTGCCTTTGTGTCCAATGCGGGCCCGCCTTATGCGGTCTCTGTGCTACATGTCTCGTCCCAAAACCAATTAATAGAGCAAGAGAAAATGAGAAAATGATGCTGCAAGCCCATGTGGACAGTCTCATGGCCATGGAAGTGGCCTAAAAATAAAATTAAGTCGCGCTTGGGGACAAGGAGGGAATGAGAAAACAAAATAATAAAAAGATCACTTCCCGGTTCTGTCCCCTCGCACACTTCTTTGCTGCTTTCAAACAGTTCTATACAGCATTCATTTTAGTACGTACACCGACATTTCTGTCCAGCCCGCTCTTCTGAACCCATTCACGTTTTAACAGATAAAATTATTTTCTCATGGTGAGGCCAACAGTCCGAGAATAGCAAGCCTCTAGGCCTTGGGAGGAGAATAGACAGACCTCCGAGCTATAGAGACAGGAACTGATCCCAGACATGTTGCATAAAGATAAGGGTCCCTCTGACCTTGCTCCGGCACAGGAAACTGCCAAGGAAACATAAACCAGACATAAGTGTTTTAGATAAGATTACTTTCTGACCTCGCGCAAGGCTGTTGCTTCAGCTACAAAGAATGTCCTGCACTGTTTTATTTTTAGTATGTAAAGGAGGGGTCCACCCAGAGTGTGTGCAGAAAATGTATATATATTGTACTCTGTGAATAAACAATCGGACCACTCCTGAACCTTGCACGGTGATGGAGTTTGCTCTCCCTTAACTCGAGTTATTGAAATAAAGTCCTTATTTAACTCGAAATGCCACGGACTCCCCAACTCATTATTTGATCATTATAGAAATTCTGCCTGGCGTAAATATAGATTTATTTACCACAGCTGTATGGCCCATTGTTACCCCCTGACTGTGTTGCTGACCATGGAAAGGTACAGTTGCACACATTCCCTGTGCAGCCTCTCCTGGACATACTCTGCACTTCTTTTTTGCCACTGGCTTTGTTCCTCTTTGCTGTGTTCAAGTATTCCCTGTACAGCTTATCATGGACATACTCTGCACCCTGCCCTGGCTACTGGACTTGCTGTCTTGCCCTTGCCTGTGCAGCTTCTCATGGACATACTCTGCACTTCGTTTTTGCCACTGGCCTTGTTGCTCTTTGCTGTGTTCCAGTATTCCCTGTACAGCTTCTCATGGACATACTCTGCACTCTGCCCTGGCCACTGGACTTGCTGTCTTGCCCTTGCCTGTGCAGCTTCTCATGGACAAACTCTTCATTTTGTGCTCTTCTCTACTCATGGTGCCTATCTGTGCAATATAGACAGTTGCTCCAGTTGTCTATTTTGCCAGTGTTCTTACTGAATAAAGTTATTTTGCTGTGTGTATATGGTTTACTGTGCCACATGGTCTGTGTGCCACTTCAACATAGTCAATGTTTGGGCACACTTTTTTTCAAGGGTGGCAGGGTCTTCAGTTCTTCCTGACCCAGATACTTGTTGTGGCAATTTACAATGGTTAGCAGTGGTCATTTGCTTACTTAGTTCATGTTGGCTATATTATACACATCTCAGGTTGGGGGGCACTGCTAGCAGGGTGTGGGTTTCTGCACACAGTATTGCAGGTAGGCTGGCCAGGGTCATCATGTATGTGTTTTCTTCCTTTATGTGTGCCAATTGGTGTATGTGTGTGGTCATCTTGTGATGGCCAGTCATCCTAGTCCCATGGATTACTTTCCATGTGTGCACTTGGATGGTCAGGTAGTGTGCAGTGTGAAGGGGCTGGGTTTGTGGGGAGTGTTGATGTGTGCATGCCCCTGCATTGTCAACCACACATGTGTCACCCAGGAGTTTTGTGCCTGTTGTTTTGATTGTTCAGCCCTTTGGATGTGGCTGTATGCACATGTGTGAGTTGTATGTTGTGCACTGTGCAGTGTGTTTGTATGTCCTTGCAGTTCTCTCTGACTCCTACTTGTTGTGTTGGTCACTTGTGAGTATGCAGAGTGTGTGACTGGCAAGTCAGTGTTGTGTTTTGTTGCACATCCATGTGTCTTGTGGCTGTTTGTGGAGACTGTGCAGACCTGCTGTTCCACACTGCCATTGTGGTTGTGTTTTCTCATGCATTGCTGTCACATGGTGCCTTCTTGCCTCCAGTGTGGCATGTTGTGTGTGTTGACATGCCATCCCCTATCTGTGCTTCATGTGCCTACCCATTTTGGGTCTGCACTCCCTCTCTTTGTGTATGGTACACTCCTGCCATGTCCCCTACTGACATGCAGTACATTTCACTTTGATGTCAGCTGTCCCCTTGTTTTACATGTGTGTGTGTCCCCCTCACTTCATTAGTGACACTGTGCTTTGTGGTGCTGTTCTTTGGCCAGGGTCAATGTGTCACTCAGGGCATTTCCCCAATGGGTTGTATGTGATGTTCTGTTGCTGTTTGTCAGTCATGTTTGCTCCTATGCAGTTCAACTGTGTGTGCTGCCCAGTCCTCTGGTCAAGTTGTTTCCACATTTGTGTCCCAGACTTATGCATCTGTTGGTGTTGTGTTGGATGTGTGTGTGTTGGCTGTGTTCTTGCTTCACTTCCTGGGTGTGCTGTTGTCTTTGTGCTGTGCTGATTGGTGTTGCGTGGGTCGCTGGTCGTCACTGATGTCTGTGTGTAGCTGGTAGGCTTGGTGTGCACACACTGCTTGTTGTGCATGCACTGCTGTGTGTGTGTGCTGATTTGTTATTGCCTGGTGTGCATCCCCTGATGTCCAGCTGTGTTTGCTATGTGATTTTTCTGACTGTGCATCTGTTGTTTGTTTGATGCGGCGGTGTTGTTCTGTGATGGTGTACTTCTTGTGTGTGTTATGGTATGTTGTCTGTGCATTGATCCTGAGTGATGAGGTTGTGCACTCCTGTTGTGTCTGTACTCCAATTGTCTTTCCACAGTTTGGCTGCACAGGGCATGTCTGTGCTTCTGTGTGTGTGTGTTTCTGTTGAGTTATGTGTTTGTGTGTTGTTTTTGTGCAGACATTTGTTGTGGCATCCCTGTGTGTGTGATGTTTGTGGCTACCCTCCAGGGTGTGTGGTTGTTTGTGTGTGTATTATCTGCCAAGTATTGCCAGCCTTCAGTGTGTTTATCACTGGTGTTGTGTGCTGCTGGGGGGGTATGTGTGTAGATTCCTACTGGTGTTTGTCAGTCATGGAGTGTGCAATGGGCCATGTCTGTAGTGCTGCTGGTGTACTCCTGTGAAATAGTTGAATGGATGTGTGGCTGTTCACAGTTTGACTTCAGGGTCTTCCTTTCATCCTTGTGCCTATATGTGGTTTGCCTTGATGCTATAGGGGGTCCATCGTTGCTGTCTTGCTGCTTGTGCTCTGTTGTCTGGGGGCAACATCAACTTCGGGATGGACCAGAGGAGGTCTGGAGCTCTGACACCCACTCCGGGCTACATAGCGCCTCTTGGCACCATAGCGCCGAACCCTTGCTCCAAGGACTACAAATCCCAACGTCCCTAGCCATCACTCCAGGTGCTGCTGGTAAGGGGAAGGCGTGGTGATCGCGTTTATAGCGCTGCCTCTCCCACCGTGGTACGGGACGCGCGCGGCGGCGCCTGGGAAAAGCCGGGGCCAAGGGCGGGCCCATCCTTGTCTGTCATTGCCAGGAAGAGGCAGGGCAGGGCCACCCCCCTTGGCCTTTGAATCTCCGCCTCAGAGACTCTGGTAAGACTGCTTTAGGACTTTTGAATGAAGCTATTTTTAACTGGCGCAGCTGTGTGGTCCTTCCCCATATCTTTAGCGGGACCTGGTGGTGGATTTAGAGCACATGTAACCCAGTGCCCCACAAGCACAAACCAGCCAAACTGTTCCAGTCTAAGCCGTATTTTAATTGTGACACAACTCATATGCATAGTCTGACCCTTCATTACTTTTACCTAGCATCTTAATATCTTTTACTTTGGCATACAGGGTGTGCAGCAACAATCTCCTGTGTTAATTTATATTTGCTCTGTGCCTTAGGAGGCCCAACGTCTTTTAGGCTTGAATCTGAGGCATTTTTTGTGGTTCTTTTTTATATTTTTATTTTTTGTTTTTTACTTAACCGAACATGGGTAGGTGCATATGTGCAGCCAAAAAAGGGCCCCAGGACCCCATTCCGGCCCCTTTGCCCCAAGCCTCAATAGACAGGATGCTCCAGAGGGCTATAGGGGTGGTCTCAAATGAAATAGAATTGACAGAGAGGCGTCTGTCTCTAACCCCAGATTTATTTAGACCAGGGTCAGAATCACTTAACCCCCAACCAAATACCCCTGGCTCCCCATTGAGACCAACAGAATCCCTGTCTAGAAGATTAGAGTCATCTTCACCTTCACCACAACAACTCCCAGTGAAGCCAACCACCCGCAAAGCAGGCACCATCATTCCCACCCTTAAGACCACTAAACGCAAGACTGGAAATGCGATAGGAAATAAGAGAAGGAAAAACCCAGTTTTAACAAACAGTGCTGAGGGAATAGCTAGTAGTGAAAGTATGACTGAACCCCCCACCAATCCCTTGACAGCTTCTGATTGTCCTCCGTGGGCGAGGAACTTGATAGTGGAGCTGCAGAACCAGATGAGAGCTATTGTAAAGGAAGAAGTTGCTCTCTTACTCAAGCATTTAGATGCAGGGCAACAGACTGGGTTGAGCAGTAAGGGCAACCCCCCTGGCATAACCACCATTGTCTTAGGGAAGAGGCAAGATTGTAGCTCACAGACCGACAGCATAGCCAAAACGTCCACTGGCAAAAAGGGGTCTTTGTTGGCTCCAACCTCTGCTGCACTATCTAGCGATGAAAGGGCAGAGGCTCTTACTGCCCTGCCGACTGCTAACCCCTTGATGCACTCTGAAACTTCTGGCATTTATCCTTCCCATGCGCCTAGGGTAATCTCCTGCCCGTCCCCCCAGGGAGGACTCGCATAGAAGAGGGCCTATCCACCCAGAGCAGAGGGGAGGCAGGGAAATGCTATATCCAGCAGAGGCTGAGGACACAGGTCCAGCAATACCGATGACACCGACTATAAATCTATCCCCTGCCTCACTCCCCTATGTCATTATTTTAACAGGGGTCCCTGAGATTAACCATGGGCAGAAAGAATCGCAGCTAGAGCTCAGGAACAAGTGTCTTTTTTGGCTAACTAGGCACAAGCAGTTCTCCTTTGACAGGGCTGGGAAAATCTTAATGGTCCGAAGAGTGGGATGGGTGATCAACAATCCAAAAACAACTCAAGGAGATTGTCTAGTCATCAATTTTACCAATCTCCTGACCGTACAAAATATTGCAGGTCAGTTTGTTAGCACTCATGTACCACACACCGTGGTCCGTGCCCATACTCTGGACATTTTTTGCCGAGGCAATCATATCATGCCCTGGACTCCAGCACTTAGGGCTCCAATAAACAGATTCCAGCCATTTAAAAATGCAGGTCCACCCCTTAGACCACTTTTTAGCATTCCATTAGCAAACAGATACGATCCCCTCGAGGAGGTGGAGTGACTGGGGTTGCAAGGGGGCCTCAATCCCTATATAGGGACAGGGGGACCCAAGAAGGCAGCAGGGGTGAACTTCAGTGGGCCACTGACACAGCACATCCTCAGTAGCGAAGACCACGAATCAGGGGTACAGTTACCCTCACCTCCTGGAGGAGCCCTTAATTATCATGAGTTAGGCCCAGCCATTCTCAATATTTCAGCCACAACTCTTATGGATAATGTAATTCCCAGCCCAGCCCCTACAATGGAGGAAGTCAAAGTTATCTCGTTTGCACGGCTAGCTGTCATTCGTAGCTCTCACAACATCAGTCTGGAGGCATATGGCGGTATTACCTCCTCTGGCCGTAAGCTAAGGATTTTATCCTGGAACATCGCTGGAATCAAAAACAAGCTCCACTGCCCTGAGTGGGGACAGTTTGTGGGCTCCCACGATGTCTGTATTTTTCAGGAGACCGGGGCAAGAGAGGATATAGAGAGGGGAGGCTTCGCAACCTTTAACGTGCAGGCCACCTCAGAGGGAAGAGGCAGACCCTCGGGGGTCTTATGCACCTGGGTCGCTACCCACTTGGATTGCACGGCAGTCCAACTGAGTACCGCATCCAATGACTTGCAGTGTATTGTACTCACTTTCCCCTTTAGTCTAAAACTTGCACTTATTAACATCTATTCCCATCCCGTAAACATTACCCAGGAATCCCTGACCATAGAACTACTCAACTCCTTTATTGATACAGTCCCCCCAAATGCTAGATTGATCCTTGGGGGGGACTTCAACTGACAATTTGAGCCCCTGGCTGTCCCTACGGATGCCCCCTCTAGCGAAGAGGACAGCCTCTGGTTCATCCCTGACCCGCAAGTGCCACTGGTAAAGGCCTGGACTACTCTGGTACTCCAGATTAATGCACTCACCCTAACCCACTCCTTGAAGGCCTGTAATGGCCGTACCAAGTCTGATCAGCCGGGTAAGGTAATTTTTAACAGAACAGGACAATCTTCCCTGCCTTGACATTGGATTTGGAGTCTCCAGAAATTTACAATCCTACGTCTTTTGGCACCGCGCTTGTACCAACCTAATACTTGCCAATAATAGAAGGAAAATCAGGTGGGGAAAGTTTAAGCAGTCTCCAGACAAGGAGGCAGAATTATACTCTAAAATCATCTCGCCCTGACTGGAAATGGAGTTGGCTGCTGCAATACCCGACCCTCCACTTACCATTAGCAGACTAGAGGCACTCCATGAAGAACTGTCGACCAGCATTTTCAACCCTATGACACGTCCCAAGCCTACCAAGGGTGCCAAGCAAACCTGGTTTAACAGTTCCTGCCGTGAGGCTAAGGGCGCTCTCATCGATGCTATCAAGCTCAAGGAAAGATCCTTAATCAAATTAAGTAGGGCTCAGTATAGAGACTGTACCAAGCTGGCCAAGAAGAACTGGGAGCTTGAAAGGTGGGAAGACATTAAGGCAGCACTTCATAACAGGGACTTAAAGAAGTTTTGGTCTTTAGTGAGTGCAGACGGTAGCGGGAAGAACTCAGCGATAGAGCTAAATATTTCTGCAGCAGCATGGAAACGGCACTTCCAAGCCCTCTAGACAACCCAGGCGAGGACCCCACAGAGCCCAAAGATGTAACAGTTTTAGCAACCCCAGGGAACCCTAGTGAAGAACCCCAATGGAACACACTAAAAGAAGTTAGAAACGCAATTAGGAAGCTCCCCCTAAGAAATGCCCCCAGTCTATACAAGATCCCCGGGGACTTATTCAGGGAGGAACCCACCATCTGGGGACCCTATCTTTGGGCAATATTCAACGCTATCCTGCTAGGTATGAAGATCCCGGACACGTGGTTGGGGGCTGAAATCTTCCCAGTGTCTAAGAAAGGTTCACCCCTCTTGCCCTCTAACAACAGGCTGATTAGCCTCATAGACGTTACCCAGAAATTGTTCTACAGGATCCTCCTTGAACGACTCTGGATGGAAGGCCATGAAGTCTTGAGTGCGGATCAGGCTGGATTTAGGAAGAACACCTCCACCATTGATCAGCTCTTCAGGCTCCAACTTTTATATTGGAAGAAGGTGTCAATAGAGGGTGGCAGTTTCTATTTGATATTCGTTGACCTCAAATCGGCCTTTGATCTGGTCCCACGAGCCAAACTGTGGGAGGTTTTGGAGCTGCTGGGTATTCCACCCTACCTTTTGTCACTGTTCCTGCGATTACACACAGGAAACTTTGCCCAAGTTAGGCATGGGAAATATGGAGAACTGACCCCCGCTTCCCAGTGAACAGAGGAGTGAGACAGGGGTGTGTGCTGGCCCCCACTCTGTTTTGTCAATTTATCAACGCCCTGGTGGCTCAATTAAACGAGGTGGCGGACAATGATGCCCTGAAGCTGGAGCAAGGCAGGGTACCAGCAATGATGTTCACGGATGACACCTTGCTGTTGTCCAAATCTCCCATGGGCATCCAAAGGATCCTAGATAGTTTTTCTCTATTCTGTAAAAATCGAGGGCTGGAGATCAATACCACAAAGACCAAATTCATGGTTTTTAATCCAGCCAAAACATCTCGCCCAAACCCCTCCCTAAATGCTACCTTCCTAGAGAGGGTGACTGCAATCCCCTCCCCTCAGCCTTAAGCTGAGGGGAGGAGATTTGGAGGGAGTGGATTGGGTGGAATGCGGACTCCCACTCTGGCTGCGTGTCACACGTTTGCCCCCGACCCAGTGGGTGTGCCTACTTCACCCTGTGTGTGCGTGTCAGGAGGTGTGCGGCGGACCTTCCCTGCTGGTGTGGTGCCTGTGTCTGTTGTGGTGGGTGCATGCTTACGTCTGGGTGTATGTGGGACAGGCATGGGAGTGGGAAGTATATCCTTTATTCCGGGGTTGTTTGTGATGCAGCCAAAACCATGTACTTTTAAGTGCATTATGACCGAACGGTTAATGCTAACTTTGGACTGGCTGCATGGAAACATGTTGTGTCTCGTGTCAAACACCTTGGAATCATACCTCCACACCAGTAACTGGAGTGGGAGTATGGTCCCACCTTTCTAGAGGGAGAAACATTATTGCACTGGTATCACCGGGTACCACCTTAACAGAACCCTGGCATCACAAAATGGATGCTGCTGCCACAGACACGGGTCTGCCCTCCTGCTGCTGGATGAAACTCTGGCAGGGGCGGCCTGGACAACAGGTTTCCTGTCACAGGGAGGTGTAACCACCTCCCAGACAGGATTTAGTGTATTGGGGCTGGGTGGGTGTACTCTGTGCTTTGAAGTCTGCCCTGGGGGCACATTTGGTGTCCCTGTGCATAGTCCAGCTCAAACTGGTTGCAGGGGCTACCAGCCCCTGCTTTGGTGTGAAACAGGACAAAGGAAATGGGTGTAGCCACCCCTCTTTCCTGACCCTCCCATAGGTGGGTCCCTAGAGTTTGTCCCACCCCTTCCTTGGGCATAAGATAGGAACCCCTGGCTACAGGATTTTAGATTACACCTGGACGAAACTCTGATACTGAATCCTGGAACTTCGACGATCTACATTGAACTAGATGACTGAAGAATCTCCCTTGGAGTAAAGGAGTTACTCCCCTGCATGGCAGACCCCAAAGATGCATCTGACCGGTTTACATCTCTGAAGCTCCTGAGGACTCCGAAGAACTTGGCAACACAGGAGGTGGGTTTCCGTGTTCTTAGAGGTTGATCAGTGCCCACAGCATGTCTGAGGCCGTATCCCTCGTTGCGACCGTGCAACCCCAACCCCTGGACACTGTGTCACTTTGCAGAAGCATCAGCTTTCCAATGACTCCTGCAGCTGTGCTTTGGGTTCCTTGTAGCCCTGACCCCAAGCAGCAGTTCCACAAAGATTGCCCGCCTACACTCCACGAGTGTTATGTGAGCTGGCCCTTTGTGTTTTCTCTCAAGATCCCTTTGCGATCCCTGATCTGTCAACTGGTGGGTCCCTGTGAAGGCAACTTTAATTCTAATTGAGCTTACCTGGTTGCTCCAGATGTGCCCTGACTCTCCATTGCTTGGGGAGTCCCCAGGACCCTGATGGTCCGCACCAACGCATATTTTCTCTTCCTGCATGGGTAGCTGTTGCCAAGGCTTATTGGGCTCAATCCGAGCACTGACATTGCAGCACTCGACATCCTTTGTGGGACAGCTCGAATCCAGATTCTGGTTGTCGTTAACACCTCCTGGTCCTCGTGGGTGCAGAGTCAAGCATCTCCTCTTCGCACCTGAAACAACTGACATCGGTGGGCATTCGTCTATCGTGCCCCTGGTCACTGGCAAGTGACCCAGACTCTGTCCCCTCTGCTTTCAGGTCCTTCCGAACTTTGATCCAGGCTTGGATCACCCCGGACACTTCTCTTCTTCCTGGCAGCAGCACTTTGCTGCAGATCGCCATTAAAATCAAGGACGGTTCCAGACACCATTTGACACCTATGCACCCGGTTTCCCTGGGTGAGGTAACTTGAGTACTCTGGATCTCCTGTGGATGTTGGCCCTAGTACCCCCTAAGTCTAAAGTGGTTTGCTCAAAGTCCTCTCCTAAGTGTCCTAAACTTGTAAAATTCCAACCGCGACTTTCCCCATAGAATAGAACAGGAGCTCGCGGCTGTGTTCTCACACTGCAAGCGTCCCCCGTGGGTCCCCTCTGTCACTACCTTGGGTGGTTCCTTGGGGTCCCAGCGATTCTACGTGCTCTAGTCACTGTGTCTAGTCAAGTCTTGGTTCTTATATCACTTTCTTAATATATGGTTTGGTCCCACCCTGGGGCCCAGTGTATATTCTGTATTTGTTGTTGTTTTAGAACTGTATTATTGTGTATCTTGGACTCTAATCTCATAAAGAGGTTAGTAGATAGTGTTTAGAAATACATACATATATTTTATACATATACCTTGTGTGGTCCTCCTTTCACTTAGTAATTCAAGAGGTTATAATCTGGTAAACCAAGCTGCTTTTCACTCCTTCAAGACTTAGTCTGAAGGGTGCTCTCCATAGCTACCACTAGGATAGATTTCAATAAAGGTTGTCTTTAAACCTATTCATCAATAAGGGTTGCTTGTACTGGTACAAGGTGCTCACTATAACTCGTGGTCAGCATGTACCAGGCCATCTTCTCACAGTGCCAATGACAGGTAAGTGCCTAACATTCAACATTGACACATCATATTTTTTCTCGCAATGTGGGTAACTGTGGATTTTTGAGCTTGGAATTTGGACCCTAGCTCAGCCGGCACCTAAGGGAAACCCAGTAAACCTACACATTTTGAAAACTAGACACCCAGGAATTACAGGGTGGTGTACCTTGTGTGGCACTCACCAGGTTTTCTTACCCAAAATTCCCAAAAAGGTCTGCAAACTTCACCCTTTCCTAAAATCACACATTTGTCTTACATTTCTGTGATGGAAACTTCCAAAATCAATAGGAATACACAACATTCCTACCACCCAGTAATGCCACACATGTCCAAAACAAATTCTGCCCCAGTTGTGTGGCTGGGCCTAGTGCCACAACAGGAATAACTCAAATGAAGGTCAAAGGAAGTTGCAGACATTGTGGGTAAGAAAACCTTGTTGGATCCATGCACGACACACCACCCTGAAATCCCATGGGTGTCTAGTTTTCAAAAAGGTCTGTGGTTGGTAAGCACGGCCATAAATAATATTTGGGGCGGTGCCTACCATACACCAGCTACCCATATTGTTGGTCTATTTACATGCTTTAGGGTGTTATGCGTGGCGGTCTCTTGGCTCACTCACACAAGTGGGGTACTGTTGTGATCGGGAGACTGTTGGGAACCCAAAGTGGTAGGAAATGTGTGGATGACTATAGATTCTTAATTTTCTTGCACAGAAATTTGAGGAGAATGTGTGTGTTTTTTGCCAAACTTTGAGGTTGGCAATGGTGTCTGTCATAAGGGCCAGTGAAGATAGGACAATGCGCCACACAGCATGACCCCTGATACCCAAGGGAGATGCATAATTGTTGGTTGTTTTTGCTACCCACTAATTTCGATAAGACACATTTTCATTAGAACGACACAATAAAAAATTCATTCACGCACTCAATTCATAGACATCAACCGTCAAGCTGGGTGTTGCAGGTTATGCTAGAGATGTCGACTGGGCTGGGGAGATTTGAAAATTGGACGAATCTTTACTCCCCAAAGGGTAAGGAACCCTTAACTCCATAGCCCCGAAAGAGTAAAAACACATTTGACCAATTGTTATCTTAGCCTATCTCTTAGCTCTTTAGTACTGATTTGAGTCACATACATTATGAAAGGCTCCCAGAGTTGTTTCAGGATGGAATGTATGGACAGTGTTAATTCTCCTCCAGTCATCATTGACAACAGACTGTGAACCTACATAAAGGCCATAACCCAACTAGTAGCTCAAGAGAAAGAAGTATTGCCCAGCTGCTCCAGCACCTACATACTCTGCCCTCTGTTTGTAACAACACCCCAATTTCCTGTATTTTGATGTTGGTGACAATCTTTTGGAGGTGGGTGAGGACTGTCTCAAATCCCTCAAAGACACTCTCAATATAGCTCATTACTTCTCTCTATTCCCCTCACATTTCATCCACATTTGCTGGCATTTGTCACCCAAGTTGCTTGTGTTCGTCACCCATTATGTACTCTAATGTATAGGTAAATGTTCCCACACTCTGCTGTTTTTATGTGAACTGCACACGTGCATATGGAACAGGTGGAGGCTTGAGATTGGAAATATTTGGCATTTTCTACTACTATTTGCAGTACTACAAATATACTACATGATGTGCTATCTGATTCAGGACCTATGTGCAGTCTTGCACTCTCATTTGTCCTATCTTTTTCTGTGCGGAGTGCTCCATCCGAAGTGTGGAATCTATGACCCAAGAGCGGAGACTCCGGGGCCCAGATTCTCAAAGGTTTAGTGATGGGTTAGAGTTACTTTTTTAATGCTAACCCTTTGCTAAACCTTTCTGGGGATTAACAAACCAATGCTAAATGGTTGTGGCATTTGTTTGTATTGAAAACTAACGTCAAGGGAGCATTACATGGGTAGTGCATGGGCGTTCCCATGCAACCACCCATGCTTTTTGACGCTAAACCCTATCTACTAACATTAGTAGACAGGATTTAGTGGCAAAAATTAACGCCGCTGAAAAGCATGTGTTAAAAGACGAAGGGGCCGATTTACAAGCCCCTTGCGTCACTTTTGCACCGTCGTTGCGTCACTTTTGTGACGCAGTGGCAGCGTAAAAGTTGCGGCCCATTTACAAAGTGACGCATCTAGGGAGATGCATCACGTTGTGAAGCCCTGCGCCACATTAAACCTGTGTCAGGTTTAATGTATGCAGGGTCGGCGTTCCGTCGCAGGAAGCCCCGTAAAGGTGACGCAGTGAAATCTGCAAGATTTCACTGAGTCACTTTTACGTTCTTGCTGCATCAAAACCCTGCGCCTGCTTGAAGCAGGCATAAGGAGTGATGCAGTATGTTAGGCATAGGGCACCCCTGAGCATTGCTGGAGTTGCGTCGTGCTTGCGACACGACTCCAGCAATGCGTGACTTTTCCGTCAACAGATGCGTCAGAATTTCTGACTCCCTTTAACTAATGGTAACATCCTTGCTGTGTGATCACACTGCATTCCGATGACTCTCCCATGTATATCATACTCGGGTGCAACTTCTGAGCGGTTGGGACTCTGTCTCCCAAGCTAAACGTCGGCACTCAATGGTGATCAGGCGTCTTTGGCTACCAACTCACAAAGGCAGGCTTCTTCAGCTTCTGTGGCCTTGTACAAATAACTGGACGTCAGCCAACTGACTCTTGGAGTCACATCTCCAGTCTGGGCCTTGGGGATGACTTTTCTTTGTGGAGGGCATCACAGGCATGGTTCTCTCTTTGCTGGCCCAAGGAGCAGCGGGTGCAGCTCAGTCTTTTGTACAGTCTCTCTTTGCCGGGTCCCGGGAACAGCAGAGCAGTCCTTCTTTGTTCTTTCCTCTAGTACAGATGTGATCCAAGGTCTGGGTGCCACTTTTAAGCCCAGTTTGTCCCCTGGAGGGATGCAGCAATGACTGGCCAATAGGCTATCGGGTCACCTCCCTCCTAGTGATGGCTTCCTGTGAAGTGTGGCGTGGGGCTATCTGAAAATGCAACGTTCTGTCCAGTCTAAGCATGTCAGAACCCCTATCTATTTGTGTGGCCTTCCCTAGCCCATCCCAAAGATGCGACTATCTGGATGCCCAAAGAAAAGCAGTTTAGCAGTGGCTTCTCTCAGCCTGTCCCTGATGACCCTGATGCCACCCTGTCTGCAAGGAACAAAAGAGAATCCCCTCTTGCTTGTTTCCCATCAAAGGTTGCTTTCCCTTTGAAGTTCAACTTTTGGGCTCACACCCTGTTTGGCCTTCCTGCCAGGGAGAGGTCACACCTCCTCCAATGTCAGGCCCCTTGTATTTCTTCCTGAGAGTCATTCATAGCTCCCCCCAGGAGGGCAGAAGGCTGTCTTGTGCCCGGCAACCATAAATGGTCACTGGATAACGGAGGGCAACAAAGTAACAACTTTCTAGAGTTGCTATATGTGCAAACGTTATATTAAATTCGAATTGAGCATCATGTCAGGTTTAATGTAGCAATTATTTTGATGTCTTGAAGTATCACTTTTAGTAGACCTATGCAGGAGTTAGCACTGTTGGGTTGTCAGCTGTGACCCTGCACTCCCCAATGTGGCTACTAGCTTTTCCACAGCAAAATGCCAATTTGTGAATACAACAATTTATAAAAACATGTCGAGTTAGCAGAGTAAAACTGTCCTACCCATCTGCAGTGATTGGTTCGGAGACATACATTTGCCTCATCAAAATCAGGGACACAATAACTGCTGCAGCCCATGAGGGATACCTTTACTCACAGATCCTGAGTTCACTTGGTAAAATATGCTAGGTACTTATAAGTAAGTTAACATATGCCAGTGGTGGTAGAGCTCCTCAGACAAAGACCTCACTGGCACTGAGTACACCTCACTCACCAGAGCCAAAAACCATCAGCATCAGTTCAAAACATTGGGAGTGATCATGCAAAAAGAGGTATTTCCCTACATGATATATATGAAATACATACACAAAGATCCTAATTAAAATACATGTTATATGAATTACATGTCTAATTATCGGCATACATTGTTAAAAATGCATTACCTTTGTAGATCTGGGGGCGCAATTTCCGATTCTCTGTAAAAAAAATCAATTGAAGATAAGATCATTGATCTTTGTTTTAAATAGAAATAAAACTCCAAACAACACATTGTACCACTACAGACTACATCGGAAGCGGCATCACAGCGTGGTGAGACATGGAGGATACAGGCATACAGTCTGTGTTGAGACGTTCCCAAGTTTGCACCACCAATTAAGTAAGTTTGAGGGTGAAAAGGAGCTTGTTCCTGAGTCTCAACCTATAAACAGAGAAAAGGCTCTGAGGGGATTCAGCCCCTGAGAAAGTAACCCTAGCTGTAAGCAGGTCCCACGGGAAGCATGTGCTTGTAAGTACAGTTGCCCTCATTCACCTGATGGGGACATGCTTCATCATAGGGCGGTGCTTCTCGCCAGGCCGGTGCTGCAATGCCTGGCGGGCCCCACTAGAGGGTTCTTTGTCGGAGATCTGTTAATAAATATGCCAAGTGAGCACCGTAGAACAAGGAATGGTATGTCCTACAATGTGAGAAGATCGGTGAATGGTGTGAAGATAAAATCAACTGTCAACCAGATGCCAACAAAATATTTAATGTGATATCCCCGGTAGATCTTGAGGTTAAAAAAGAAGGCAGAGACACTTAGGATACTATGGTCTGTGTCTCTTCAAGTGAGAGTGTAAATCTGTCACCTGTAGACCGGCTAGCAAGCTCTGGTCTAAGTTATATGTCAACATATTTCATCCCTAAGGTAATCGTGGAGCGATCCATGGCTATTTTGTCAGGGCCAACAGTATATGGTGTGACCTAATCTTCTCAGTAGAGTGAGGCGCACTTTAACTCAAATGCGTGGGTGATGAGGTGGTGGCTGACATCTTATCACAACTTTCGAGTACTGTACTAATAAAGCACTTGGTTTAGGATAACCTGTTTAAAAACAAAATAAAAAGTTGATATATAAGTGCACAAGATCAAAAATATCTGGTGAAAGTGTCATTAAAAATCAAACATGAGCGCACACACCCCCCCTCAATCTACCACTAGTAAAAGAGTAGTGTTCTGCCCCAACATAACCCATTCTGCCAAAGTGGTCGATGCAAACATGCGCATAGGTAAAGTCTCCGGATCGAGGATCCCATTGTGAGAGAAAGGTGGATACAGAATCCCCTCGGAACAGTATAGTGGTATTTGACTTTGGTTGTTTGTTGATGAGTGTATTCTGGACTGGTCCTCTTTTTTGATAGATACAGAGAAAGCCTGTTGATGGCCGTTTTCTCTGTAAGACTTTTGGATTTTCTGTCTGATCAGGAATGACCTCCTCGTAGTTCGTTCGAATCTGGAAACATTGAGTTAGAGGCAAGATAGCAGGGTTTACTTGAATGGAGAGTATTCAAGATCAAACTACAGACTGTGAAATGGATTCTTTCAGGGAGATGGCCCCAATGCAGTTCTTCCATTGTAAGGGAGTTTCTCTCAAAGTCTATTGGCTGAACAATATTCATGCTACTGACTGAAGAAAAGCTTTGATTGGTGTAAATTAGTGCCAGCAAGTACTCTGTTGCATCCGTCAATGTATGATAAGGCGAGTGCATGAAATGTGGGGCAGAAAATTTGAGGAAGAGAAAAAGGCTGGATTCTGCAGGACAGTGTGGGCTGGATCAATTCTCTTTGGCCTTTCCTTGATACGGTCTTTGAGGACAGAGCTCAGTGGCAAAGACCAAAGATTTAGGTCTTTGTCTGAGTTTCGATTACCTTTTTGCCAACTTCCAGGTCCCAATAATGCCAGATCCTAACATGCAGTGGTGTCAGCTAACATGACATTAAGGCATTTTTAAAGTCCACCATTGTTAAACATTCAAGTCAACTTAGATTATGTGGAAAGCTGTAACTAGATTATTTTGTGACTACAATATAGTTCAAAAGGACAACTGGGTATGCTGATCCAAGGAAATATATTATGTGCCAGATTCACAAAGGGCCTCTGTATTCATGGTGAATGCCCCTCAGGAGTGGGTGAGTCTCTGCACTTGGGACTAAATCTCCGCAATTAGAATTCTCAAATTTGACGTACAAGAAAAGAAAAGAAGTTAGGTCACGCAAAGGATCGTCTTGTCGTTTTCCTAAACTCGGTTAAGAAGGATAAAATAGCAAAGCTTCCACTTGAAAGAAAACAAATCCAAGCCACCTGTATATAAAACTGGAAATTATTCTAGAAAACAAATCGCTAATATGAATTAATGTATATGTCCATCCAACACCAAAAATTAAATGCAAATCAATCCAAGAAAGAATTTTTGCAATAGTCCAGATACGGCATAATAGCTCCTCTTTGTTCAGTAAGGGCCTAATGGAGAAGAAAAATGCAATCCATAGGATAGCCAGAAAACAAAAAAGAATCCCCAAGACGATTCTGAAGGAAAGTTGTTATCAATTCATCATGGCTCTTTACAGACGGACAAACAGAAAGGCAAGCAGAGCTAACTGAAACATATCATTCCAGGGCAGTCGACAAGAGGATAGCAACAAATATTCCATCAGTATTACCTCCCGAGAGGATAAATGAGTCATTATTACTTACCACAATACGACAAGGGAAGGCATGACAGTGCACCCAGCCAAACTCTCTTCCAGCTGCACCTTTTTGAAAGCAAAGGGCAACTGTGAGGAAAGTGGTGTATTACATGGTGCAGTTGTGTGACGTCACCATGTAATATACTCACTATACTATCTTGAGTCTAGTCAAGCTCATTTGTAAAACTATAGCTCAACCCTGAGTAGCTGTGACTATGAACAGTAAGGCTTCAACAAAAAAACAAGTGCAGATAATTTGGAAATACCAGAATAACCACTTGGAAAAGTCACACAACACATATTTTTAGGAATTTGTAGAAAGTAAAAATTAAGAAAAACTACCAGAGATTTAGATTTTTAAGTAAAACGTAAATTACATGCTTTTCACTCAATTATCAGCAAGCATTGGCAACTACTGCAGTTAGCAGATACTTTGGATCACTTGTTCAAGAGTTGTGTTTGGGTACCGTGGCCCACTTTGGATGACCAACTCCAGCAGAAAACAACCCAAGGTGACAAGTGAGGAGTAGTCGGACAGTTACCTGTCACCGGAGCCTTTTCAAGTCCAGTTCCAGCTCAAACGAAGAATCTCTGTAGACATGAATGGAATAGTTCTGATGCAAGGAATATAAGATGCTGAAGATGCCGTATGATGCTGAGGATAATGTGTAGTCAACAGTGATCTACCTGGTGCTACTCCTCTGTCCACAATCAGTGTGGAGTGACATTCCCCACAGGGCTCGATGTCACTCAAAGTCCTGGTCAGGGCAGCAAATGTTCAGTTGTCACTGGATTACTGGTTTCTGGTGACAGCGAGCCCAGCAGTTCCTTTTGATGGGGACGAGTGTCCTTCTTGGGCAATCAAACTTCACTCCAATGACTCTCCTGGGACCAGCAGACATAGGTTTAACCTTTGATCGTTGGGTCTTGGTCTTCAGGCTGCTCGTCAATAGTCAGTGGTGGTCGAGTGATTGTGGTTACTGACTTGCCAGGTGGGCTTCTTCAGCTTGTTATTGCCCTGCAGTGGGAACACAAAGTCATCAAACTCCTCTTCTGCCAGGTCCAGGGAACAGCACTGCAGTCCTTTGTCAGTCCTCTTCCAAGTCCAGATGTGATCTGAGGCCTGGGTGTTAGGGGTGCCATATTAATGGCCAGAAAATGCCCTTGGGTGATGTGGTGGTTACTAGCCAAACGGCTACCTGGTCCCTTTCCTCCTGATGATGACTTCCTGCAATGTGTGAAAACTAGCTATCCAGGAGTGCACTTTTTTGCCCACTCCCAAGATGGCCTAATACTTCTCTTAATGTGTGGAGCTTTGTAGCCCACCTAAGAGGTATGACTAAGTGTGGGCTACACACCCATGGGAAAACTGTTTAGGCCACTTGGCACCAATCTCTGTCCCTGATGCTAACCTGTCTATCAGGACAAAAGATCAGCACCTCTTGTGTCTACCATTTGCCCTTCAAATGTGGCTTCCCTTACAATCTTACCCTGTGACTCTTCTTGCCAGGGAGAGGTCATACCTCCTCCAAACGCAGGACTCTATTGTGGCTCCCCTTGGAAGTCACTCTTCACCACACCCCCAGGACAGCGAAAGACTGTCTTCAGGCCAGCATCTGCAAATGGCCACTGGGAAAACTTTGGGCAACAAAATGGCAACATTCTAAAAGTTGCTTTTATGTGGAAGTTACATAAAATTCGACCTGGGCATCAAGTTGGGTTTAAGGTAACGATTTGTTTCATACCTCGGAGTACCAAACTTAGCAGTCTCATTCACAATTTAGCACAGCTGATGTGTCAGTGTGTAACTCTGCACTCGCTAATGGGGTAACTAGCCTTTCCACAGTAAAAATGATGAATACATGTTCTATATTTTAATTTACAGCACCTTGCCCTGGGATTTTTTTAGAGCCCTACCTTAGGGGGGGTTTATATATATTATAAAAAGGAGGTCAGGGATTTGTCATTAATTTAAATGGCAAAGTTGGGTTATCAGTTTCAAGCTGCGCTCTCAGCTGCTCTGTCAGGTGCAGGCTAGGGGGCATGTTTCACCTTGCTGCTCTCAGGGTGGCACAAAAAGTGCTGCAGCCCAGGAGGGACTCCATTAACTTACATGCGCTGGGTACCCTTGGTAAGTTAACTTATGCCAATTGGATATAAGCCAATCGAACATACACTTTAGGGCTCAGAGCATTGGCACTAAGTTCTGTTATGCAGTCCTCTGTGCACTCTCACAGTCAAAAAACCAGCAGTATCAGTCCAACACTTTCGGGTGGTCATGCAAAATGAGGCCTTTCCTTACAGAAGACAAGTCAAAGGCACCTAGTGCTCTCCTTAACTCTTTAACTACTGAAGAACAACGTAGGTAATACAAAAAACATAGAAACTATTTATTAAAAAGGAGACCAAAAGAACCTAGCAAACTGTAAGCTTAACACCTAGTTAGATATTGAGGCAAAACATTTTAAAAAGTGAATTTCAACAAGATCTGGATGGGCTGTAAAACAATCTCTGAACCCGTTTGTTCAGACCGCCTTTCGTCATGACTCAGTAGCAAAGCTCACTATACTAGTGGGAAAACCCATTGGAAAAAAGTCATTATTACACTTTCAAATTTAGAGATTTCAAAGCGGCCTTTGACAAGGTCCAGCTTAATATTCTGTGGTAAAAACTGCAACAATACAATATTCCGGTACCACTGCTGAATGCCATTCAGATAGCCTACATGATGATAGCTGGTACAACACTGACCTCAAGAAATCCAAGAGAGCTTGTAAACAGCTTGAAAGGAAATGGAAAATCACCAAAATAAACACCTACAAGGCCGTACTTAGATACAATCACAATCAAGTCAAAACTACCAAAAAAGGCCCTGAACCTGGGAATCAAATCTAGCTTCAATCATGGCAAGGGACTTTTTTCCATTGACAAGAAATTAATCAACCCAACAGCTGCGACCAACGCCATCACACATACAGAAGAACTCTGCATCAACCTCTCTGACTTCTTCCATGAAACAATCACCAAGGTCTATAGCACCTTTGAACCCCAGCCACCCCTCATCGACTTGCCCAGCCTGCTAACCTCTTTGACCAACGACCACCAACTGACAGCATGGAACCCTCTATCTATCGAGGACACTGCAGCAATTAAGAAGACAGTTAACTCAGGGGTGCCTACAGAACCCTGCCTCCACCATGACTGCAACCTGGGAAGAGCCTTGAACAGCACTGCACTAACTTCAATCATTAACACCTCCCTCAAGACAGTCACTTTCCCTGATAGCTGGAAACATGCCAATGTCACCACCATCCTTGAAAACATTGAGCAGACTCCGATGTACTCAGTAATTAGCGAACCATCTTGCTGCTCCCCTTCCCAGCCAAAGTCATTGAGAAGAACACCAAACAACTCTCTGATAACCTAGAACACCACAAGCTCTGTACGACTCACGATCAGGAATTGAAAACAACCACAGCACTGAACCAGTCCTCATTCCTGCCACAGATGACATCCACATCATCCTCTGCCATAGAGAGACGGCCACCCTCATCCTCCTCAACCTCTCCGCCACTTTCAACACCATCTTCCACCACACTTTCAATGCTAGACTACACACAGCAGTAATACAAGTCGGGGTGGGTAGAGCTTGAGGAGTTTCACTCTAAGGAATTCCACGGAGTTACATTAAAACTCAGCAAGATTCTTCAGAGCTCCGCAAACGGGTGGAAATTGGCACATCGCGCTACTGGCAATGATTTTTAGTTCAGGGAGCTTGTTCCGCACAGCAAAATCAGTGAGAACGTCACCACTTGGCACACCAGAGGGTGCTGCTTTTTTACTGCAGCTCGAGTAGATTTTCCACTAAAGCAGCAGCTTTCTCACCGCGAACAGTCGTGACTGCTCACATTGAGGAAATATTGTCAGGTGCCCTCCCAGCGCCTGGAAATCATGCTAGGGACTGCCAATTCTCACTCGCACTCGCCAACTTACCACTGGCGAGCCACGCATGAGAAAAAACTCTGCGTTACAGCAGTTGGCTGGGTTTTGCCATAACTCGGGGTTATAATTGTAATGCGGAGTGGCCAAAAATTTGTAAACTCCAATGGCGGAGTAGAATTTATTGCCCACCCCTAAATACCAGGACCAGAACTCAAATGGATAGCTTCCATCCTCTCCGGAAGAACGCAACAAGTCAGACTCACGCCGTTCGCATCAGAACCCAATGACCTCATCTATGGAGTCCGACAGGGATTGTCACTCAGCCCCACACTTTTCAACTTGTGCATGGCTTCTCTGGCAAACATCATCAGATCCAAAGGAATCAACATCATTTCCTTTGCTGATGACACCCAGCTCATTTTTCCCTCTCAGATGAAAAAGGTCACCACCAAGGCAAACTTCAAGCAATGCATGACCAGCGTGGCTAATTTGATGGAATAAAATGGCCTCAAGCTCAACACGAACAAAATTGAAGTGCTGATCTTTGGGAATAACAGCTCACCTTGGGAGTCCACCTGGCTGCCCGCCAAACTTGGACCCACACCCTCCCCAACAAACCATGCTTGGAACCTAGTTCTCAGCCTGGATACAATACCCATGACAAAGACCCATCTCAACCCCGTCGCCGCCTCACGCATCCACATCCTCTGCATGCTATGTAAAATCTTCAAGTGACTCCCATTGGATTTCAGACATTTCATCATGCAGTCCCTAATCACAAGAAGAGTTGACTACGGCAATACACTCTACACCGGCATCCCAAACCAGCAAGATTGCCTGTATTTAGGCCCAGCCTCACCACACACCTACACTCACCTACTCACTGCCAAGATATTCTCATGGGTGAAAATCAGCCCTCTACAAATCCATATTACATTATCATTTTGCATGCAGACGAAAAATGTGAAGACAAATATGGACTTTTAATGGGCTGAAACAGGGCTGCATATTAGCCCTCGTCTTATTTAATATTTACATTGTGGCTGTCTATGATGTGATCGACAAGTCACAAGTAGACACACCCGAACTGGCTATCCATTAGTCAAGCCCTGCCGATCCTGCAATGTGCAGATGATACAGT
This sequence comes from Triturus cristatus, assembly GCF_964204655.1. Taxonomy (NCBI): domain Eukaryota; kingdom Metazoa; phylum Chordata; class Amphibia; order Caudata; family Salamandridae; genus Triturus; species Triturus cristatus. The sequence goes on along the minus strand of NC_140586.1, from coordinate 991,458,550 downwards.
CTTACTCTATAAAACCCCTGCAGGTCTATAAAGATCATTAAATCACATAATTTCTTACTGTGACCCAAGTAAACTAGAAATTAACAATGAGGAAACAAAACCCAAAATACCTTCATAAGAAAAAAATAGAAACCGCTCATGAATATAAATACTTACGCTTATTGTTTGAATATCGAGGCACCATCGAACCTCACAGAAACTCACTAACCCAAAATGCAACTTTCTTTGCTCTGGCATTCGAATTGATATAAAAAAAACATCATTTCCCTGCATGCTCCACTCTCCATCAGAGATAAACAAAACTCTCCCAACAATAACACATAGCCTTGCTGCCCTACCTTCATCAGTAGCCGGACACATTGATCATTTAACAAGTAAAATGTATAGAAACGTTTTTAGACTTTACGAATTTGGCCAAGTCACAAACCAAGTTTGAATTTTCAATAAACTAGTTGAATATTATTCAAGATTTTGCTTCCAGTAAATAAATGCATTAAATAAGATTGAGTAATATAATGTAATGTAATGTAAAAGGAATTTATAAAGCGCAGCTAACACCAGACGGTTTCTTGGCGCTGGAGGCAGAGAGAGAAGAAAACAAACAGTCCAAGGGGCTAAGGAGATTCTAGTTATAGGCTATACGAAACAGATGGGTTTTTAGGAGAGACCTGAAGTGGGTTAAGGGGGAGGCCAGTCTTAAACTTAGTGTAAGAGCGTTCCAAAAAGAGGGGGCAAGGAATGGGAACCTTAGTCCTCCATGTTTTTTACGTTTAAAGGTTGGGATCTGGAGTAAAGCCAGATGGGAGGAACGAAGGTTGCGAGAAGGGACATATGGGTGCAGGAGTGAAGAAATAAACAAGGGTCCTGTACCAACAAGGGACTTAAAGATAACGCAGCCCAGTTTAAATTTACACCGCTCAGTGACAGGGAGCCAGTGAAGAGATTTTAAGAGGGGACGAACGTGTTGGTGTTTAGGTTGGTGATGAATGAGCCGTGCTGCCTGGTTCTGGACCAGTTGAAGCTTTTTTGATTGGTATACAGGTATGCCAACATAAAGGGAGTTGGCATAATCTATCCTGGAGATGACAAGCACCAGTAATACCAAAGTAAGGGCTTCAGTGGTCAGGAAGCGGGCAATCTTACGGATTTTTCTCAGCTGGAAGAAGCTGGAGGACACCACCGCACTGATCTGGGATTTCATCGAGAGATCATTACTAATGATGATCCCAAGGCTCTTCACTGAGCTGACGGGATTAGGGTGGTGCCCAACCTGGTGGGCCAAAAGGTGGAATTCCAGGGGTTGATTGTGCCCCCGACAAGCAGAAGTTCTGTCTTGTCGGGGTTAAGTTTCAGATGATTCGCCCCCATCCAGTCGCTGATATGACAAAGAATGGTTTGGAAATTGTCGATGGACTGGGCCGTAGAGTTGATGTTGAAGACCAGCTGAATGTCATCCGCATAATTAAACGCGGTGACACCACTGCCTTGTAAAGAGCGGATAAGGGGGGTAAGGTATAAATTAAAAAGAAGGGGGGATAAGGAGGATCCCTGCGGGACACCACAGGTTAGCTCAACCTCGTCCGCGGAAAACTGAGAGAGCCGAACCGCCTGGTGGCGGTTGCTCAAGAAGGAGCGGACCCAGGCCAACGCAGAGCCCTGGATGCCGGCCTCCCCGACACGGCCGACCAAAATATCATGGTCGACCATGTCAAAGGCGGCCGACAAATCCAGGAGCACCAAGACCTGGCTGATGTTAGAGTCCGCCCCTCTCCGCAGTTCCTCCATAACTGAAAGTATAACAGATTATGTGGAGTGATTGGGTCTGAATCCAGCCTGTTGATGGTCGAGGAACTGGGAGTCCTCGATAAAGGTACTCAAAGTGTTAGTCACATGGGCCTCAAGGACTTTGCTAAGGTAAGGAAGGAGGGACATGGGGCGGAAGTTACTCAAAATTGTGGGGTCTGCTGTGGGTTTTTTAAGAATGAGCGTGACCTCGGCACGTTTGAATGATCCAGGAACAGTGCCAGAGGAAAGAGAGTTATTCAACAGTACCAGAGGGGGAGAAGGGCAGGCTGTAAAAGCCTCGCGGAGAACTAAGGGGGGGCAACAGTCCGTAGGGAATCCCGAGGCAACCTTCTTAAGGAGGGCTGGGAACTCTGTCTCAGAGATTAAAGGGATCTGGGCCAACTGCCTAGGATTGAGAAAAGGCAGAGTGGATTCAGGCCCATGATGGTGGGAAAGGGCTGAAGATAAAATACTGTTCTTAATGTTGGCTATCTTCTCCACAAAGAAAAGGTTTAGAGAGTCGCAGAGTGCCCGGGAGGGAAGGGGTTTAGGGGTGATCCTGTCTGGGTTTGACAGCTCCTCGACAATAGAAAAGATGTCCTTGGTTTTAGTGGCAGAGCTGGCAATCTTATTTGAGAAATAGGTGGATTTAGTTCGCAGGACTGCCAGTTTATAATCTTTAAGCAGGGTGGCGAAACGTAGTTTCATGTCAGGGGCATAGCCACGTCGCCACTGGCGCTCAGCCTGCCTAAGGCCCAACTTCAAGGCTTTAAGGCTATATATATGATAATACATTAGTTCAGCTCATTTGGAAAGACATCAACACAAATCATACTGAACACAGAAATCAGTGGAGGTTTCTTCTAATCACCGATTGGAAATAACTGTTCTTAGAGGATGCATGCTCATTTCAAATGAGCCTTCTATTATTTCAGAAAATGGCAAATAAAAACTGCAAACACATTTCCATTGACCAAGCTAAAAGCTCATTCAGTTACCAGTCACTTGAATGGACTGTAAAGCCCTTATTACAAAGGAGATACGACATCTAGATTCTCCTTTCTCATTAGAATTCAATTTTAAATTCTAAAAATATCACTTTGGCAATTTTGGACCGTGTCTCTCCATGGGCACCACGATTTAGAGACAAAAATTGCCAACTGTATGGTTAACATGAAGAATTACTTTTGCACGTTCTTTGCACTTTGTCTGACTCTTAAAAATCCTAAAAGCAAGTTTTCTAATCTTGAACATACAAACCTATAATCAACAGCAGTTGCTCCCTATTAGGGGCTTCAGGGTGCAGCCATCCTGCCTCCTTTGAGGCCCCTGTGCATTTATCAGAGTAGCAGTGTTAATGACTTCACACACGCGTTCAGGACACTGCATAACATAGGGCCAGCATATCTTAATAGCTGCCTTCACTTCCACCAATCCACCAGACCCTGTCCTCAGCCTCACAACCTCTCGCACATACACCCTGTTTCCTCAAAAGTAGAATGTGAGGCCTAGATTTCTCCACATCGCACCTTGCTACGACCTCTCTCTTCACTTCAGGGCCTCCTCCTCCCTTCTTGAATCCTGCAAGAGGCTGAAAATCTGTGTAGTATGTCAATGTACTGACATACATTTATTCTGCCTTATGTTATTATTAGATGTCAGATTAGGAATGTTAGTGGTGTCATCTGTGATGTCACCGTATTCTATGTGAGAAGATTTGGAAGTAAACTTGTTCAGTTGCTGTTGATGCCTGCTGCTGCATGGATGGGATCTCTATGGAATAAACCTAAGATGAAACAGCCTTCCTGTGTCCTGATGTCATTTAACAGGACTGCTTCACTGGCGTAGTCGGCAGGATGCCCATGTGAGATCTCAACACTGAAGTCTGGTGAGAAATTGCTTAATTAAAAGAGAACAGGTCTTTTACCTATAAGAGCCCAATTTACATCGCTCTAGAATAAGTTCTTTCTCCTCAAATTTCTCTGAAGTGACAGTGAATACTAAGAAACTTTACCAGAATTTAATTTCAGCAAGATTTGGTTATCAAATTTAATTTTAATAAGGATTGGGAGCTTCGCCGCATATGTATTAAAGTTTGGGTAAATACATTTCCGATACGGTCTCATCCTTTAATTTTTATAGAAGTTCCTCATGCAAGACATAATTTGTAATTAATATTTCTACTTGAGAATTGTTTAAGAACATTTAAACACGCTTAGGATTGTCGTGGAGAACATCGGAATCTTGGAATTAGTGCTGTTTTAAAACTAACTTCCTGATTTTCATAAACATAATTTCTATGCTTGCTGATGACTTAATTTGAAGAAGTCGATCATCGGTAATTTTGACAAAACCTTGGGGCTTTGGCGTCATTGATAACATTCAGTAATGTTAGCTACTTTGCGCATTTGATTGAAGACTCAGCGCTTGGAATCTGATTTGCAGCTCGTATAGCGCTTAATATTTGTTTTATGATTGTCAATCACATTGAAAAGGGCATTGAGTTGCTTCGTGAGACTGCATATAATTTGAAAGTTGCTAATGCTTCAAAAGTAAACACCAACGTCTCTTTGTTGTCGTTACCTGGCCTTGAGATTTTACGAACGAGGAATAGAACTTCTTCATATGTCGCATCAGGAACCTTCTTCTTCCGACAATCACAGTGAACGTCATCTTGCTGCAGTTACGCAGACGTCTGACTTCATTCCGCAGTATAATTCTACGTGGAGGCCATTTTGAAAGCGACGCTTTCGAGTATCTTAGTAACCTGAAGTGCGCTCAGCATCACGATCGGAAGCTACACGCCGATGCGCACGGCTTTTACTTAGTTTTGCTCATCGTGCGCTCAGCATCACAATTTACGCTGATACGCACAGCTTTATATCTTTGAGCTACATTTGTGAGGCGCTAAAAATTGATTTGTTTTAGCTCTTGCTCATGAACTAGTGACTTTATAGTATAGTGTGCTAGAAGCTGACATACAGGGCTACGAGATTACTGCCCTTAGCAGATATACATAACAGTAATTTCTCTAAATAGAATATACTTCACAATAAGCATAATTGTATAATTAGCTTTAAATTTAAGCCAGTTTGTATGGTTGTTATATAAGTAACACATCACACATTCATGCACAATATTTGAATATTTAATAGAAAACTAAAAATGCAAAATGTTACTGAAGCCCCATTTTTTTAATCTCAGGCAGGTAATCCTCCTATACAATGGAAGAAGTGGAAAGTTGTATTTGAAAGGTACCCTAGGGTATGTGGCCCTTTACTTAGTGCAGAGAGAAAGTCTTTGTTACTTTTACATTGTTTAGGGTCAGAGGGGCAAGACGTTTTTGACCACCTACCAGACTTATCACGTGAAGAAGCGAATGGGCTCAACAACTATGAAATATGCATCAAAAAACGAGATAATCATTACTTGCCAAAGGTAAGCACTATTTTAGAGGATGCAAGGTGATGAGGAAACAGTGGAATGTTATGTAACAATTTTAAGGAAACTTGCTTCTTCTTGCAAATTCAATGGCTTAACTGATGAACGTATATGTGATCAGTTCATGTTTGGATGCAATATGGAGAAAGTCAGGGAAGAATTATGGTCACGTGATGAGCCTACCCTAGATGAGGTTCTCGTTGTAGCCAAAAGGATTGAACATTCGATGAAATGTGTTGCAGTTTTGAAGAAAGATTCCATGAAAGAGTTCAAGGTTCAAGAAATTAAGAACAAAGGTAAAGTGAGTTATGGATCTAAAGATAGGAGTTACAAAGGAGCCTCATCAAACAAAGAAAAAATAAATGAAAAATGGACCAATAGTGAGTGTGTCAGGTGCGGTAAAATGGGACATTTGGCTAATAATATAAAGTGTCCAGCTTTAGGTATGACATGTTCTAAATGCAAAAAGAAAGGTCCCTTTGCCTCAATGTATAATAGTAAGGTGATATCTAAGGTTAAAGAAGTTGATGTTAATGATTGTGAATAAGGTGAATCCAACTCTGAATATTATGAATGTGGTCAGATAGTTGTACAGGTGGTAAGTGGAGAAAAGAAGAAGAATTGTCCATATAATGAAATCTTAGTTGAAGGAGCAAAAACTAGAGTTTTATTTGATTTAGGAGCGAAAATTACAATTGTTTCATGTGGATTTTATATGAATAATTTGAAAGATAAAGTTAAACTTTTGAAGCCAGACATAAGGCCATTGGTTTATGGGGGAGAGCCCATCAAACTTCATGGGTATTTCACAGGTCTGATCGAGTACAAAAAAAAATTGGTTTCAGGTAAAATGTACGTATCAATAAAAGGTGATAGCATCATCCGTTGGATCCATCAAGATGACCTTGGAATCTTCCTTGACCCCAATGCTGATCTTCCCAATTAACTAAGAAGTGACATAAATTCTATTATGAAAAAAGAAAGTGGGGATTTGGTTGATGATCTTAAGAAAGAGTATCCCAATGCGTTCAGTAAAAATCTGGGGTGTCTCAAAGGATACAAGCAAAAAATTATACTTTAAAAAGATGCTATTTCTGTATGTTGCAAAGTGATTATTGTTCCTCTTTAAGTAAGGGAGGATATGCAAAAAGAAATTGAAAAACTAAAAGATTGGGGAATCATAGAAGAGGTTGAAGGCACAGAATGGTTGGCTCCGGTAGTGGCAGCACGCAAACCCAATGGGGATTTGAGACTCTGCATTGACTTGAGACAATTAAACAAGTGTGTAGTGATCGACAAATATCCTTTGCCAAACATAAACAAATTATTGTCTCTGTTGGGTGGAGCCAAAGTTTTTAGTACAATAGATCTTACCTCGGTGTATCACCAGATAGAATTGGAAGAGTCATGTAAGGATTTAACTTAATTCATAACACCTTTCGGCACATATAGATTTATAAGTATGCCCTTTGGATTAGTATCAGCCTCTTCAGAGAGTAATGGAAAATATTCTTCAAGGTTTATCAGGTGTCTATGTTTACCAAGATGACATATTAATCTATGGGGATGATAACTGTGAACATGACTCTCGTTTGAAACTAGCTTTGGTGAGACTTCCAGATCATAATTTAACAATTAAGGCTGAAAAATGTAAATTTTGAACAAACTCAATAGATTACTTAGGTCACAACATTACTAGTGATGGTGTGAAACCTAAAGCTGATCTAATTAATACAATTCAAGAGATGAGTTCACCGTCCAACAAAAGTGAACTCATGAAATGTTTAGGGGTAGTTGAATCTATTTGAAATTTGTAAAGAACTTTGCTAATTGCGCAGCAAATATGAGATACTTATTAAAGAAAGGCGTGGATTTCTAATGGACTGAATGTTGTGAAAAGGAGTTCATTGATATCAAAGGAAAACTTAAAGCAGCACCTTCTCTTGCTAGTTTTAACCCTATGATCGAACCCATACTCATCACTGATGCAAGTGAAAAGGGTCTGGGAGCTGTTTTGCAACAGAAGGGTTCCCATGGGATGCAAACCATTATGTGTTGGTCATGAAGTCTCAAAGATCCTGAAACTAGATATTCAGTTGTGGAACGAGAGTCTCTTGCAGCAATTTGGGCTATAAAACAATTTAAAAAGTTCCTTTGGGGTGTTGATTTCGAAGTGAGAACTGATCATAAGCCCCTGGTGGAGATATTTAGTAAAAAGGGCCTCAATGCCATATCCAGCAAAATAACAAAGTGGGTGATAGGGCCACAAGAATATAATTTCATGATAAGATACATACCAGGAGTTGAAAATAACGTAGCAGATGTGCTGTCACGTCTTACACCCAACAATTTGTCTGATGAAAATGATTTGGAGGATTCTGATGAATTGGTTTGTATCATTGATCAACAGATCATTAGTGAAAAAAGATGGTGTGAGGAAATGTCACTGGATGTGGTTCTAAATGAAGTTTTAGATCTGATTAAGAAGGGTTGGAACAGCAACAAGGAAGGATCTGAGAGTACTAAAAAATGTTGGGCAGTGGGTAAAGAATTATCAGTGGACAATAATCTGTTATTTCGGGGAACGAGGTAAGTTCCTTCCTGCAGTTTTAGGAAAGAATTCATAGATCTAGTCCATTCCTCACATGCTGGTATTACACAATGTAAGGAACGATTGAGAATGTCATATTGGTGGCCAGGCATGGACATAGAAGTGGAACGTGCAATACGTGATTGTATCCCATGCACATTGAGTGACAAGTCCATGAGCACTCGTGTCCAGCCAATGGTCTGAAGGAGACGTCCTTTTAATCCTTGGCAAGATATTGCTTTAGACATTCTTGGTCCAACTCATAGTAATGGCTCTCAAACTTTTGTAGTGGTTGTAATTGACATGTTCTCATGATGGCCTGAAGTTTTCTTTTGATACAGGTCACATAATTAAATGATTAAAAAACTTGTTTTCTAAAGAAGGAATACCTGAATCCTTATTAACAGATAATGGAGTTCAGCTAGTGTCGGAAGAGATGAAAACCTTTTTAGCATCTAAAGGTATTGTACACAAGACGTGTTCTCTCTATCATCCCGAGGCCAATGGAATGGTGGAGAGATTTAACAGCGTGATTAAAGACACAATTGCTTTAGCTAAATCTATGTCTCTGAATTGGAAAGATGAAGTATTAAAGAAAACTGAGGAGCACAGATGGTCTCCTCATTCCATCACTGGTAAGACACCTTTTCTTTTATTCAGAGGCAGAGTTCCAAATACCAATGTTGAACCTACATGGGTTAGTAGGTATGAGTTGAGTAAAGGCAAGGAAAAAAAAATTGACATTGCCATAATTCAAAAAAGAGAAGAAGAAAAAGGAAAAGGAAAACAGAGGAAATGTTATTTTGATGCTAAGAACAGCAAAAGTGTTGGTTGGGGATTTGGTAATGATCAAACATCCTTGCTTGATGGGTAATTCTGTTGCAAAGTTCATGAAACCTATAAGAGTCATTAAGGTATTTAAGAATGCTATAAAGACACAGGATCATATCATTTGGAACTTGAATAGAGTAGTGGTTGTAAAAGGAAGAGTAAATGATAGTCTTGAGAAAAGTGAAGATGGTATCTATCGAAGAGAAACTGGAAAGGATAAAAATCGTTCTTCATCCAGAATTTGTAGAAAACCATTTTGTCTTTCTGATTATGTATAAACAGTTGTACATTTGTTTTTATTGTGTAAAGAAGGGAGGTGTGTAGTATGTTAATGTACTGACATACATTTAATCTGCCTTATGTTATTATTAGATGTCAGGTTAGGAATGTTAGTGGTGTCATCTGTGATGTCACCGTATTCTATGTGAGAAGATTTGGAAGTAAACTTGTTCAGTTGCTGTTGATGCCTGCTGCTGCATGGATGGGACCTCTATGGAATACACCTAAGATGAAACAGCCTTCCTGTGTCTTGATGTCATTTAACAGGAATGCTTCAATCTGGCTCTTCAACTAACCACCCACATGACCCTTGTTCCTATACACCTGCTCCAGCATCTGCAAACCTGTGCAAAACTGTGCTATACAAATCCAGTTCACATAACTTAACCAATGAAAATAAAAGTTTTCATAAACAATGGCAAAGCCCTCTCTGCCTCATCTCCAGGCTTCTTATGACAGAAGGAGGAGGATGGGGTTGCGGGGGCTGAGGCAAGATCCTGCTACAGAGGGTTGTTTAAAAAACACTCTGGTGCCGATCACGATCCGGTAAAAAAATTCCCCGTACGACTCGTATCCGGTCTTTTTACCGTACGAATCGTACAAGTGCCGTACAAACTGCTAATTACGATTCGCATGGGAAAAAGCCCATACGGATCGCATTCGGAATAATTCCCCACACGTCCTCGGGTCGGAAAATGTGTCCGACACGTCCTCGGATGATTTACCGTACAAATGTGAAAAGTGAAGTCCGACCGCGGAATCACGATCCATCCCGTGCGTCCGATGTTACAACCGTATGGAAAAAACACCGTCCGCACCGAACACCCATAGGAACCATGGAGACATGTGCCCGCATACGCGCCGCCCCCCCCACCCCCGTACGTTCGAGTCGAACCCCCCGTGTATGTACACCCCCACCCGTGTATGTACACCCGTGTACGTGTCGTACCCCCGTGTATGTACACCCGTGTACATCTCGCCCCCCCCGTGTTTTTACACCCGTGTACGTGTTGTAACCCCCCCGTGTATGTACACCCGTGTACGTGTCGTACCCCCCGTGTATGTACACCCGTGTACGTGTCGTACCCCCGTGTATGTACACCCGTGTACGTGTTGTACCCCCCGTGAATGTACACCCGTGCACGTGTCGTACCCCCCCCTGTATGTACACCCGTGTACGTCTCGTACCCCCCGTGTATGTACACCCGTGTACGTGTCATACCCCCCGTGTATGTACACCCGTGTACGTCTCGTACCCCCGTGTATGTACACCCGTGTACGTTAGAGTCGTACCCCCACCCGCCCATGCATGGAGCGTACCCCCACCCCAACATTCCAAGTACGGAGTGCACCCCAGGTCCCAACATCACAACCACATGTACGAGTCGTACCAAGCCACACACAAGGACAGCACTGTACAACAAAATGGCCCATGTACACACCGTACACACGCCAAAAACGCACGTACACAACCAGGACAAACCAAAACGACACAAGAATACACCATTCGAATGGCACTAAGCCACAAAACATGTCCAACAACCACTAAAACAACACATACACTGACCTGCAACTGCCAAAAACAAACAGAGGCCTTAAACACAACCAGTCCTTATAACACACCCACCCAAAGTTCAAACACAGCCACACCCACCAATGGACCAATAAAAAGGGCCCACACACACAAACCATGAGCCTTTGCAACAGACTCACTGCTGCCAGACCCCACAGACAACCTACAGCACCATACTAGAAGCTTTACCACACCTTACACTTGCACATCTTCACACACACACCTTCACAAACACCCCCTCATCACATTCACACACACACACAAACAACCACACCCACACACCCACAACCATCCACACCCACCACCCACACCCCTCACCATGCCCACTAACAAGAATCCAAAGTTCACTAGCCGAGAGTTGGAGGTCCTTGTCGATGAAATCCTCAGAGTTGAGCCACACCTCTTTGGAACATTGGTCAGACAGACCAGCATCTCCGCAAAAACAGCCATGTGGCAGACGATCGTCGACGCTGTCAATGCTGTTGCGGACACCAGAAGGACCAGGCATGAATGCCAAGCCAGGTGGTACGATCTGCGGAGGAGGGTCCGAGAAAAAATGACCAACGACCACAACCAGGCCAACGTCACTGGAGGAGGGCCGGCCCGCAGACCCGTACACTACCAGCCCTGGGAGGAGAGGGTGATGGCCATACTGCCGGTGGTGGCAGTCGACGGATTAGAAGGACTCCGAGACCCGGGTGAGTACACAAACAACTCACCTCACATGGGGGAACGTCATCCACAACCAAACTCACAAACAGGCACGCAACCACCCCAAGCTATCGCATGACTCAACCACACTCCATGAACACGCACATGCCACTGGCGCCACCATGCCCCATGCACCCAGCTGGACAATGTCAAGTCACAGGCCACAGAAAACACCAACACATGACACGGTAAGCCGGATGGCGGGAGGGTGGGCCCAAAAAATCACATTGTGCAAATCAGAAGCAGACAACAATGCCCCCTGCCCATATGGCCTAGGTCACAGCCAGACAAACAGTGTGTCCCAACACAGGAATGACTTGCCAGCAAATGGCGGACGCCTTGCATTAACACATGGGGGTGACGGCACGTTCTTGCAGATGACAGCAGCTAATGAACAGCCAACACTGTGAAAGAGTGGCAGCACACACCACCACAGCAGCAGTGCAGACACAGACACTACACCCAATGGGTGCCTGGAGATCAGAAACAAACTCACATCAACAATCCAAGGGACATTCAAAGATCTGCTAACAGTGTGTGCCCAGGAAGCTGGGCTGAGGTGACAGAGGGTGACACACAGAGGGAGGGAGTGGGGGACAGAGAGGGAGCGAGAAAGGGACACACAGGTGGAGGAGGCTGACACACAGAGGGAGGGAGAGGGGAACAGAGAGGGAGCGAGAAAGGGACACACAGGGGGAGGAGGCTGACACACAGAGGGAGGGAGTGGGGGACAGAGAGGGAGGGAGACACAGGGAGACGGACAGAGGGAGGAGGCTGACACACAGAGGGGGGGAGAGGGGGACAGAGAGGGAGGGAGAAACAGGGAGACTGACAGAGGGAGGAGGCTGACACACAGAGGGAGGGAGAGGGGGACAGAGAGGGAGAGAGAAAGGGACACACAGGGGGAGCAAATCAGCCTTGTGGTGTGTGGGAATGTCTGCTCGTCAGCAGGTGGACTGCGTGCATGTAGACAAGGGTGGCCAGTGCCAGAACCCCCCCTCTTCTCCATGGAAAAACACAGGGCAATGTCACAACCTGTGCAAAAGCACAACAACAGCTACCTGCATCATATAAGTGTGTGGAACAACTCCATGTGCCCACGTACAGTGCTACACGGAAGGCGCCAATGCATGGCTCGCCACACCTGCCCACAACACTGCTGACTGCAGTCACAATTGACGCAGCAAGTAAGACTGTGCCACACATAGGTAAAGTTGCAAAAGCTGTGCCCAAGGGACATACCCATGCACAAGTGCACTGTTAGTGGAATGCAAGACATATCCAAATTCCCAGAGCAAATCTGCCAACTTTGAAACCAATGAAACATGGATGTTGCATGGAACAAAATTAACATTGTCTCTCTCACACACAGGTCAACGTGGTGGATCACCCCCCAACACTGGGGGGAAGACTCACAGGACCCGGCTCGGCGTGATGACGGAGCCACCGGCAGCGACGACTCTCACCACTCTGTGTACGAACCCGACCCCGACGAACCTGGCCCCTCTGGTGTCCAACGACCTGCAGCACCTGCGTCAGGTACAACTGGGCCAACCACCACCCCCACTCCTGCCACATCCCAGGAGACACCCAGGATCCCTGCCCCACCACCACAATGCAGCCAGGCTGGCCAGGAGGGACACGGTGTCCCGGGCACCCAGGAGGAGGCAGGCGACAACGCCAATGCCACCCCTCAGGGGTCCCGGAGACCCGATGTGCCCACAAGGGCAGGCCAGGTGCAAGTGGGCAGGGGTGGTGGGAGTGGAGGACGGCGGAGGCGCGAGCCTGATCGGTTGGCTGGGGAACCGGTATATTCCCATGTCCAAAACATCCTGGACACATACCGGCAGGACACCACAGGCATGAGCCAGGTTGTGTCCACCCTCAATGAGATGAAGGGGACCCTCGAGGAGATCAAGACCCAGCAGGCCCCGCAACATGCGGAGCAACATGCCTGTCTACTGCAACACCAACGGAGGATGGAGGACAGACAGGCTGAGCTCGTGACGGTGTTCACGGGAATTCACAGTACACTCCGTCGGATGGCCGACAACATGGGCAACCCTCCCTGTGCCACCAGGCGTAGAACATCACCACCCACAGGGAGGGATCAGGAGGAGGAGGAGGAAACATCCGATGGAGCATCCCAAACATCGTCACGGCCTGCTTCTGAGGGTCCCCGCAGGAGGGCGGGTCGTCCACGGAAAAGACCGTGAGGGTCGGCGCTACAGCACCATCTCCCAGGACACCTGGCCTGGCACCTGGCACCTGGCCCACTGGAGCAACAGCAGCGCAGCATCAAAATACATTCTCTGCCACATGGACTTGCTGGTCACTGTCTGACCAATGTTGACAAAGACTGTGGCATGGACTCTGAGGATTCGTAATGGCAAGGACACCAACTCCCCTGGTGAACTTTGGATTCCACACACCCGGAAAGCCCCTCATTTCAACACCCCCCCCCCTGAAATAAAAAGTCACACCATGAAGAGAAGATGCCTGCTGGTTGCATTATTACCTTACATGTGTCTTGTAAAGTCTAAACATGCCTGAGTTCTCATTTGACTTCAACCATCCACACCCTGGGGCCTGAGTCTGGCACAGGACACACGGGTCACAGTGTATTAGGCAAGACAGACATGGAGCACCATACACACCCGTGATGGGCCCAACCAGCTGAGGGGGTCGACGCACAACCATGCCGACAGACATATTGAGTACAGCAACAGTCATGCGCAGAGGTCAGGGATCATGTGGAGTGTCCTGGGGGGGCACCCAGGTATGTGTAGACAGGTGGCAGAACCATGTCCTGCAAGCTTGAGTCAGGTGGATGCAGAGAATGGTGGCCTGGCCAACGTTGGATGCATGGGGATGGCACATGTCACAATACCCACACAGTCATGGACATCATGCACAATACACGGTCTAATCCCACACAAACAGCTTGCATCTTGCTACTCTACACATAGACACATAGCCACTATCACAGAAAACCATGCCAGACATGCCGGATGCACCGTGGCAACACACCAGCATTGACAGAGAAGAGGCAACTTGGAGGCATAGGAACACCTTTATTAGTCATGTATTTGGGATTGCAGCGGCAAGTCGGAGTACACATGAACGGGTCATGTGGACTAACATGTGGGTCCAACACTGGCACCCCCCTTCTGCACCACAAATGCGTGATATCCATTGAACTGGCACACAAGTGTCGGCTAACAGCTAAACACCCCCTGCCGCTCACGTAGAGCCTGCCATACACCATTGATCCGCTGATGTGGAAGTCCCACACCATGTCAAGCCAATGCAAACCGTATGTGTCAGAGGGCAGTGTACAACACATTGATGCCATCATCACATTCCACAATCCCCTCACTGATGACTGTCAACAAGTCTAACCATCTATTCAGGTGTACCCATCTGCATGTCATGTGTACCATGGTGATGCAACATGTCTGCAGAGGAACCAAACATCGACAGGGCCAGTGTGCATACATCGTGAACTACTGCCACACCCAATACACCCCTGATGCATCCCTTACCCTAAGGAGACTTCCAAACTTGTCCGTGCGTGTAACGCTGAGTCAGCACACGATGACGTGTCCATGAGGAATAGCAGTGCCACAACAATGCAACCAGCAGACGGCATGCGCAAGTACCTGGGGAAGAGAGACACACAAGAAGTCAGCCACAAAAAGCACAGACACGTGCATGTGCATGTACTCGACACATGTATGGATGACAACATGCTAGGACACAATTATGACTGGGGAAATACACTCATCACTGGCACCATCACTCCAGTGACACATCCACACACACCTCTGACTCACGTGCCATACATGCAGATGGAGACACACATCGCAACACATGCCACACGGAGACCAATGCGTGCACACTCAGACACTGGTACTCACCACTAAGCAAAGAAGTCGCGTATGAGCCGAGTCCGGATGTCCTCTTGCGGCTCCACATCCTCCACATCACTAGCCCCATTGCCAAGCCCTTCGTCCTCCACGGGTGGATGGTCCTGGTCATCTTGATCCAGGATGAGTGGCACAGCTTTCTCAACTGCCATGTTGTGCAGCATGCAGCAGACCATGAAGATTTTGCAGACCTTCGCCGGGGCATATGGGAGGGCGCCGCCGGTCTTGCGGAGGCATCGGAATCGGCTCTTCAGGAGGCCAAACGTCCTCTCTATCACTCGCCTTGTCCGGCCATGGGCGGTGTTGTAGCGGAGCTGGGCCGGCGTGATGGGGTTGCGGAGAGGTGTGATCAGCCATGGCATGTTGGGATAGCCAGCGTCCCCTACATGGAAAGCACATGCACATTAGTAGGACAGTAGAAGCGGTCGTGCTGGAAGTCTACGCAAAATACAGGACAGCCAGAGTGTACCCACCAACAACACATGCTCGTTCGCTGCGCAGCTGCGCAGCTGCGTCATCATTTCAGGCACCCTGCTACGCCTCATGATGTAGGCACCGTGTGCTGATCCTGGAAAACGAGCACAGACATGGGAAATCACCATGTTGGACAGACACACCACAAGGGCATTGATGGAGTGGTAGTGCTTGCGATTACGGTACGCTACCTCCTGTGCCTGTGGTGGTACCAAAGCCACATGTGTCCCATCTATGGACCCAATGACATGGGGCATCCCTCCCAGGGCATAGACTCCACGCTTGACCCCAGTCAACATTTCAGGGGTTGGGAAATGGATGAAGTCATCCAGGTGAATCAACATGGCCTCTAAGAAATCATGCAGCACACGGCAGAACATGCTCTGGGACATGCCACCAACATGAGCTTTGGTATTTTGAAAGGTACCCGTGGCTAGAAAATGTAGGGCTGCCATTACCTTCAGCTTGGGTGTCAGTGCCGTAGGATAACTGTGCAGCGGTTGCAGGTGTGGTGCCAGTCTCGCCGTCAACTCCAGAATCAACTGTTGGGGGAAGCGGTAGCACCGGATGCAGTCATTCTCCTGCATGGCAGCCAAGTCCGGAATTGGTCGTGGAAGAGGCGGCGCTCTGCAGTAATTTGGAAGTGACAAGGAAGAGTGAGTGCACCACAACAACAATTTATTTGTAATGAGCACATGTTAATCTGTCAATACACATATGCTACATACGGAGTCAGGTATGTGCCACATGCCCTGGATACGTATGGCTGCCAGGTGACACTCCTACCAAGACCCAGCTACACACGGAGATTGTGAACCTCCACATGCCATGGCATGGGATTAGCTGTGTCCCAGTGTAAATGAACAGCCAGACGCAACACAGGAGTGACATACATCCACACATCAGCAGAAGTAGGATGTCCATTGCAGAGACTGGTACCGGAACACTAGAGCCACAGGTCACATGACATCACACTAGGACAGCCCACACACCTTGCCATTAAGGTGTATATGTGATGACTCACCACACATTCATAGAGAGGATGCAGACATGTCCTTGTAATGCTACTCCGTGTCCCATGCATACATACGCACCTCACATCCGATACCACATGTGGCATGGTGTGCAGAACAGTGTGCCATGTCCATCTACACACAGACACATGTTGGTTGCTGCAACAGCTGCATCTCTTGAGGGAGCTCCAACATCAACCTAATGGAAATCCCCCACACATACATGACATAGTCACATCGTGCACCGTGGGTAGTGACATGTCAGGTGTGGTAACCCCTGTACCGGGCCTCAGGGGACACTTCCGTGTGTTGTTGTCCGTGCCATGCCAGTGACGCTCATCCCAAGTGTGCAGTACGACATGCACACATGTCAAAGGAGTCAAGGGCATGCCTGGCACACATTGCACCGTCACACATTACATGTGTACACATCTCATCATACATCTGGTGCCTTCTCGACTCTGGAGTAATGTGCCACATCACAGCCTTTCACACCTGTGCCCCACACATGTAGTACTGCCCAGACAATGCCTTGATGTCCATCCATGGACAAGTATGTCAGCCCTATTCCTTCCTGTATGCTGCCTGTCACCACTGTGATGTGTGAAAGCCACCGTACTTTCGCTAAGAGGGCCTGTGTACGTTCCCGTATCACTATGGGAGTGCTGCCGTATGCGTACCCATAGTGATAGTGAGCGTACAGGCGTGTGTACGGTCCGTACCACCATGAGTACGCATACGCGAGCACACCCATAGTGGTACGGCCCGTACACACGCCTGTACGCTCACTATCACTATGGGTGTTCTCGCGTATGCGTACTCGTAGTGATAGTGAACGTACAGGCGTGTGTACGGGCCGTACCACTATGGGTGTCCTCGCGTATGCGTACTCGTAGTGATAGTGAACGTACAGGCGTGTGTACGGGCCGTACCACTATGGGTGTCCTCGCGTATGCGTACTTGTAGTGATAGTGAACGTACAGGCGTGTGTACGGGCCGTACCACTATGGGTGTCCTCGCGTATGCGTACTCGTAGTCATAGTGAACGTACAGGCGTGTGTACGGGCCGTACCACTATGGGTGTCCTCGCGTATGCGTACTCATAGTGATAGTGAACGTACAGGCGTGTGTACGGGCCGTACCACTACGAGTACGCATACGCGAGGACACCCATAGCGGTACGGACCGTACACACGCCTGTACGTTCACTATCACTACGAGTACGCATACGTGAGGACACCCATAGTGATAGTGGACGTACAGGCATGTGTACGGTCCGTACCACTACGAGTACGCATACGCGAGGACACCCATCGTGGTACGGCCCGTACACATGCCTGTACGTTCACTATCACTATGAGTACGCATACGCGAGAACACCCATAGTGATAGTGAGCGTACACGCGTGCGTACGGTCCGTACCACTATGGGCACACATACGCGAGCGTACCCATAGTGATACAGGCCATGCACACGCGCGTACGTGCCGTTGCCATGCATTTGGGGTACCCTAGGGTACCGGTACGCACCGTACCTGTGTGTGAAACTCCATATTACATAGGGGACACATGAGGGACAAGTATAAATGCCTACATGCATGCTGGTTGTCATGGAGACCAATTTTAAAGTTTAAATTTCTTCTGGAAGGTGCACAGCAGAAGTCAGTTTGAATTAATCTACTTTGTTGCAATGTGGTTCTGGAGTTGACATCATGCTGAAGAAAAAAAGTCTGTAAAAAAAAAGAGGGTGCTAGGTTTGAAGGGATTGGAGGAAACATAGGATGCAAATGTGAGTGACCAATCACTCAGTACTCCTGTGCATGAAACAGGCCAGCAATGCAGATATAAGGCAGCCAGGTCCCATGAGGGATCACTTGCCTGCACATATTTCGTATATTCCACACTGCTGCTGCTCCTGATTCCCTGGAACCATGTCAAGGTCTGTGGAGAGGTCACAGCCATTCACCCTGAAGGAGAACCTGGCATTGCTGGATGTGATCCTCCCACAGTACCCCATGCTGTATGGGTCACCAGGGTATCAGGTGAGTGCAGAGGCTACTAGCACAGAATGTGTCCCTTTTTTGTGACTGTGACTTCTGCCATTGTGTCCAGGTGTGACACACATGCCATGTACTGTAGGGGGGGGGGTCCCAGGGGGGGGAATGCCTGATGTCTCCCAGCCAGTGCATGCTGTGGTGCATGTCTGCTCTCCTCACTTGCATTGTGTGTACTGTGACAATCACTGCATGTGGCATTACACTTTCAGCCTGTGTAATCCTCCTGGTAATTTTCTTACTACAGTCCTCATGTGAATCTGTGTTCCACCCAGTGTGACAGGTGTCAGTACCCACAGATGTGTGTTTGTTTAGTGTGCATGTGCTGAGAGTGTCCAAATGATGTGTTTGTCCCCTGGATATTGGTGTGTGTGTAAGTCCCCTGTCATGTGGGTGAGTGCATATGTTGAGTGTAGCACCTGGGCTGCATGAGGGATGGATATTACCTGGCCATCTGATGTGAGCAGGGAGCAGTGCTGTGTGTCTGACGTGCAGAGCCAGCCCCACACCTGTGAGCCCCCCCCGTCTAGTGGCACATGTGCAGAGTGAGGTATGTCACTGCATTTGGCAATGGCAGGTGAATGTCCTGTGCCTGTGTGTGTCTGTGTACTCTGCTGAGGTGGCGTCAGTGGCCTGTGGCATGTGACTGCTTAGAGGTGCTGCCCAGAGACAGGAGGGGTGGGTGCAGAGTCCTCCCAGCAGTGCCCAGAGACAGGAGGGGTGGGTGCCTATCACTCCCAGCAGTGCCCAGACACAGGAGGGGTGGGTGCAGAGTCCTCCCAGCAGTGCCCAGAGACAGGAGGGGTGGGTGCCTATCACTCCCAGCAGTGCCCAGAGACAGGAGGGGTGGGTGCCTATCACTCCCAGCAGTGCCCAGAGACAGGAGGGGTGGGTGCAGAGTCCTCCCAGCAGTGCCAGACGCAGGAGGGGTGGGTGCAGAGACCTCCCAGCAGTGCCCAGAGACAGGAGGGGTGGGTGCCTATCACTCCCAGCAGTGCCCAGAGACAGGAGGGGTGTGTGCAGAGTCCTCCCAGCAGTGCCCAGAGACAGGAGGGGTGGGTGCCTATCACTCCCAGCAGTGCCCAGACACAGGTGGGGTGGGTGCAGAGTCCTCCCAGCAGTGCCCAGAGACAGGAGGGGTGGGTGCAGAGTCCTCCCAGCAGTGCCCAGACGCAGGAGGGGTGGGTGTGATGCACAGTGTGAGCCTTGATCATTGATTGTGTCTTTGCCCTCATTCCACCTGTGTACTTTCACTGGCACGTACTGCTTTTGCCCTTCCCCAGAGGAGAATGTCCCTATGGCAAAGGTGCAATGCGTTGGCTGCATGACATGCCTTGTTGTAACCAGCTAATTTGTTCTCATATGTGTCTCTGTGACATGTTGCAGGTGTATTGATGTAGTGTCACTTGTTCATCCTCACAGGTAGGCGCCCCTGCCAAAGCGCAGATCTGGCTGACCGCCGTCAGTGCCGTGAGGAGTGCGGATGGTCGTAAGCGGCGCCTGTCCCAGGTGAGGAAACGCTGGCAGGATATCCGGTGCTGGACGCGGAGGATCGCACGGGTCCTGCTGGGGGACTCACCTGAGAGCCATAAGAACCGCGGGCGCCGCCGTCTCTCCCACATCCACAAGCGTGTGCTGGCGGTGGTATTTCCAGACTTGGACAGGCGCTTACAGGAGATGCAGCAGCAGGAAGGGGGTAGGTACATGTGTGTTTGTTGTGTTTCACCAGCATTTGTAAGTGCACTGTTCCATGGATACACTGCCAGGGTTTAATGGTGCTGTGCAGATCCTGTTACCCACAGTATTGCAGTGCTCTCCTGCCTCCCTTCCCCTCCTTGCAATGTGTTCCCTGGTCTGTGTATAGTCACTCCGTCACAAGGTTATGTAGCCTGGCACCTTCTCCACGTGTACAATGCCTGCAGCATCATGTGTGGGGGTGGTGTGTAACAGGTTTTGGGACCTTGCCTGTGCCCTGTCCAGTTCTGGTCTTGTGGGTTCCATGTCAGTTGGCACTAATGCTGAGTCCAGACATGGGAGTTAGTCTATCAAGTGTGAGGCCTTACAGCACGCATGTCCTATGTGGTGGCCTGTGACATGATGTTCATGAGTGTGCGGTATGCATAGTGCGGGGATGGTAGCGTGTGTTGCAGTCATTCCCATTCAGGAGCATGGAGTTGTGTGGCCACTACTGTCCCCAGGGGCATATATTCCTAGGTATCATGTGTGTAATCCGAAAATGTCGACAATCTCTGTGTCTACAGCATAGGTTGTGCTCTGTGCCATTGTCCCCTGGCCCAATGTATATTGACGTGAAATGTAGTACAAGTGTCCACTGTCGGGCCTGACCTGATTTTCCTTGTTCATACTCACGGTGGACATTGCCTGTGTGTCTTGTTACAATCATCTGATGATGCCCATTTGTACATGATTATTTGGACAGGCTCACCTTGTGTATTTTGCGTGCAATCTTGAATTTTTTGCATCCCATGTGTATTTCACCCAGACTAAGAGATGTAAGTGCTTCCTGTGTCTCCAAAGAATTGTCTCATGTAGGGGGTGGGTGGTGCGGGCATGGCCTACATGTCAAAACCTGATATCTCCTTGCTAGGACTGGCCAGTGTGTGATGTTTGTCTGGACATACACTCAAGGTGCAGTGAGCCAGTGAGGGTGGGCATGTTTTCTGTATGACCTATGCTGCATGTGCCTCTTGTTCCTGGATATGGTCCCTGCAAATCCCTATTTCCTGCCACGCTGTGTGGTGCAGATGCAGCGCTGGATTGTCACCAGGGCCTTGCTCCTCAGTCAAAATTCCATTTCATCTCATTTGCTATAGTGTCATGCTCTCCATAGTTTTGCAGTGGCATGGTGGGTCAAACAACTGTGTCTTGCATGCCCTACATATGTACCTTGTTTTGTAGATGTAACTCTTCTTTTGTTTCAGGGTATGCACTGTAACCTATGTAGATTGGACTCATGTGACATATGTATACAGGTGTATGATTAATTTCTGTCTCTTCACCCTGCCCACAGCATCATCGGGGGACACGGAGGGAGACATGGGCACAGACGGAGCAGAGGGACCGAGCACCAGTGCCAGCGGTGACATCGTGCCTGGCACATCGAGTGGGACTGAGGCGGAGGAGAGTGAACCCGGGGACCTGTCGACTGGCACAACAGAGTATGAAGCTGACGGGTCCGAGGATGATCTCTCCGAGTGGGCGGAGGCTGCACCAGCAGCTGACGGCGGCACTACATCTCGCCCCGCCCCCTCCATTGCCATCAGCCGCCTCCCACTTGCTCGTGTCCCTTCCCAGCGTGCCCAGTCACCGCATGTCTCCTTCATGCCAGGCACCGCACCCCCTGCCCCTGTTTTCACTGCTGCCGCCAATGCCGAGTCTGTGGACATCCAGCGGCAGTTGCAGGTTGGTCAGGCTGCGATCCTTAATGTCCTCCATGGCCACAGCCAGGTCCTCAACAACATGGAGGCATACTTGGAGGGCATTCATTCATCGCAGGCTGACCAACGCAGCTTGCTGAGGTCGATAGACTCGACACTGACTGCAGCAGTGGATCTCCTGCAGCGCTGCCTCCCACCCCCTACCCCTGCCCCATCCACACTTCCCACTCCCATGCCTGTCCCACGTACACCCAGACGTCAGCATGCACCCACCAAAACAGAAACAGACACCACACCAGCAGGGAAGGTCCACCGCACACCTCCTGACACGCACACACAGGGTGTAGTAGGCACACCCACTGGGTCGGGGGGCAAACATGTGACACGCAGCCAGAGTGGGAGTCCGCATTCCACCCAATCCACTCCATCCAAATCCCCTCCCCTCAGCTCTCCTGGCCACATCTCCCCCAAAGACTCCTTCATGGCCGCTCTGTCCCTGAGCCCCACAGTGACACCACCCCGCAAGCGGTCATGGAAGTCCCCGGTCAGGGTGGTTGAGTCCCCCCCCCTGTCCACACCCTCCCCCAGTGGCGCTGCGACCCATCCCTCTGACCCCCCCCCCTCCTTGGGGCTTGTGGTTCCTTCGGGTGCAGGGGATTCCCTGGAGGACCTTGCTAAGGTGTGCAGCGAGATCCTGGCCTCCGCCTTTGGCCCTGCCCCACCCCCTGTGGTGGAGTCCTCCATCCCTGCACCCATGTCGCCTACCCTTCGCCCTCCTGTCCCTGCGGTGCCTGGTTCATCCCCCCACATGATGCCCTCACCCCTGTGGAAGACGACGGAATGTAACTGTGCAGGCAAGCTAGGGGACACGCATCCCACTGTGTCCCCCATCCAGCTGTGACTTCTGGACTGCCCTATGGGCTTTGTAAATATTGAACTTCCTACAGACAAGATTTTTTGGTTCATGCTGAATAAAGCAATTTATTTTTTTCCCCTTGGAACACTACTGCTTTGCTGGTATTGCTGTTGGTGGGGCTGCTACATGGTTTTGGGTGGTGTTCATGTGTTGGGTGTGTGGGAAATGTAGTACTGTGCTGGTCATAGGGGGGACCCTGGGATCTGTGTGCCATCACACGGTGTTAGCTAGGTTTCTCTGTTCATGTAAGCAGTTGCTGCATGGTGTTATTGTCCCAAGGTGTATTCCTTACCCTGTGTACCCTGATAGCTTCCCTGCAGGGTGTTCCCAATATTTAGCGCAGAGCTGTGTCTACATTGGCTGGGTGTGTGACGGACCCCTTCAACTTTGGCCATGCATGCAGGGCGATGTCTCCACATGCATCATTCGTGGCATCCTTGGTGATCACTGTACTTGTGTATGTAGTCCCTCGACATGACTTCATGTGGACATGTTCCCTTTTTGGCTGTATGCATGTGTGTACTCCCAGCATCGCACACATGTGTTACATGTACTGCAGGGTCTTTGTGCACCTGACTGACAATTGTGTCAATTGGATCTGTGGGTACTCCAGCCTTTTTCGGTCTCTGGGCACTGCTGGGAGGTCTCTGCACCCACCCCTCTCATGTCTGGGCACTGCTGGGAGGACTCTGCACCCGCCCCTCTCATGCCTGGGCACTGCTGGGAGGTCTCTGCACCCACCCCTCTCATGTCTGGGCACTGCTGGGAGGACTCTGCACCCACCCCTCCTGTCTCTGGGCACTGCTGGGAGTGATAGGAACCCACCCCTCCTGTGTCTGTGCACTGCTGGGAGGACTCTGCACCCACCCCTCCTGTCTCTGGGCACTGCTGGGAGGACTCTGCACCCACCCCTCCTGTCTCTGGGCACTGCTGGGAGGACTCTGCACCCACCCCTCCTGTCTCTGGGCACTGCTGGGAGTGATAGGCACCCACCCCTCCTGTGTCTGGGCACTGCTGGGAGGACTCTGCACCCACCCCTCTCATGTCTGGGCACTGCTGGGAGGTCTCTGCACCCACCACTCCTGTCTCTGGGCACTGCTGGGAGTGATAGGCACCTACCCCTCCTGTCTCTGGGCACTGCTGGGAGGACTCTGCACACACCCCTCCTGTCTCTGGGCACTGCTGGGAGGACTCTGCACCCACCCCTCTCATGTCTGGGCACTGCTGGGAGGTCTCTGCACCCACCCCTCTCATTTCTGGGCACTGCTGGGTGGACTCTGCACCCACCCCTCCTGTCTCTGGGCACTGCTGGGAGTGATAGGCACCCACCCCTCCTGTCTCTGGGCACTGCTGGGAGGACTCTGCACCCACCCCTCCTGTCTCTGGGCACTGCTGGGAGTGATAGGCACCCACCCCTCCTGTGTCTGGGCACTGCTGTGAGGACTCTGCACCCACCCCTCCTGTCTCTGGGCACTGCTGGGAGTGATAGGCACCCACCCCTCCTGTCTCTGAGCACTGCTGGGAGGACTCTGCACCCACCCCTCCTGTCTCTGGGCACTGCTTGGAGTGATAGGCAACCACCCCTCCTGTCTCTGAGCACTGCTGGGAGGACTCTGCACCCACCCCTCCTGTCTCTGGGCACTGCTGGGAGTGATAGGCACCCACCCCTCCTGTGTCTGGGCACTGCTGGGAGGACTCTGCACCCACCCCTCTCATGTCTGGGCACTGCTGGGAGGTCTATGCACCCACCACTCCTGTCTCTGGGCACTGCTGGGAGTGATAGGCACCTACCCCTCCTGTCTCTGGGCACTGCTGGGAGGACTCTGCACACACCCCTCCTGTCTCTGGGCACTGCTGGGAGGACTCTGCACCCACCCCTCTCATGTCTGGGCACTGCTGGGAGGTCTCTGCACCCACCCCTCTCATTTCTGGGCACTGCTGGGTGGACTCTGCACCCACCCCTCCTGTCTCTGGGCACTGCTGGGAGTGATAGGCACCCACCCCTCCTGTCTCTGGGCACTGCTGGGAGGACTCTGCACCCACCCCTCCTGTCTCTGGGCACTGCTGGGAGTGATAGGCACCCACCCTTTCTGTGTCTGGGCACTGCTGTGAGGACTCTGCACCCACCCCTCCTGTCTCTGGGCACTGCTGGGAGTGATAGGCACCCACCCCTCCTGTCTCTGAGCACTGCTGGGAGGACTCTGCACCCACCCCTCCTGTCTCTGGGCACTGCTTGGAGTGATAGGCACCCACCCCTCCTGTGTCTGGGCACTGCTGGGAGGACTCTGCACCCACCCCTCCTGTCTCTGGGCACTGCTGGGAGGACTCTGCACCCACCCCTCTCATGTCTGGGCACTGCTGGGAGGACTCTGCACCCACCCCTCTCATGGCTGGGCACTGCTGGGAGGTCTCTGCACCCACCCCTCTCATGTCTGGGCACTGCTGGGAGGACTCTGCACCCACCCCTCTCATGTCTGGGCACTGCTGGGAGGTCTCTGCACCCACCCCTCTCATGTCTGGGCACTGCTGGGAGGACTCTGCACCCACCCCTCCTGTCTCTGCGCACTGCTGGTAGTGATAGGCACCCACCCCTCCTGTCTCTGGGCACTGCTGGGAGGACTCTGCACACACCCCTCCTATTTCAGGATATGTACGCTTGGAACATACACGGGTGGGGGTACGCTCCATTCGTCCGCGGGTGAGGGTACGAGTCGTACATCCACGGTTGGGGTGGGGGTACGCTCCATGCATACGCGGGTGAGGGTACGTGTCGTACATACACGGTTGGGGTGGGGGTACGCTCCATGCATACGCGGGTGAGGGTACATGTCATGCATACACGGTTGGGGTGGGGGTACGTGTCGTACTTACACTGTTGGCGTGGGGGTACGCTCCATGAGACCGCGGGTGGGGGTACGTGTCGTACTTACACTGTTGGGGTGGGGGTACGCTCCATACGTCTGCGGGTGAGGGTACGAGTCGTACTTACACTGTTGGCGTGGGGGTGCGCTCCATAGGACCGTGGGTGAGGGTACGAGTCGTACTTACACTGTTGGCGTGGGGGTACGCTCCATAGGACCGCGGGTGGGAGTACGTGTCGTACTTACACTGTTGGGGTGGGGGTAGGAGTCGTACATCCACGGTTGGGGTGGGGGTACGGGTCGTACATCCACGGTTGGGGTGGGGGTACGCTCCATGCATACGCGGGTGTGGGTACGAGGCGTACTTACACTGTTGGCATGGGGGTACGCTCCATGAGACCACGGGTGGGGGTACGTGTTGTACTTACACTGTTGGGGTGGAGGTACGCTCCATACGTCCGCGGGTGAGGGTACGAGTCATACTTACACTGTTGGCATGGGGGTACACTCCATAGGACCGCGGGTGGGGGTACGTGTCGTACTTACACTGTTGGGGTGGGGGTACGGTCCGTACATATGCGTCCCCACGCTATGTGATGCTTGTGCGGGCCGTACCCAGGCCTTTGTCACGTGGGTATGGCCATAGTTGGGATGACGTGGGTGTGGGTGGGGTACGACTCGTACCCACGCTCTTAATGCGTGGGTACGGGACGTACCTGTATGGCTGTGTTGCCGTTCGCGTCGTCAGGCACTTCCGTTGTGGCGTCCGCTGGCTTTGCTGGACACGCCCCCACCCCCTCGTAGTGACCAGGGCCTGGGGGTCAGGTATGGTCAGGGCATGTGTGCTGTGTGACTTGGGTGGGGGTTTAGTGGCCTGCCCATGCTCCTGCCCCCCCCCCCCATTTCCCCCCTCCCTGTGTTGTTCTGACCTTCTGCGCCGTCTGCGTCCGAACCTGTAGAGGAGGTCGACTGCTATGAGGGCCGAGAGGACACGTAGGTTCGGGTCCATGTCTGTTCGTCGCGTACAGGTACTCCTTGTTCGCGTCGTCCTGATTTCCCGGCAGTTTTTGGCAGCCGGAAAATATTCACCGTGCGGGATGACGTTGGTGCGAATCGTGATTCCTGGTTCGTGAATGGCAGGCTGCATGCGTCCCGACGTCGCGTCGGCGCTTTCCCGGATCACATTTGTATGGTATTTTTAGTCGGTCGGACTTTTGTACGATTCGTACGGAACTGTAGCGTCCGTGCGAATCGTAATTCCATGTTTGTATATTTTGACGACCGGGTACGCGTCGGACGGAGAATATGCTCCGTCCGACGGTTCGTACCCGGTTTGTGCAGGATCGTAATCGGCACCTCTGTATCTGAATGTCTGGATTGCACATGTCTGAGGGGTGTAGTTCTACAATGATCCCCACACACAGGGACAATCTATTTTATTTGTCAGAGATACTGCACATGCCTCAGCTTGCAAGGAATATCTGTTAAAAGGTGGTTGTCAGGGTTCACATTAGTGTATCCCTGAAGCCAATGAAATGCCACATAGAGGAGCAGGGGCAGGGTCCCCAGCACTGTGCCAGCTTCTGATAGGGCGGAGCTTCCCATCCTCTCAAGTACTGGGAGAGGGATTGAGGTGGGTCTTCCCTTTTCAATCCTGCCCTTGCTGCTCCATCCCCAGCACTGTGCGCGCTTCTGATTTGGCAAAGCTTCCAGTCCCATCAAGTACTGGGAGAGCTATTGAGGTGGGACCTCCCCTTTCAAACCAGCCCCTGCTGCTCCATCCCCAGCACTGTGCACGCTTCTGAGAGGGCTAAGCGTCCAGTCCCATCACGTACTGGGAGAGGGATTGAGGTGGGTCTTCCCTTTTCAAACCTGCCCTTGCTGCTCCATCCCCAGCACTGTGCTGGCTTCAGATAGGGCTAAGCGGCCCATACTCTCTAATAGCTGGGAGAGGAATTAGGTGGGACCTCCCCTTTCAAACCTGCCCTCTGAGGGAATAATGGCTTGCAATGCCCAGCAAAGATTTGAGTTGCCAGCTAGGTAAGCAAGTTAAGTAAAATGAAAATGTTATTTCTCTCTGCATGTGTGGCTGTGATTATGAGTGCATTTGTGAGTCACTGAGAGCGAATAGAATTGATTGAAAGTGTGTGTGCAAGTGTGTTTGAGAGTATCAATGAGAGTGAAAGTGATTGTGAATCAAAGTTGGAGAGTTTGTATGAATAAGTGAAAGTGAGTACAAGGGAGTGAGTGAAGGAATAGGAGTGTGCTAGAACGCGTGATTGATTGTAAGTTGTGAAATGAAGCAGAAGTTAGTCAGGGCATAGCTATTAATGATACAGTTCTACGAGGCCCATATTCAGTGAGTGTGTATAAGTAGAACCTCTGAAGGAAGCCATGCTCCAGTGGGGTGGAAGTATAAGAATGTAAATAGATGAAAGGACTTTAAGAGATGAGAGGAGATTGAGATGATGAGTTGTGATTCATACATCTTTAGCACTTAAGTTTATCTACCAAATGTGGTGGGTGTTTCCGATGATGAGCAGTCTAAATATCGAAAATTTAATTTCGACCTACAATAATATCGAGTTTAGAATATCGAAGGGACAGAATATCGATGTCAAGAATATCGATGGACAGAATATCGACCCTAAGGTAAGTAATATCGATTTTTTTTATATCAATGTTAGTAGTATCGAAGTTAGTAATATCGATATGAAATATATCGATGTTACTAATATCGATGTCACTAATATCGATATTTATAATATTGCTATGTATTTTATTATGTATTTAATATGTATGTGTTCATTATTTTTTGTTAAGTGTTCTACTGGTTTTAAAATATATGTATACAATTTTTATATGTTAACCCCTTGTGCGCTCATGACGGAACCACGCCGTCATGAGCAACGGGCGGAGTGTGCTCATGACGGCGTGGTTCCATCATGCTGCGGCCGTTGGCGGCCGCTCCTCCCACGCGGCTCTAATTCCCCGCCTGTGCGGGCGAATTAGAGAGTGGGCGGAGTCGTGACGGAACCACGCCGTCATAAGCACAGCTCGCCCGTGACTCATGACGGCGTGGTTCTGTCATGAGCATGGCGGCGCCGCGCTCACCCCTCACCCCCCAAGCGCTGCGGCGGAGTTCGCGTCGCAGCGAAGGGGTTAATAATGGTTTTTTTAAGTTAATTTTGTGTTTTAGTACCGTAGCAGGTTGTGGGTTTATAGGGGAATAGGGTGGGAAGTAATTTAATTATATCAAATTAATTATACATTTTTAGGAATTATAAATTAATTTTAAATAATTTTTGCATTTAAATTCTGTAGCGGGTTGTGGGTTTATAGGGGAATAGGGTGGGAAGTAATTTAATTGTAATTAAGTAATATTTGTATTTATTTATTGGTATTGATAATTATATAATTGTTAATTAAGTATTAATTGGTAATTAATTTTTATTAATTGGTAATTAGTTTTTATTAATTGATTAATTGATAATTATGTTAACTGTATTATTTTATTATTTGAGTGTTTTGTGCGTTTATAGGGGAATAGTGTAGGAAGTAATTGAAATCTAATTAAGTAATTATTAAATTTATTGTTGGGTATTAATTGGAGATTAATTATTAATTGGTAAATATTTTAAATTATAATATTTTGGTTATGAAAATTAATTTATTGTTGATTAATAATCAATTGGTAATTAAATATGTGTAAATATTATTTATTGATATTTCTAATTAATATATTAATAAGTAATTATTAATTGGTAATTAATGTATAATAATTAATATTTTGGGTATGAAAAATATGTAATTGTTTAATAATTTTTAATTGGTAATTAATGTTTGATAATTATTTTTTGGTATAAAAAATGTAATTGTTCAATATTTTTTATTGGCAATTAATATTCATTAAATATTATTTATTGGTATTCATTAATAATTTATTGCTAATTAATTATTTATTGGTAGTTATGTTTTTAATAAATATCTATTGGTATTTGTAAGTAATTTTGAGTTATTTAATAATTAAATTATTAATTATTTTAAAGAATTATTTTATTTATAAGTATGTTATTTTTAACTTCTAAGCTATCCAACACTTTCCCTACTGTTGCACTCTCTGGAGTTAGAATAGTAATTTTTACCCCTACGCTATCCAACACTTTCCCTACTGTTGCACTCTCTGGAGTTGGAATAGTAATTTTTACCCCTACGCTATCCAACACTTTCCCTACTGTTGCACTCTCTGCAGTTGGAATAGTAATTTTTACCCCTACGCTATCCAACACTTTCCCTACCGTTGCACTCTCTGGAGTTGGAGTAGTAATTTTTACCCCTACGCTATCCAACACTTTCCCTACTGTTGCACTCTCTGGAGTTGGAATAGTAATTTTTACCCCTTCGCTATCCAACACTTTCCCTACTGTTGCACTCTCTGGAGTTGGAATAGTAATTTTTACCCCTACGCTATCCAACACTTTCCCTACCGTTGCACTCTCTGGAGTGGGAATCTTAATTTTTACCCCTACGCTATCCAACACTTTCCCTACTGTTCCACTCTCTGGAGTGGGATTAGTAATTTTTATCCCTACGCAATCCAACACTTTCTCTACTGTTGCACTCCCTGGAATTGGAATACTAATTTTTACACTTACGTTATCCAACACTTTCCCTACTGTTGCACTGTATGGAGTGGGAATTGTAATTTTTACCCCTACGCCATCCAACATTTTCCCTACCGTTGCACTGTCTGGAGTGGGAATACTAATTTTTACTCCTACGCCATCCAACATTTTCCGTACGGTTGCACTCTCTGGAGTGGGAATACTAATTTTTACCCCTACTCTATCCAACACTTTTCCTACTGTTGCACTCTCTGGAGTTGGAATAGTAATTTTTACCTCTATGCTATACAACATTTTCCCTACTGTTGCACTCTCTGGAGTGGGAATAGTAATTTTTACTCTTACGCTATCCAACACTTTCCCGACTGTTGCACTCTCTGGAGTTGGAATAGTAATTTTTACCTCTACGCTATCCAACAGTTTCCCTACTGTTGCACTCTCTGGAGTGGGAATTGTAATTTTTACCCCTATGCTATCCAACACTTTCCCTACTGTTGCACTCTCTGGAGTGGGAATACAAATTTCTACCCCTACGCTATCCAACACTTTTCCTACTGTTGAACTGTCTGGAGTGGGAATCGTAATTTTTACCCCTACGCTATCCAATACTTTCCGTACTGTTGCACTCTCTGGATTTGGTATAGTAATTTTTACCCATACGCTATCCAACACTTTCCCTACTGTTGCACTCTTTGGAGTTGGAATATTTATTTTTACCCCTACGCTATCCAACACTTTCCTTACTGTTGCACTCCCTGGAGTCGGAATAGTAATTTATACCTCTACGTTATCCAACACTTTCCCTACTGTTACACTATCTGGAGTGGATATAGTAATTTTTAGCCCTCCGCTATCCAAAATTTTCCTTTCTGTTGTTTTTTTGGAGCTGGAGTAGTAGTTTTATTGTCTCTGCTATTTAATATTTTTTTTTATTATTTTAGCTAATGTAGTATATAATTAATTTTAACAATATTTAAATTAAATTTAATTATTTTAATTTGTTATACATAATTATTTAATTTTTATTTATGTCATTGTTTTATGTGTGTAATCTTTTTGCAATTTTTAATATTTTTAAATAATTTATAATTTATTAAAATAATTATAAAAACATTATTAAGTAAGTATATATTATATACTGTATATTGTATATGTTTAATAATTTTTTTATTAAATCATATTGATTAATTATTAATTTTTAACATTATGAAATATATTTAATTATGTTTATCTTATTTATAAGTATTATTATGTTTATTTTACATATTTTTTGTAACCCAAAAAAACCCGATATTTTTCAAAACGATATTTTTGACATCTATATTTTATTTTCGATATTTTTGTACTTACCATGTTGTAGATAGGATGTCGATATTCTTGACATCGATATTTTTGTTGCGATATTTTTGTAGGTCGATTTTCTGACCTTCGAAATTTTGTCAGAGATCCGTTTCAGATGTTAGTAATGAGGGCATATGTAGTTAGAAGCATTTGAATTTAGCTGCACCTTCCCTGATGAACACGGGGGGGGTGTGGGGGAGGTGTTACCTACATGTATAATATACACCTTAAACCCTGTGCACCTCAGACCTTCCCTAATGAAAATTGAGAACACAGGGTGGAGGTGGGGGAAGGGTTACCTTCATATGTAATATGTATCTTAAACCCTGGGCTCCTCGTACCTTGCATAACGAAGATTGAGAATACTGGGGCAGTGGTGGGGGAGGGATTACCTGCATGAGTCATTTTTACCTTAAACCCTGTGCTCCTTGCACCTTGCATAATTAAGACTGAGGACACTGGGCAGTGGTGTGGGAGGGATTACCTGCATGTGTAATATTTATGTTAAACCCTGGGCTTCTCACACCTTACATAATGAATACCAAGAACAGTGGGGCAGTAATGGGAGAGGGGTTACCTACATGTGTAATATTTACCATAAACACTAGGCTCCTCCCAACTTACATAATGAAGACTGAGATCACTGGCGGTGGTGGTGGGAGAGGGGCTAACTATGTGTGTAATATTTATCTTAAACCCAGGACTCCTCACACCTCACATACAGACAATTGAAATAAATGGGGCAGAGGAGGGATGGGGTTACCTACATGTGTAATATTTACCTTAAGTCCTGGACTCCTCACACCTTCCTTAATGAAGACTGAGAGCACTGGAGAGTTGGTGGGGAAAGGGCTAACTACATGTGTAATATTTACCTTAATCCCTGGGCTTGTCACACCTTCCATGTTGAAGAATGAAAACACTGGGACGTTGATGAAAGAGGGGTTGCCTACATTTGTTATATTTTTCTTAAACCCTGGGCTCCTCACACCTATCATACTGTAGACTAAGTGCACTGTGGTGGTGGTGGGAGATGGGCTACCTATGTTTCTAGTCTTTATCTTAAACCATGGGCTCCTCACACCTTCCATAATGAAGAGTTATAACACTGAGGCAGTGTTGAGGAGAGGGGTTATATACATGTGGAATATTAATCTTAAACCCTTGACTCCTCCCACCTTCTAGAAAGTAGAATAAGAACAATGGGGAAGTGGTGTGGGAGCGGATACCTACATGTGTAATATGATCTATCTTAAGCCCTCGGAACCTCACACCTGGCATAATGGAAACTGAGAAAATCAAATCTGTGGTTGGGGAGGGGTCACCTACATGTGTAATAATTATATTAACCACTTCCATGCTCATGGTGGCTACCGGCCGTCATGAGTCACGGTAGTCGTGTGCTCATGACGGCTGGGAGCCCACGCGCGGCTAATTCCCCGCCTGTGCGGGCGAATTAATTAGTGGGCGGAGTTCGCATGCCTCCCGGCCATCATGAACACACGCCCACTGTGATTTATGATGGCCGGGAGCCGTCCTGAGTACCTGGGTGCCACACCCAGCCCCGCCCCCCCTCGCACCGTGGCAGAATTTGCCACGCGTGCAAGGGGTTAAACTCTGGGCTCCTCACTCCATGCATAATGAAGTCTGAGAACACTGTGGTAGTAGGTCAATGGGGCGGTGGTGGGGGAGGGGTTACCTACATGTCAAATACTTGCCTTAAACCCTGGGCTTCTTACAGTTTACATAAATGAAGACTGATAATGCTGGGTTGTGGAGGGAGAGGGGTTACCGACATTTGTATTATTTACCTTAAACCCTGTGCTCTGTACACCTTTCCTAATGAAGACTGAGAACAATAGGCCGGTGGAGTTGTAGGGCTACCTACATGTGTTATGTTTACCTTAACCCCTTCGCTGCTAGGCCTTTTCCCCCCTGTGCAAAGCCTTTATTGGGCTATTTGGGGTAGTGCGAGCTTAGGGCCCTGTAACTTTTTGACCACATAAGGTATCCATGCCAAATTTGCGTCCTTTTCTTCCAACATCATGGGTATTCTAAAGGTACCCAGGGTTTGTGGATTCCCCCGGAAGGGTCCCAGAAATTAGCCAAAATACAGCAAAATTTTGTTTTTTTTAAAAAAATGGAAAAAACGGTCTGCAAATGAAAGCAGCTGGGTTTTTCTCTGCAAAGGGTATCAAAAAAGGGTTTGTGGGGGTGAAGATCACCATTTTCCCAGCTTTTAGGAAATGACAGACTTTTTACACAGCTTTGGCATTTTTCTGGGACATAGCCTATTTTTGCTAATTTTTGGGCTTTCAACCTCCTTCCAGTTAATGGTAGAAATGGGTGTGAAAGCAATAATGGATCCTGGAAAGCTATACATTTTTGGAAAGTAGACAAAATTCTGAATTAAGCAAGGAGTGTTTTGTGTACATCTATCAAGGTTTCTTTATAGAAACTAACAGTTAAATAAAGGAAAAAATTGAAAATTAGTTGAAAAAAACAGACTTTTGTGTCAATGTTTTCACCTATAACTTATTCTAATTATGACAGCTCTTTGAAAGCAATATACCATTACATCCGCTGGACCTTCCTGGTTGCAGGGATATATAGGACTTGTAGGTTCACCAAGAACCCGAGGAACCCAGAGTCAAAAACTGAGTAGCAATTTGCAATGGTTTTTTATTATGTTCCGGGTATATAGCAATTATTGTGTGAAAATGTATACATGGAAAAATCGGTATGAAAGACACCTATGTATTTCTGAAATGGGAACAAATTATGAAGTTTACAAACAGTACATATTTGCACATTTTCAAATCTGGAAATACTCATACTAGCGTGAGAATTATCGGTCATTTTTCAAAATGATTTTTTTTTTACACAGTGGTGCCGATCACGATCCTGTAAAAACCAGGTACGAACCGTCGGACGGAGCATATTCTCCGTCCGACGCGTACCCGGTCGTCAAAATATACAAACATGGAATTCCGATTTGCACGGAAACACCATTTCCGTACGAATCGTACAAAAGCCCGACCGACCAAAATAAACATACAAATGCGATCCGGGAAAGCGCCGACCTGACGTCGGGACGCACGCAGCCAGCCATTCACGAACCAGGAATCACGATTCGCACCGACGTCATCCCGCACGGCAAATATTTTCCGGCTACCAAAAACTGCCTGGAAATCAGGACGACGCGAACAAGGAGTACCAGTACGCGACGGACAGACAGGACGACGCGAACAAGGAGTACCCGTACGCGACGGACAGACATGGACCCGAACCTACGTGTCATCCCGGCCCTCATAGCAATCGACCTCCTCTACAGGTCCGGACGCAGACGCCGCAGAAGGTCAGAACAACACAGGGAGGGGGGAAATAGGGGGGGGGCAGGAGCATGGGCAGGCCACTAAACCACCACCATAGTCACACAGCACACATGCCCTGGACATACCTGACCCTCAGGCTCTGGTCACTACGAGGGGGTGGGGGCGTGTCCAGCTAAGCCAGCGACCGCAACAACGGAAGTCCGTGATGACGCGAACCGCCAACACAACCAGACAGGTACGTCCCGTACCCACGCCTCAAGAGCGTGGGTACGAGTCGTACCACGCCCACACCAACGTCACCCCAACAATGGCGGGACGGCCCGTACCCACGTGGCAAAGGCCTGGGGACCGGCCGCACAAGCATCACATAGCGTGGGGACGGATATGTACGACACGTACCCCCACCCGCGTATGTATGGAGCGTATCCCCCATGCCAACAGTGTAAGTACAACACGTACCCCCACCCGCATACATATGGAGCGTACCCCCACCCCAACAGTGTAAGTACGACACGTACCCCCACCCGCGTACGTATGAAGCGTACCCCCCACCCCAACAGCGTGAGTACGACACGTACCCCCACCCACGGTCTCATGGGCCGTACCCCCCACCCCAACAGCGTAAGTACGACACGTACCCCCACCTGCGGTCTCATGGAGCGTACCCCCCACCCCAACAGCGTAAGTACGACACGTACCCCCACCCGCGGTCTCATGGAGCGTACCCCCCACCCCAACAGCATAAGTACGACACTTACCCCCACCCGCGGATGCATGGAGCGTACCCCCCACCCCAACAGTGTAAGTACGACCCGTACCCCCACCCGCGTATGCATGGAGCGTACCCCCCACCCCAACAGTGTAAGTACCACACGTACCCCCACCTCGAATGCATGGAGCATACCCACATCCGTGTATGTTATGAGCGTACATATTGTCAAATCGGAGAGGTGAGTGCAGAGTCCACCCAGCAGTGCCCAGAGACAGGAGGGGTGGGTGCCTATCACTCCCAGCAGTGCCCTGAGACAGGAGGGGTGGGTGCCTAACACTCCCAGCAGTGCCCAGACATGAGAGGGGTGGGTGCAGAGTCCTCCCAGCAGTGCCCTGAGACAGGAGGGGTGGGTGCCTAACACTCCCAGCAGTGCCCTGAGACAGGAGGGGTGGGTGCCTAACACTCCCAGCAGTGCCCAGACATGAGAGGGGTGGGTGCAGAGTCCTCCCAGCAGAGCCCTGAGACAGGAGGGGTGGGTGCAGAGTCCTCCCAGCAGTGCCCTGAGACAGGAGGGGTGTGTGCAGAGTCCTCCCAGCAGTGCCCTGAGACAGGAGGGGTGTGTGCAGAGTCCTCACAGCAGTGCCCTGAGACAGGAGGGGTGGGTGCAGAGTCCTCCCAGCAGTGCCCTGAGACAGGAGGGGTGTGTGCAGAGTCCTCCCAGCAGTGCCCTGAGACAGGAGGGGTTTGTGCAGAGTCCTCCCAGCAGTGCCCTGAGACAGGAGGGGTGGGTGCAGAGTCCTCCCAGCAGTGCCCATGGAACGCAAAGGGTGGAGTAGCCACAGATACCATGCCCACAAATGTCAGTCAGGTGCACAAAGACCCTGCAGTACACGTACCACATGTGTGCGAGGCTGGGAGTATACGCATGCATAGGGCCAAAAATAAACATGTCCACATGAAGTCATGTCAATAGTTCACAAACACAAGTACAATGACTACCAAGGATGCCACGAATGATGCAGGTGGAGAATGGCTCAGCATGCATGTGCAAAGTTGAAGGACTCCGTCACACACCCAGCTAATGTACACACAGCTCCGCGCCAAAGTCAGGGGACACCCTGCAGGGAAGAAGTCAGGGTACACAGAGGAAGGAATACACCTTGGGACAATTGCACCATGCAGCAACTGCTTACATGAATGGAGAAAGCTAGCTAACACCGTGTGATGGCACACAGATCCCAGGGTCCCCCCATGACCAGCACACTACTACATTTCCCACACACCCAACACATGAACACCACCCACAACCATGTAGCAGCCCCAACAACAGCAATACCAGCAAAGCAGGAGTGTTCCAAGGCCAAAAAAAATATAGCTTTATTCAGCAGGATCAAATAACTGGTATGTAGTAAGTTCAATATTTACAAAGCCCATAGGGCAGTCCAGGAGTCACAGCTGGATGAGGGACACAGTGGGATGCGTGTCCCCTAGCTTGCCTGCACAGTTACAAGCCGTTGTCTTCCACAGGGGTGAGGGCATCATGTGGGGGGGAAGAACCAGGCACCGCAGGGACAGGAGGGAGAGGGGTAGGCGACATGGGTGCAGGGATGTAGGACTCCACCACAGGGGGTGGGGCAGGGCCAAAGCTGGATTCTAGGAGCGCGCTGCACACCTCGGCAAGGTCCTCCAGGGACTCCCCTGCACCCGAAGGAACCACAGGCCCCAAAGAGGGGGGTGGGTCAGAGGGATGGGTCGCAGCGCCACTGGGGGAGGGTGTGGAGAGGGGGGGGACTCAAGCACCCTGACCGTGGACTTCCTTGACCGCTTGCGGGGTGGTGTCACTGTGGGGCTCAGGGACAGAGCGGCCATGAATGAGTCTTTGGGGGAGATGTGGCCAGGAGAGCTGAGGGGAGGGGATTTGGAGGGAGTGGATTGGGTGGAATGTGGACTCCCACTCTGGCTGCATGTCACACGTTTGCCCCCCGACCCAGTGGGTGTGCCTACTTCACCCTGTGTGTGCGTGTTAGGAGGTGTGCGGCGGACCTTCCCTGCTGGTGTGGTGCCTGTGTCTGTTGTGGTGGGTGCATGCTTACGTCTGTGTGTATGTGGGACAGGCATGGGAGTGGGAAGTGTGGAAGGGGCAGGGGTAGGGGGTGGGACGTAGCGCTGCAGGAGACCCACTGCTGCAGTCAGTGTGGAGTCTATGGACCTCAGCAAGTTGCGTTGGTCAGCCTGCGATGAATGAATGCCCTCCAAGTATGCCTCCATGTTGTTGAGGACCTGGCTGTGGCCATGGAGGACATTAAGGATCGCAGTCTGACCAATCTGCAACTGCCGCTGGATGTCCACAGACTCAGCATTGGCGGCAGCAGTGGAGACAGGGGCAGGGGGTGCGGTGCCTGGCACGAAAGAGACATGTGGTGACCGGGCACGTTGGGAAGGGACACGAGCATGTGGGAGGTGGCTGATGCCAATGGAGGGGGCGGTGCCAGATGTAGGGCTGCTGTCAGATGGTGGTGCAGCCACCGCCCACTCGGAGAGATCATCCTCGGACCCGTCAGCTTCATACTCTGTTGTGCCAGTCGACAGGTCCCCGGGGTCACTCTCCTCCGCCTCTGTCCCACTCGAAGTGCCAGGCACGATGTCACCGCTGGCACTGGTGCTCGGTCCCTCCGCGCCGTCTGTGTCCATGTCTCCCTCCGTGTCCCCCGACGATGCTGTGGGCAGGGTGAAGAGACAGAAATTAATCATACACCTGTATACATATGTCACATGAGTCCAATCTACTTAGGATACAGTGCATAGCCTGAAACAAAGGAAGAGTTACAACTACAAAGCAAGGTACATATGTAGGCCCTGCAAGACACAGTTGTGTGACCCACCATGCCATGGAAAAACAATGGAGAGCAAGACACAATAGCAAATGAGACGACATGGAATTTTGACTGAGGAGCAAGGCCCTGGGGACAATCCAGCACTGCATTTGCACCACACAGCGTGGCAGGCAATAGGG
Organism: Triturus cristatus; assembly: GCF_964204655.1. Taxonomy (NCBI): domain Eukaryota; kingdom Metazoa; phylum Chordata; class Amphibia; order Caudata; family Salamandridae; genus Triturus; species Triturus cristatus. Next base: position 991,419,670 of record NC_140586.1, on the reverse strand, counting down.
ATGAGCAGGGGCCACATCCAGGAACTAGAGGCACATGCTGCATAGGTAATACTGATAACATGCCCACCCTGACTGGCACACTGCACCTTGAGTGTATGTCCAGACAAACATCACACACTGGCCAGTCCTAGCAAGGAGAGTACAGGTCTTGACATGTAGGCTATGCCCTCACCACCCACCCCCTACATGAGACAAATATGTGGAGACACAGGAAGCACTTACATCTCTTAGTCTGGCTGAAATACACATGGGATGCAAAAAATCAGGATTGCACACAAAATACCCTAGGTGCGCCTGTCAAAATAATCATGTACAAAAGGGCATCATCAGATGATTGCAACAAGACACACAGGCAATGGGCACCGTGAGTATGTACTTGGAAAATCAGGTCAGGATGGACAGTGGACACTTGTAATACAGCTCACGTCAATATACATGGTGGAGGGGAAGGGAGGCAGGAGAGCACTGCAATACTGTGGGTATCAGGATCTGCACAGCACCATAAACCCTGGAAGTGTATCCATGGAACAGTGCACTCACAAATGCTGGTGAAACACAACAAACACACATGTACCTACCCCCTTCCGGCTGCTGCATCTCCTGTAGGCGCCTGTCCATGTCTGGAAAGACCACCGCCAGCACACGTTTCTGGATGTGGGAGAGACGGCGGCGCCCGCGGTTCTTGTGGCTCTCAGGTGAGTCCCCCAGCAGGACCCGTGTGATCCTCCGCGTCCAGCACCGGATATCCTGCCAGCGTTTCCTCACCTGGGACAGGTGCCGCTTCCGACCATCCGCACTCCTCACGGCGCTGACGGCGTCCAGCCATATCTGTGCCTTGGCAGAGGCGTCTACCTGTGAGGATGAACAAGTGACACTACATCAATACACCTGGCACATGTCACAGGGACACAGATTAGAACACATTTGCTGTTTACATCAAGGCATAGTATGCATCCAACGCATTGCACCTTTGTCATAGGGACAGGATCCTCTGGGGGAAGGCCAAAAGCAGTACGTGCCATTGAAAGGACACAGGTGGAATGAGGGCAACTACACTATCTATTATGCAGGCTCACACTGTGCATCACACCCACCCCTCCTGTCTCAGGGCACTGCTGGGACGACTCTGCACCCACCCCTCCTGTCTCAGGGCACTGCTGGGAGGACTCTGCACCCACCCCTCCTGTCTCAGGGCACTGCTGGGAGGACTCTGCACCCACCCCTCCTGTCTCAGGGCACTGCTGGGAGGACTCTGCACCCACCCCTCCTGTCTCAGGGCACTGCTGGGAGGACTCTGCACCCACCCCTCCTGTCTCAGGGCACTGCAGGGAGGACTCTGCACACACCCCTCTCATGTCTGGGCACTGCTGGGAGGACTCTGCACACACCCCTCCTGTCTCAGGGCACTGCTGGGAGGACTCTGCACCCACCCCTCTCATGTCTGGGCACTGCTGGGAGACATCAGGCATTCCCCACCCTGGCCCCCCCCATACAGTACATAGCATGTGTGTCACACCTGGACACAATGGCAGAAGTCACAGTCACAAAAAAGGGACACAGTCTGTGCCAGTGGACACTGCACTCACCTGATAACCTGGTCGCCCATACAGCATGGGGTACCGTGGGAGGATCACATCCACCAGAGCCATGTTCTCCTCCAGGGTGAATGGCTGTGACCTCTCCACAGCCCTTGACATGGTTCCAGGGAATCAGTAGCAGCAGCTGGGTCGTGGAATACAGAGATGTGCAGGCAAGTGCTCCCTCATGGGACCTGGCTGCCTTATATCTGCCTTGCTGGCCCATCTCATGCACAGGAGTACAGAGTGATTGGTCACTCACATTTGCATCCTATGTTTCCTCCAATCCCTTCAAACCTAGCAGTCTGTGGGTTCTCAATCTGTTTTTTTCTCCTGCATGATGTCAGCCCCACAAACACATTGCAACAAAGTAGATTCATTCCAACTGACTTCTGCTGTGCACCTTCCTGAACAAATTCAAAAATTGAACTTGGTCTCCATGACAACCAGCATGCATTGAGGCCTTAATACTTGGCCCTCATGTGTCCCCTATGTAATTTTGTGCTTCACACACAGGTACGGTGCGTTCCGGGGCCCTAGGGCACCCCAAATGCCTAGCAAGGGCCCGTACAGGCGTGACTACGTTCACCATCACCATGGGTGTCCTCGCGTATGCGTACACGTAGTGGTACGGGCCGTACAGGCGCCTGTACGCTCCCTATCACTATTGGTGACCTCGCGTATGCGTACACGTAGTGGTACGGGCCGTACAGGCGCCTGTACGCTCCCTCTCACTATTGGTGTCCTCGCGTATGCGTACACGTACTGGTACGGGCCGTACAGGCGCCTGTACGCTCCCTATCACTACGTGTACGCATACGCGAGGACACCAATAGTGATAGGGAGCGTACAGGCGCCTGTACGGCCCGTACCACTACGTGTACGCATACGCGAGGACACCAATAGTGAGAGGGAGCGTACAGGCGCCTGTAAGGCCCGTACCACTACGTGTACGCATACGCGAGGACACCAATAGTGATAGGGAGCGTACAGGCGCCTGTACGGCCCGTACCACTACGTGTACGCATACGCGCGGACACCAATAGTGAGAGGGAGCGTACAGGCGTCTTTACGGCCCGTACCACTACGTGTACGCATACGCGAGGACACCAATAGTGAGAGGGAGCGTACAGGCGCCTGTACGGCCCGTACCACTACGTGTACGCATACGCGAGGACACCAATAGTGATAGGGAGCGTACAGGCGCCTGTACGGCCCGACCACTATGGGTGTACTAGCGTATGCGTACTCGTAGTGGTACGGGCCGTACACATGCCTGTACGCGCACCATCAAGATGGGTACACATACGGCAGCACTCCCATAGTGATATGGGAACGTACACAGGCCCTCTTAGCAGCAGTACGGCGCTTTTCACACATCACAGTGGTGACAGCCAGCACACAGGAAGGAATAGGGCGGACATACTTGTCCATGGATGGACATCAAGGCATTGTCTGTGCATTACTACATGTGTGGGCCACAGGTGTGACACGCTGTGATGTGGAACATTACTCCTGAGTCGAGAAGGCACCAGATGTATGATGAGATGTGTGCAGATGTGATGTGTGACGGTGCAATGTGTGCCAGGCATGCCCTTGACTCCTTGGACATGTGTGCATGTCGTACTGCACACTTGGGTTGACCGACACTGGCATGGCACGGACACCAACACACGGAAGTGTCCCCTGATGCCCGGTACAGGGGTTACCACACCTGACTTGTCACTACCCACGGTGCACGATGTGACTATGTCATGTATGTGTGGGGGCTTCCCATTAGGTTGATGTTGGAGCACCCTCAAAAGCTGCAGCTGTTGCAGCAACCAACATGTGTCTGTGTGTAGATTGACATTGCACACTGTTCCGCACACCATGGCACATGTGGTATCGGATGTGAGTTGCGTATGTATGCATGTGACACGGAGTAGCGTAACAAGGACATGTATGCATCCTCACAATGAATGTGTGGTGACTCATGACATGTGCACCTTCATGGCAAGGTGTGTGGGCTGTCCTAGTGTAATGTCATGTTACCTGTGGCTCTAGTGTTCCGCTACCAGTCTCTGCAATCGCCATCCTACTGATGTGTGGCTGTATGTCACTCCTGTCTTGCGTCTCGCTGTTCACTTGCACTAGGACAAAGCCAATCCCATGGCTTGGCATGTGGAGGTTCTCAATCTCCGTGTGTAGCAGGCTCTTGGTAGGAGTGTCACCTGGCAGCCATACGTGTCCAGGGCATGTGGCACATACCCAACTCCGTATGTAGCACATGTGCATAGACAGATTAACATGTGCTCAGTACAAATTATTTGTTTTTGTGGTGCACTCACTCATCCTTGTCACTTCCAAATTACTGCAGAGTGCCGCCTCTTCCCCGAGCAATTCCGGATTTGGCTGCCATGCAGGAGAATGATCGGATCCGGTGCTACCGCTTCCCCCAACGGTTGATTCTGGAGTTGATGGCGAGACTGGCACCACACCTGCAACCGCTGCACAGGTATCCTACGGCACTTACACCCAAGCTGAAGGTAATGGCAGCCCTACATTTTCTAGCCACGGGTACCTTTCAAAATACCATAGCTCATGTTGGTGGCATGTCCCAGAGCATGTTCTGCCGTGTGCTGCATGATTTCATAGAGGCCATGTTGATTCACCTGGATGACTTCATCAAGTTCCCAACCCCTGAACAGTTGACTGTGGTCAAGCGTGGATTCTATGCCCTGGGAGGGATGCCCCATGTCATTGGGTCCATAGATGGGACACATGTTGCTTTGGTGCCACCACACGCACAGGAGGTGGCGTACCGCAATCGGAAGCACTACCACTCCATCAATGCCCTTGTGGTGTGTCTGTCCAACATGGTGATTTCACATGTCTGTGCTCGTTTTCCAGGATCAGCACACAATGCCTACATCATGAGGCGTAGCAGGATGCCAGAAATGATGACTCAGCTGCGCAACGAACGAGCATGTGTTGTTGGTGGGTACACTCTTGCTGTCCTGTATTTTGCGTAGCCTACCGGCACGACCGCTTCCCCTGTCCTACTAATGTCCATGTTGTTTCCATGTAGGGGACGCTGGCTATCCCAACATGCCATGGCTGATCACACCTCTCCGCAACCCCATCACGGCGGCCCAGCTCCGCTACAACACCGCCCATGGTCGGACAAGGCGAGTGATAGAGAGGACGTTTGGCCTGCTGAAGAGCCGATTCCGGTGCCTCCACATGACCGGCGGCGCGCTCCCATATGCCCCTGGTCTGCAAAATCTTCATGGTGTGCTGGATGCTGCACAACATGGCAGTTGAGAAAGCTGTGCCACTCATCCTGGATGAACATGACCAGGACCATCCACCCGTGGAGGACGAAGGGCTTGGCAATGGGGCCAGCGATGTGGAGGATGTGGAGCCGCAAGAGGACATCCAGACTCAGCTCATACGCGACTTCTTTGCTTAGTGGTGAGTACCAGTGTCTGAGTGTGCACACATTGCTCCACGTGTGGCATGTGTTGTGATGTGTGTCTCCACCTGCATGTATGGCACAAGAGTCAGGGGTGTGTGTGGGTATGTCACTGGAGTGATGGTGGCAGCGATGGTTGTATTCCCCCAGTCATAATTGTGACCTAGCATGTTGGCATCCGTACATGTGCTGAGTAAATGCACATGCAAGTGTCTGTGCTTTTTGTGGCTGACTTCTTGTGTGTCTCTCTTCCCCAGGTACTTGCGCATGCCGTCTGCTGGTTGCATTGTTGTGGCACTGCTATTCCTCATGGACATGTCATCGTGTGCTGACTCAGCGTTACACTCACGGACAAGTTTGGAAATCTCCTTAGGGTAAGGGATGCTTCAGGGGTGTATTAGGTTTGGCAGTTGTTCACGATGTATGCACACTGCCCCTGTCGATGTTTGGTTCCTCTGCAGCCATGTAGCATCACCATGGGACACGACATGCAGCTGTGTACACCTGAATAGATGGTCTGACTTGTTGACAGTCATCAGTGATGGGATAGTGGATTGTGATGATGGCATCAATGTGTGTAACACCGCCCTCGGACACATACGGTTTGCATTGGCTTGACATGGTGTGGGACTTCTGCATCAGCGGATCAATGGTGTATGGCAGGCTCTACGTGAGCAGCTGTGGGTGTTCAGCTGTTAACCGACAATTGTGTGCCAGTTCCATGGCTATCACGCATTTGTGCTGCAGAAGGGGGGTGCCAGTGTTGGACCCACATGTAACTCCACATGAAGTGTTCATGTGTACTTCAAGTTGCCTCTGCAACCCCGAAAACATGACTAATAAAGGTGTCCCTATGCCTCCAAGGTGCCTCTTCTCAGTCAATGCTGGTGTGTTGCCACGGCCCGGGCATCCAGCATGTCTGGCATGGTTTTCCGTGATAGTGGCTATGTGTCTATGTGTCGAGTAGCAAGATGCAAGCTGTGTGTGTGGGATGAGACTGTGTATTGTGCATGATGTCCATGACTGTGTGGGTATTGTGACATGTGCCATCCCCATGCATCCAACGTTGGCCAGGCCCCCATTCTCTGCATCCACCGGACTCAAGCTTGCAGGTCATGGTTCTGCCACCTGACTACACTTACCTGGGTGCCCCCCAGGACACTGGACTGGATCCCTGACCTCTGTGCATTACTGTTGCTGTACTCAATGTGTCTGTCAGCACGGTTGTGCGTCCACCCCCTCAGCTGGTTGGGACCATCACGGGTGTGTGTGGTGCTCCATGTCTGTCTTGCCTAATACACTGTGACCCGTGTGTCCTGTGCCAGACTCAGGCCCCAGGGTGTGGATGGTTGAAGTCAAAAGAGTAGTCAGGCATGTTTAGACTTTACAAGACACATGTAAGGTAATAATGCAACCAGCAGGCATCTTCTCTTCATGGTGTGAATTTTTATTATTGTGGGGGGGGGGGGGTATGACCTGAGGGGCTTTCCGGGAGTTTGGAATCCAAAGTTCAGTAGGGGAGTTGGTGTCCTTTCCATTGGGAATCCTCAGAGTCCATGCCACAGTCTTTGTCAACATTGGTCAGACAGTGACCAGCAGGGCCATGTGGCAGAGAATGTCTCTTGATGCTGTGATGCTGTTGCTCCAGTGGGCCAGGTGCCAGGCCAGGTGTCCTGGGAGATGGTGATGTAGCGCCCACCCTCACGGTCCTTTCCGTGGACGACCCGGCCTCCTGCGGGAACCCTCGGAAGCAGGCCGTGACGATGCTTGGGAAGCTCCGTCGGATGTTTCCTCCTCCTCCTCCCTCCCTGTGGGTGGTGATGTTCTACGCCTTCTGGCACAGGGAGGGTTGCCCATGTTGTCGGCCATCCGACGGAGTGTATCGTGAATTCCCCTGTACACGGTCACGAGCTCAGCCTGTCCGTCCTCCATCCTCCGTTGGTGTTGCAGTAGACAGGCATGTAGCTCCGCATGTTGCTGGGCCTGCTGGGTCTTGATCCCCTTGAGGACGGACACAACCTGGGCCATGCCCGTGGTGTCCTGCCGGTATGAGTCCAGGATGTTTCGGACATGGGAAAATACTGGTTCCCCAGCCAACTGGTCAGGCTGGCGCCTCCGCCGTCCTCCATTCCCACCACCCCTGCCCACTTGCACCTGGCTTGCCCTTGTGGGCACATCGGGTCTCCGGGACCCCTGAGGGGTGGCATTGGCGTTGTTGCCTGCCTCCTCCTGGGTGCCCGGGACACCGTGTCCCTCCTGGCCAGCCTGGCTGCTTTGTGGTGGTGGGGCAGGGATCCTGGGTGTCTTCTGGGATGTGGCAGGAGTGGGGGTGGTGGTTGGCCCCGTTGTACCTGACGCAGGTGCTGCAGGTGGTTGGACACCAGAGGGGCCAGGTTGGTCGGGGTCGTCCACAGAGTGGTGAGAGTCGTCGCTGCCGGTGGGATCGGCCTCCCGCAGAGCCGGGGCCTGTGAGTCTTCCCCCCCAGTGTTGGGGGGTGAACCACGAGGTTGACCTGTGTGTGAGAGAGACAATGTTAATTTTGGTCCATGCAACATCCATGTTTCATCAGTTTCAAAGTTGGCACATTTCCTCTTGGAATTAGGATCTGTCTTGCATTCCACTCAGAGTGCACTTGTGCATGGGTGTGTCCCTTGGGCACCACTTTGGCGCCTTTAACTATGTGTGGCACTGTCTTACTTGCTGCGTCAAGTGTGACTGCAGTCAGCAGTGGAGTGGGCAGGTGTGGCGAGCCATGCATTGGGGCCTTCCGTGTAGCACTGTACATGTGCACATGGAGTGTATCCACACACTTATATAATGCAGGTAGCTGTCGTTGTGCTCGTGCACAGGTTGTGACATGTCCCTGTGTTTTGCCATGGGGAAGAGGGGGGGTTCTGGCACTGGCCACCCTTGTCTACATGCACGCAGTCCACCTGCTGATGAGCAGACATTCCCACACACCACAAGGCTGATTTGCTCTCCCTGTGTCTCCCTCCCTCTCTGTCCCCCTCTCCCTCCCTCTCTGTCCCCCTGTCCCTCCCTCTCTGTCCCCCTCTCCCTCCCTCTCTGTCCCCCTCTCCCTCCCTCTCTGTCCCCCTGTCCCTACCTCTCTGTCCCCCTCTCCCTCCCTCTCTGTCCCCCTCTCTCTCCCTCTGTGTGTCACCCTCTGTCACCTGAGGCCAGCTTCCTGGGCACACACTGTTGGCAGATCTTTTAATGGCCCTTGGCATGTTGCTGCGAGTTGGTTTCTGATCTCCAGGCAACCATTGGGTGTAGTGTGTGTGTCTGCGCTGCTGCTGTGGTGGTGTGTGCTGCCACTCTTTCACAGTGTTGGCTGTTCATTAGCTGCTGTCATATGCAACAAGTGCCTTCACCCCCATGTGTTAATTCAAGGCGTCCGCCATTTGCTGGCGAGTCTTTCCTGTGTGGGGACACACTGTTTGTCTGGCTGTGACCTAGGCCATATGGGCAGAGGGCATTGTTGTCTGCTTCTGAGTTGCACTATGTGATTTTTGGGTCCCACCCTCCCGCCATCCGGCTTATCGTGTCATGTGTTGGTGTCTTCTGTGGCCTGTGACTTGACATTGTCCAGCTGGGTGCATGGGGCATGGTGGCGCCAGTGGCATGTGCGTGTTCATGGAGTGTGGTTGAGTCATGCGATAGCTTGGGGTGGTTGCGTGCCTGTTTGTGAGTTTGGTTGTGGATGAGGTTCCCCCCATGTGAGGTGAGTTGTTTGTGTACTCACCCGGGTCTCGGAGTCCTTCTAATCCGTCGACTGCCACCACCGGCAGTATGGCCATCACCCTCTCCTCCCAGGGCTGGTAGTGTACGGGTCTGCGGGGCGGCCCTCCTCCAGTGACGTTGGCGTTGTTGTGGTCGTCGGTCATCTTGGCTCGGACCCTCCTCCGCAGATCGTACCACCTGTTCTGGGATTCCTGCTTGTTCCTTCTGGTGTCCGCAACAGCATTCACAGCATCGACGATGGTCTGCCACATGGCTGTTTTTGCGGAGATGCTGGTCTGTCTGACCAATGTTCCAAAGAGGTGTGGCTCGACTCTGAGGATTTCATCAACAAGGACCTCCAACTCTCGGTTACTGAACTTTGGATTCTTGTTGGTGGGCATGGTGAGGGGTGTGGGTGTGGATGGTGGGGGGTGTGTGTGGATGGTTGTGGGTGTGTGGGTGTGGTTGTGCAGGTGTGTGTGTGTGTGAATGTGATGAGGGTGTGTTTGTGAAGGTGGTTGTGTGAAGGTGTGCAAGTGTACGGTGTGTTGAAGCTTCTAGTTTGGTGCTGTAGGTTGTCTGTGGGGTCTGGCAGCAGTAAGTCTGTTGCAAAGGCTCATGGTTTGTGTGTGTGGGCCCTTTTTATTGGTCCATTGGTGGGTGTGGCTGTGTTTGAAGTTTGGGTGGGTGTGTTATAAGGAGTGGTGGTGTTTTGGGCCTCTGTTTGTTTTTGGCAGTTGCAGGTCAGTGAATGTGTTGTTTTAGTGGTTGTTGGACATGTTTAGTGGCTTTGTGCCATTCGAATGGTGTATTCTTGTGTTGTTTAGTTTAGTCCAGTTTGTGTACGTGCGTTTTTAACGTGTGTACGGTGTGTACATGGGCCATTTGGTTGTACAGTGCTGTCCTTGTGGGTGGCTTGGTACGACTCGTACATGCGGTTGTGATGTTGGGGCCTGGGGTGCGCTCTGTACTTAGGAGGTTGTGGTGGGGGTGCGACTCTGACGTACACGGTTGTACATACAGGGGGGTACCACACGTACAGGGGGGGTTCTACTCGAACGTACTGGGGTATCCATACACGGTGGTACGACACGTACAGGGTGGGGGGTTCGACTCGAACGTACACGGGTGTCCATACACGGTGGTACGACACGTACAGGGGTGGGGGTTCGACTCGAACGTACTGGGGTGTCCATACACGGTGGTACGACACGTACACGGGTGGGGGTTCGACTCTGACGTACTGGGGTGTCCATACACGGTGGTACGACACGTACAGGGGGGGTTCGACTCGAATGTACTGGGGTGTCCATACACGGTGGTACGACACGTACAGGGGGGGTTCGACTCGAACGTACTGGGGTGTCCATACACGGTGGTACGACACGTACAGGGGGGGGTTCTACTCGAACATACACGGGTGTCCATACACGGTGGTACGACACGTACACGGGTGGGGGTTCGACTCTGACGTATGGGGGTGTCCATACACGGTGGTACGACACGTACACGGGTGGGGGTTCGACTATGACGTACTGGGGTGTCCATACACGGTGGTACGACACGTACAGGGGGGGGTTCGACTCGAACGTACTGGGGTGTCCATACACGGGTGGGGGTTCGACATGTACACGGGTGTACATACAGGGGGGGGTGTACATACACGGGGAGTACGACTCGAACGTATGGGTGCTGGGGGGAGTGTTGGTCGCATATGCGGGCACATGTCTCCATGGTTGCTATGGGAGTTCGGTGCGGACGGTGTTTTTACCATACGGTTGTATGGTCGGACGCACGGGTAGGATCGTGATTCCTCGGTCGGACTTCACTTTTCACATTTGTACGGTAAATCGTCCGAGGACGTGTCGGACACATTTTCCGACCCGAGGACGTGTGGGGAATTATTCCCGAGGCGGTTCGTATGGACTTTTTACCATGCGAATCGTGATTGCCAGTTTGTACGGCACTTGTCCGATTCGTACGATAAAAAGACCGGATACGAGTCGGACGGGCCTTTTTTTTACCAAATCCTGATGGGCACCAATGTCTTTCATTTGGAAGGCAGAAATGCATCAAAAATCTATAGGTAATAACAGTTGCTTTACAAATGTGAATTACCCTAACTCTCCCGATAAAAATGGTACCTCACTTGTGTGCGTAGGCATAGTGTCCATGACAGGAAATTACTCAAAACCCAACGTGAACACACCACATTTTCACAATGAAAATTGACCCTTTTTTTGCGAAGTGTCTAGCTGTAGTTTTTGAACACTAGCTCTACCGTCACCTAGGGAAACCTAGCAAACCTATACATTTTTAAATACTAGACACCCAGGGGAATCCAGGATGGGGTGACTTGACTGCCTCCCAGAATCCCTTGCAAACCTAAAAATTTGTCCCAAAAAACACATTTTCCCCACATTTCTGTGGTGGAAAGTTCTGGAATCTGTGTGGATCCACAAATTTCCACACACCTTGCGTTCCCCAAAGTCTTACGAGAAAAATGGTACCTCACTTGTGCGGGTCGGCCTAGTGCCCGCGACAGGAAACGGTGCAAAACGCAACGTGGTCACACCTCAATTTTGCAGTGAAAAATGACCATTTTTGGCAAAGTGCCTAGCTGTAGTTTTTGAACTCTAGCTCTGCCGGCACCTTGGGAAACCTAGCAAACCTATACATTTTTGAAAACTAGACATCCAGGGGAATCCAGGATGGGGTGACTTGACTGCCTCCCACCAGGGTCTGTTACCCAGAATCCCTTGCAAACCTAATAAATTGTCAAAAAAACAAATTTTCCCCACATTTCTGTGGTGGAAAGTTCTGAAATCTGCGTGGATCCACAAATTTCCACCCACCCCGAGTTCCCCATAGTCTTCCGAGAAAAATGGTACCTCACTTGTGTGGGTTGGCCTAGTGCCCGCGACAGGAAACGGCACAAAACGGAATGTGGTCACACCTCAATTTCGCAGTGAAAAATGACCCTTTTTTGGCAAAGTGCCTAGCTGTAGTTTGTGAGCCCTAGCTCTGCCGGCACCTAGGGAAACCTACCAAACCCACACATTTCTGAAAACTAGACACCCGGGGGCTTCCACGGAGGTATGGCTTGCGTGGATCCCCCAACGTTTCCTTACCCAGAATCCCCTGAAAACCTCAATTTTAGTTGAAAAAATCAATTTTTCTCACATTTTTGTGTAGGAAAGTTGTGGCATCTCTGGACTTACACAAAGTTCCCACCACCCAGCGTTCCCCCAGGTCTCCCGATAAAAATGGTGCCTCACTTGTGTGGCAGGCCCAAGTACCCGCGACAGGCAAGGGCCCACAACATAGTGAATTGAATTTTTAGCCAAAATTTGAGGTTTCCAGGGGATTCTGGGTAGGAGAATGATGGGGGACCCACCCAAGCCATACCTCGCTGGACTCCCCCGGGTGTCTTGTTTCCATAAATGTTTGGGTTTGGTAGTTTTCTAAGATGGCCGCTTAGCTCGGGGACAAAAACCCAGGTGACCCCTCTTACAAAATCAGGTTGTTTTGAGATAGGTCATTTTGATATCGCCTCAATAGGTTTTGGGCCCTTGCCTGTCTCGGGTACTTGCCCTACCCATGCGAGTGAGGTATCATTTTTATCGGGAGACCTGGGGAAACGCTGGGTGTGAGGAAATTTGTGGATCCACGTTGATTCCAGAACTTTCCCACACAGAACTTTGAGAAAAAAAGTGAATTTTTCAGCTAAATTTGAAGTTTGCAGGGGATTGTGGGTAGGAAAACGTTCGGGGACAAGCCATACCTCGCTGGACTCCCCCGGGTGTCTAGCTTTCAGAAATGTGTGGGTTTGGTAGTTTTCCCTATGTGCCGGCTGCGCTAGGGCCCAAACTCCACAGGTAGGCATATTGCTAAAAACAACTCCGTGCCTAGTTGGCTTTCTGCCACCCGGGGGGTATTGGCGGTTGCCTCGATATGCCCCCAAGGGGGGCAGAAACACTGTGGCTATTTTTTGGGGGGGTGGGGGCATTGGTATTCCCATTCTGGGCAGCCCACACCCCCACGCATAAAAAAAGCCAGCGCATCTAGATTGAGGGCTACTGGGGGGCAGAAAGTCCACTAGACGCCAGGGAATTTATTGGGCACATTTTAATTAGAGTGGGGGCTGCCCAAAATGGGCATGCCAATGCCCCCACCCTAATTAAAATTTGCCTAAAAAATCCCTGGCATCTAGTGGACTTTTTGCCCCCCAGGGGGGCAGATTGGGGGCTACTGCCCCATCTGTCCCCCAGGGGGGGCAGGATGGCTGTAATTTTTGCAGGGAGGGGGTGGGGGGATGGGCATGCCCGTTTTGGGCAACCCCCACCCTAATTCAAATTTGCCACAAAAAACTCAAGCAAGATGACACAGTGCCTACAAACTGTGGGGCCAGAGAGACACGGAATATGGAGCTAGATGAGCCACTCGGGGATAAAGACTGGGGCTCTCGCTGCTCTATCACGAGACTGTTGACAGCAAATTGTAATCAGCACATCATCCACTTTACGTTTTTACTGCATCTATACTATATTTCGAAACGGTTGAAGAGATATGGGTTGAGAGAATCAAACAATTGTACAAGATGTCAAATGCAGGATGCTGATTTTATGCACTTAGCGTGGGGCTGGGGGAGGGTATATGCATTCTGGGAGCAAGTCACAAACAGGCACATGCATCAACGTTTTTTGCGAGCGCAAATGGTGCAATTCATAAAAATCATGCATTTGCGCCCGCAAAAAGGCCTGTTGCAGTGCATTAACGTGTCAGGCACTCGAATTTAAGAAATCGCAATTTGTTGCAATTTCTTAAATTGCGATTGTATTGTGATTCCTTAAATGCAATCCATGTACCCCTTAGAAATATCGAATTTGCTATTTGGGGCCGCAAAATACAGTTACTGTGGTCTGTATTTTGCAAAAACCTTGAAAAATGCACTAAAGTGCATTTTTCAAGGTTTCTGGTTAGACACACACATGCCCTTGGGGCATGTGTGTGCCCAACATGAGTGCACATCACAATTTCAGGGGTGCAACAGGGTGTCAATTTAACACCTTTGCACCCTTGCTCAATTTGCGAGTACCTATTGGTACTCGCAAATTGCGCATGCAATTTCCCATTCATTCCTAAGGGCCTGTAGGCCCATAGGAATGAATGGGAAGCTATTCCTTAATTGCGACTCGCAATTTGCGAGTTGCAATTAAGCAATGTTTAGGAATCGCTATTTTAATAGTGATTCCTACAGGCATAGGTTTTTGAGAGTCCTTAATTGCGATTCGTTAATATTCGCTTTTCTTGATGCATGTGCCTGAAAGTCCCTCTCTGAAATGGTTTTGGAAGCAGGGGATTGCACACCACAAATGTGCCTACTAGGGCTAGCTGGACGCTTGCAACCACAGACAAGGAGGTTGGTTCTTATTGCTTTGCTACTAGCTAAGAGGAATTTGGCTAATTGTTGGGATAGTAAAAAGGTGCCAGGGCAAGAAAAATGGTTTGAAGATCTTGTATATTGCAGAGAGCAGTCGGCATGCTATGTTGAAGAGCTCCCTATGTCATCTAGACGTAATGACTTATGGGCCCGACTGGCGACTTACTTACTTTCTGTGAATGAGAGATACTATGTCGGACAAATGAAAAAATTGGGCAGATATTTGTAATATATAAATGTGTTGAAATGTGTGCTAGGTGGATGAACAACTGGTATATTATATAATCTGTAATAATATTGTACTAAGCTGTGATGAACATGCCTTGTATGTTTCATTACGTTTGACTGTTATAACTGTATATGAGCAAAATTAATAAAGAAACACATGTTCACCTTAAACCTTGGGCTCCTCACACCTTAACTAGTAAAGTTTGAAAACACTGGGGCAGTGGTGTGAAAGGGGTTAAATACATGTAAAATATTTACATAAAGCCCTGGGCTCATCACAACTTGCATAATGAAGACTGAAAACTCTGGGGTGGTGGTGGGAGAGGGGTTACGTACATGTGCAATATTTATCCTATACCCTGGGCTCCTTACACCTTGCATAATGAAGACTGAGAACGCTGGTGCGATAGTGGGGGAGGGATTACCTACACTTGTAATTTTAATGTTAAACCATGTGCTCCTCATACCTGTCATAATGAAGACTGAGAACACTAGATCAGTGATTGGGGAGAGGTTACCTACATGTGTAATAGTCCCTGGGTTCCTCACTCCTTGCAGAATCAACACTGGGAACACTTTGGCGGTGGTGGGGTAAGAATTACATACATGTTACATATTGACCTTGAACCCTGGGGTCCTCCCACCTTGCATAATGAGGACTGAGATCACTGGGGTGGTGGTGGGAGAGGAGTTACATACATTTGTAATATTTACCTTAAACTCTGGGCTCCTCACACATTCCATAATGAAGACTGGGAACAATGGGGCAGTGGTGGGCTAGGACCTAGCTACAGTTGTAATATTTAACTTAAATGCTGTACTCCTCACACCTTCCCTAATGAAGAGACTGCAAACACTGCGGTGGTGGTAGGGGAGGGTTTACTGACATGTGTAATACTTATATTAAACCCTGGCCTCCCCACACCTTGTATAATGAAGACTAAATTCACTTGGCGGTGTTGGGAGAGGGATTACCTACATATCAAATATTTATCAGAAACCCTGGGCTCCTCACACCTTGCATAATGAAGACTGAGAACGCTGGGGTGGGGGAGGGATTGCCTACATGTATAATTTTAATGTTAAACCAAGGGCTCCCAGACCTGGTAAAATGCAGACTGAGAACACTAGATCAGTGATTGGGAAGAGGTCACCTACATGTGCAGTAGTATTTTAAACCCCGGGCTCCTCACTCCTTGCAAAATGAAGACTCAGGACACTGTGGCAGTGGTAAGAAGAGTCACTGTAGGAGAGTAGGATCTGCTTCACATGGGTACCCCCACTTTTTGCTGGTGTTTCACTGTTTTTCAACCTTAGTCTGGCTGTGGCCCTGCTAATCAGGACCAAAGCCTAGCTGCTTCCTCTCTAAAATGATTTCCATGTACATTAGGTACTTATCTAATTGGATTCTGGAGTGCCTTATAAGCCCCTAGTATATGGTATACTATGTACCTAGTGCATAGGTACCTCAGAGGCCTACCAGGGGCTGCAGCATATATTATGCCACCCCTGGGAAGCACTCCAAAATGGCACCACAGGTCTGCTACTGCAGTCTGGGTAAGGGTGTGCTTGCATCCCTTACCGTGGTATAGGCTGCCTATATCCACGCCTATATACTGACACATATAAACCTATAAGCCACTCCTATGGCAGGCCTTGACAATCCTGAAGGCAGATTGCTTGGTTTTATGTGAGAGGGTGCCCAAGCATGAGCTGAGCCCCTCTGCAGCTTTCGTAAATACTTCCTTACGGCTGTTCTGTGATACAGCCATACCATATACTCTTAAGTGCATTATAACCTCGCGGTAAATGCTAACTTTGAGATGGCTGCATCAAAACATGTCGTGTTTGGTGTCAAACGCTTTGGAATACTATCCCCTACCGCTAATTCTGTCGGCAGGGGTAGCATTCCACCCTTCTAGAGGGAGAGACATGTTCATACTGGCTAAACCCGGTAGGATTTTCCTGAGCCCTGGCATCACAAAATGGATGCTTCTGCCACAATCAATGAGTCATCCTGCATCACACTCTGGGATACCCAAATGGTTGTGAATCACCAAGTGATAGACCTGGAGATGAGGTATCATATAGCACCCAATTAGCGCTGTCCAATTCTTCAGCAATCACAACATTACTACATTCTTATCGTTCATGATATTAGTTTTCATAACTGAATATTTCCCTTTGTGCTCCTTTCTCTCACCTGAACATTGCACTCCAGCATCACTTCTGACGTGACAGGCTTCATGTCCCCACGCATCATGAGGACAGTCGAAGAAGGACGCCTCTGCTCCTGTGCATCGAACCTGACTCAGCCACACTCGGTGCCATCCTGCTCCAAACTCAACATTGTGACTTAGTGCTCTTAAAGCTGATCCGCATCCAAGATGTTTACAGACCACCTCAGCGTCCTTCATATCCCAGTGAGTATCGCAGACCGTCCCCCATTGCTTCCCATGCCTGACCTCCACTCTCCCGTTGCAGGCATCACCAGCATTGACCAAGCGGATCTCATCGGCACCACCTGTGGCCAGTGGGAGACAAGAGAACAGATATTGAGTACATTGACCACCTCTAGAAGGGAGACAATCAAAGGAGAGTAAAGAGAATATATCTCATCGACAGCACCTGTGACCAGTGGAAGAGAAGGGAACAGATATTGAGTACATTGACCACCTCTAGAAAGGAGACAATTGAAGGTGCGTAAAGAGATACAATATCAGCAGTCAGCAGGTTTCACTGCTTCTCCTCCCTGAGCTCACAGATGGACAAACAGATCTGAGAAGCTGAGTATTGTCTCTGTAAATCCTGAATTTATATACCTAATATGATCTAGCAATAGTCTTTAAATAAATAATGCCATTTCGAGATTCTAGCATATTAGCAGAAGCTCACCATTAAATACACAAGTATATTAATGGTGTACAAATAGACTGTTGATAATACATGATGCAACATTAGTTACTAGTGTTTCACAATCATGTGCATCTGCAAAAAAAAATCTGTTCCATGGAAGTTTTTAGAAGCATACCTTTAACAACATTAGAGTCTATCTTAGAAGAACGTTAAACAATTAGACGATAGAATTGTACAGTGTATGACTCCACTTCTTAGGGCCCAATTTAGTTTTGGCAGGTGGAGTGAAGGCGGTCAGGGTGGTATGTCCGGCAACACTTCACCCACCCAATTTAAAGTTCACTGTCGGCCCTGAGGGAACTCAATGGGTTTGTATGAACCACTATCTCAACGCTTTATACAAAGTTATTTAGAGTGGGAGTTTGCTTTGACAAAAGTATAAACTGATGGCCCCAACACCAGTGGAGTTTTCTCCCATGGTGTAAGGATATTTTTTTTAATTTTTTTTTTATTTTAATATTCCCTCACCTCCAGGATATTCATGGATTTGATAGACAGTATAAAGACATCTGACTCCCCATTCTAAATAGGGTAGAATGGCTTACCGCTGAAGCTCCATATTCTCTCTGGCCTTCGGAGGAAGGTTTACGCTGAATGGGTACATTTTGCTCTATCGGTGTAAACCTGGTGGTCCACCAGACTTTAAACTGGGTGAGCTGACTGAGTGTTAGGCAGCCAAGGTACTCTGTTACTGTAGCCCTTAATGATTCCTTTGTTTATAGCATTTCATCCCATACATTCTTTCATTCTGGGTGTTGTAATTACCAAGGTTTACAATTTCTTTGTTTATTTGTACTCAAATTATTGCCCACAGAACCTGAGATGCTGAGTTTCAAGCTCTGAGCTCATGATGTGCAGGACACAGCAGATGTCAGAGGCGAGCATGAATCCATTACTGGGTGCTTCCACCTAAAGATAACACTCACTATGAATATACAGAGGTAGAACATTGCAATTAGCCCTTGTGCAAGCCCTTACCAGTGGGACAAGAACATTAGGCCTGGTTGGGGAAAGTTTTACAAGCAGACCTCAATGGACCCAGTACAGGTAGTGAGTTTATTACACGGTGAGGTCACACAACCATACTATATATAGAAAAAACGCTTTCAAGCAAAGCAAGCTCCCAAAGGTCAAGTAATCCATTGAGGGCCTGGTTTATATGTTGGTGGGCAAATTACTCCATCACAACGTTGACGGATATTTCATCTGCAGAAATATAAATCCCATGGAATATAATCGAATGCATGTTTCCGCCGATGGGATATCCATCCCCGTTGTGACATAGTACCCTGAATGCTGAAATATAAATCAGGCCCTTATTTCACCCGAGTGAGCCCATACTGGAGGCACCTCGAACAGTCTGTGCAGCAGCAAGCCATAACCCCTAAAATACAATATTCTCCTCAGCTTCTAATACAACAAGGAGAGCTGCTTGATAAACTGGCAGATCAACAAGCTGTGTCTAGTATTACCATATTAATTCAACACAGAATACAAGCTCTTCTAATACAATGTAATTTACTCGTACATCTATTTTAGATGTTATCAGAAACATGCACTTATGATAGCTTTCAATTGACCATTCCAATGAAGGTTTAAAACACTGAACATATCAGAGTCTCATATCTCATTTCAGCAACCTTTCGAGAACCTAACAGCGAGGATCCAGGCACCGAAAGCATGCCTGAAAAAGCACCAGTTCCTAAAATACTTACTTCAGATTAAAACTTCTCCGATGGTCACTCCTGCAGAGCCCAGGATCCTTAGGGTGGCCACTCCCGTTTAGGCCTCTTGGGGCACTGGAGTCCAACGTGCATTTATTTGTAAGCACCTGACCCTAATGTGGCATTTTAAATCAGCTGATCGAGGCGGGTACGTTCTTCTTTTTCTCCATCTTTCTGTTGTGCCACTAGTGGGCTTTATTCTTACCAGGAGTGGGTGCTCCTACTGCACTCATAGGGCACCCGCATGCTTCCTCCAAAGACTGCACGGGTTCCTAAGCCTGCGCAGTCAAGTTGGCTCCTACCTACCAGGCATTTGCTCTTTTGCTGGTGGGGGCCAGCTGCTGGGGTCCTTTCTCCCCCCGACCCAATTCTCCTTCTCCCAGCATGGCTCTTTCATTTATAAAGAGAGAGCCAGGGGACAAGCAATCATGGGGCAACCTTCTGGATGCTCACTCAGGCTCTGAGGCTACCAGGACTGTAGCAACAATTAGCTCCTCCCACCTGGGGCAAAAATGAATCATTCGAGCAACACTCTGCTTGTGGATGGAGGGCCGCCCTAGGCACTAGCCTTGCTTGTCGGCGAACATGTCATTCACTGTGATGGGCCTGGCTTCTACTAGTTTCTGTTGGATATTGTTCCTCCTCTGGGGAATACTTTGAGAGGGGAAGTTTGGAGCACTGTGCACTCTTTCTGTGCTGGAGTCCTGAGATGCTGCACACCCATGGATGCCCTTAATAAACATTGAGAACTGGGGCACATTTCTGCAGTCCAGCAGCCTGAAAAAGGCCAACTAAAAGTGGTAATATTATAATTAGAGATCTTAGGCCCTGCTGGGCCTTTTCTTATTGGATTCATTTGCATTTTTCCTCAGGTATGTGCTCCAGCCAGTATATTATCAATTTAGCGCCTTCTGGTTTCTAATTTATTGCTGATTCCTTTACTGAGCTCAATTCCACACCTAGTCTTTTCATAGAGGTACAGACGTTTCTGTCCCAATATGTCTGCCTGACATTTGAAAAACTCAATAGGGAGGACATTGAGGTCTGAAAAATTCAGAGTTGAAATTTGGGAGATAGCTTTCGCCACTTCTTCCGGTGAGATGGATTTACCAATATTAGATGCTTGGTCAGGAGTACGTCATGCATATTGGACGTCTGTTACGCAGCTATGTCTGCCATCCCATTGATACAGGTGATGAATTTCTATATAATGTTACATAGTAATGAGCGATGGTCTCCACTATGCCAGCTGGTCCCTGATAGAGGATGCCATACCCATTCTCAATTTTAACTATATGTGTGAACTTCTCATTACTTTGTCTTAATCAGTGCAATAATTTCCCAGTTTTATTTCCGTGCTCATAATAGTAACATTGAGAGGCCTTCACAATATCTTGGCCTAATCAAATACATTTATTTGGGTTCAAGCGTGACTTAATATGTAATCTATAAGAACTGTGTTGCAGGACAATGGAGGCGGGTAGGTGACACCACAGAGTACCAAACGCCGACAAGTGTCCCTCAAGTTGACCGGGACCCTCCATCTTGTCTCTGGATGATTACTTCGCCTCTCTTGAGGTAGAACCATAGGCCAGCAAGCATTTAGGGGTAGACCGGTGTACATTGTTAGGTCATCCCTTGATAAAAGGGAGACCTGAAGCCCAAGATAGGGGCAGAAATGTATTGTTTTTTGGTCCTGACAAAGTGCCGCCTGATCCTTGGGCTGTCGAGGCACGAAACATGTTGACCACACTTCACTAGCAGCTATCCTAGTACTTGATGCCTACATGATAGCATCACTGTTTGTATCTAGTCCTGGTACCCACCTCCTCTAAAGATTTGTTTTTAGGATACTAGAGCCTATTTTAGTCACCACTCATTGACTCCACTAGTTACACGGTTAGTTAGGTTCCTCACTTGCACTCATCGATACGGCATTTTTCAGATAAAAAGATCTCTGCCAAAGATCCCCCAGGCCCATCAGGCATTGCAGCGCCCCCTGATAAGGAGCACCCAATGATGAAGGATGACACCCTAACAGCTGTGTGACGGCCCCAAGATCTGACCTTCAGATCTTCCTGCGACAGGACTACCAGCCACTTGGATCAATGTTTGGTGACCATTTTGACCAAGGAGGAACTACTCCAACCTTGATAATTGTTTATATATCAGATCTATTCAGTTGATATTTACACTCCGCTTCGTGGAGAGAATTCTTAGAATATAGATTTTCTGTTATTTTTCTTCTTTTTTGGAAGGCCAACTGCAAAACCACATCTCCCCCAATCCCGCTCCGTATGCCTTCCAGTCTGTCTCAGGAGACCTAACAGACCCCATGTTGATCTGGAAATATTTTATGGAAATGTTCCTAAGGCTATCTCTAAAGACGTCTTGTGCATTAGCTCCCCATGGTGGAGAAGAATGGGAATGGGTGTTTCGTATTTGAATTACAAGGCTGCATGATTGGACAGTTCTCTTAAATGTACTGTCATGCTGACAATCTAGTTCAATTAGGCATGTAGCAGAAAGAAGTAATCAGGTGAAAAAATTACTTATGCACCCCAGAAAAGAAAGCGTAACCCCAGTTTCTAGATTTTGTTTGCACCAAGCCTCACTCAGGTCATGGGCTGCAACAAAAGGACTTAAGCAAAGTGTGAGATTGAGTGGCCACCAGTAGGGACCCAACTCTGCTGACTGTTGCATCCACAAGGCCATTGAGGTTGCATCCAATGATTGTAAATCCCGAATAATGGACATGGTACAGCAGAGGAGATGCGTGGGTTCTGCTGGGATTTGCGTCATGCAGCAGAGGTGATGCATCAGTTCTGCTGAGACCACAGTTGTGCTGACAGAGCACCTTCAGACTCACTTCCAAGGGTCCAGGACTGGGCTGGCACCACTTTGGAGGGCAGGCTGCACAGAGGCCAGAGGCCAGATTCTGGGTTCAAGGTTGTTGGAGCCTGGTGTGTTCCTAAGGCTCTGATCAGGAGGCCTTCCATCTAGCCCTTGGACTCACTCTGGTGGTTCTAGGTTTCACTCCGGCAGGAGGGAAGCAGAGCAGCAGGAGAGTAGGGCAGCAGTCCAGCAGAGCAGTAGTCTATCAGTGTGGCAGTTCTTCAGCAGCGCTGCAGTCCTTCTTCCTGGTAGAGTCCTCCTCAGGTCCAGAAGTGGACTGAGTGGAGAGTTGGTGTCTGAGGTCCAACATTTATACCTGATGCCTTGGGAGAAGTTTCTAGAGAATTCCCTATGAAGTGCTCAGGTCTCCTGGCTCCCCTGTTCTGGCTCCAGCCTAACTACAGGGGGTATACAATCCTTTATGTGAAGGCAGGACTCAGCCTATTCAGTTGCAAGTGGGTCCGTGCCCAGCTGCATCCTTCATCCTGTCAGTAATGGTCCATCCAGGCAATCCCAAGCTCTTGATTATGTTCAGCTGTCTGGGCAGAATACACAAACTCCAACTGCCAAATTCAGCTAATGATATGACCCAAGGGCAGTCACGAGGATTTTAATTATAATTCCAAAGACACTAAACACGAACTGTGTACCTGTTCCTATTTAAAAGTTACCCCTTATTAGGTGCAATAATGCAACCCAATCTTATCCTATGAGAGAGGCAAGCCTTGCAGTAGTGAAAATTGATTTTAGGAGTTTTTCACTACCAGAATATGTAAAACATAAAATTCTTATCATACTTTTCAAATACACTTCACCCTGCCATTTGGGCTGTGTAGTGCCTACCCTAGGAGTGATGTATATACATTAAAAAGGAAGGTTTAAGGGTGGGAAAATGTTTATTTTGCCAGGTTGAAATGGCAGTTTAAAACTATGCACACAATATGCAATGGCAGGTCTGGGACATGTTTAAAAGGCTATGTAAGTGGGTGGCACAATCAGTGCTGCAGGCCCACTAGTAGCAGTTAATTTACATGCCCTGGGTACATGTAGTACCACTGTACTTTACAAGTAAATTAAATGTGCCAAGTGGATAAAAGCCAATGGCATCATGTTTAGTGCTCCGAGTCCTAAGGACAACAAACACAAGTTTCAGCAAAAATGAAGGGAAAAGAGTGAAAACGTTTGGGGAAAGACGGTGGATTTCTTGAAGCAATAGCATGCTGATTTGTTGCCCTCCTAAGCGCAGCTCCATGTTTGATTTCATTAACAAGCCCGCTGACAAAGTGAGGCAATGGAGGGGGCTCGCTATATCGCGCATGTGCTTGGCTACTAAAATGGATGGATGGAAATATCATACATGTAGCAATAAAAAGGTGTGCTGCAATTGATGTTAGGCGTATATCTAATAACAAACAAACTACACCTGTTTCCTCACCCACATAAACAGTGAAATATCTGTTGAAATTAACCTGGGCCTGTGTCCCCTATCACTGCAGTCAAGATGTTGTGAGCCCCGAAGGGTGTATCCCTAAAACAAATCCCCCATAGAACAAGTAAATAAAGAAAAGATTGATTGCATAAGAGTAACAAGGGGTCATGGCCCCATTAAACAAAATTAAAGAGCAAAGTGAGGCTTCCCAGGGTATGAGTTCTGGAGAATAAACATGCCTCAGGAAGCTAGATCAGAGCAGGCGAAAGCAAGACAAGTGTGTATCTGTCACCTCAACCACAGCAGTCCAATGCGGACCATCTTCTTTATGAGGCCTGTCAGAGCATGATATCCAGTTCTGCGTCTGACTGAGAGGAGAGTGAAGCCCAATCAAGTGGGCGTGACGGGGATTTTCCACCGTGGTCCTGAATCTAAGCATTCCATTGTCACATATTCCCTGAGAGATGATTTGGATGGGTAAGCAGCGTCTTTATCCTTATGTTGTCCTTGGAATACTTGTTGTGGACACTTGCCACGTTGCCATTTGTGTCTGTCCTATCATTTATCTTTCTTATAGTGCATGTCAGTCTGGATTGCCATTCCTCTATCCAACTCCAGGACAGTTTGGGTGGGTCACAGAAGAGGTATTTTGAGTTGTGGAATATTGTAAGCTTAGCGGGACATTGGCCTGAGTTTCTGTTTCATGGAGTCAAATGTACTTCGCTGTTTCTGTACAAGTTTAGTATTATCTGGGAATATCATTACATTTTGGCAATCATATTTGATATCATTCCTAGTCAGTACCTCCTTCAGGATCTAGTCCTGCTTAGAAATCTGGCAGTCAAGCCATAGCCCCGGGGGGGGGGGGGGCAGGCTGAAGCCCAAGGGCATGGTGCACTTGTTCTATAATTAAACATTGTGGGAATGTTTGTGTCAGACTGGTTACCAGCACACCGTCAGACAACCTGCTATGAACAATCCATGCAAAGGGAAGCAGTCATAAGTCCCCCCACCACCAATACAAACTTACATGCCATTCACACAGAAAAGTGTTATCTTGTAACTGATGACGGCATCCAAAGGGCTTGACCAATTAGCCAAGCTGTGATCCAAGGAAACGATCAAAAGATTCAATCAACCCAAAATTAATATGAGCGCGGAATCCACTCTCATCCTGAGAGTGTGTGCTTGCCTCACTGTTAAGGTAGTAGTCAAGAATAAGGAAAAAATATAAGCCAAGCGTGAGATGTCTCATGCATTACTCAATAAAGAGAAAAATGAGGCTGATGCAGAGAACGATGGCTTCTCATTCAAGCAAGCGTTCTGCAACGGAAGGCACTAGAAAGGCTCCGAGTCTGCTGGGCGACTGTGTTTCTAATTGCAGGAGCGTGCTCCGGACGGCGTTCCAGACCAGGAGCAGTAGAGTCCGTCAGCAGGAGAGAGCAGCGGCAGGATTACCACTATACTGGGCAGCACCCCGGGCCAGGAGCGGTTGAGTCTGTCAGCAGGAGGGAGCAGCAGCAGGATTACCACTATACTGGGCAGTGCTCCAGCCCAGGAGCTGTAGAGTCCGTCAGCAGGAGGGAGCAGCGGCAGGATTACCACTATACTGGGCAGCGCTCCGGACCAGGAGCGGTTGAGTCTATCAGCAGGAAAGAGCAGCAGCAGGATTACCACTATACTGGGTAGCGCTCCAGGCCAGGAGCTGTAGAGTCCGTCAGCAGGGGGGAGCAGCGGCAAGATTACCACTATACTGGGCAGCGCTCCGGACCAGGAGCGGTTGAGTCCATCAGCAGGAGAGAGCAGCGGCAGGATTACCACTATGCTCGGCAACGCTCCGGACCAGGAGCTGTAGAGTCCATCAGCAGGAGGGAGCAGCGGCAGGATTACCACTATACTGGGCAGCGCTCTGGACCAGGAGCTGTAGAGTCCATCAGCAGGAGAGAGCTGCGGCAGGACTACCACTATTCTCGGCAGCGCTCCGGACCACAGAGCAGTTGATCTTAAGGGAAAGCAGGACGGCACTTAGGCCCACGGAGCGGCAGCAGCGTTCCTGGCTTACACGACTGAACAAAGCTTAGGCACTGTGGACCATCCGAGGTAGAAACCAAATATCCAAAAGGTACGGCAGGAAACTTCAAGAGCAGAGCCAGAGTCCAATGGCTCTTAGAGATTGACCTGCTCTCTCCGGGGCAGGGACTTATATAGGCAACCCCAAACCCCGGAGAAGATGCGGTAGTTGCCCCCTGCATCTTGGATCTTGTGGTTCTTTCCTATATGCCTCAGTCATCACGCATTCACACCGCCCTATGCCTCCCGGCTTTCTCGGGTGAAGCTGTTTCCCCTTCTCCCATGGAGGATCATGACTGTACCCTTCTGCAACGACCGTCATCCCAGCGGACATCCTGGTTTGGAAGGGTGAAGAGCATAGAAACGCCGGAGGAGATATGGGCAATCTAGGTTTTGAACCGGTTCCCATGTACGATCTTCGGGCCAAAACCTTTCCAATCCACAAGGTAGTAAACCCTCCCCCTCCTTCTCTTGGAATCTAGTATGCGTTGTACTTCGTACTCCAGTTCACCGCCCACTTTAACAGCTACAGGAGTGCTAGACAATAGTGTGTATGGTGGGCACAGATGCAAAAGGGAGAAATGATAAACAGGATGGATATGCCATGACAGCGGCAGATCCAGTTTCATGGCTACGGGATTGATGATTTTCACGAATGGGTATGGCCCCATATTTTTAGGTTTTAGCTTGTCGGTTCCCTTTATTTAAATGCAGATTCTTAGTGGCCAACCAAACCTTATCCCCCACCTGGCACATATGCTCCTTAGACCATTTCTTGTCAGCAAAGTGCTTACCAGCTTCTTGGGCCTTGGCTAACAGATTATTTGCTTCTAGAAGTACCGCACAGAGATCCGCATGATGTTCTTGGATAAAAAGATGTTTTGTTACCACTGGTCAGTCAAAGGGAAGCATGTTGGGATGATATCCATACAAACAATAGAATGGAGAACACCCCAACGTGGTGCGTTTTCCATTGTTGTAAGCAAATTCAGCAGTCTACAAAAGGGTACTTGATTTTGTTTCATGGAGAACTGAGAGACATTGTAAGTACTGTTGAAGTGCTTGGTTCAAACGCTCAGTCTTTCCATCGGTTTGCGGAGCTAAGCAAGCACTGACTTTTATAGTTTTGCAGAGTTCTTGCCAGAATCGTGAAGTGAAATGAGTTTCTCTATCCGTTATAACCACCGATGGTATACCATGTGCCCTTACCACATGCTGAAAGAATACACCTTCTAAGATGGAGGACGTAGGTATCGACTTCATGGGAATGAAATGACTCATGTTGGTCAGATGCTCCACCAACACCAGTATCACTGAGTGTCCATTGCTAAGTGGCATCTCTACGATGAAGTCCATAGAGACAGTGTGCCATGGAGTGGGTTGAATAGGGATAGGACACAGAAGTCCAGCAGGTTTTGTATGACTGGGCTTACATCAATCCCTCCCAGCTGAATATATAACTTTTATTCGCATGCGTTTACTTCGCATGCCGTTGCTACGCGGTCGTTAGTACGACCGCGTTGTTAGTTAGCATACCGTTTGTACGCAATTCGGAACTACGAATTGCAGTAAGGGGGTGCTGGATGTTGGAATAGTATAATTTACTATTCCAACTCCAGTCTATGCGGACACTAGGGAAGGTGTTGGATTTTAAATCCAACACCTTTTCCCCCTTACTGCAATTCGTATTTCCGAATTGCGTACAAAAGGTATGCTAACTAACAACGCGGTCGTACTAACGACCGCGTACTAACGGCATGCGAAGAAACGCATGCGAAGTAAACGCCGCTTCCCCTCCCAGCTACACGCTCCGATTTGTTATCTGTGTACATTCATTGACGGCAGGAAGACCCGTCCATCCACATTAAAGATCTAAAGATCTGGGTCTCTAGAGGTAAACGCATGGTATCTCAGGTACTCCCACCCCCTGAGAATTTGGATATTCCTTTAACAGAAGATAATCAACATTGGAATTGGCTACCAGGAGTCTTATCTAATAACACATCGAATAATCCAAGACTGTTTCAACATCTTTAACAGACAATTAAAAGTCATATCTTGGAATGCAGCAGGATTATATAATTGCCCAGAGAAGCTTGATTATCTATTCTCCTTGAACGCAGATGTGCTATGTATTCAGGAAACATGGTGTAAAAATATCCTATATGGGGGGAAAGATTATTTTGTCTTCGAGGCCGCCGCTATACCCTCAAAAAAAGGTCATGCAAAAGGTGGAATTGCCTGTTTTTTATCTAATTCATTACAATGGCAATTTTCCCATTATAAGGACACTAGTAATCTCTTTCAATCAATAACTATCAATAATCTAGCGTCTGTAGGTAGACGGACTTCTCTTGTAATTTTAAATGCATACATACCACCTGAAGATATTTTTAACATTGTCTTGAAGCGAATGTTTTCCTATGTAAAACAATTATTAGAGCTTGATCAGCCCCCATATATCTTACTCATGGGTGACTTAAATAGCAAAGTGTCCACTTCAAGTATAGATATGTTTAGAAACAAATTTAAGGAAGAAGCATATAATATACCCCAAGCAATCTTTCCTAGTAAAATAAAAACTAATAAAAGAGGAAAGATATTACTTGAAGAACTTAGTTATTTAGAGGGGCTAATTGTAAATGGTAGGATGCCTTCTGACATTCCCGCTAAATTTACACATAAGTCATTTAGGGGTGAATCCATCCTGGATTATGTAATTACGGACTATGAAACATTCTCTTATATTCGAGACATAATGATCTCTCAATCCTCCTTGAGCGACCATAATGTGATTAATATAACTGTCTCATTACAACCTCCAGATACTGACTCTTGGTCTTTAATCAATAAAGGTGTATCTATTCATCGTAAGTCTGGAAGGTGCTTCTGGGACCCTTCCACTATGAAAGATGTAAAAAACATTCTTGCCCAAACTTTATTTGAATTAGATGAATGGCAGGGTAGGGAATTCTCACACTTTGAAATTTTTAAGAAGAAGCTTACCATGACAGCTAAGAAATCAAGAAACCCTAAGAAGTTACACTTCCCTCCTAGCATATTACTACCTTTAAATAAAGAAATAAATAAACTTGTGAGGCAACAGTACCTTAGTAGATCTAGGGAAAATGAGCATAAGTTAGCCTTACTAAGAAGAAGGAGGGCCAGACTTAGAACAAAATTAAAAAGAGAAAAAGAAGATTCGCTCTGGATTAGGTTAAGAGAGGCATCGGCCTTTAATAAATCTAGAGAATTCTGGTCCATAATAGGGAAGGGATGTGGTGCAAGAACTTCCCCCATCCCCATCTCTATTGCTGAAGATGTCTGGATACTATTTATATCTAGTTTGTACGCATCTAACAGTGTAGAGGGTGATAACTGGGATTTAGCCCCGAATAGTGAGCCTAATATAGAGCTTCCGACCGAGAAAACCATAGCTTCGGTGATAAAGAGTATGCGCGCTTCCGGAGCTATGGGTCCAGACGAGTTGCCCATGTCAATAATAAAGCAAGATGTCACTTCCTGGAGTAGGATTCTTCTTCCAGTGTTTCATGCATGCTTCCTATCGAGATCAGTCCCTAACTCTTGGAGGGGAAGTATATTAATTCCCATATTTAAAAAGGGAGAGCTGGATAATCCTGCGAATTATCGTCTAATAGCTCTATTGGACTCTATAGGAAAAATCTTTGCTAAATGTCTTTTGATTTTAATTACTGAATGGATAGAATTAAATGATATTTTACCCTTGGAACAAACTGGATTTCGCAAAGAGCATGGTACACTTGATAATATAACAGCATTACAGGTGATCGTTGATAAATATGTACGTGTTCGAGGTGGTGGAATATATGCGGCATTTATCGATTTCTCCACAGCGTTCGACAAGGTGGATCATCCAACGCTGTGGAGAAAGCTTGCTACATTAGGCATGCCAATACAGTTACTTGAACTTGTAAAATCTCTTCACTCGAACACGTGGTGTAAGGTACTACAAGGCGGAGAAAGGGGTCTTTCTCAATCTATCCCTTCTCCGAACGGGTTGAAACAAGGGTGCATATTGGCCCCTATATTGTTTTCACTATATACGGTAGACCTACCTACTTCCATTTCAGTGTGTGGTGGGATAGCCCCGATAATTGGAGGATCATCAATATCAGTTTTAATGTATGCAGATGATATCCTCATATTAGATTTAACCCCGAAGGGCTTGTCTAACCGCCTACATGCATTAAATCAATTTGCAGAAGCACACTACATGAGGATTAACGCTTCGAAAAGTAAAATTATGTGCATTTTTGGAAAGAAAAAATTTAGGTCTGAAAACTATAGATGGGCCATAGGAGGACAGAAGCTAGAGGTGGTTAAAACCTATATCTTCTTAGGTAAAATAATTTCAGCAAACCTAAGTGAGAAACCCCACATTGAGCATAATTCGCGTAAAGCATCGGCTCATGGTATGGGGTTATGTTCCTTGTACAATGCTACAGGGAAGAGACATTTCACACTATTTTTGGATGTATTTAGAGCAAAGATCCCTGCAACTCTACTGTACGGATTAGAATTAGTGGAGTTAAAACACTGGGGATTCTTGCATAAAATGGAAGGAAAGGTACTAAGAAGAATTTCTTCTTTTAACACAGCTTGCACTGTATCTTCATGCAGGCTGGAATTCGGACTCCGAAGTTGTTGGGTACAGGGGTTGATTGCCCTCGTAAGGTGGGTAGTTTGCTTAGCTAGAGGTAAATCGGATTCCTTACGGGAAGCCATTAAAAATGAGCTCCTGGGCAATTTTAACGAGTTTTCCCTGTTAGTAAAAAACTTTAGAAAAGCAGTAACTTTGTTAGAGTTGGATGTAAGCACTATGGGGCATATTAACAAGCCAGGCGATAAAATTATCGCCGCGTTAGCGGCAGAAAACTGCCGCTAAAACGGCGATAATGGGCTTGATAATATGCTCTATGGAATTCCAATTGAAACCCATGTTAGATGTGAAGGGCATCTAACATGGGCTTCAATTGGAATTCGATAGAGCATATTATCCATTAATGTTTGCCCATTCGCACTGAATAAAACAAGGACCTTCAAATATAACTCAGAAAGAATATACACAGTGAGAGATTTTATCAACTGCAATGCTAAGTTTGTACTTTATTGTATCATATGTATCTGTGGGAAAATCTATATAGGAAGTACTATAAGACCCCTTAAGGAGCGTATACAGGAGCATATTAGGGCGATAAGAAACAACAATGCCCAATATCCTCTAGCCGCCCACTTTAATACAATGCATAATCTTACTGAGTTAATCAAAATAGGTTTTCATGGCCTGGAGGTAGTGCTCCCGAACCAGAGAGGTGGCACCAGAGTCTCAAAATTGCGACAAATGGAATGCAAATGGATTATTTCTCTGAGAGGTGTAGAGCATGGAATCAACATTGACAAAGAGATGTTTGAATTCCTATAATTTAATATGATACATATTGACAATTACATTCTTTTCACATGTAACGAATTATAACTATTGAACATGTAGTTTTCTCAACAACATGTTATATGCATTAACTGATAGTCTTTGTTCATAATAATCGATTACTGTTTCACTGAATATTTTCAGCACTAATTTCACTATCCAGGGGCCCTATGATCTCTTCTCTCACCTACTATTCCATATGACTTATTCTTTTCTCTCTCCACATGACCTATATCATATACAGAGGGTGATTGCCCCCAATTAGAATCACCATGGTCTAGGTCATAAATAGTGAGGGACACTTCTGTCAAAAACTTGTGACTACTTTTCCATTATAGCTGATGTACTATACATTGAGTCTATAACAAGTAACACCAATCACAACAATTCAAGTGATATGCGATTATGTACTTAGTTGTAGATATATTCTAAAAATATTTTTTTTTCGTACTAGAACAATTTATTACATCTCTCGAAATGGAGTGTTAAAAATTATATAAGAAACACCCTTTATGTAGAAACGAAATACACTGCCTCTATTGTTGGCGAACACTTCTTGGTGGGGTGAGACTACTTTTACCTCCACGATATTGGTCTATTTGTTTCAAGAAAACATTCACATTATGGGACCCTTGGTGCTAAACGGGCTCATACAATAATATAGAATCATAAACATTGAGTTGGGTCCTCATACATTAGCGCTACATAGGTTTACCGTTATAAGATGGCCGCCAAAATCTCTAGATTAAGTGCTGCGCATGGTCCATCGAGTCCATTTTCTATTTTTATTACTCCTCATATGCACCGCTTCATATAGAATGGCACGAACAAACAAGAGTCAAGACGCCAAACGACAGGACGAGGTGGTCGTGTATACTGATACTAGGTGAGTTTTCTGATCTGGAAACCTTGGTAGTCAATGGGGGCATGTAACTACATTCAAACCCCTGGTGTTCAATGGAGTGAGATTGTTTTCAATCACCACTCGAAAACAGTTACATATATGCTTTCGCTTGTGTACAATATATAGACTCGGCTTGTTGTGGGTGTTACCGAGACTCATTGGCCAAGACCACAAGCCTTCCAATATTACTTCTGATAATTTATTTGTCATTTCTACCGGCGAATTCGTTTTTTTGGGGTCGCATATGTACTTTTTTTCGTTTTAGGGAGTCATATATACCTCGACATTTCACTATTTTACTGAGATCACGATTGGTCCTTCAAATGCCATGTTTGGACCGAATACTAATCATATTTAAATTCAAAACGTCTAAGAATAGTGATGAAGAATATTTGTATATACATTTAGACACATATACGCTGTGTTTAATATACTGGGAACTTTCAATAGGACGTTTTTACATTTTCTTCGAACTGAGAGGACGGATTTTGGTCCCAACACGAATCATCTCCATGGATAAAAGTGAACTAGGACCTAATTAACATGTGTCATTGGCAAAGTGGCTTACAAACACTTGATGGAAATATTTATATTAGGTAAGATCTCTAATTTACAATACACAAATACGATGACAAAAAACCTAGTCATTTACAAACTATCTTGTTAGCTGAGGTGCTATTAATATAAACCCTAAAACGTGGGTACCCTAAACATATATATATATATATATGTATATATATTGTTTTATTTGCAGAATTGATGATACAAGATCGGGTATTATCAGGAGACACCGACAGTGCAGTGCACATTTACAATCACTCAAGGTGAGACATCGGCCCCTACAGTACAGATTAACTCTTACAGTGTTAGGTTGTAGCTATTGGTCGTATCAATAACTATCTAATATCTTCCTAAGACTACTTATTTAGATGATCATTTAATTCTGCCTCACGCCATAACCTTGTGTTATGATCTGTCACCCTTTACTCAAAATCTTTTTGTTCTTTCACTCTATCGGGCACAGGATTGTCCTAGGTGGTGTCACTATCTGGATTGAAGTCTGTTACTTATGTCTTTACCACGGGTGTTCCAGCACAATCTCATTTATCCTCTTTATTTACATATAGCTTGGTGAGATGGTTATGCTCCTAGGTATTTTACTTATTGAGTTAAGCAGACTGCATTCTTTTCTCTTTTATAATGTATGCAGCCTTGAAAAAGCCCTGTGGGCGAAACACGCGTCGGCTGCCGTTTGAAATTGGATACGTATTTGGAAAATAAATACATAATACAACATCCCTATGAAGATTGGACATTGATTTACATTCCTATGTGACCTATGCTATTCATGGATACGATTTAACCAAGTGGAGAATTTGTGGTATTATTATACTATTGTGGTGTGCTGCGTTGCCTATTTAGTGGATTCAAATCTTTTGGACTATTTATAGTCGCAAAGATTGTGCAATACTTTAAGTGGATGAGTATTTGGCTTCATTTCTAGCACCCAACATCATTGTTAAAATTTTACTGTTTGGAAAACGTTATTGATGTACAAACAATGATGTGCAGATCACCTCAGCATATCCACTGATTTTTCTTTTATGTATATATCAGTGGGCATTCGTCCATCGTGCCAATGGTTATTGGCAAGTCACCCAGACTCTGTTCCCTCTGCTTTCAGGTTCTTCTGATCTTTGATCCAGGCTTGGATAACCCCAGACACTTCTCGTCTTCCCGAAAGCAGCACTTTGCAGCAGATCGCCATTGAAATCAACGACAATTCCCGACACCATTTGACACCTATGCACCCTGCTTCCCTGGGTGAGGTAACTCGAGTACTGCGGTGCTCCCGTGGGTGTTGGCCCTAGAACCCCCTAAGTCTAAAGGGATTTGCTCAAAGTCCTCTCCTTAGTGTCCTAGACTTCTAAAATTCCAACCGCGACTTTCCCCATAGAATAGAACGGGAGCTAGCAGCTGTGTTCTCACACTGCACATGTCCCCCGTGGGTCCACTCTGTCATTACCTTGGGTGGTTCCTTGGGGTCCCAGCGATTCTACGTGCTATAGGCACTGTGTCTATTCAAGTCTTGGTTCTTATACCACTTTCTTAATATATGGTTTGGTCCCTCCGTGGGGCCCAGTGTATATTGTGCTATTTATTGTCACTGTAGAACTGTATTATTGTGTATCTTGGGCTCTAATCATATAAAGAGATTAGTAGTGAGTGTTTAGAAATAAATACATATATTTGATATATACCTTGTGTGGTTCTCCTTTCATTTAGTTATTCAAGAGGTTATAATATGGTAAACCAAGCTGCTTTACACTCCTTCAAGACTTAGCCTGAAGGGTGCTCTCCATAGCCACCACTAGAATAGCTTTCAATAAAGGTTGTCTTTAAACCTATTCATCAATAAGGGTTGTTTGGACTGGTACAAGGTGCCCACTATAACTAGTGGACAGCACATACCAGGCCAACTTCTCACATTGGTAGCAGCGGCGGGATTCAAGCTTGCTATTGCTTTACCAGATAATCTCTTTGAGTGACTAACTGAAAACCACTATAGGTACATAGGTACATATAAATTAAGTCGATAATACAATAAGTTCTACTGAACTTGGAGTTGGGTTAGCAAAGGGACCAGCGCACCTCTTTTCCTCAACTAAAGAGAGTCTAGTAGCTCCTACTAGGTTAGGTAGGTGCACCACCTCACTGCTCTAGTATGTCTTCAAGACCTGAAGCCAGTGGCTCCTTGTCATCCAAGTATGACCATCTCACATTCACGGAATTGGGAAATATGGGTAAAGCTAGGAAGCTGAAGACATAGAGGAGTGCAAACATTCAACGCCTCATGGAGGTTCTGCTGTTAGATGATCTCAGAAAGACCCCGGGGTCTGATGGGTCAGGCAGGTTGGGTGGGGCAGCAGAAAAGGGAAGGCCAGGAGATGACAACACCTACGACCTGGACTCTGATGCTGACCAGGAGGATCAAAATGACTCTAACCTGGAAAATACAATCCATCCTGAAGGTGAGGGAGAAGGCCTCAGTGACCCTCTCTCTATCCCATCTGGAAGGGTTGGTGGTGCGCCAAGAAGATCAAGATCTCTTTCTCAGGAGTCTAATCATTCTGGTGCATCCGTAGGGATCTCTGTCTCTCATAGGACCTCTGCTCCTCTGAACAGGGAGTCCTCCTATGAGAGAAAATGCGGACTGCTTGAGTTTGTGAAAGCTAAGCTTTGGATCAAGAGAGAGCAGTTGGCATTAGATTCTGAATCCCTGGAGCTCCAGAGAGCTTCACAAAGATAGGGGCTAGAGCCCCATGGTAGCAGCAACAATATCCCTAGCGGTAGAGTAAAGACTCATGAATATTGGAACTTGAGCAAGATTGTCACTCCCTACCGGAGTAGGGATGTTATTCACAAATGGATAACTGCACTGGAAAGGGCCTTTAAAGCACAGAGGGTCCCTCAGGAGCAATGGGCAGCAATCTCGTGGCACTCTTTTGCAGACAGAGGTAGGGACAAGCTCCTCACTGTTAGAGAAGAGGATGCTGACAATCACAAAATCTTGAAGAGTGCACTGATTGATGGGTTTGGCTTAACAACTGAACAGTACAGGTTGAAGTTCAGAGATACCCAAAAGGCACAGACTCAAGACTGGGTTGACTTTGTAGATTGTGCTACTAAGGCTCTGGAAGGTTGGATACATTGCAGCAAAGTGCATGACTTTTTAAGATTGTACAATTTGATTATGAGGGAGCAGATCCTTAATAATTTTCAAAAACTGTTTCCTCACCAGTACCTGGTGGACTCTGATC
Organism: Triturus cristatus; assembly: GCF_964204655.1. Lineage (NCBI taxonomy): Eukaryota > Metazoa > Chordata > Amphibia > Caudata > Salamandridae > Triturus > Triturus cristatus. The sequence continues at coordinate 991,384,012 of NC_140586.1, read as the reverse complement.
TGACCTCTCCCCAAGAATTGGGAAAGAAGGCAGACAAATGGGTCAGAACCACAGTAAAGTCCAAGAATCAGGGGGGTGACCAGAAGAAAGATTCTTCCACGACCCAAGAGCAAGGTGGGGATACATCAAAAGATAAGTCCCCTACAGGGCCCCAAAAGTCCTCTTCTGGGGGTGGGCCCCAAACTCCTTCCTCCCCTGAAAAGAGACCATATTGCCATGTTTGTAAAAAGCCTGGCCACTGGAAAACTGATCCCAGTTGCAATAGAGTTGACAATAAAGAAATTGTTCCTCCTACCAATACTACCACTCCTCCTGGTATCACCAGTAGTAATCCCCCGGGTGGGGGTAGTGCACCCAAAAACTAGGTGCATTGTCATGGGGGAACAGAGGTGGACCATAATTTATATATGTCCCCCTCACAGGCATCCTCAGGCTGTGAAGGTGGCATGGGATTTGCCAATTTTACTATGAGTCCCAATACTTTGGGCAAGTACAGACAGGTGATGGAGCGGGTAGTAAAATTTTGTATACCCCCCATTTATGCATGTTCATACTAATTAAAATAATCTATTAATTGTAATAATATTAATTTGTTTGAGTGATACCTAATCAACCTTACTAATATATGAATTACACGTGGGATTTGCTTTTTGCATGGCCAAAATAATTTGTAAACTAATAAACGTACGCATACTAATACTAGAAAATAGAATATTGCATGATATATGTTGCTTTTGTGACGTAATTGTAAGTTGCACCAGATGACATCATTGGGTGAATATAAACACTTTAAATGTCGCTATTATGATAGATAATTACATACACATAGGGGAATTAGTGAGCGTTAAACATTTTATTCGTAATTTCCATGTTTTAATTACTTTTTGTGTTTGTTTCGCTTAAGTTGACCGATTGGGCCTACGACAAAATGGCTGACCAAAGTACACGACGAGACAGCTACCATTCCACGAGGTTTCAGATCAAGTGCGCATGTCCAGGCTCCTGAACAAGAGGCCTCAAGATGACCTACACAGCCTGTACCCGAGCAAGGTCGCGACTGGACTTTTGCCAAGAGCTTTAACAATGGACAATTTTAACAAACCGGATGGATCATGTCTGACAGTGTGACATCATAGACTTTGGGAAACCGAGACGGACGATCTTAAACAACCAATCAGAAGTGCCTAAAACTGACTTTCGTTACATTTTGACATTAATTTCATTATAAAAATGGTAGAATAGTGAGTTGTGCGTAGCGTTGCGAACCTTTCTTTTTCCTAACGTTATGCTGACGGAGAGGACGGCGACACTGCTGGACAGCTGTTTCCCTGAATCTTTGACGGACTGAATTGCTGCCCAATTTCCTGATGAACTGAGGACTCTCGAACTGATGGGCATTACTTGATACGTACACGCTTATGGTCCAGACCCGATCTTTGGGACTGTAGCGTGCTGCATGACGACTTGATTAACTTAGAGGACGACTAATAGCCAGTTTAGGTAAATATGGTGTTCTGTGGTTTGAATAGTGATTTATTAAAATTTGCATTATTTAGATAAACGAAATTATTGATTAACAAGAAAATGTGTTGGGTTATTTATTGAAAGGAAATAGATTAAGATTTGAATGTAGATTAAAGAGGATTAAAATCCCTTTTACCAACTCAACTAATTTGATCTATTGACCAAGTGGAAGGAATATCTCGAGGTTCAGGTATAAGATGTGCTGAAGTAAGGATATTTAGTGTATGGTTATGTAAATAAATGTCGTTAGGTATTAAGGTATTCCTTTCATGTCAGCGTTTGGAACACTCATCTCTCCCGTAAGAGCAGATCAATGAAGTGTGAGTGTTGGTGTTTTGTGCCCCACCAATGAATGCACTGAGTGAATGTGTTAGTGTGATATTTGGTCTGTGACGAAGGGAGGATTTGAAATTTCTACGCTGCAACACAGGAGCCCCTAATCAATGGTCAGAAGGTGTTGGCATTCAGGGACACAGGGGCTAGTGTCACCATGGTGACAGGGAAACTAGTCCCCCCTCATCAGCTTTTACCTGAGCTCAAGTACCAGTTGACCAACATTGATGGCATCAGAACAGATCATCCAATAGCCATAGTCAATCTCAGCTGGGGAGGGGTCACTGGCCCAAAGAGAGTGGCTGTGTCCTGAAACTTACCTGTAGATTGCCAGTTGGGCAATGATCTGGAAATTTCAGCCTGGGCTGAAGTTGAATACCAGGCCCATTTAAGAATGTTAGGCCTCCCTGAGAGAGTTAGTGGGGCTGTGATGGCCACAGCCCAACCCCAGGGAAATGTTTGAGTGATGGAGCCTGAAAGAGTGGCCCACTCTCCTCCTCAAGAGAGCACAAGGGATGAAGGAAAATCTTCTTTGCCCCAGACTATAGGTAAGGGTCAGTCTCCTCAGGGAACTGATCCTACCCCTAGTGAAGGAACTGCCCCAGAGTTAGTCAAGCTTGTCCTGGCAACACCCCTGATGGCAGGGGACCCTTCCAAGGTGATACCCTGTCTGGAGCAGGTAAGCTGCCCCTCTCTACCCTGCCTCAGTCATACCAGGGCTGCAGAGGTCAGGGAGGTCAGTGGACCCCACAGGGTCCCCTGCCCAGAGGAACCCCCCATCAGTAGATTAGGGGCACCCAGTCTGGTAGCACTAGCCAGGTGAAAATTCCTCAACACTGAGGGATCCCCCTTACCTTTGTGTAGGGACCTTCCCCAGATGGACTCTGTTGGGCAAAGGCAAACCTGGGACCAAAAGGTTCCAAACCTACCATGTTCCCCCAGTGCTTCAACCAAAGGGACCCAACCCCCAGCTGTAAACAGCCACAGGTTGACCCATTGGGCCAGATAAAACTCAGTCATGGAAAGAAAGGTCTCCATGGTGACCAGTGATTTGAGGAAGCTGAGGCCAACTTTATTAGGGCCGCAATTCTCTACTCAGGCACCCCACCAGCCTTTTACTTTGCCAAAACACACTACAGGTAGTGACTCCAAATGGTCGAGATCATCCCATACCCTTGGGGTTAGGGAATGCTTAGTGGACCATAAGACAGTGGGTAACCATGCTAGTGCAGGTTCTTCCTTATATGGCCACTTAGTCAATAAAGGCTCAACTGGCCAAGGTTAGCCTTATCTCCTTTCATTTGGTGGGGGGGGGGGTTATGCAGGAAGGTGGAATCCGACTACATGGTTGCCCCCACTTTTTTCCTAGTTTTGCTGGTTTTTGACTTAGTTTGGCTGGGGTCCTGCTATTCAGGACCCCAGCCTATCTGCTTTCCCCTTAAAATTGACTACCAGTACTTTAGGTACACTCCAGATTGGGTTCTGGGGTACCCTTACTAGTCCCTAGTATATGGTATACTATTTACCCAGGGCACAGGTACCAGGGGCTGCAGCATGTATTATACCACCTCTGGAAAGCCTTCCAAATTGACACAACAGGACTGCTAGAGCAGCCTGTGTAAGGTGGTGCATGCACCCCTTACTGAGATAAAGGGTCACTATATCTCTCCATATCACTGCACATATAAACCTATCAGTCCCGCCTATGGCATGCCTTACCAATCCTAAAGGTAGGGTGCTGGACTTTATGTGAGAGGGTGCCCATCCATGAGCAGAGCCCCTCTGCAGCCTTCGGAAACTTTATTCCAGGGTTGTTTGTGATGCAGCCAAAACCATGTACTCTTAAGTGCATTATAACCAAACGGTTAATGCTAACTCTGGGATGGTTGCATGGAAAACATGTCGTGTTTGGTGTCAAACAGCTTGGACTAAAACCCCCATACCAGTAACTGGTGTGGGAGTATGATCCCACCCTTCTAGAGGGAAAAACATGATTGCACCGGTATACCCGGTTCCAACTTAACAGAGCCCTGGCATCACAAAATGGATGCTGCTGTCTCAGATACGAGTCTGACCTTCTGCTGCTGGACAAACCTCCGGCAGGAGAGGCCTGGACAATAGGTTTCCTGTCACAGGGAGGTGTGACCACCTCCCAGACAGGCTTTAGTGTATTAGGGCTGGGTGGGTACACTCCAAGAGTGCTTTGAACTGGGAGCACATTTGGTGTCCCTATGCATAGTCCAGCTCAAACCGGTTGCAGGGGCTACCAGTCCCTAATCTGGTGCGAATCTGGACAAAAGAAATGGGTGTAGCCAGCCCTCTTTCCTGACCCTCCCATAGGTGGGTCCCTAGAGTCTGTCCCACCCCTTCCTTGGGTATAAGATAGGAACCTCTGGCTACAGGACTTTAGATTACACCTGGGTGAAACTCCGATACAGGATCCTGGAACTTCGATGATCTTCACTGAACTAGATGAGTGAAGAATCTCCCTTGGAGTAAGGGAGTTACTCCCCTGCAAGGCAGGCACCAAAGACGCATCTGACCCAATTGCATCTCTGAAGCTCCTGAGGGCTCTGAAGAACTTTTCAACACAGAAGGTGGGTTTCTGTAGTCTTAGAGGTCGATCAGTGCCCACAGCAAGTCTGAGGCTCATATCCCTCGTGGCGACAGTGCAACCCGAACCCCTGAACACCGCATCACTATGCAGAAGCATCAGCTTTCCATAGACTCCTGCAGCTGAGCTTTGGGTTACTTGTAGCCTTGGCCCCGAGCAGCAATTCCACTGAAGATTGCCCACCCACACTCCACAAGTGTTCCGTGAGCTGGCCCTTTGTGTTTTCTCTCGAGGTCCCTTTGTGATCCCTGGTACGTTAACTGGTGGGGCCCTGTGAAGGCAACTTTAATTCTAATTGGCCTTACCTGGTTGCTCCAGTTGTGCCCTGACTCTCCATCACTTGGGGAGCCCCCAGGACCTTTCTGGTCCGCACCAAAGCATCTGTTCTCTTCCTGCATGGGTTGCTGTTGCCAAGCATTGTTGAGTTCAATCCAAGCACCGACACTGCAGCACTCGAAATCCTTCATGGGACAGCTCGAATGCCGCTCCTGGTCATCATCAATACCTCCTGGTCCTCATGTATGCAGAGTCAAGCTTCACCTCTTAGCACTTGAAACATCCGACATCGGTGGGCATTCTTCTATCATGGCCCTGCTCACTGGCAAGTGACCCAGACTCTGTCCCCTCTGATTTCAGGTTCTTCTGATCTTCGATCCAGGCTTCAATCACCCCGAACACTTCTCGTCTTCCCGGCAGCAGCACTTTGCAGCAGATCGCCATTGAAATCAACAGCGATTCCCTACACCATTTGACACTTATGCACCCGGCTTCCCTGGGTGAGGTAACTCGAGTACTCCGGTGATCCCGTGGGTGTTGGCCCTAGAACCCCCTAAGTCTAAAGGGGTTTGCTCAAAGTCCTCTCCTAAGTGTCCTTAACTTCTAAAATTCCAACCGCGACTTTCCACATAGATTAGAATGGGAGCTAGCGGCTTTGTTCTCACACTGCACGCGTGCCCCGTGGGTCCCCTGTGTCACTACCTTGGGTGGTTCCTTGGGTCCCAGCCATTCTACATGCTCTAGGCCTTGTTTTTAGTCAAGTTGTGGTTCTTAATATATGGTTTGGTCCCCCCGGGACCCAGTGTATATTGTGCTATTTATTATCGTTTTAGAACTGTATCATTGTGTATCTTGGACTCTAATGTCATAAAAAGATTAGCAGTGAGTGTTTAGAAATAAATATATATATTTTATATATACCTTGTGTGGTTCTCCTTTCATTTAGTTTTTCAAGAGGTTATAATCTGGTAAACCAAGCTGCTTTATACTCCTTCAAGACTTAGCCTGAAGGGTGCTCTCCATAGCTATCACTAGGATAGCTTTCAATAAAGATTGTCTTTAAACCTATTCATCAATAAGGGTTGTTTGTACTGGTACAAGGTTCCCACTATAACTAGTGGACAGCATATACCAGGCCAACTTCTCACAGTAGCTCTTTATCCGAAATTTTATAGTTCATTTTGCAAGAGGTGAGTTTTTTAGAATAAAAGCCCACCGAATTTAAGTGGCCTGTCTCGGGATGTCTCTGTGATAGTATACCCCCCAAAGCATGGTATGAAGTGTTTGTTTCCAGTACAAATGCTATTCGAGCATCTGGATGTCATTCTATGGGCGCTTAGGTGAAATAGTATTTCAGCCTCTGGAAGGCTGCCTCTACTTGGTCCGTCCAAATGAAGGACACCCCTTTTTTCAATAAGTGGGTGAGAGGTTGTATATTCTTAGAAAAGTCCTTGATGAACCCCCTGTAGAAGTTGGCAAAGCATATAAAGTTCTGCAAGGCCTTGAAACTCGAAGAAGGCTTCCACTGTGTGATCGCATCTACCCTCCTGGTGTCCATCCATATACCCTTGGCGTTTATGACATAACCCAGGAATTCTACATCAGAGGCATGGAACAAACACTTTTCCAATTTGGCATTCAATGAGTTCTTCTGCAGTCTCTCCAGTACAGTTCTTACGTGAGTCACATGCTCCGTTAGGTTGGAGGAGTAGATCAGGATGTTGTCAATGTGTAACATGAAAATAAAGGGCATAACCTGGTAATTGAAGAGCCTGAATTTCATCGGGAATGTGTTCTTCCACTCATCTCCCTCTTTCATTCTCATGAGATGATAGGCACCACGGAGATCCAACTACGTAAAGACAGACAAACCCTTCATCTAACACTGGAATAAGAGGCATGGGGTACCGGTATTTTATGATGATTCTATTGATAGCTCTATAGTCAATACAGGTCCTCAAATTGCCTTCCTTCTTCGCAATGAAGAAGAGAGGAGAGCAAGCAGGGGAAGACGAAGGACGCATGAATCCATTTGCTAGGTTCTAATTGAGTCTCCAGTTCAATAAAAGCGTAAATACTACTACACCAGATCATTGCTACTGGAGTCAGATCAATCTTGCAATCAAACTCCCTGTGGGGAGGGAGGCGACTCGCTTCCTGTTTATCAAATACGGAGCGCTATCTGTTATTCTCGGGGGTAACAACATCACACAACCTAGCACATGGTCTTCACATCCAACGGAGATGTGGTTGGGAATCCGATGGTTTCAGCAGCACTGCTCGGTTCTTTGTACAATTCTCTCTGCAGAAAAGGGAATCCATCGTCACAGAACAACTGGCCCACCCTACCGTGGGGTCATGCAGCGTCACCACAGCATCCCAAGAATCAACCGGAAGTGAGGAGCTTGTATCAGGTCAAATTGTATACTTTCATAATGCTCCTTTGCAAACTGCATGACTACAGGTTGTGTATGATACCTGACGGGTCCAGTTGTTAACGTTGTTCTATCTAGTGCCTTCCCAGGTTTGGGCATCTCTTTCTTTTGACAAGGCCCTCCAATGTCTTTAGTGTATGTCCTATTGATGAAATTACCCGTTGCCCCTGAATCCAACAAAGCTGGTATTTGCGATAATATTCCATCCTTCAACCACAGAGAAACGCATACATTTAAGTGTGGAACCGAATGTTGCATGGTGTTCACAATCACTGGAGAAACCTCTTTGTCCTTTTTCCCCCAAGCTAGGGATCTCATGCTGGCTCAAGTGCGCTAGTTTTCTGACGTTTCACTTCTACCCCTGTAATACTACCCGAGTCTTCGACAGAGGTGCTCTTTCCGAAGACCTAACTTTGACCTTGCCATCTTTGATGAAGTGTTGTCCTTTTCCTCAATAGAGACAGAGTTGGTGCTTACATCTCTTTTCTCTTTCCTCAACAGTGAAGGGTCCTCGTATTCCATTTATTTGCATGGTTTCCGCTCCTTCTGGAGCTTTTGTTACTTCTCCGGGAGCTGGACAACCTCAAGGAATGAAGTACTTGAAGTCACTTCGGCTTTTGTCAGTCTTCCTTTCCTGCATCCGATGATCGAGCTGTACGGAAAGTTCAATCAGTTCTTCACATTTGTGAGGCAGGTGGATCACTTGAGCAAGAACATCCTTTAAACTCCCCACGGAGCCCTTGATAATACAAAGTGGTTCTCTTTTCGCGTGGCCAATCCGTTTCCACCAAGAGGCGATTAAACGTGGTGATATATGTAAGCAGGTCCTGAGATCCTTGTTTGAGACTTATCAGTTTGAGATCTGTGGTTAGCAGATGCAGTTTCCTATTCAATAGCTTGTGCATCTCTGTGCAGAAGTCTGTAAAGCTATACTATATGGGATTGTCTCTTTCTATCAGGGGTATCGCCTAACTGGCTGCATTCCCACCCAAGTAGGACATCAGAAAAGCAGTTTTGGACTTATCATCGAGGAATATCATAGGTTTGCACAAAGAATGCAACCAACATTTACTGAGGAAGATTCCAAACTTTTTTGGATCTCCATAAAAATGTTTGGGGGCTGCCAACAGAATTTGTGGGCACTGGATAACTGGAATGGCTGCCGGCCCTCATGCCGAAGATGGGGAAGAATAGGGGTGCTAAAATACCTGTGGGAATGGGTGTTGTCGGCCCTAAAGGACCGCCTGTTTGCTGGTGTTGATGTGGAGGTAATGTCCATTCCATAATGTAAGACCCCCCACCATGCTCGGGCTTTGCCCTTTCTAACTAGTCCGGCCACCTCTCTCCATATTGAACCCATTTCTTTCTTGAGGTCCTGGTTCTTGGTTTAAAAAACATTAACCTCCATCTGCATGGCAGACATAGTCTCTAGAATAGAGGTGAGGACTGCATTGATGTCCATCGCCCAAGCTGGGCACGCTACTCGGGCTTGTCAATCTGTCAGATTCAGATTGGTTACCAGCACACGAGCCACTAACCTTCAGTACCAGATCCAGCAGGGGGATGTACAGTTCCTCCTTGCACTACTCCCCAGGGAGCATATAATACCCTACCCTGCACAGTAGTATGCAAGGGAAAAGGGAAAGGGATAAAATAACAAAAGGTAGCGGTCCACCAAAACTGGGACTCTTTGGTCCTTTCCGTAAATAGGAGCAACCCTTCTTACTTGGAGTATCATGCAGCAATGGCGGTACCATGCATACAAAAGAAAGCACAGCCATTACTACCATCAGACAACCTGCTATGAACAATCAGTGCAAAGGGAAGTAGTCATAATTTCTACCAATACAAACTTACATGCCATTCACACAGAAAGGCCTTATCTCAAAGCAGTTGTAACTGATGACAGCACCCAATAGGGCTTGACCAAGTAGCCAAGCTGCGATCCAAGGAAACTATCCAAAAGATACAAAGATCCCAAAAGTAATATGAATGTGCGTGAGCCTCACTGTTAAGTAGTAGTCAAGAATAAGGAAAAAACATAAGCCAAGTGTGAGATCTCCCACATGTTACTAAATGAAGAGAAAAATTAGGCAGATGCAGAGAACGATGGCTTTTCATTCTCCGTAAAACAAGGCAAATTCCCCCCAGTCACGGCTGATATCCAAAGAGAAGTGTCTTCCCCTTCCAAACAAGCGTTCTGCAATGGAACGCACTAGAAAGTTTCCTACTCTGCGGAGCTACTGGGTGACTCCGCTTCTATTTGCAGGCGCATGCTCTGCTCGGCATGGTGCTCTGGACCAGAAGCGGTTGAGTCCGTTGACAGGAGAGAGCAGAGACAGGATTACCACTATGCTGGGTGGCGCTCTGGACCACAGAGTGGTTGATCTCAAGAGAAAGCGGGAATGTGCTCCAGACCACAGAGCAGCAGCAGCATT